>NW_027077752.1:0-686773 GCF_963924675.1 Phocoena phocoena | reverse complement strand
CACTGCCCCCCTGGCAAAAGGGCCATCTGAAAAAAGTGTAAAATCCAGAAAGGTAGGACAGGATATGGAGAACAGGGAGCCTTGTTATGCTGATTGGCAGGATGTAAATTGCCAGCAGCCACCCTGGAGAAGTGTATGGTGTTTCCTGAAACACGAAAGAAACAAAGCAACACAGCCTATGGCACTTCCACTTATGGTCCTATAGCTTACGGAAATTAAAATCAAAAACAGACAGCCACCCCAATATTTGAGACGGCTGTGTTCACAAGAAGCTCGTCTACAGTATCAGGTAAATATCCCAGAAAGCAAAAAATGGATAAAGAACTTGTGGCACGTACGTACAATGCAATATCACTCAGCAATGAAATCTGTGTCATCAGGCCCATAGCGGCATAGTGAGTGGATGCAGGTACGGTGATTCTACGTGAACTACGTCACACAGAAAAAGAAACATCATAAGATATCACGAATACACGGAATGTAAACTTGACTACACATGAACTGAATTACAAAATAGAAAAGGGTCTCAAATTTAGAAAACCAACTAGTGCTTGCTTATGGGGAAAGGTGCCTTGGGGTGCTGCATAAAACCAGAGACTGAAATTAGCACAGATAACTTTCCATAAGCCCAATATGTAATAGACAAGACCTACTCCTTGCTCAACGAAATGGACCCAACACCACATATTCAACGCCTAGGAATATACCTGACTAGGAAGAATCTTAAAACCCATAGATATATATGTCTCCGTAAGAGAATCAAGGGTGTGTACAGCGGCCGAAAGGCAGCAGTGAAAATCCGATAAATCCCATTATCAAAATAAATTTCGAAAACAAAACACAAAGACAGTGAAATAGAGAGCAATTCTTAAATAATTCACTCAGGGCATGTGATGCAACCGGGATTGACCACATCTACACCCAGAGCTGGTTGAGACATAAGGCTGGACACTTCAGGCTGATAGCATTGGTGAGTTTAGGTGAGCAAATGCACACCCTTTGAAGTCATACTGTATGGTACCTATTCCATGGGTCCCAACTCTTCAGGTTCAAGGGATTCTTCCTCCAGCTAAAACATGCATGTGAAACCCACAGTATGGTCCACCGTGTTATGGGGAAATGATTTAAAATGCATCTCAGTTTTCGTATCCTGGTCCTCGGGTTCACCATTCCAGATGATTTACTAACAGTCTCCCTGCTTGGAGAGTCAGTGCCTGTAACCTCCTGTTTGGCACAGCTTGCAATTTCTGTGCAAGATGAACAGGAATAGGGAGAACCAATGAGAGACTAGCTGTAGGTGTCTGCACGGGCAAATGTAACGCTCATTTCCCACCAGGAAGAGGAATTTACCAAAGGCTCAGCATGCCCTGCCCGAAACAGATTAGGGCCTGAAGCAATCCTGTGGTTTTGTGCCCAGTTCACAAGAAAGCGAGTTGAAGAAAGGAGCTCAGGGGCACTGTAATTCACAAACCTGCAGAGTTATAAATGACAGCTATCCTCCAAAAATATATTGAAGTAAGCCTGCGAAGGGGACTTGAAAGCGGGGCAGAATTTCAGGAAAACGATTGCAGGGGGTAGACTGGAATTGCCCTGAAAGCATAGGAAAAGAGGCAGAACGTCGACAATGATGCACTTGGCCAAAAAGGGCGTATGCGTTTTTTCCTGAATATATTCAGGAAAAAACGCATACGCCCTTTTTGGCCAACCAAGCAAGCCTGTAAAGGAAATCTGCACTACAATGAAGTCTCACTGCCCCCCGGGCAAGAGGGCCATCTGAAAAAAGTGTAAAATCCAGAAAGGTAGGACAGGATATGGAGAACAGGGAGCCTTGTTATGCTGATTGGCAGGATGTAAATTGCCAGCAGCCAGCCTGGAGAAGTGTATGGTGTTTCCTGAAACACATAAGAAACAAAGCAACACAGTCTATGGCACTTCCACTTATGGTCCTATAGCTTACGGAAATTAAAATCAAAAACAGACAGCCACCCCAATATTTGGATCGGCTGTGTTCACAAGAAGCTCGTCTACAGTAACAGGTAAATATCCCAGAAAGCAAAATATGGATAAAGAAGTTGTGGCACGTACGTACAATGCAATATCACTCAGCAATGAAATCTGTGTCATCAGGCCCGTAGCGGCATAGTGAGTGGATGCAGGTACGGTGATTCTACGTGAACTACGTCACACAGAAAAAGAAACATCATAAGATATCACGAATACACGGAATGTAAACTTGACTACACATGAACTGAATTACAAAATAGAAAAGGGTCTCAAATTTAGAAAACCAACTAGTGCTTGCTTATGGGGAAAGGTGCCTTGGGGTGCTGCATAAAACCAGAGACTGAAATTAGCACAGATAACTTTCCATAAGCCCAATATGTAATAGACAAGACCTACTCCTTGCTCAACGAAATGGACCCAACACCACATATTCAACGCCTAGGAATATACCTGACTAGGAAGAATCTTAAAACCCATGGATATATATGTCTCCGTAAGAGAATCAAGGGTGTGTACAGCGGCCGAAAGGCAGCAGTGAAAATCCGATAAATCCCATTATCAAAATAAATTTCGAAAACAAAACACAAAGACAGTGAAATAGAGAGCAATTCTTAAATAATTCACTCAGGGCATGTGATGCAACCGGGATTGACCACATCTACACCCAGAGCTGGTTGAGACATAAGGCTGGACACTTCAGGCTGATAGCATTGGTGAGTTTAGGTGAGCAAATGCACACCCTTTGAAGTCATACTGTATGGTACCTATTCCATGGGTCCCAACTCTTCAGGTCCAAGGGATTCTTCCTCCAGCTAAAACATGCATGTGAAACCCACAGTATGGTCCACCGTGTTATGGGGAAATGATTTAAAATGCATCTCAGTTTTCGTATCCTGGTCCTCGGGTTCACCATTCCAGATGATTTACTAACAGTCTCCCTGCTTGGAGAGTCAGTGCCTGTAACCTCCTGTTTGGCACAGCTTGCAATTTCTGTGCAAGATGAACAGGAATAGGGAGAACCAATGAGAGACTAGCTGTAGGTGTCTGCACGGGCAAATGTAACGCTCATTTCCCACCAGGAAGAGGAATTTACCAAAGGCTCAGCATGCCCTGCCCGAAACAGATTAGGGCCTGAAGCAATCCTGTGGTTTTGTGCCCAGTTCACAAGAAAGCGAGTTGAAGAAAGGAGCTCAGGGGCACTGTAATTCACAAACCTGCAGAGTTATAAATGACAGCTATCCTCCAAAAATATATTGAAGTAAGCCTGCGAAGGGGACTTGAAAGCGGGGCAGAATTTCAGGAAAACGATTGCAGGGGGTAGACTGGAATTGCCCTGAAAGCATAGGAAAAGAGGCAGAACGTCGACAATGATGCACTTGGCCAAAAAGGGCGTATGCGTTTTTTCCTGAATATATTCAGGAAAAAACGCATACGCCCTTTTTGGCCAACCAAGCAAGCCTGTAAAGGAAATCTGCACTACAATGAAGTCTCACTGCCCCCCGGGCAAGAGGGCCATCTGAAAAAAGTGTAAAATCCAGAAAGGTAGGACAGGATATGGAGAACAGGGAGCCTTGTTATGCTGATTGGCAGGATGTAAATTGCCAGCAGCCAGCCTGGAGAAGTGTATGGTGTTTCCTGAAACACATAAGAAACAAAGCAACACAGTCTATGGCACTTCCACTTATGGTCCTATAGCTTACGGAAATTAAAATCAAAAACAGACAGCCACCCCAATATTTGGGACGGCTGTGTTCACAAGAAGCTCGTCTACAGTAACAGGTAAATATCCCAGAAAGCAAAATATGGATAAAGAAGTTGTGGCACGTACGTACAATGCAATATCACTCAGCAATGAAATCTGTGTCATCAGGCCCGTAGCGGCATAGTGAGTGGATGCAGGTACGGTGATTCTACGTGAACTACGTCACACAGAAAAAGAAACATCATAAGATATCACTAATACACGGAATGTAAACTTGACTACACATGAACTGAATTACAAAACAGAACAGGGTCTCAAATTTAGAAAACCAACTAGTGCTTGCTTATGGGGAAAGGTGCGTTGGGGTGCTTCATAAAACCAGAGACTGAAATTAGCACAGATAACTTTCCATAAGCCAAATATGTAATAGACAAGACCTACTCCTTGCTCAACGAAATGGACCCAACACCACATATTCAACGCCTAGGAATATACCTGACTAGGAAGAATCTTAAAACCCATGGATATATATGTCTCCGTAAGAGAATCAAGCGTGTGTACAGCGGCATAAACGCAGCAGTGAAAATCCGATAAATCCCATTATCAAAATAAATTTCAAAAAAAAATCATAAAGACAGTGAAATAGAGAGCAATTCTTAAATAATTCACTCAGGGCATGTGATGCAACCGGGATTTAACACATCTACACCCAGAGCTGGTTGAGACATAAGGCTGGACACTTCAGGCTGATAGCATTGGTGAGTTTCGGTGAGCAAATGCAGACCCTTTGAAGTCATACTGCATGGTACCCATTCCATGGGTCCCAACTCTCCAGGTTCAAGGGATTCTTCCTCCAGCTAAAACATGCATGGGAAACCAAGAGTATCGTCCACCATGTGATTGGGAAATGATTTAAAATGCATCTCAGTTTTCGTATCCTGGTCCTCGGGTTCACCATTCCAGATGCTTTACTAACACTCTCCCCGCTTGGAGAGTCAGTGCCTTTAACCTCCTCTTTGGCACAGCTTGCAAT
Organism: Phocoena phocoena; assembly: GCF_963924675.1. Classification (NCBI taxonomy): domain Eukaryota; kingdom Metazoa; phylum Chordata; class Mammalia; order Artiodactyla; family Phocoenidae; genus Phocoena; species Phocoena phocoena. The sequence goes on along the minus strand of NW_027077752.1, from coordinate 682,034 downwards.
TTCTGTGCAAAATGAACAGGAATAGGGAGAACCAATGAGAGACTAGCTGTAGGTGTCTGCACGGGCAAATGTAACGCTCATTGCCCACCAGGAAGAGGAATTAAACAAAGGCTCAGTGTGCCCTGCTGGAAACAGATTAGGGCCTGAAGCAATCCTGCGGTTTTGTGCCCAGCTCACAAGAAAGCGAGTTGAAGAAAGCAGCTCAGGGACACTGTAATTCACAAACCTGCAGAGTTATAAATGACAGCTTTCCTCCAAAAATATATTGAAGTAAGCCTGCGAAGGGGACTTGAAAGCGGGGCAGAATTTCAGGAAAACGATTGCAGGGGGTAGACTGGAATTGCCCTGAAAGCATAGGAAAAGAGGCAGAACGTCGACAATGATGCACTTGGCCAAAAAGGGCGTATGCGTTTTTTCCTGAATATATTCAGGAAAAAACGCATACGCCCTTTTTGGCCAACCAAGCAAGCCTGTAAATGAAATCTGCACTACAATGAAGTCTCACTGCCCCCCTGGCAAAAGGGCCATCTGAAAAAAGTGTAAAATCCAGAAAGGTAGGACAGGATATGGAGAACAGGGAGCCTTGTTATGCTGATTGGCAGGATGTAAATTGCCAGCAGCCACCCTGGAGAAGTGTATGGTGTTTCCTGAAACACGAAAGAAACAAAGCAACACAGCCTATGGCACTTCCACTTATGGTCCTATAGCTTACGGAAATTAAAATCAAAAACAGACAGCCACCCCAATATTTGAGACGGCTGTGTTCACAAGAAGCTCGTCTACAGTATCAGGTAAATATCCCAGAAAGCAAAAAATGGATAAAGAACTTGTGGCACGTACGTACAATGCAATATCACTCAGCAATGAAATCTGTGTCATCAGGCCCATAGCGGCATAGTGAGTGGATGCAGGTACGGTGATTCTACGTGAACTACGTCACACAGAAAAAGAAACATCATAAGATATCACGAATACACGGAATGTAAACTTGACTACACATGAACTGAATTACAAAATAGAAAAGGGTCTCAAATTTAGAAAACCAACTAGTGCTTGCTTATGGGGAAAGGTGCCTTGGGGTGCTGCATAAAACCAGAGACTGAAATTAGCACAGATAACTTTCCATAAGCCCAATATGTAATAGACAAGACCTACTCCTTGCTCAACGAAATGGACCCAACACAACATATTCAACGCCTAGGAATATACCTGACTAGGAAGAATCTTAAAACCCATGGATATATATGTCTCCGTAAGAGAATCAAGGGTGTGTACAGCGGCCGAAAGGCAGCAGTGAAAATCCGATAAATCCCATTATCAAAATAAATTTCGAAAACAAAACACAAAGACAGTGAAATAGAGAGCAATTCTTAAATAATTCACTCAGGGCATGTGATGCAACCGGGATTGACCACATCTACACCCAGAGCTGGTTGAGACATAAGGCTGGACACTTCAGGCTGATAGCATTGGTGAGTTTAGGTGAGCAAATGCACACCCTTTGAAGTCATACTGTATGGTACCTATTCCATGGGTCCCAACTCTTCAGGTTCAAGGGATTCTTCCTCCAGCTAACACATGCATGTGAAACCCACAGTATGGTCCACCGTGTTATGGGGAAATGATTTAAAATGCATCTCAGTTTTCGTATCCTGGTCCTCGGGTTCACCATTCCAGATGATTTACTAACAGTCTCCCTGCTTGGAGAGTCAGTGCCTTTAACCTCCTGTTTGGCACAGCTTGCAATTTCTGTGCAAGATGAACAGGAATAGGGAGAACCAATGAGAGACTAGCTGTAGGTGTCTGCACGGGCAAATGTAACGCTCATTTCCCACCAGGAAGAGGAATTTACCAAAGGCTCAGCATGCCCTGCCCGAAACAGATTAGGGCCTGAAGCAATCCTGCGGTTTTGTGCCCAGTTCACAAGAAAGCGAGTTGAAGAAAGGAGCTCAGGGGCACTGTAATTCACAAACCTGCAGAGTTATAAATGACAGCTATCCTCCAAAAATATATTGAAGTAAGCCTGCGAAGGGGACTTGAAAGCGGGGCAGAATTTCAGGAAAACGATTGCAGGGGGTAGACTGGAATTGCCCTGAAAGCATAGGAAAAGAGGCAGAACGTCGACAATGATGCACTTGGCCAAAAAGGGCGTATGCGTTTTTTCCTGAATATATTCAGGAAAAAACGCATACGCCCTTTTTGGCCAACCAAGCAAGCCTGTAAAGGAAATCTGCACTACAATGAAGTCTCACTGCCCCCCGGGCAAGAGGGCCATCTGAAAAAAGTGTAAAATCCAGAAAGGTAGGACAGGATATGGAGAACAGGGAGCCTTGTTATACTGATTGGCAGGATGTAAATTGCCAGCAGCCAGCCTGGAGAAGTGTATGGTGTTTCCTGAAACACATAAGAAACAAAGCAACACAGTCTATGGCACTTCCACTTATGGTCCTATAGCTTACGGAAATTAAAATCAAAAACAGACAGCCACCCCAATATTTGGGACGGCTGTGTTCACAAGAAGCTCGTCTACAGTAACAGGTAAATATCCCAGAAAGCAAAATATGGATAAAGAAGTTGTGGCACGTACGTACAATGCAATATCACTCAGCAATGAAATCTGTGTCATCAGGCCCGTAGCGGCATAGTGAGTGGATGCAGGTACGGTGATTCTACGTGAACTACGTCACACAGAAAAAGAAACATCATAAGATATCACTAATACACGGAATGTAAACTTGACTACACATGAACTGAATTACAAAACAGAACAGGGTCTCAAATTGAGAAAACCAACTAGTGCTTGCTTATGGGGAAAGGTGCGTTGGGGTGCTTCATAAAACCAGAGACTGAAATTAGCACAGATAACTTTCCATAAGCCAAATATGTAATAGACAAGACCTACTCCTTGCTCAACGAAATGGACCCAACACCACATATTCAACGCCTAGGAATATACCTGACTAGGAAGAATCTTAAAACCCATGGATATATATGTCTCCGTAAGAGAATCAAGCGTGTGTACAGCGGCATAAACGCAGCAGTGAAAATCCGATAAATCCCATTATCAAAATAAATTTCAAAAAAAAATCATAAAGACAGTGAAATAGAGAGCAATTCTTAAATAATTCACTCAGGGCATGTGATGCAACCGGGATTTAACACATCTACACCCAGAGCTGGTTGAGACATAAGGCTGGACACTTCAGGCTGATAGCATTGGTGAGTTTCGGTGAGCAAATGCAGACCCTTTGAAGTCATACTGCATGGTACCCATTCCATGGGTCCCAACTCTCCAGGTTCAAGGGATTCTTCCTCCAGCTAAAACATGCATGGGAAACCAAGAGTATCGTCCACCATGTGATTGGGAAATGATTTAAAATGCATCTCAGTTTTCGTATCCTGGTCCTCGGGTTCACCATTCCAGATGCTTTACTAACACTCTCCCCGCTTGGAGAGTCAGTGCCTTTAACCTCCTCTTTGGCACAGCTTGCAATTTCTGTGCAAAATGAACAGGAATAGGGAGAACCAATGAGAGACTAGCTGTAGGTGTCTGCACGGGCAAATGTAACGCTCATTGCCCATCAGGAAGAGGAATTAAACAAAGGCTCAGTGTGCCCTGCTGGAAACAGATTAGGGCCTGAAGCAATCCTGCGGTTTTGTGCCCAGCTCACAAGAAAGCGAGTTGAAGAAAGGAGCTCAGGGGCACTGTAATTCACAAACCTGCAGAGTTATAAATGACAGCTTTCCTCCAAAAATATATTGAAGTAAGCCTGCGAAGGGGACTTGAAAGCGGGGCAGAATTTCAGGAAAACGATTGCAGGGGGTAGACTGGAATTGCCCTGAAAGCATAGGAAAAGAGGCAGAACGTCGACAATGATGCACTTGGCCAAAAAGGGCGTATGCGTTTTTTCCTGAATATATTCAGGAAAAAACGCATACGCCCTTTTTGGCCAACCAAGCAAGCCTGTAAATGAAATCTGCACTACAATGAAGTCTCACTGCCCCCCTGGCAAAAGGGCCATCTGAAAAAAGTGTAAAATCCAGAAAGGTAGGACAGGATATGGAGAACAGGGAGCCTTGTTATGCTGATTGGCAGGATGTAAATTGCCAGCAGCCACCCTGGAGAAGTGTATGGTGTTTCCTGAAACACGAAAGAAACAAAGCAACACAGCCTATGGCACTTCCACTTATGGTCCTATAGCTTACGGAAATTAAAATCAAAAACAGACAGCCACCCCAATATTTGGGACGGCTGTGTTCACAAGAAGCTCGTCTACAGTATCAGGTAAATATCCCAGAAAGCAAAAAATGGATAAAGAACTTGTGGCACGTACGTACAATGCAATATCACTCAGCAATGAAATCTGTGTCATCAGGCCCATAGCGGCATAGTGAGTGGATGCAGGTACGGTGATTCTACGTGAACTACGTCACACAGAAAAAGAAACATCATAAGATATCACGAATACACGGAATGTAAACTTGACTACACATGAACTGAATTACAAAATAGAAAAGGGTCTCAAATTTAGAAAACCAACTAGTGCTTGCTTATGGGGAAAGGTGCCTTGGGGTGCTGCATAAAACCAGAGACTGAAATTAGCACAGATAACTTTCCATAAGCCCAATATGTAATAGACAAGACCTACTCCTTGCTCAACGAAATGGACCCAACACCACATATTCAACGCCTAGGAATATACCTGACTAGGAAGAATCTTAAAACCCATGGATATATATGTCTCCGTAAGAGAATCAAGGGTGTGTACAGCGGCCGAAAGGCAGCAGTGAAAATCCGATAAATCCCATTATCAAAATAAATTTCGAAAACAAAACACAAAGACAGTGAAATAGAGAGCAATTCTTAAATAATTCACTCAGGGCATGTGATGCAACCGGGATTGACCACATCTACACCCAGAGCTGGTTGAGACATAAGGCTGGACACTTCAGGCTGATAGCATTGGTGAGTTTAGGTGAGCAAATGCACACCCTTTGAAGTCATACTGTATGGTACCTATTCCATGGGTCCCAACTCTTCAGGTTCAAGGGATTCTTCCTCCAGCTAAAACATGCATGTGAAACCCACAGTATGGTCCACCGTGTTATGGGGAAATGATTTAAAATGCATCTCAGTTTTCGTATCCTGGTCCTCGGGTTCACCATTCCAGATGATTTACTAACAGTCTCCCTGCTTGGAGAGTCAGTGCCTTTAACCTCCTGTTTGGCACAGCTTGCAATTTCTGTGCAAGATGAACAGGAATAGGGAGAACCAATGAGAGACTAGCTGTAGGTGTCTGCACGGGCAAATGTAACGCTCATTTCCCACCAGGAAGAGGAATTTACCAAAGGCTCAGCATGCCCTGCCCGAAACAGATTAGGGCCTGAAGCAATCCTGCGGTTTTGTGCCCAGTTCACAAGAAAGCGAGTTGAAGAAAGGAGCTCAGGGGCACTGTAATTCACAAACCTGCAGAGTTATAAATGACAGCTTTCCTCCAAAAATATATTGAAGTAAGCCTGCGAAGGGGACTTGAAAGCGGGGCAGAATTTCAGGAAAACGATTGCAGGGGGTAGACTGGAATTGCCCTGAAAGCATAGGAAAAGAGGCAGAACGTCGACAATGATGCACTTGGCCAAAAAGGGCGTATGCGTTTTTTCCTGAATATATTCAGGAAAAAACGCATACGCCCTTTTTGGCCAACCAAGCAAGCCTGTAAAGGAAATCTGCACTACAATGAAGTCTCACTGCCCCCCGGGCAAGAGGGCCATCTGAAAAAAGTGTAAAATCCAGAAAGGTAGGACAGGATATGGAGAACAGGGAGCCTTGTTATGCTGATTGGCAGGATGTAAATTGCCAGCAGCCAGCCTGGAGAAGTGTATGGTGTTTCCTGAAACACATAAGAAACAAAGCAACACAGTCTATGGCACTTCCACTTATGGTCCTATAGCTTACGGAAATTAAAATCAAAAACAGACAGCCACCCCAATATTTGGGACGGCTGTGTTCACAAGAAGCTCGTCTACAGTAACAGGTAAATATCCCAGAAAGCAAAATATGGATAAAGAAGTTGTGGCACGTACGTACAATGCAATATCACTCAGCAATGAAATCTGTGTCATCAGGCCCGTAGCGGCATAGTGAGTGGATGCAGGTACGGTGATTCTACGTGAACTACGTCACACAGAAAAAGAAACATCATAAGATATCACTAATACACGGAATGTAAACTTGACTACACATGAACTGAATTACAAAACAGAACAGGGTCTCAAATTTAGAAAACCAACTAGTGCTTGCTTATGGGGAAAGGTGCGTTGGGGTGCTTCATAAAACCAGAGACTGAAATTAGCACAGATAACTTTCCATAAGCCAAATATGTAATAGACAAGACCTACTCCTTGCTCAACGAAATGGACCCAACACCACATATTCAACGCCTAGGAATATACCTGACTAGGAAGAATCTTAAAACCCATGGATATATATGTCTCCGTAAGAGAATCAAGCGTGTGTACAGCGGCATAAACGCAGCAGTGAAAATCCGATAAATCCCATTATCAAAATAAATTTCAAAAAAAAATCATAAAGACAGTGAAATAGAGAGCAATTCTTAAATAATTCACTCAGGGCATGTGATGCAACCGGGATTTAACACATCTACACCCAGAGCTGGTTGAGACATAAGGCTGGACACTTCAGGCTGATAGCATTGGTGAGTTTCGGTGAGCAAATGCAGACCCTTTGAAGTCATACTGCATGGTACCCATTCCATGGGTCCCAACTCTCCAGGTTCAAGGGATTCTTCCTCCAGCTAAAACATGCATGGGAAACCAAGAGTATCGTCCACCATGTGATTGGGAAATGATTTAAAATGCATCTCAGTTTTCGTATCCTGGTCCTCGGGTTCACCATTCCAGATGCTTTACTAACACTCTCCCCGCTTGGAGAGTCAGTGCCTTTAACCTCCTCTTTGGCACAGCTTGCAATTTCTGTGCAAAATGAACAGGAATAGGGAGAACCAATGAGAGACTAGCTGTAGGTGTCTGCACGGGCAAATGTAACGCTCATTGCCCACCAGGAAGAGGAATTAAACAAAGGCTCAGTGTGCCCTGCTGGAAACAGATTAGGGCCTGAAGCAATCCTGCGGTTTTGTGCCCAGCTCACAAGAAAGCGAGTTGAAGAAAGGAGCTCAGGGGCACTGTAATTCACAAACCTGCAGAGTTATAAATGACAGCTTTCCTCCAAAAATATATTGAAGTAAGCCTGCGAAGGGGACTTGAAAGCGGGGCAGAATTTCAGGAAAACGATTGCAGGGGGTAGACTGGAATTGCCCTGAAAGCATAGGAAAAGAGGCAGAACGTCGACAATGATGCACTTGGCCAAAAAGGGCGTATGCGTTTTTTCCTGAATATATTCAGGAAAAAACGCATACGCCCTTTTTGGCCAACCAAGCAAGCCTGTAAATGAAATCTGCACTACAATGAAGTCTCACTGCCCCCCTGGCAAAAGGGCCATCTGAAAAAAGTGTAAAATCCAGAAAGGTAGGACAGGATATGGAGAACAGGGAGCCTTGTTATGCTGATTGGCAGGATGTAAATTGCCAGCAGCCACCCTGGAGAAGTGTATGGTGTTTCCTGAAACACGAAAGAAACAAAGCAACACAGCCTATGGCACTTCCACTTATGGTCCTATAGCTTACGGAAATTAAAATCAAAAACAGACAGCCACCCCAATATTTGAGACGGCTGTGTTCACAAGAAGCTCGTCTACAGTATCAGGTAAATATCCCAGAAAGCAAAAAATGGATAAAGAACTTGTGGCACGTACGTACAATGCAATATCACTCAGCAATGAAATCTGTGTCATCAGGCCCATAGCGGCATAGTGAGTGGATGCAGGTACGGTGATTCTACGTGAACTACGTCACACAGAAAAAGAAACATCATAAGATATCACGAATACACGGAATGTAAACTTGACTACACATGAACTGAATTACAAAATAGAAAAGGGTCTCAAATTTAGAAAACCAACTAGTGCTTGCTTATGGGGAAAGGTGCCTTGGGGTGCTGCATAAAACCAGAGACTGAAATTAGCACAGATAACTTTCCATAAGCCCAATATGTAATAGACAAGACCTACTCCTTGCTCAACGAAATGGACCCAACACCACATATTCAACGCCTAGGAATATACCTGACTAGGAAGAATCTTAAAACCCATGGATATATATGTCTCCGTAAGAGAATCAAGGGTGTGTACAGCGGCCGAAAGGCAGCAGTGAAAATCCGATAAATCCCATTATCAAAATAAATTTCGAAAACAAAACACAAAGACAGTGAAATAGAGAGCAATTCTTAAATAATTCACTCAGGGCATGTGATGCAACCGGGATTGACCACATCTACACCCAGAGCTGGTTGAGACATAAGGCTGGACACTTCAGGCTGATAGCATTGGTGAGTTTAGGTGAGCAAATGCACACCCTTTGAAGTCATACTGTATGGTACCTATTCCATGGGTCCCAACTCTTCAGGTTCAAGGGATTCTTCCTCCAGCTAAAACATGCATGTGAAACCCACAGTATGGTCCACCGTGTTATGGGGAAATGATTTAAAATGCATCTCAGTTTTCGTATCCTGGTCCTCGGGTTCACCATTCCAGATGATTTACTAACAGTCTCCCTGCTTGGAGAGTCAGTGCCTGTAACCTCCTGTTTGTCACAGCTTGCAATTTCTGTGCAAGATGAACAGGAATAGGGAGAACCAATGAGAGACTAGCTGTAGGTGTCTGCACGGGCAAATGTAACGCTCATTTCCCACCAGGAAGAGGAATTTACCAAAGGCTCAGCATGCCCTGCCCGAAACAGATTAGGGCCTGAAGCAATCCTGCGGTTTTGTGCCCAGTTCACAAGAAAGCGAGTTGAAGAAAGGAGCTCAGGGGCACTGTAATTCACAAACCTGCAGAGTTATAAATGACAGCTATCCTCCAAAAATATATTGAAGTAAGCCTGCGAAGGGGACTTGAAAGCGGGGCAGAATTTCAGGAAAACGATTGCAGGGGGTAGACTGGAATTGCCCTGAAAGCATAGGAAAAGAGGCAGAACGTCGACAATGATGCACTTGGCCAAAAAGGGCGTATGCGTTTTTTCCTGAATATATTCAGGAAAAAACGCATACGCCCTTTTTGGCCAACCAAGCAAGCCTGTAAAGGAAATCTGCACTACAATGAAGTCTCACTGCCCCCCGGGCAAGAGGGCCATCTGAAAAAAGTGTAAAATCCAGAAAGGTAGGACAGGATATGGAGAACAGGGAGCCTTGTTATGCTGATTGGCAGGATGTAAATTGCCAGCAGCCAGCCTGGAGAAGTGTATGGTGTTTCCTGAAACACATAAGAAACAAAGCAACACAGTCTATGGCACTTCCACTTATGGTCCTATAGCTTACGGAAATTAAAATCAAAAACAGACAGCCACCCCAATATTTGGGACGGCTGTGTTCACAAGAAGCTCGTCTACAGTAACAGGTAAATATCCCAGAAAGCAAAATATGGATAAAGAAGTTGTGGCACGTACGTACAATGCAATATCACTCAGCAATGAAATCTGTGTCATCAGGCCCGTAGCGGCATAGTGAGTGGATGCAGGTACGGTGATTCTACGTGAACTACGTCACACAGAAAAAGAAACATCATAAGATATCACTAATACACGGAATGTAAACTTGACTACACATGAACTGAATTACAAAACAGAACAGGGTCTCAAATTTAGAAAACCAACTAGTGCTTGCTTATGGGGAAAGGTGCGTTGGGGTGCTTCATAAAACCAGAGACTGAAATTAGCACAGATAACTTTCCATAAGCCAAATATGTAATAGACAAGACCTACTCCTTGCTCAACGAAATGGACCCAACACCACATATTCAACGCCTAGGAATATACCTGACTAGGAAGAATCTTAAAACCCATGGATATATATGTCTCCGTAAGAGAATCAAGCGTGTGTACAGCGGCATAAACGCAGCAGTGAAAATCCGATAAATCCCATTATCAAAATAAATTTCAAAAAAAAATCATAAAGACAGTGAAATAGAGAGCAATTCTTAAATAATTCACTCAGGGCATGTGATGCAACCGGGATTTAACACATCTACACCCAGAGCTGGTTGAGACATAAGGCTGGACACTTCAGGCTGATAGCATTGGTGAGTTTCGGTGAGCAAATGCAGACCCTTTGAAGTCATACTGCATGGTACCCATTCCATGGGTCCCAACTCTCCAGGTTCAAGGGATTCTTCCTCCAGCTAAAACATGCATGGGAAACCAAGAGTATCGTCCACCATGTGATTGGGAAATGATTTAAAATGCATCTCAGTTTTCGTATCCTGGTCCTCGGGTTCACCATTCCAGATGCTTTACTAACACTCTCCCCGCTTGGAGAGTCAGTGCCTTTAACCTCCTCTTTGGCACAGCTTGCAATTTCTGTGCAAAATGAACAGGAATAGGGAGAACCAATGAGAGACTAGCTGTAGGTGTCTGCACGGGCAAATGTAACGCTCATTGCCCACCAGGAAGAGGAATTAAACAAAGGCTCAGTGTGCCCTGCTGGAAACAGATTAGGGCCTGAAGCAATCCTGCGGTTTTGTGCCCAGCTCACAAGAAAGCGAGTTGAAGAAAGGAGCTCAGGGGCACTGTAATTCACAAACCTGCAGAGTTATAAATGACAGCTTTCCTCCAAAAATATATTGAAGTAAGCCTGCGAAGGGGACTTGAAAGCGGGGCAGAATTTCAGGAAAACGATTGCAGGGGGTAGACTGGAATTGCCCTGAAAGCATAGGAAAAGAGGCAGAACGTCGACAATGATGCACTTGGCCAAAAAGGGCGTATGTGTTTTTTCCTGAATATATTCAGGAAAAAACGCATACGCCCTTTTTGGCCAACCAAGCAAGCCTGTAAATGAAATCTGCACTACAATGAAGTCTCACTGCCCCCCTGGCAAAAGGGCCATCTGAAAAAAGTGTAAAATCCAGAAAGGTAGGACAGGATATGGAGAACAGGGAGCCTTGTTATGCTGATTGGCAGGATGTAAATTGCCAGCAGCCACCCTGGAGAAGTGTATGGTGTTTCCTGAAACACGAAAGAAACAAAGCAACACAGCCTATGGCACTTCCACTTTTGGTCCTATAGCTTACGGAAATTAAAATCAAAAACAGACAGCCACCCCAATATTTGAGACGGCTGTGTTCACAAGAAGCTCGTCTACAGTATCAGGTAAATATCCCAGAAAGCAAAAAATGGATAAAGAACTTGTGGCACGTACGTACAATGCAATATCACTCAGCAATGAAATCTGTGTCATCAGGCCCATAGCGGCATAGTGAGTGGATGCAGGTACGGTGATTCTACGTGAACTACGTCACACAGAAAAAGAAACATCATAAGATATCACTAATACACGGAATGTAAACTTGACTACACATGAACTGAATTACAAAACAGAACAGGGCCTCAAATTTAGAAAACCAACTAGTGCTTGCTTATGGGGAAAGGTGCCTTGGGGTGCTGCATAAAACCAGAGACTGAAATTAGCACAGATAACTTTCCATAAGCCCAATATGTAATAGACAAGACCTACTCCTTGCTCAACGAAATGGACCCAACACCACATATTCAACGCCTAGGAATATACCTGACTAGGAAGAATCTTAAAACCCATGGATATATATGTCTCCGTAAGAGAATCAAGGGTGTGTACAGCGGCCGAAAGGCAGCAGTGAAAATCCGATAAATCCCATTATCAAAATAAATTTCGAAAACAAAACACAAAGACAGTGAAATAGAGAGCAATTCTTAAATAATTCACTCAGGGCATGTGATGCAACCGGGATTGACCACATCTACACCCAGAGCTGGTTGAGACATAAGGCTGGACACTTCAGGCTGATAGCATTGGTGAGTTTAGGTGAGCAAATGCACACCCTTTGAAGTCATACTGTATGGTACCTATTCCATGGGTCCCAACTCTTCAGGTTCAAGGGATTCTTCCTCCAGCTAAAACATGCATGTGAAACCCACAGTATGGTCCACCGTGTTATGGGGAAATGATTTAAAATGCATCTCAGTTTTCGTATCCTGGTCCTCGGGTTCACCATTCCAGATGATTTACTAACAGTCTCCCTGCTTGGAGAGTCAGTGCCTGTAACCTCCTGTTTGTCACAGCTTGCAATTTCTGTGCAAGATGAACAGGAATAGGGAGAACCAATGAGAGACTAGCTGTAGGTGTCTGCACGGGCAAATGTAACGCTCATTTCCCACCAGGAAGAGGAATTTACCAAAGGCTCAGCATGCCCTGCCCGAAACAGATTAGGGCCTGAAGCAATCCTGCGGTTTTGTGCCCAGTTCACAAGAAAGCGAGTTGAAGAAAGGAGCTCAGGGGCACTGTAATTCACAAACCTGCAGAGTTATAAATGACAGCTATCCTCCAAAAATATATTGAAGTAAGCCTGCGAAGGGGACTTGAAAGCGGGGCAGAATTTCAGGAAAACGATTGCAGGGGGTAGACTGGAATTGCCCTGAAAGCATAGGAAAAGAGGCAGAACGTCGACAATGATGCACTTGGCCAAAAAGGGCGTATGCGTTTTTTCCTGAATATATTCAGGAAAAAACGCATACGCCCTTTTTGGCCAACCAAGCAAGCCTGTAAAGGAAATCTGCACTACAATGAAGTCTCACTGCCCCCCGGGCAAGAGGGCCATCTGAAAAAAGTGTAAAATCCAGAAAGGTAGGACAGGATATGGAGAACAGGGAGCCTTGTTATGCTGATTGGCAGGATGTAAATTGCCAGCAGCCAGCCTGGAGAAGTGTATGGTGTTTCCTGAAACACATAAGAAACAAAGCAACACAGTCTATGGCACTTCCACTTATGGTCCTATAGCTTACGGAAATTAAAATCAAAAACAGACAGCCACCCCAATATTTGGGACGGCTGTGTTCACAAGAAGCTCGTCTACAGTAACAGGTAAATATCCCAGAAAGCAAAATATGGATAAAGAAGTTGTGGCACGTACGTACAATGCAATATCACTCAGCAATGAAATCTGTGTCATCAGGCCCGTAGCGGCATAGTGAGTGGATGCAGGTACGGTGATTCTACGTGAACTACGTCACACAGAAAAAGAAACATCATAAGATATCACTAATACACGGAATGTAAACTTGACTACACATGAACTGAATTACAAAACAGAACAGGGTCTCAAATTTAGAAAACCAACTAGTGCTTGCTTATGGGGAAAGGTGCGTTGGGGTGCTTCATAAAACCAGAGACTGAAATTAGCACAGATAACTTTCCATAAGCCAAATATGTAATAGACAAGACCTACTCCTTGCTCAACGAAATGGACCCAACACCACATATTCAACGCCTAGGAATATACCTGACTAGGAAGAATCTTAAAACCCATGGATATATATGTCTCCGTAAGAGAATCAAGCGTGTGTACAGCGGCATAAACGCAGCAGTGAAAATCCGATAAATCCCATTATCAAAATAAATTTCAAAAAAAAATCATAAAGACAGTGAAATAGAGAGCAATTCTTAAATAATTCACTCAGGGCATGTGATGCAACCGGGATTTAACACATCTACACCCAGAGCTGGTTGAGACATAAGGCTGGACACTTCAGGCTGATAGCATTGGTGAGTTTCGGTGAGCAAATGCAGACCCTTTGAAGTCATACTGCATGGTACCCATTCCATGGGTCCCAACTCTCCAGGTTCAAGGGATTCTTCCTCCAGCTAAAACATGCATGGGAAACCAAGAGTATCGTCCACCATGTGATTGGGAAATGATTTAAAATGCATCTCAGTTTTCGTATCCTGGTCCTCGGGTTCACCATTCCAGATGCTTTACTAACACTCTCCCCGCTTGGAGAGTCAGTGCCTTTAACCTCCTCTTTGGCACAGCTTGCAATTTCTGTGCAAAATGAACAGGAATAGGGAGAACCAATGAGAGACTAGCTGTAGGTGTCTGCACGGGCAAATGTAACGCTCATTGCCCACCAGGAAGAGGAATTAAACAAAGGCTCAGTGTGCCCTGCTGGAAACAGATTAGGGCCTGAAGCAATCCTGCGGTTTTGTGCCCAGCTCACAAGAAAGCGAGTTGAAGAAAGGAGCTCAGGGGCACTGTAATTCACAAACCTGCAGAGTTATAAATGACAGCTTTCCTCCAAAAATATATTGAAGTAAGCCTGCGAAGGGGACTTGAAAGCGGGGCAGAATTTCAGGAAAACGATTGCAGGGGGTAGACTGGAATTGCCCTGAAAGCATAGGAAAAGAGGCAGAACGTCGACAATGATGCACTTGGCCAAAAAGGGCGTATGCGTTTTTTCCTGAATATATTCAGGAAAAAACGCATACGCCCTTTTTGGCCAACCAAGCAAGCCTGTAAATGAAATCTGCACTACAATGAAGTCTCACTGCCCCCCTGGCAAAAGGGCCATCTGAAAAAAGTGTAAAATCCAGAAAGGTAGGACAGGATATGGAGAACAGGGAGCCTTGTTATGCTGATTGGCAGGATGTAAATTGCCAGCAGCCACCCTGGAGAAGTGTATGGTGTTTCCTGAAACACGAAAGAAACAAAGCAACACAGCCTATGGCACTTCCACTTTTGGTCCTATAGCTTACGGAAATTAAAATCAAAAACAGACAGCCACCCCAATATTTGAGACGGCTGTGTTCACAAGAAGCTCGTCTACAGTATCAGGTAAATATCCCAGAAAGCAAAAAATGGATAAAGAACTTGTGGCACGTACGTACAATGCAATATCACTCAGCAATGAAATCTGTGTCATCAGGCCCATAGCGGCATAGTGAGTGGATGCAGGTACGGTGATTCTACGTGAACTACGTCACACAGAAAAAGAAACATCATAAGATATCACTAATACACGGAATGTAAACTTGACTACACATGAACTGAATTACAAAACAGAACAGGGCCTCAAATTTAGAAAACCAACTAGTGCTTGCTTATGGGGAAAGGTGCCTTGGGGTGCTGCATAAAACCAGAGACTGAAATTAGCACAGATAACTTTCCATAAGCCCAATATGTAATAGACAAGACCTACTCCTTGCTCAACGAAATGGACCCAACACCACATATTCAACGCCTAGGAATATACCTGACTAGGAAGAATCTTAAAACCCATGGATATATATGTCTCCGTAAGAGAATCAAGGGTGTGTACAGCGGCCGAAAGGCAGCAGTGAAAATCCGATAAATCCCATTATCAAAATAAATTTCGAAAACAAAACACAAAGACAGTGAAATAGAGAGCAATTCTTAAATAATTCACTCAGGGCATGTGATGCAACCGGGATTGACCACATCTACACCCAGAGCTGGTTGAGACATAAGGCTGGACACTTCAGGCTGATAGCATTGGTGAGTTTAGGTGAGCAAATGCACACCCTTTGAAGTCATACTGTATGGTACCTATTCCATGGGTCCCAACTCTTCAGGTTCAAGGGATTCTTCCTCCAGCTAAAACATGCATGTGAAACCCACAGTATGGTCCACCGTGTTATGGGGAAATGATTTAAAATGCATCTCAGTTTTCGTATCCTGGTCCTCGGGTTCACCATTCCAGATGATTTACTAACAGTCTCCCTGCTTGGAGAGTCAGTGCCTGTAACCTCCTGTTTGTCACAGCTTGCAATTTCTGTGCAAGATGAACAGGAATAGGGAGAACCAATGAGAGACTAGCTGTAGGTGTCTGCACGGGCAAATGTAACGCTCATTTCCCACCAGGAAGAGGAATTTACCAAAGGCTCAGCATGCCCTGCCCGAAACAGATTAGGGCCTGAAGCAATCCTGCGGTTTTGTGCCCAGTTCACAAGAAAGCGAGTTGAAGAAAGGAGCTCAGGGGCACTGTAATTCACAAACCTGCAGAGTTATAAATGACAGCTATCCTCCAAAAATATATTGAAGTAAGCCTGCGAAGGGGACTTGAAAGCGGGGCAGAATTTCAGGAAAACGATTGCAGGGGGTAGACTGGAATTGCCCTGAAAGCATAGGAAAAGAGGCAGAACGTCGACAATGATGCACTTGGCCAAAAAGGGCGTATGCGTTTTTTCCTGAATATATTCAGGAAAAAACGCATACGCCCTTTTTGGCCAACCAAGCAAGCCTGTAAAGGAAATCTGCACTACAATGAAGTCTCACTGCCCCCCGGGCAAGAGGGCCATCTGAAAAAAGTGTAAAATCCAGAAAGGTAGGACAGGATATGGAGAACAGGGAGCCTTGTTATGCTGATTGGCAGGATGTAAATTGCCAGCAGCCAGCCTGGAGAAGTGTATGGTGTTTCCTGAAACACATAAGAAACAAAGCAACACAGTCTATGGCACTTCCACTTATGGTCCTATAGCTTACGGAAATTAAAATCAAAAACAGACAGCCACCCCAATATTTGGGACGGCTGTGTTCACAAGAAGCTCGTCTACAGTAACAGGTAAATATCCCAGAAAGCAAAATATGGAGAAAGAAGTTGTGGCACGTACGTACAATGCAATATCACTCAGCAATGAAATCTGTGTCATCAGGCCCGTAGTGGCATAGTGAGTGGATGCAGGTACGGTGATTCTACGTGAACTACGTCACACAGAAAAAGAAACATCATAAGATATCACTAATACACGGAATGTAAACTTGACTACACATGAACTGAAATACAAAACAGAACAGGGTCTCAAATTTAGAAAACCAACTAGTGCTTGCTTATGGGGAAAGGTGCGTTGGGGTGCTTCATAAAACCAGAGACTGAAATTAGCACAGATAACTTTCCATAAGCCAAATATGTAATAGACAAGACCTACTCCTTGCTCAACGAAATGGACCCAACACCACATATTCAACGCCTAGGAATATACCTGACTAGGAAGAATCTTAAAACCCATGGATATATATGTCTCCATAAGAGAATCAAGCGTGTGTACAGCGGCATAAACGCAGCAGTGAAAATCCGATAAATCCCATTATCAAAATAAATTTCAAAAAAAAATCATAAAGACAGTGAAATAGAGAGCAATTCTTAAATAATTCACTCAGGGCATGTGATGCAACCGGGATTTAACACATCTACACCCAGAGCTGGTTGAGACATAAGGCTGGACACTTCAGGCTGATAGCATTGGTGAGTTTCGGTGAGCAAATGCAGACCCTTTGAAGTCATACTGCATGGTACCCATTCCATGGGTCCCAACTCTCCAGGTTCAAGGGATTCTTCCTCCAGCTAAAACATGCATGGGAAACCAAGAGTATCGTCCACCATGTGATTGGGAAATGATTTAAAATGCATCTCAGTTTTCGTATCCTGGTCCTCGGGTTCACCATTCCAGATGCTTTACTAACACTCTCCCCGCTTGGAGAGTCAGTGCCTTTAACCTCCTCTTTGGCACAGCTTGCAATTTCTGTGCAAAATGAACAGGAATAGGGAGAACCAATGAGAGACTAGCTGTAGGTGTCTGCACGGGCAAATGTAACGCTCATTGCCCACCAGGAAGAGGAATTAAACAAAGGCTCAGTGTGCCCTGCTGGAAACAGATTAGGGCCTGAAGCAATCCTGCGGTTTTGTGCCCAGCTCACAAGAAAGCGAGTTGAAGAAAGGAGCTCAGGGGCACTGTAATTCACAAACCTGCAGAGTTATAAATGACAGCTTTCCTCCAAAAATATATTGAAGTAAGCCTGCGAAGGGGACTTGAAAGCGGGGCAGAATTTCAGGAAAACGATTGCAGGGGGTAGACTGGAATTGCCCTGAAAGCATAGGAAAAGAGGCAGAACGTCGACAATGATGCACTTGGCCAAAAAGGGCGTATGCGTTTTTTCCTGAATATATTCAGGAAAAAACGCATACGCCCTTTTTGGCCAACCAAGCAAGCCTGTAAATGAAATCTGCACTACAATGAAGTCTCACTGCCCCCCTGGCAAAAGGGCCATCTGAAAAAAGTGTAAAATCCAGAAAGGTAGGACAGGATATGGAGAACAGGGAGCCTTGTTATGCTGATTGGCAGGATGTAAATTGCCAGCAGCCACCCTGGAGAAGTGTATGGTGTTTCCTGAAACACGAAAGAAACAAAGCAACACAGCCTATGGCACTTCCACTTTTGGTCCTATAGCTTACGGAAATTAAAATCAAAAACAGACAGCCACCCCAATA
Source organism: Phocoena phocoena (assembly GCF_963924675.1). NCBI lineage: Eukaryota > Metazoa > Chordata > Mammalia > Artiodactyla > Phocoenidae > Phocoena > Phocoena phocoena. The sequence continues at coordinate 663,816 of NW_027077752.1, read as the reverse complement.
TTTGAGACGGCTGTGTTCACAAGAAGCTCGTCTACAGTATCAGGTAAATATCCCAGAAAGCAAAAAATGGATAAAGAACTTGTGGCACGTACGTACAATGCAATATCACTCAGCAATGAAATCTGTGTCATCAGGCCCATAGCGGCATAGTGAGTGGATGCAGGTACGGTGATTCTACGTGAACTACGTCACACAGAAAAAGAAACATCATAAGATATCACTAATACACGGAATGTAAACTTGACTACACATGAACTGAATTACAAAACAGAACAGGGCCTCAAATTTAGAAAACCAACTAGTGCTTGCTTATGGGGAAAGGTGCCTTGGGGTGCTGCATAAAACCAGAGACTGAAATTAGCACAGATAACTTTCCATAAGCCCAATATGTAATAGACAAGACCTACTCCTTGCTCAACGAAATGGACCCAACACCACATATTCAACGCCTAGGAATATACCTGACTAGGAAGAATCTTAAAACCCATGGATATATATGTCTCCGTAAGAGAATCAAGGGTGTGTACAGCGGCCGAAAGGCAGCAGTGAAAATCCGATAAATCCCATTATCAAAATAAATTTCGAAAACAAAACACAAAGACAGTGAAATAGAGAGCAATTCTTAAATAATTCACTCAGGGCATGTGATGCAACCGGGATTGACCACATCTACACCCAGAGCTGGTTGAGACATAAGGCTGGACACTTCAGGCTGATAGCATTGGTGAGTTTAGGTGAGCAAATGCACACCCTTTGAAGTCATACTGTATGGTACCTATTCCATGGGTCCCAACTCTTCAGGTTCAAGGGATTCTTCCTCCAGCTAAAACATGCATGTGAAACCCACAGTATGGTCCACCGTGTTATGGGGAAATGATTTAAAATGCATCTCAGTTTTCGTATCCTGGTCCTCGGGTTCACCATTCCAGATGATTTACTAACAGTCTCCCTGCTTGGAGAGTCAGTGCCTTTAACCTCCTGTTTGGCACAGCTTGCAATTTCTGTGCAAGATGAACAGGAATAGGGAGAACCAATGAGAGACTAGCTGTAGGTGTCTGCACGGGCAAATGTAACGCTCATTTCCCACCAGGAAGAGGAATTTACCAAAGGCTCAGCATGCCCTGCCCGAAACAGATTAGGGCCTGAAGCAATCCTGCGGTTTTGTGCCCAGTTCACAAGAAAGCGAGTTGAAGAAAGGAGCTCAGGGGCACTGTAATTCACAAACCTGCAGAGTTATAAATGACAGCTTTCCTCCAAAAATATATTGAAGTAAGCCTGCGAAGGGGACTTGAAAGCGGGGCAGAATTTCAGGAAAACGATTGCAGGGGGTAGACTGGAATTGCCCTGAAAGCATAGGAAAAGAGGCACAACGTCGACAATGATGCACTTGGCCAAAAAGGGCGTATGCGTTTTTTCCTGAATATATTCAGGAAAAAACGCATACGCCCTTTTTGGCCAACCAAGCAAGCCTGTAAAGGAAATCTGCACTACAATGAAGTCTCACTGCCCCCCGGGCAAGAGGGCCATCTGAAAAAAGTGTAAAATCCAGAAAGGTAGGACAGGATATGGAGAACAGGGAGCCTTGTTATGCTGATTGGCAGGATGTAAATTGCCAGCAGCCAGCCTGGAGAAGTGTATGGTGTTTCCTGAAACACATAAGAAACAAAGCAACACAGTCTATGGCACTTCCACTTATGGTCCTATAGCTTACGGAAATTAAAATCAAAAACAGACAGCCACCCCAATATTTGGGACGGCTGTGTTCACAAGAAGCTCGTCTACAGTAACAGGTAAATATCCCAGAAAGCAAAATATGGATAAAGAAGTTGTGGCACGTACGTACAATGCAATATCACTCAGCAATGAAATCTGTGTCATCAGGCCCGTAGCGGCATAGTGAGTGGATGCAGGTACGGTGATTCTACGTGAACTACGTCACACAGAAAAAGAAACATCATAAGATATCACTAATACACGGAATGTAAACTTGACTACACATGAACTGAATTACAAAACAGAACAGGGTCTCAAATTTAGAAAACCAACTAGTGCTTGCTTATGGGGAAAGGTGCGTTGGGGTGCTTCATAAAACCAGAGACTGAAATTAGCACAGATAACTTTCCATAAGCCAAATATGTAATAGACAAGACCTACTCCTTGCTCAACGAAATGGACCCAACACCACATATTCAACGCCTAGGAATATACCTGACTAGGAAGAATCTTAAAACCCATGGATATATATGTCTCCGTAAGAGAATCAAGCGTGTGTACAGCGGCATAAACGCAGCAGTGAAAATCCAATAAATCCCATTATCAAAATAAATTTCAAAAAAAAATCATAAAGACAGTGAAATAGAGAGCAATTCTTAAATAATTCACTCAGGGCATGTGATGCAACCGGGATTTAACACATCTACACCCAGAGCTGGTTGAGACATAAGGCTGGACACTTCAGGCTGATAGCATTGGTGAGTTTCGGTGAGCAAATGCAGACCCTTTGAAGTCATACTGCATGGTACCCATTCCATGGGTCCCAACTCTCCAGGTTCAAGGGATTCTTCCTCCAGCTAAAACATGCATGGGAAACCAAGAGTATCGTCCACCATGTGATTGGGAAATGATTTAAAATGCATCTCAGTTTTCGTATCCTGGTCCTCGGGTTCACCATTCCAGATGCTTTACTAACACTCTCCCCGCTTGGAGAGTCAGTGCCTTTAACCTCCTCTTTGGCACAGCTTGCAATTTCTGTGCAAAATGAACAGGAATAGGGAGAACCAATGAGAGACTAGCTGTAGGTGTCTGCACGGGCAAATGTAACGCTCATTGCCCACCAGGAAGAGGAATTAAACAAAGGCTCAGTGTGCCCTGCTGGAAACAGATTAGGGCCTGAAGCAATCCTGCGGTTTTGTGCCCAGCTCACAAGAAAGCGAGTTGAAGAAAGGAGCTCAGGGGCACTGTAATTCACAAACCTGCAGAGTTATAAATGACAGCTTTCCTCCAAAAATATATTGAAGTAAGCCTGCGAAGGGGACTTGAAAGCGGGGCAGAATTTCAGGAAAACGATTGCAGGGGGTAGACTGGAATTGCCCTGAAAGCATAGGAAAAGAGGCAGAACGTCGACAATGATGCACTTGGCCAAAAAGGGCGTATGCGTTTTTTCCTGAATATATTCAGGAAAAAACGCATACGCCCTTTTTGGCCAACCAAGCAAGCCTGTAAATGAAATCTGCACTACAATGAAGTCTCACTGCCCCCCTGGCAAAAGGGCCATCTGAAAAAAGTGTAAAATCCAGAAAGGTAGGACAGGATATGGAGAACAGGGAGCCTTGTTATGCTGATTGGCAGGATGTAAATTGCCAGCAGCCACCCTGGAGAAGTGTATGGTGTTTCCTGAAACACGAAAGAAACAAAGCAACACAGCCTATGGCACTTCCACTTATGGTCCTATAGCTTACGGAAATTAAAATCAAAAACAGACAGCCACCCCAATATTTGAGACGGCTGTGTTCACAAGAAGCTCGTCTACAGTATCAGGTAAATATCCCAGAAAGCAAAAAATGGATAAAGAACTTGTGGCACGTACGTACAATGCAATATCACTCAGCAATGAAATCTGTGTCATCAGGCCCATAGCGGCATAGTGAGTGGATGCAGGTACGGTGATTCTACGTGAACTACGTCACACAGAAAAAGAAACATCATAAGATATCACGAATACACGGAATGTAAACTTGACTACACATGAACTGAATTACAAAATAGAAAAGGGTCTCAAATTTAGAAAACCAACTAGTGCTTGCTTATGGGGAAAGGTGCCTTGGGGTGCTGCATAAAACCAGAGACTGAAATTAGCACAGATAACTTTCCATAAGCCCAATATGTAATAGACAAGACCTACTCCTTGCTCAACGAAATGGACCCAACACCACATATTCAACGCCTAGGAATATACCTGACTAGGAAGAATCTTAAAACCCATGGATATATATGTCTCCGTAAGAGAATCAAGGGTGTGTACAGCGGCCGAAAGGCAGCAGTGAAAATCCGATAAATCCCATTATCAAAATAAATTTCGAAAACAAAACACAAAGACAGTGAAATAGAGAGCAATTCTTAAATAATTCACTCAGGGCATGTGATGCAACCGGGATTGACCACATCTACACCCAGAGCTGGTTGAGACATAAGGCTGGACACTTCAGGCTGATAGCATTGGTGAGTTTAGGTGAGCAAATGCACACCCTTTGAAGTCATACTGTATGGTACCTATTCCATGGGTCCCAACTCTTCAGGTTCAAGGGATTCTTCCTCCAGCTAAAACATGCATGTGAAACCCACAGTATGGTCCACCGTGTTATGGGGAAATGATTTAAAATGCATCTCAGTTTTCGTATCCTGGTCCTCGGGTTCACCATTCCAGATGATTTACTAACAGTCTCCCTGCTTGGAGAGTATGTGCCTTTAACCTCCTGTTTGGCACAGCTTGCAATTTCTGTGCAAGATGAACAGGAATAGGGAGAACCAATGAGAGACTAGCTGTAGGTGTCTGCACGGGCAAATGTAACGCTCATTTCCCACCAGGAAGAGGAATTTACCAAAGGCTCAGCATGCCCTGCCCGAAACAGATTAGGGCCTGAAGCAATCCTGCGGTTTTGTGCCCAGTTCACAAGAAAGCGAGTTGAAGAAAGGAGCTCAGGGGCACTGTAATTCACAAACCTGCAGAGTTATAAATGACAGCTATCCTCCAAAAATATATTGAAGTAAGCCTGCGAAGGGGACTTGAAAGCGGGGCAGAATTTCAGGAAAACGATTGCAGGGGGTAGACTGGAATTGCCCTGAAAGCATAGGAAAAGAGGCACAACGTCGACAATGATGCACTTGGCCAAAAAGGGCGTATGCGTTTTTTCCTGAATATATTCAGGAAAAAACGCATACGCCCTTTTTGGCCAACCAAGCAAGCCTGTAAAGGAAATCTGCACTACAATGAAGTCTCACTGCCCCCCGGGCAAGAGGGCCATCTGAAAAAAGTGTAAAATCCAGAAAGGTAGGACAGGATATGGAGAACAGGGAGCCTTGTTATGCTGATTGGCAGGATGTAAATTGCCAGCAGCCAGCCTGGAGAAGTGTATGGTGTTTCCTGAAACACATAAGAAACAAAGCAACACAGCCTATGGCACTTCCACTTATGGTCCTATAGCTTACGGAAATTAAAATCAAAAACAGACAGCCACCCCAATATTTGGGACGGCTGTGTTCACAAGAAGCTCGTCTACAGTAACAGGTAAATATCCCAGAAAGCAAAATATGGATAAAGAAGTTGTGGCACGTACGTACAATGCAATATCACTCAGCAATGAAATCTGTGTCATCAGGCCCGTAGTGGCATAGTGAGTGGATGCAGGTACGGTGATTCTACGTGAACTACGTCACACAGAAAAAGAAACATCATAAGATATCACTAATACACGGAATGTAAACTTGACTACACATGAACTGAAATACAAAACAGAACAGGGTCTCAAATTTAGAAAACCAACTAGTGCTTGCTTATGGGGAAAGGTGCGTTGGGGTGCTTCATAAAACCAGAGACTGAAATTAGCACAGATAACTTTCCATAAGCCAAATATGTAATAGACAAGACCTACTCCTTGCTCAACGAAATGGACCCAACACCACATATTCAACGCCTAGGAATATACCTGACTAGGAAGAATCTTAAAACCCATGGATATATATGTCTCCATAAGAGAATCAAGCGTGTGTACAGCGGCATAAACGCAGCAGTGAAAATCCGATAAATCCCATTATCAAAATAAATTTCAAAAAAAAATCATAAAGACAGTGAAATAGAGAGCAATTCTTAAATAATTCACTCAGGGCATGTGATGCAACCGGGATTTAACACATCTACACCCAGAGCTGGTTGAGACATAAGGCTGGACACTTCAGGCTGATAGCATTGGTGAGTTTCGGTGAGCAAATGCAGACCCTTTGAAGTCATACTGCATGGTACCCATTCCATGGGTCCCAACTCTCCAGGTTCAAGGGATTCTTCCTCCAGCTAAAACATGCATGGGAAACCAAGAGTATCGTCCACCATGTGATTGGGAAATGATTTAAAATGCATCTCAGTTTTCGTATCCTGGTCCTCGGGTTCACCATTCCAGATGCTTTACTAACACTCTCCCCGCTTGGAGAGTCAGTGCCTTTAACCTCCTCTTTGGCACAGCTTGCAATTTCTGTGCAAAATGAACAGGAATAGGGAGAACCAATGAGAGACTAGCTGTAGGTGTCTGCACGGGCAAATGTAACGCTCATTGCCCACCAGGAAGAGGAATTAAACAAAGGCTCAGTGTGCCCTGCTGGAAACAGATTAGGGCCTGAAGCAATCCTGCGGTTTTGTGCCCAGCTCACAAGAAAGCGAGTTGAAGAAAGGAGCTCAGGGGCACTGTAATTCACAAACCTGCAGAGTTATAAATGACAGCTTTCCTCCAAAAATATATTGAAGTAAGCCTGCGAAGGGGACTTGAAAGCGGGGCAGAATTTCAGGAAAACGATTGCAGGGGGTAGACTGGAATTGCCCTGAAAGCATAGGAAAAGAGGCAGAACGTCGACAATGATGCACTTGGCCAAAAAGGGCGTATGCGTTTTTTCCTGAATATATTCAGGAAAAAACGCATACGCCCTTTTTGGCCAACCAAGCAAGCCTGTAAATGAAATCTGCACTACAATGAAGTCTCACTGCCCCCCTGGCAAAAGGGCCATCTGAAAAAAGTGTAAAATCCAGAAAGGTAGGACAGGATATGGAGAACAGGGAGCCTTGTTATGCTGATTGGCAGGATGTAAATTGCCAGCAGCCACCCTGGAGAAGTGTATGGTGTTTCCTGAAACACGAAAGAAACAAAGCAACACAGCCTATGGCACTTCCACTTATGGTCCTATAGCTTACGGAAATTAAAATCAAAAACAGACAGCCACCCCAATATTTGAGACGGCTGTGTTCACAAGAAGCTCGTCTACAGTATCAGGTAAATATCCCAGAAAGCAAAAAATGGATAAAGAACTTGTGGCACGTACGTACAATGCAATATCACTCAGCAATGAAATCTGTGTCATCAGGCCCATAGCGGCATAGTGAGTGGATGCAGGTACGGTGATTCTACGTGAACTACGTCACACAGAAAAAGAAACATCATAAGATATCACTAATACACGGAATGTAAACTTGACTACACATGAACTGAATTACAAAACAGAACAGGGCCTCAAATTTAGAAAACCAACTAGTGCTTGCTTATGGGGAAAGGTGCCTTGGGGTGCTGCATAAAACCAGAGACTGAAATTAGCACAGATAACTTTCCATAAGCCCAATATGTAATAGACAAGACCTACTCCTTGCTCAACGAAATGGACCCAACACCACATATTCAACGCCTAGGAATATACCTGACTAGGAAGAATCTTAAAACCCATGGATATATATGTCTCCGTAAGAGAATCAAGGGTGTGTACAGCGGCCGAAAGGCAGCAGTGAAAATCCGATAAATCCCATTATCAAAATAAATTTCGAAAACAAAACACAAAGACAGTGAAATAGAGAGCAATTCTTAAATAATTCACTCAGGGCATGTGATGCAACCGGGATTGACCACATCTACACCCAGAGCTGGTTGAGACATAAGGCTGGAAACTTCAGGCTGATAGCATTGGTGAGTTTAGGTGAGCAAATGCACACCCTTTGAAGTCATACTGTATGGTACCTATTCCATGGGTCCCAACTCTTCAGGTTCAAGGGATTCTTCCTCCAGCTAAAACATGCATGTGAAACCCACAGTATGGTCCACCGTGTTATGGGGAAATGATTTAAAATGCATCTCAGTTTTCGTATCCTGGTCCTCGGGATCACCATTCCAGATGATTTACTAACAGTCTCCCTGCTTGGAGAGTCAGTGCCTTTAACCTCCTGTTTGGCACAGCTTGCAATTTCTGTGCAAGATGAACAGGAATAGGGAGAACCAATGAGAGACTAGCTGTAGGTGTCTGCACGGGCAAATGTAACGCTCATTTCCCACCAGGAAGAGGAATTTACCAAAGGCTCAGCATGCCCTGCCCGAAACAGATTAGGGCCTGAAGCAATCCTGCGGTTTTGTGCCCAGTTCACAAGAAAGCGAGTTGAAGAAAGGAGCTCAGGGGCACTGTAATTCACAAACCTGCAGAGTTATAAATGACAGCTATCCTCCAAAAATATATTGAAGTAAGCCTGCGAAGGGGACTTGAAAGCGGGGCAGAATTTCAGGAAAACGATTGCAGGGGGTAGACTGGAATTGCCCTGAAAGCATAGGAAAAGAGGCACAACGTCGACAATGATGCACTTGGCCAAAAAGGGCGTATGCGTTTTTTCCTGAATATATTCAGGAAAAAACGCATACGCCCTTTTTGGCCAACCAAGCAAGCCTGTAAAGGAAATCTGCACTACAATGAAGTCTCACTGCCCCCCGGGCAAGAGGGCCATCTGAAAAAAGTGTAAAATCCAGAAAGGTAGGACAGGATATGGAGAACAGGGAGCCTTGTTATGCTGATTGGCAGGATGTAAATTGCCAGCAGCCAGCCTGGAGAAGTGTATGGTGTTTCCTGAAACACATAAGAAACAAAGCAACACAGTCTATGGCACTTCCACTTATGGTCCTATAGCTTACGGAAATTAAAATCAAAAACAGACAGCCACCCCAATATTTGGGACGGCTGTGTTCACAAGAAGCTCGTCTACAGTAACAGGTAAATATCCCAGAAAGCAAAATATGGATAAAGAAGTTGTGGCACGTACGTACAATGCAATATCACTCAGCAATGAAATCTGTGTCATCAGGCCCGTAGTGGCATAGTGAGTGGATGCAGGTACGGTGATTCTACGTGAACTACGTCACACAGAAAAAGAAACATCATAAGATATCACTAATACACGGAATGTAAACTTGACTACACATGAACTGAAATACAAAACAGAACAGGGTCTCAAATTTAGAAAACCAACTAGTGCTTGCTTATGGGGAAAGGTGCGTTGGGGTGCTTCATAAAACCAGAGACTGAAATTAGCACAGATAACTTTCCATAAGCCAAATATGTAATAGACAAGACCTACTCCTTGCTCAACGAAATGGACCCAACACCACATATTCAACGCCTAGGAATATACCTGACTAGGAAGAATCTTAAAACCCATGGATATATATGTCTCCATAAGAGAATCAAGCGTGTGTACAGCGGCATAAACGCAGCAGTGAAAATCCGATAAATCCCATTATCAAAATAAATTTCAAAAAAAAATCATAAAGACAGTGAAATAGAGAGCAATTCTTAAATAATTCACTCAGGGCATGTGATGCAACCGGGATTTAACACATCTACACCCAGAGCTGGTTGAGACATAAGGCTGGACACTTCAGGCTGATAGCATTGGTGAGTTTCGGTGAGCAAATGCAGACCCTTTGAAGTCATACTGCATGGTACCCATTCCATGGGTCCCAACTCTCCAGGTTCAAGGGATTCTTCCTCCAGCTAAAACATGCATGGGAAACCAAGAGTATCGTCCACCATGTGATTGGGAAATGATTTAAAATGCATCTCAGTTTTCGTATCCTGGTCCTCGGGTTCACCATTCCAGATGCTTTACTAACACTCTCCCCGCTTGGAGAGTCAGTGCCTTTAACCTCCTCTTTGGCACAGCTTGCAATTTCTGTGCAAAATGAACAGGAATAGGGAGAACCAATGAGAGACTAGCTGTAGGTGTCTGCACGGGCAAATGTAACGCTCATTGCCCACCAGGAAGAGGAATTAAACAAAGGCTCAGTGTGCCCTGCTGGAAACAGATTAGGGCCTGAAGCAATCCTGCGGTTTTGTGCCCAGCTCACAAGAAAGCGAGTTGAAGAAAGGAGCTCAGGGGCACTGTAATTCACAAACCTGCAGAGTTATAAATGACAGCTTTCCTCCAAAAATATATTGAAGTAAGCCTGCGAAGGGGACTTGAAAGCGGGGCAGAATTTCAGGAAAACGATTGCAGGGGGTAGACTGGAATTGCCCTGAAAGCATAGGAAAAGAGGCAGAACGTCGACAATGATGCACTTGGCCAAAAAGGGCGTATGCGTTTTTTCCTGAATATATTCAGGAAAAAACGCATACGCCCTTTTTGGCCAACCAAGCAAGCCTGTAAATGAAATCTGCACTACAATGAAGTCTCACTGCCCCCCTGGCAAAAGGGCCATCTGAAAAAAGTGTAAAATCCAGAAAGGTAGGACAGGATATGGAGAACAGGGAGCCTTGTTATGCTGATTGGCAGGATGTAAATTGCCAGCAGCCACCCTGGAGAAGTGTATGGTGTTTCCTGAAACACGAAAGAAACAAAGCAACACAGCCTATGGCACTTCCACTTATGGTCCTATAGCTTACGGAAATTAAAATCAAAAACAGACAGCCACCCCAATATTTGAGACGGCTGTGTTCACAAGAAGCTCGTCTACAGTATCAGGTAAATATCCCAGAAAGCAAAAAATGGATAAAGAACTTGTGGCACGTACGTACAATGCAATATCACTCAGCAATGAAATCTGTGTCATCAGGCCCATAGCGGCATAGTGAGTGGATGCAGGTACGGTGATTCTACGTGAACTACGTCACACAGAAAAAGAAACATCATAAGATATCACTAATACACGGAATGTAAACTTGACTACACATGAACTGAATTACAAAACAGAACAGGGCCTCAAATTTAGAAAACCAACTAGTGCTTGCTTATGGGGAAAGGTGCCTTGGGGTGCTGCATAAAACCAGAGACTGAAATTAGCACAGATAACTTTCCATAAGCCCAATATGTAATAGACAAGACCTACTCCTTGCTCAACGAAATGGACCCAACACCACATATTCAACGCCTAGGAATATACCTGACTAGGAAGAATCTTAAAACCCATGGATATATATGTCTCCGTAAGAGAATCAAGGGTGTGTACAGCGGCCGAAAGGCAGCAGTGAAAATCCGATAAATCCCATTATCAAAATCAATTTCGAAAACAAAACACAAAGACAGTGAAATAGAGAGCAATTCTTAAATAATTCACTCAGGGCATGTGATGCAACCGGGATTGACCACATCTACACCCAGAGCTGGTTGAGACATAAGGCTGGAAACTTCAGGCTGATAGCATAGGTGAGTTTAGGTGAGCAAATGCACACCCTTTGAAGTCATACTGTATGGTACCTATTCCATGGGTCCCAACTCTTCAGGTTCAAGGGATTCTTCCTCCAGCTAAAACATGCATGTGAAACCCACAGTATGGTCCACCGTGTTATGGGGAAATGATTTAAAATGCATCTCAGTTTTCGTATCCTGGTCCTCGGGATCACCATTCCAGATGATTTACTAACAGTCTCCCTGCTTGGAGAGTCAGTGCCTTTAACCTCCTGTTTGGCACAGCTTGCAATTTCTGTGCAAGATGAACAGGAATAGGGAGAACCAATGAGAGACTAGCTGTAGGTGTCTGCACGGGCAAATGTAACGCTCATTTCCCACCAGGAAGAGGAATTTACCAAAGGCTCAGCATGCCCTGCCCGAAACAGATTAGGGCCTGAAGCAATCCTGCGGTTTTGTGCCCAGTTCACAAGAAAGCGAGTTGAAGAAAGGAGCTCAGGGGCACTGTAATTCACAAACCTGCAGAGTTATAAATGACAGCTATCCTCCAAAAATATATTGAAGTAAGCCTGCGAAGGGGCCTTGAAAGCGGGGCAGAATTTCAGGAAAACGATTGCAGGGGGTAGACTGGAATTGCCCTGAAAGCATAGGAAAAGAGGCAGAACGTCGACAATGATGCACTTGGCCAAAAAGGGCGTATGCGTTTTTTCCTGAATATATTCAGGAAAAAACGCATACGCCCTTTTTGGCCAACCAAGCAAGCCTGTAAAGGAAATCTGCACTACAATGAAGTCTCACTGCCCCCCGGGCAAGAGGGCCATCTGAAAAAAGTGTAAAATCCAGAAAGGTAGGACAGGATATGGAGAACAGGGAGCCTTGTTATGCTGATTGGCAGGATGTAAATTGCCAGCAGCCACCCTGGAGAAGTGTATGGTGTTTCCTGAAACACATAAGAAACAAAGCAACACAGTCTATGGCACTTCCACTTATGGTCCTATAGCTTACGGAAATTAAAATCAAAAACAGACAGCCACCCCAATATTTGGGACGGCTGTGTTCACAAGAAGCTCGTCTACAGTAACAGGTAAATATCCCAGAAAGCAAAATATGGATAAAGAAGTTGTGGCACGTACGTACAATGCAATATCACTCAGCAATGAAATCTGTGTCATCAGGCCCGTAGCGGCATAGTGAGTGGATGCAGGTACGGTGATTCTACGTGAACTACGTCACACAGAAAAAGAAACATCATAAGATATCACTAATACACGGAATGTAAACTTGACTACACATGAACTGAATTACAAAACAGAACAGGGTCTCAAATTTAGAAAACCAACTAGTGCTTGCTTATGGGGAAAGGTGCGTTGGGGTGCTTCATAAAACCAGAGACTGAAATTAGCACAGATAACTTTCCATAAGCCAAATATGTAATAGACAAGACCTACTCCTTGCTCAACGAAATGGACCCAACACCACATATTCAACGCCTAGGAATATACCTGACTAGGAAGAATCTTAAAACCCATGGATATATATGTCTCCGTAAGAGAATCAAGCGTGTGTACAGCGGCATAAACGCAGCAGTGAAAATCCGATAAATCCCATTATCAAAATAAATTTCAAAAAAAAATCATAAAGACAGTGAAATAGAGAGCAATTCTTAAATAATTCACTCAGGGCATGTGATGCAACCGGGATTTAACACATCTACACCCAGAGCTGGTTGAGACATAAGGCTGGACACTTCAGGCTGATAGCATTGGTGAGTTTCGGTGAGCAAATGCAGACCCTTTGAAGTCATACTGCATGGTACCCATTCCATGGGTCCCAACTCTCCAGGTTCAAGGGATTCTTCCTCCAGCTAAATCATGCATGGGAAACCAAGAGTATCGTCCACCATGTGATTGGGAAATGATTTAAAATGCATCTCAGTTTTCGTATCCTGGTCCTCGGGTTCACCATTCCAGATGCTTTACTAACACTCTCCCCGCTTGGAGAGTCAGTGCCTTTAACCTCCTCTTTGGCACAGCTTGCAATTTCTGTGCAAAATGAACAGGAATAGGGAGAACCAATGAGAGACTAGCTGTAGGTGTCTGCACAGGCAAATGTAACGCTCATTGCCCACCAGGAAGAGGAATTAAACAAAGGCTCAGTGTGCCCTGCTGGAAACAGATTAGGGCCTGAAGCAATCCTGCGGTTTTGTGCCCAGCTCACAAGAAAGCGAGTTGAAGAAAGGAGCTCAGGGGCACTGTAATTCACAAACCTGCAGAGTTATAAATGACAGCTTTCCTCCAAAAATATATTGAAGTAAGCCTGCGAAGGGGACTTGAAAGCGGGGCAGAATTTCAGGAAAACGATTGCAGGGGGTAGACTGGAATTGCCCTGAAAGCATAGGAAAAGAGGCAGAACGTCGACAATGATGCACTTGGCCAAAAAGGGCGTATGCGTTTTTTCCTGAATATATTCAGGAAAAAACGCATACGCCCTTTTTGGCCAACCAAGCAAGCCTGTAAATGAAATCTGCACTACAATGAAGTCTCACTGCCCCCCTGGCAAAAGGGCCATCTGAAAAAAGTGTAAAATCCAGAAAGGTAGGACAGGATATGGAGAACAGGGAGCCTTGTTATGCTGATTGGCAGGATGTAAATTGCCAGCAGCCACCCTGGAGAAGTGTATGGTGTTTCCTGAAACACGAAAGAAACAAAGCAACACAGCCTATGGCACTTCCACTTATGGTCCTATAGCTTACGGAAATTAAAATCAGAAACAGACAGCCACCCCAATATTTGAGACGGCTGTGTTCACAAGAAGCTCGTCTACAGTATCAGGTAAATATCCCAGAAAGCAAAAAATGGATAAAGAACTTGTGGCACGTACGTACAATGCAATATCACTCAGCAATGAAATCTGTGTCATCAGGCCCATAGCGGCATAGTGAGTGGATGCAGGTACGGTGATTCTACGTGAACTACGTCACACAGAAAAAGAAACATCATAAGATATCACGAATACACGGAATGTAAACTTGACTACACATGAACTGAATTACAAAACAGAACAGGGCCTCAAATTTAGAAAACCAACTAGTGCTTGCTTATGGGGAAAGGTGCCTTGGGGTGCTGCATAAAACCAGAGACTGAAATTAGCACAGATAACTTTCCATAAGCCCAATATGTAATAGACAAGACCTACTCCTTGCTCAACGAAATGGACCCAACACCACATATTCAACGCCTAGGAATATACCTGACTAGGAAGAATCTTAAAACCCATGGATATATATGTCTCCGTAAGAGAATCAAGGGTGTGTACAGCGGCCGAAAGGCAGCAGTGAAAATCCGATAAATCCCATTATCAAAATAAATTTCGAAAACAAAACACAAAGACAGTGAAATAGAGAGCAATTCATAAATAATTCACTCAGGGCATGTGATGCAACCGGGATTGACCACATCTACACCCAGAGCTGGTTGAGACATAAGGCTGGACACTTCAGGCTGATAGCATTGGTGAGTTTAGGTGAGCAAATGCACACCCTTTGAAGTCATACTGTATGGTACCTATTCCATGGGTCCCAACTCTTCAGGTTCAAGGGATTCTTCCTCCAGCTAAAACATGCATGTGAAACCCACAGTATGGTCCACCGTGTTATGGGGAAATGATTTAAAATGCATCTCAGTTTTCGTATCCTGGTCCTCGGGATCACCATTCCAGATGATTTACTAACAGTCTCCCTGCTTGGAGAGTCAGTGCCTTTAACCTCCTGTTTGGCACAGCTTGCAATTTCTGTGCAAGATGAACAGGAATAGGGAGAACCAATGAGAGACTAGCTGTAGGTGTCTGCACGGGCAAATGTAACGCTCATTTCCCACCAGGAAGAGGAATTTACCAAAGGCTCAGCGTGCCCTGCCCGAAACAGATTAGGGCCTGAAGCAATCCTGCGGTTTTGTGCCCAGTTCACAAGAAAGCGAGTTGAAGAAAGGAGCTCAGGGGCACTGTAATTCACAAACCTGCAGAGTTATAAATGACAGCTATCCTCCAAAAATATATTGAAGTAAGCCTGCGAAGGGGACTTGAAAGCGGGGCAGAATTTCAGGAAAACGATTGCAGGGGGTAGACTGGAATTGCCCTGAAAGCATAGGAAAAGAGGCAGAACGTCGACAATGATGCACTTGGCCAAAAAGGGCGTATGCGTTTTTTCCTGAATATATTCAGGAAAAAACGCATACGCCCTTTTTGGCCAACCAAGCAAGCCTGTAAAGGAAATCTGCACTACAATGAAGTCTCACTGCCCCCCGGGCAAGAGGGCCATCTGAAAAAAGTGTAAAATCCAGAAAGGTAGGACAGGATATGGAGAACAGGGAGCCTTGTTATGCTGATTGGCAGGATGTAAATTGCCAGCAGCCAGCCTGGAGAAGTGTATGGTGTTTCCTGAAACACATAAGAAACAAAGCAACACAGTCTATGGCACTTCCACTTATGGTCCTATAGCTTACGGAAATTAAAATCAAAAACAGACAGCCACCCCAATATTTGGGACGGCTGTGTTCACAAGAAGCTCGTCTACAGTAACAGGTAAATATCCCAGAAAGCAAAATATGGATAAAGAAGTTGTGGCACGTACGTACAATGCAATATCACTCAGCAATGAAATCTGTGTCATCAGGCCCGTAGTGGCATAGTGAGTGGATGCAGGTACGGTGATTCTACGTGAACTACGTCACACAGAAAAAGAAACATCATAAGATATCACTAATACACGGAATGTAAACTTGACTACACATGAACTGAATTACAAAACAGAACAGGGTCTCAAATTTAGAAAACCAACTAGTGCTTGCTTATGGGGAAAGGTGCCTTGGGGTGCTGCATAAAACCAGAGACTGAAATTAGCACAGATAACTTTCCATAAGCCAAATATGTAATAGACAAGACCTACTCCTTGCTCAACGAAATGGACCCAACACCACATATTCAACGCCTAGGAATATACCTGACTAGGAAGAATCTTAAAACCCATGGATATATATGTCTCCGTAAGAGAATCAAGCGTGTGTACAGCGGCATAAACGCAGCAGTGAAAATCCGATAAATCCCATTATCAAAATAAATTTCAAAAAAAAATCATAAAGACAGTGAAATAGAGAGCAATTCTTAAATAATTCACTCAGGACATGTGATGCAACCGGGATTTAACACATCTACACCCAGAGCTGGTTGAGACATAAGGCTGGACACTTCAGGCTGATAGCATTGGTGAGTTTCGTTGAGCAAATGCAGACCCTTTGAAGTCATACTGCATGGTACCCATTCCATGGGTCCCAACTCTCCAGGTTCAAGGGATTCTTCCTCCAGCTAAAACATGCATGGGAAACCAAGAGTATCGTCCACCATGTGATTGGGAAATGATTTAAAATGCATCTCAGTTTTCGTATCCTGGTCCTCGGGTTCACCATTCCAGATGCTTTACTAACACTCTCCCCGCTTGGAGAGTCAGTGCCTTTAACCTCCTCTTTGGCACAGCTTGCAATTTCTGTGCAAAATGAACAGGAATAGGGAGAACCAATGAGAGACTAGCTGTAGGTGTCTGCACGGGCAAATGTAACGCTCATTGCCCACCAGGAAGAGGAATTAAACAAAGGCTCAGCGTGCCCTGCCGGAAAGAGATTAGGGCCTGAAGCAATCCTGCGGTTTTGTGCCCAGCTCACAAGAAAGCGAGTTGAAGAAAGGAGCTCAGGGGCACTGTAATTCACAAACCTGCAGAGTTATAAATGACAGCTTTCCTCCAAAAATATATTGAAGTAAGCCTGCGAAGGGGACTTGAAAGCGGGGCAGAATTTCAGGAAAACGATTGCAGGGGGTAGACTGGAATTGCCCTGAAAGCATAGGAAAAGAGGCAGAACGTCGACAATGATGCACTTGGCCAAAAAGGGCGTATGCGTTTTTTCCTGAATATATTCAGGAAAAAACGCATACGCCCTTTTTGGCCAACCAAGCAAGCCTGTAAATGAAATCTGCACTACAATGAAGTCTCACTGCCCCCCTGGCAAAAGGGCCATCTGAAAAAAGTGTAAAATCCAGAAAGGTAGGACAGGATATGGAGAACAGGGAGCCTTGTTATGCTGATTGGCAGGATGTAAATTGCCAGCAGCCACCCTGGAGAAGTGTATGGTGTTTCCTGAAACACGAAAGAAACAAAGCAACACAGCCTATGGCACTTCCACTTATGGTCCTATAGCTTACGGAAATTAAAATCAAAAACAGACAGCCACCCCAATATTTGAGACGGCTGTGTTCACAAGAAGCTCGTCTACAGTATCAGGTAAATATCCCAGAAAGCAAAAAATGGATAAAGAACTTGTGGCACGTACGTACAATGCAATATCACTCAGCAATGAAATCTGTGTCATCAGGCCCATAGCGGCATAGTGAGTGGATGCAGGTACGGTGATTCTACGTGAACTACGTCACACAGAAAAAGAAACATCATAAGATATCACGAATACACGGAATGTAAACTTGACTACACATGAACTGAATTACAAAATAGAAAAGGGTCTCAAATTTAGAAAACCAACTAGTGCTTGCTTATGGGGAAAGGTGCCTTGGGGTGCTGCATAAAACCAGAGACTGAAATTAGCACAGATAACTTTCCATAAGCCCAATATGTAATAGACAAGACCTACTCCTTGCTCAACGAAATGGACCCAACACCACATATTCAACGCCTAGGAATATACCTGACTAGGAAGAATCTTAAAACCCATGGATATATATGTCTCCGTAAGAGAATCAAGGGTGTGTACAGCGGCCGAAAGGCAGCAGTGAAAATCCGATAAATCCCATTATCAAAATAAATTTCGAAAACAAAACACAAAGACAGTGAAATAGAGAGAAATTCTTAAATAATTCACTCAGGGCATGTGATGCAACCGGGATTGACCACATCTACACCCAGAGCTGGTTGAGACATAAGGCTGGACACTTCAGGCTGATAGCATTGGTGAGTTTAGGTGAGCAAATGCACACCCTTTGAAGTCATACTGTATGGTACCTATTCCATGGGTCCCAACTCTTCAGGTTCAAGGGATTCTTCCTCCAGCTAAAACATGCATGTGAAACCCACAGTATGGTCCACCGTGTTATGGGGAAATGATTTAAAATGCATCTCAGTTTTCGTATCCTGGTCCTCGGGTTCACCATTCCAGATGATTTACTAACAGTCTCCCTGCTTGGAGAGTCAGTGCCTTTAACCTCCTGTTTGGCACAGCTTGCAATTTCTGTGCAAGATGAACAGGAATAGGGAGAACCAATGAGAGACTAGCTGTAGGTGTCTGCACGGGCAAATGTAACGCTCATTTCCCACCAGGAAGAGGAATTTACCAAAGGCTCAGCATGCCCTGCCCGAAACAGATTAGGGCCTGAAGCAATCCTGCGGTTTTGTGCCCAGTTCACAAGAAAGCGAGTTGAAGAAAGGAGCTCAGGGGCACTGTAATTCACAAACCTGCAGAGTTATAAATGACAGCTATCCTCCAAAAATATATTGAAGTAAGCCTGCGAAGGGGACTTGAAAGCGGGGCAGAATTTCAGGAAAACGATTGCAGGGGGTAGACTGGAATTGCCCTGAAAGCATAGGAAAAGAGGCAGAACGTCGACAATGATGCACTTGGCCAAAAAGGGCGTATGCGTTTTTTCCTGAATATATTCAGGAAAAAACGCATACGCCCTTTTTGGCCAACCAAGCAAGCCTGTAAAGGAAATCTGCACTACAATGAAGTCTCACTGCCCCCCGGGCAAGAGGGCCATCTGAAAAAAGTGTAAAATCCAGAAAGGTAGGACAGGATATGGAGAACAGGGAGCCTTGTTATGCTGATTGGCAGGATGTAAATTGCCAGCAGCCAGCCTGGAGAAGTGTATGGTGTTTCCTGAAACACATAAGAAACAAAGCAACACAGTCTATGGCACTTCCACTTATGGTCCTATAGCTTACGGAAATTAAAATCAAAAACAGACAGCCACCCCAATATTTGGGACGGCTGTGTTCACAAGAAGCTCGTCTACAGTAACAGGTAAATATCCCAGAAAGCAAAATATGGATAAAGAAGTTGTGGCACGTACGTACAATGCAATATCACTCAGCAATGAAATCTGTGTCATCAGGCCCGTAGCGGCATAGTGAGTGGATGCAGGTACGGTGATTCTACGTGAACTACGTCACACAGAAAAAGAAACATCATAAGATATCACTAATACACGGAATGTAAACTTGACTACACATGAACTGAATTACAAAACAGAACAGGGTCTCAAATTTAGAAAACCAACTAGTGCTTGCTTATGGGGAAAGGTGCGTTGGGGTGCTTCATAAAACCAGAGACTGAAATTAGCACAGATAACTTTCCATAAGCCAAATATGTAATAGACAAGACCTACTCCTTGCTCAACGAAATGGACCCAACACCACATATTCAACGCCTAGGAATATACCTGACTAGGAAGAATCTTAAAACCCATGGATATATATGTCTCTGTAAGAGAATCAAGCGTGTGTACAGCGGCATAAACGCAGCAGTGAAAATCCGATAAATCCCATTATCAAAATAAATTTCAAAAAAAAATCATAAAGACAGTGAAATAGAGAGCAATTCTTAAATAATTCACTCAGGGCATGTGATGCAACCGGGATTTAACACATCTACACCCAGAGCTGGTTGAGACATAAGGCTGGACACTTCAGGCTGATAGCATTGGTGAGTTTCGGTGAGCAAATGCAGACCCTTTGAAGTCATACTGCATGGTACCCATTCCATGGGTCCCAACTCTCCAGGTTCAAGGGATTCTTCCTCCAGCTAAAACATGCATGGGAAACCAAGAGTATCGTCCACCATGTGATTGGGAAATGATTTAAAATGCATCTCAGTTTTCGTATCCTGGTCCTCGGGTTCACCATTCCAGATGCTTTACTAACACTCTCCCCGCTTGGAGAGTCAGTGCCTTTAACCTCCTCTTTGGCACAGCTTGCAATTTCTGTGCAAAATGAACAGGAATAGGGAGAACCAATGAGAGACTAGCTGTAGGTGTCTGCACGGGCAAATGTAACGCTCATTGCCCACCAGGAAGAGGAATTAAACAAAGGCTCAGTGTGCCCTGCTGGAAAGAGATTAGGGCCTGAAGCAATCCTGCGGTTTTGTGCCCAGCTCACAAGAAAGCGAGTTGAAGAAAGGAGCTCAGGGGCACTGTAATTCACAAACCTGCAGAGTTATAAATGACAGCTTTCCTCCAAAAATATATTGAAGTAAGCCTGCGAAGGGGACTTGAATGCGGGGCAGAATTTCAGGAAAACGATTGCAGGGGGTAGACTGGAATTGCCCTGAAAGCATAGGAAAAGAGGCAGAACGTCGACAATGATGCACTTGGCCAAAAAGGGCGTATGCGTTTTTTCCTGAATATATTCAGGAAAAAACGCATACGCCCTTTTTGGCCAACCAAGCAAGCCTGTAAATGAAATCTGCACTACAATGAAGTCTCACTGCCCCCCTGGCAAAAGGGCCATCTGAAAAAAGTGTAAAATCCAGAAAGGTAGGACAGGATATGGAGAACAGGGAGCCTTGTTATGCTGATTGGCAGGATGTAAATTGCCAGCAGCCACCCTGGAGAAGTGTATGGTGTTTCCTGAAACACGAAAGAAACAAAGCAACACAGCCTATGGCACTTCCACTTATGGTCCTATAGCTTACGGAAATTAAAATCAAAAACAGACAGCCACCCCAATATTTGAGACGGCTGTGTTCACAAGAAGCTCGTCTACAGTATCAGGTAAATATCCCAGAAAGCAAAAAATGGATAAAGAACTTGTGGCACGTACGTACAATGCAATATCACTCAGCAATGAAATCTGTGTCATCAGGCCCATAGCGGCATAGTGAGTGGATGCAGGTACGGTGATTCTACATGAACTACGTCACACAGAAAAAGAAACATCATAAGATATCACGAATACACGGAATGTAAACTTGACTACACATGAACTGAATTACAAAATAGAAAAGGGTCTCAAATTTAGAAAACCAACTAGTGCTTGCTTATGGGGAAAGGTGCCTTGGGGTGCTGCATAAAACCAGAGACTGAAATTAGCACAGATAACTTTCCATAAGCCCAATATGTAATAGACAAGACCTACTCCTTGCTCAACGAAATGGACCCAACACCACATATTCAACGCCTAGGAATATACCTGACTAGGAAGAATCTTA
Organism: Phocoena phocoena; assembly: GCF_963924675.1. Taxonomy (NCBI): domain Eukaryota; kingdom Metazoa; phylum Chordata; class Mammalia; order Artiodactyla; family Phocoenidae; genus Phocoena; species Phocoena phocoena. The sequence goes on along the minus strand of NW_027077752.1, from coordinate 642,372 downwards.
AAACCCATGGATATATATGTCTCCGTAAGAGAATCAAGGGTGTGTACAGCGGCCGAAAGGCAGCAGTGAAAATCCGATAAATCCCATTATCAAAATAAATTTCGAAAACAAAACACAAAGACAGTGAAATAGAGAGCAATTCTTAAATAATTCACTCAGGGCATGTGATGCAACCGGGATTGACCACATCTACACCCAGAGCTGGTTGAGACATAAGGCTGGACACTTCAGGCTGATAGCATTGGTGAGTTTAGGTGAGCAAATGCACACCCTTTGAAGTCATACTGTATGGTACCTATTCCATGGGTCCCAACTCTTCAGGTTCAAGGGATTCTTCCTCCAGCTAAAACATGCATGTGAAACCCACAGTATGGTCCACTGTGTTATGGGGAAATGATTTAAAATGCATCTCAGTTTTCTTATCCTGGTCCTCGGGTTCACCATTCCAGATGATTTACTAACAGTCTCCCTGCTTGGAGAGTCAGTGCCTTTAACCTCCTGTTTGGCACAGCTTGCAATTTCTGTGCAAGATGAACAGGAATAGGGAGAACCAATGAGAGACTAGCTGTAGGTGTCTGCACGGGCAAATGTAACGCTCATTTCCCACCAGGAAGAGGAATTTACCAAAGGCTCAGCATGCCCTGCCCGAAACAGATTAGGGCCTGAAGCAATCCTGCGGTTTTGTGCCCAGTTCACAAGAAAGCGAGTTGAAGAAAGGAGCTCAGGGGCACTGTAATTCACAAACCTGCAGAGTTATAAATGACAGCTATCCTCCAAAAATATATTGAAGTAAGCCTGCGAAGGGGACTTGAAAGCGGGGCAGAATTTCAGGAAAACGATTGCAGGGGGTAGACTGGAATTGCCCTGAAAGCATAGGAAAAGAGGCAGAACGTCGACAATGATGCACTTGGCCAAAAAGGGCGTATGCGTTTTTTCCTGAATATATTCAGGAAAAAACGCATACGCCCTTTTTGGCCAACCAAGCAAGCCTGTAAAGGAAATCTGCACTACAATGAAGTCTCACTGCCCCCCGGGCAAGAGGGCCATCTGAAAAAAGTGTAAAATCCAGAAAGGTAGGACAGGATATGGAGAACAGGGAGCCTTGTTATGCTGATTGGCAGGATGTAAATTGCCAGCAGCCAGCCTGGAGAAGTGTATGGTGTTTCCTGAAACACATAAGAAACAAAGCAACACAGTCTATGGCACTTCCACTTATGGTCCTATAGCTTACGGAAATTAAAATCAAAAACAGACAGCCACCCCAATATTTGGGACGGCTGTGTTCACAAGAAGCTCGTCTACAGTAACAGGTAAATATCCCAGAAAGCAAAATATGGATAAAGAAGTTGTGGCACGTACGTACAATGCAATATCACTCAGCAATGAAATCTGTGTCATCAGGCCCGTAGCGGCATAGTGAGTGGATGCAGGTACGGTGATTCTACGTGAACTACGTCACACAGAAAAAGAAACATCATAAGATATCACTAATACACGGAATGTAAACTTGACTACACATGAACTGAATTACAAAACAGAACAGGGTCTCAAATTTAGAAAACCAACTAGTGCTTGCTTATGGGGAAAGGTGCGTTGGGGTGCTTCATAAAACCAGAGACTGAAATTAGCACAGATAACTTTCCATAAGCCAAATATGTAATAGACAAGACCTACTCCTTGCTCAACGAAATGGACCCAACACCACATATTCAACGCCTAGGAATATACCTGACTAGGAAGAATCTTAAAACCCATGGATATATATGTCTCCGTAAGAGAATCAAGCGTGTGTACAGCGGCATAAACGCAGCAGTGAAAATCCGATAAATCCCATTATCAAAATAAATTTCAAAAAAAAATCATAAAGACAGTGAAATAGAGAGCAATTCTTAAATAATTCACTCAGGGCATGTGATGCAACCGGGATTTAACACATCTACACCCAGAGCTGGTTGAGACATAAGGCTGGACACTTCAGGCTGATAGCATTGGTGAGTTTCGGTGAGCAAATGCAGACCCTTTGAAGTCATACTGCATGGTACCCATTCCATGGGTCCCAACTCTCCAGGTTCAAGGGATTCTTCCTCCAGCTAAAACATGCATGGGAAACCAAGAGTATCGTCCACCATGTGATTGGGAAATGATTTAAAATGCATCTCAGTTTTCGTATCCTGGTCCTCGGGTTCACCATTCCAGATGCTTTACTAACACTCTCCCCGCTTGGAGAGTCAGTGCCTTTAACCTCCTCTTTGGCACAGCTTGCAATTTCTGTGCAAAATGAACAGGAATAGGGAGAACCAATGAGAGACTAGCTGTAGGTGTCTGCACGGGCAAATGTAACGCTCATTGCCCACCAGGAAGAGGAATTAAACAAAGGCTCAGTGTGCCCTGCTGGAAACAGATTAGGGCCTGAAGCAATCCTGTGGTTTTGTGCCCAGCTCACAAGAAAGCGAGTTGAAGAAAGGAGCTCAGGGGCACTGTAATTCACAAACCTGCAGAGTTATAAATGACAGCTTTCCTCCAAAAATATATTGAAGTAAGCCTGCGAAGGGGACTTGAAAGCGGGGCAGAATTTCAGGAAAACGATTGCAGGGGGTAGACTGGAATTGCCCTGAAAGCATAGGAAAAGAGGCAGAACGTCGACAATGATGCACTTGGCCAAAAAGGGCGTATGCGTTTTTTCCTGAATATATTCAGGAAAAAACGCATACGCCCTTTTTGGCCAACCAAGCAAGCCTGTAAAGGAAATCTGCACTACAATGAAGTCTCACTGCCCCCCTGGCAAAAGGGCCATCTGAAAAAAGTGTAAAATCCAGAAAGGTAGGACAGGATATGGAGAACAGGGAGCCTTGTTATGCTGATTGGCAGGATGTAAATTGCCAGCAGCCACCCTGGAGAAGTGTATGGTGTTTCCTGAAACACGAAAGAAACAAAGCAACACAGCCTATGGCACTTCCACTTATGGTCCTATAGCTTACGGAAATTAAAATCAAAAACAGACAGCCACCCCAATATTTGAGACGGCTGTGTTCACAAGAAGCTCGTCTACAGTATCAGGTAAATATCCCAGAAAGCAAAAAATGGATAAAGAACTTGTGGCACGTACGTACAATGCAATATCACTCAGCAATGAAATCTGTGTCATCAGGCCCATAGCGGCATAGTGAGTGGATGCAGGTACGGTGATTCTACGTGAACTACGTCACACAGAAAAAGAAACATCATAAGATATCACGAATACACGGAATGTAAACTTGACTACACATGAACTGAATTACAAAATAGAAAAGGGTCTCAAATTTAGAAAACCAACTAGTGCTTGCTTATGGGGAAAGGTGCCTTGGGGTGCTGCATAAAACCAGAGACTGAAATTAGCACAGATAACTTTCCATAAGCCCAATATGTAATAGACAAGACCTACTCCTTGCTCAACGAAATGGACCCAACACCACATATTCAACGCCTAGGAATATACCTGACTAGGAAGAATCTTAAAACCCATGGATATATATGTCTCCGTAAGAGAATCAAGGGTGTGTACAGCGGCCGAAAGGCAGCAGTGAAAATCCGATAAATCCCATTATCAAAATATATTTCGAAAACAAAACACAAAGACAGTGAAATAGAGAGCAATTCTTAAATAATTCACTCAGGGCATGTGATGCAACCGGGATTGACCACATCTACACCCAGAGCTGGTTGAGACATAAGGCTGGACACTTCAGGCTGATAGCATTGGTGAGTTTCGGTGAGCAAATGCACACCCTTTGAAGTCATACTGTATGGTACCTATTCCATGGGTCCCAACTCTTCAGGTTCAAGGGATTCTTCCTCCAGCTAAAACATGCATGTGAAACCCACAGTATGGTCCACCGTGTTATGGGGAAATGATTTAAAATGCATCTCAGTTTTCGTATCCTGGTCCTCGGGTTCACCATTCCAGATGATTTACTAACAGTCTCCCTGCTTGGAGAGTCAGTGCCTTTAACCTCCTGTTTGGCACAGCTTGCAATTTCTGTGCAAGATGAACAGGAATAGGGAGAACCAATGAGAGACTAGCTGTAGGTGTCTGCACGGGCAAATGTAACGCTCATTTCCCACCAGGAAGAGGAATTTACCAAAGGCTCAGCATGCCCTGCCCGAAACAGATTAGGGCCTGAAGCAATCCTGCGGTTTTGTGCCCAGTTCACAAGAAAGCGAGTTGAAGAAAGGAGCTCAGGGGCACTGTAATTCACAAACCTGCAGAGTTATAAATGACAGCTATCCTCCAAAAATATATTGAAGTAAGCCTGCGAAGGGGACTTGAAAGCGGGGCAGAATTTCAGGAAAACGATTGCAGGGGGTAGACTGGAATTGCCCTGAAAGCATAGGAAAAGAGGCAGAACGTCGACAATGATGCACTTGGCCAAAAAGGGCGTATGCGTTTTTTCCTGAATATATTCAGGAAAAAACGCATACGCCCTTTTTGGCCAACCAAGCAAGCCTGTAAAGGAAATCTGCACTACAATGAAGTCTCACTGCCCCCCGGGCAAGAGGGCCATCTGAAAAAAGTGTAAAATCCAGAAAGGTAGGACAGGATATGGAGAACAGGGAGCCTTGTTATGCTGATTGGCAGGATGTAAATTGCCAGCAGCCAGCCTGGAGAAGTGTATGGTGTTTCCTGAAACACATAAGAAACAAAGCAACACAGTCTATGGCACTTCCACTTATGGTCCTATAGCTTACGGAAATTAAAATCAAAAACAGACAGCCACCCCAATATTTGGGACGGCTGTGTTCACAAGAAGCTCGTCTACAGTAACAGGTAAATATCCCAGAAAGCAAAATATGGATAAAGAAGTTGTGGCACGTACGTACAATGCAATATCACTCAGCAATGAAATCTGTGTCATCAGGCCCATAGCGGCATAGTGAGTGGATGCAGGTACGGTGATTCTACGTGAACTACGTCACACAGGAAAAGAAACATCATAAGATATCACTAATACACGGAATATAAACTTGACTACACATGAACTGAATTACAAAACAGAACAGGGTCTCAAATTTAGAAAACCAACTAGTGCTTGCTTATGGGGAAAGGTGCGTTGGGGTGCTTCATAAAACCAGAGACTGAAATTAGCACAGATAACTTTCCATAAGCCAAATATGTAATAGACAAGACCTACTCCTTGCTCAACGAAATGGACCCAACACCACATATTCAACGCCTAGGAATATACCTGACTAGGAAGAATCTTAAAACCCATGGATATATATGTCTCCGTAAGAGAATCAAGCGTGTGTACAGCGGCATAAACGCAGCAGTGAAAATCCGATAAATCCCATTATCAAAATAAATTTCAAAAAAAAATCATAAAGACAGTGAAATAGAGAGCAATTCTTAAATAATTCACTCAGGGCATGTGATGCAACCGGGATTGACCACATCTACACCCAGAGCTGGTTGAGACATAAGGCTGGACACTTCAGGCTGATAGCATTGGTGAGTTTCGGTGAGCAAATGCAGACCCTTTGAAGTCATACTGCATGGTACCCATTCCATGGGTCCCAACTCTCCAGGTTCAAGGGATTCTTCCTCCAGCTAAAACATGCATGGGAAACCAAGAGTATCGTCCACCATGTGATTGGGAAATGATTTAAAATGCATCTCAGTTTTCGTATCCTGGTCCTCGGGTTCACCATTCCAGATGCTTTACTAACACTCTCCCCGCTTGGAGAGTCAGTGCCTTTAACCTCCTCTTTGGCACAGCTTGCAATTTCTGTGCAAAATGAACAGGAATAGGGAGAACCAATGAGAGACTAGCTGTAGGTGTCTGCACGGGCAAATGTAACGCTCATTGCCCACCAGGAAGAGGAATTAAACAAAGGCTCAGTGTGCCCTGCTGGAAACAGATTAGGGCCTGAAGCAATCCTGCGGTTTTGTGCCCAGCTCACAAGAAAGCGAGTTGAAATAAGGAGCTCAGGGGCACTGTAATTCACAAACCTGCAGAGTTATAAATGACAGCTTTCCTCCAAAAATATATTGAAGTAAGCCTGCGAAGGGGACTTGAAAGCGGGGCAGAATTTCAGGAAAACGATTGCAGGGGGTAGACTGGAATTGCCCTGAAAGCATAGGAAAAGAGGCAGAACGTCGACAATGATGCACTTGGCCAAAAAGGGCGTATGCGTTTTTTCCTGAATATATTCAGGAAAAAACGCATACGCCCTTTTTGGCCAACCAAGCAAGCCTGTAAAGGAAATCTGCACTACAATGAAGTCTCACTGCCCCCCGGGCAAGAGGGCCATCTGAAAAAAGTGTAAAATCCAGAAAGGTAGGACAGGATATGGAGAACAGGGAGCCTTGTTATGCTGATTGGCAGGATGTAAATTGCCAGCAGCCAGCCTGGAGAAGTGTATGGTGTTTCCTGAAACACATAAGAAACAAAGCAACACAGTCTATGGCACTTCCACTTATGGTCCTATAGCTTTCGGAAATTAAAATCAAAAACAGACAGCCACCCCAATATTTGGGACGGCTGTGTTCACAAGAAGCTCGTCTACAGTAACAGGTAAATATCCCAGAAAGCAAAATATGGATAAAGAAGTTGTGGCACGTACGTACAATGCAATATCACTCAGCAATGAAATCTGTGTCATCAGGCCCGTAGCGGCATAGTGAGTGGATGCAGGTACGGTGATTCTACGTGAACTACGTCACACAGAAAAAGAAACATCATAAGATATCACTAATACACGGAATGTAAACTTGACTACACATGAACTGAATTACAAAACAGAACAGGGTCTCAAATTTAGAAAACCAACTAGTGCTTGCTTATGGGGAAAGGTGCGTTGGGGTGCTTCATAAACCAGAGACTGAAATTAGCACAGATAACTTTCCATAAGCCAAATATGTAATAGACAAGACCTACTCCTTGCTCAACGAAATGGACCCAACACCACATATTCAACGCCTAGGAATATACCTGACTAGGAAGAATCTTAAAACCCATGGATAGGGCTTCCCTGGTGGCGCAGTGGCTGAGAGTCCGCCTGCCGATGCAGGGCACACGGGTTCGTGCCCCGGTCCAGGAAGATCCCACATGCAGCGGAGCGGCTGGGCCCGTGAGCCATGGCCGCTGAGCCTGCGCGTCCGGAGCCTGTGCTCCGCAACGGGAGAGGCCACAACAGTGAGAGGCCCACGTACCACAAAAAAAAAAAAAAAAAAAAAAAAAAAAAAAAAAAACCCATGGATATATATGTCTCCGTAAGAGAATCAAGCGTGTGTACAGCGGCATAAACGCAGCAGTGAAAATCCGATAAATCCCATTATCAAAATAAATTTCAAAAAAAAATCATAAAGACAGTGAAATAGAGAGCACTTCTTAAATAATTCACTCAGGGCATGTGATGCAACCGGGATTTAACACATCTACACCCAGAGCTGGTTGAGACATAAGGCTGGACACTTCAGGCTGATAGCATTGGTGAGTTTCGGTGAGCAAATGCAGACCCTTTGAAGTCATACTGCATGGTACCCATTCCATGGGTCCCAACTCTGCAGGTTCAAGGGATTCTTCCTCCAGCTAAAACATGCATGGGAAACCAAGAGTATCGTCCACCATGTGATTGGGAAATGATTTAAAATGCATCTCAGTTTTCGTATCCTGGTCCTCGGGTTCACCATTCCAGATGCTTTACTAACACTCTCCCCGCTTGGAGAGTCAGTGCCTTTAACCTCCTCTTTGGCACAGCTTGCAATTTCTGTGCAAAATGAACAGGAATAGGGAGAACGAATGAGAGACTAGCTGTAGGTGTCTGCACGGGCAAATGTAACGCTCATTGCCCACCAGGAAGAGGAATTAAACAAAGGCTCAGTGTGCCCTGCTGGAAACAGATTAGGGCCTGAAGCAATCCTGCGGTTTTGTGCCCAGCTCACAAGAAACTGAGTTGAAGAAAGGAGCTCAGGGGCACTGTAATTCACAAACCTGCAGAGTTATAAATGACAGCTTTCCTCCAAAAATATATTGAAGTAAGCCTGCGAAGGGGACTTGAAAGCGGGGCAGAATTTCAGGAAAACGATTGCAGGGGGTAGACTGGAATTGCCCTGAAAGCATAGGAAAAGAGGCAGAACGTCGACAATGATGCACTTGGCCAAAAAGGGCGTATGCGTTTTTTCCTGAATATATTCAGGAAAAAACGCATACGCCCTTTTTGGCCAACCAAGCAAGCCTGTAAATGAAATCTGCACTACAATGAAGTCTCACTGCCCCCCTGGCAAAAGGGCCATCTGAAAAAAGTGTAAAATCCAGAAAGGTAGGACAGGATATGGAGAACAGGGAGCCTTGTTATGCTGATTGGCAGGATGTAAATTGCCAGCAGCCACCCTGGAGAAGTGTATGGTGTTTCCTGAAACACGAAAGAAACAAAGCAACACAGCCTATGGCACTTCCACTTTTGGTCCTATAGCTTACGGAAATTAAAATCAAAAACAGACAGCCACCCCAATATTTGAGACGGCTGTGTTCACAAGAAGCTCGTCTACAGTATCAGGTAAATATCCCAGAAAGCAAAAAATGGATAAAGAACTTGTGGCACGTACGTACAATGCAATATCACTCAGCAATGAAATCTGTGTCATCAGGCCCATAGCGGCATAGTGAGTGGATGCAGGTACGGTGATTCTACGTGAACTACGTCACACAGAAAAAGAAACATCATAAGATATCACGAATACACGGAATGTAAACTTGACTACACATGAACTGAATTACAAAATAGAAAAGGGTCTCAAATTTAGAAAACCAACTAGTGCTTGCTTATGGGGAAAGGTGCCTTGGGGTGCTGCATAAAACCAGAGACTGAAATTAGCACAGATAACTTTCCATAAGCCCAATATGTAATAGACAAGACCTACTCCTTGCTCAACGAAATGGACCCCACACCACATATTCAACGCCTAGGAATATACCTGACTAGGAAGAATCTTAAAACCCATGGATATATATGTCTCCGTAAGAGAATCAAGGGTGTGTACAGCGGCCGAAAGGCAGCAGTGAAAATCCGATAAATCCCATTATCAAAATAAATTTCGAAAACAAAACACAAAGACAGTGAAATAGAGAGCAATTCTTAAATAATTCACTCAGGGCATGTGATGCAACCGGGATTGACCACATCTACACCCAGAGCTGGTTGAGACATAAGGCTGGACACTTCAGGCTGATAGCATTGGTGAGTTTAGGTGAGCAAATGCACACCCTTTGAAGTCATACTGTATGGTACCTATTCCATGGGTCCCAACTCTTCAGGTTCAAGGGATTCTTCCTCCAGCTAAAACATGCATGTGAAACCCACAGTATGGTCCACCGTGTTATGGGGAAATGATTTAAAATGCATCTCCCTTTTCGTATCCTGGTCCTCGGGTTCACCATTCCAGATGATTTACTAACAGTCTCCCTGCTTGGAGAGTCAGTGCCTTTAACCTCCTGTTTGGCACAGCTTGCAATTTCTGTGCAAGATGAAGAGGAATAGGGAGAACCAATGAGAGACTAGCTGTAGGTGTCTGCACGGGCAAATGTAACGCCCATTTCCCACCAGGAAGAGGAATTTACCAAAGGCTCAGCATGCCCTGCCCGAAACAGATTAGGGCCTGAAGCAATCCTGCGGTTTTGTGCCCAGTTCACAAGAAAGCGAGTTGAAGAAAGGAGCTCAGGGGCACTGTAATTCACAAACCTGCAGAGTTATAAATGACAGCTATCCTCCAAAAATATATTGAAGTAAGCCTGCGAAGGGGACTTGAAAGCGGGGCAGAATTTCAGGAAAACGATTGCAGGGGGTAGACTGGAATTGCCCTGAAAGCATAGGAAAAGAGGCAGAACGTCGACAATGATGCACTTGGCCAAAAAGGGCGTATGCGTTTTTTCCTGAATATATTCAGGAAAAAACGCATACGCCCTTTTTGGCCAACCAAGCAAGCCTGTAAAGGAAATCTGCAGTACAATGAAGTCTCACTGCCCCCCGGGCAAGAGGGCCATCTGAAAAAAGTGTAAAATCCAGAAAGGTAGGACAGGATATGGAGAACAGGGAGCCTTGTTATGCTGATTGGCAGGATGTAAATTGCCAGCAGCCAGCCTGGAGAAGTGTATGGTGTTTCCTGAAACACATAAGAAACAAAGCAACACAGTCTATGGCACTTCCACTTATGGTCCTATAGCTTACGGAAATTAAAATCAAAAACAGACAGCCACCCCAATATTTGGGACGGCTGTGTTCACAAGAAGCTCGTCTACAGTAACAGGTAAATATCCCAGAAAGCAAAATATGGATAAAGAAGTTGTGGCACGTACGTCCAATGCAATATCACTCAGCAATGAAATCTGTGTCATCAGGCCCGTAGCGGCATAGTGAGTGGATGCAGGTACGGTGATTCTACGTGAACTACGTCACACAGAAAAAGAAACATCATAAGATATCACTAATACACGGAATGTAAACTTGACTACACATGAACTGAATTACAAAACAGAACAGGGTCTCAAATTTAGAAAACCAACTAGTGCTTGCTTATGGGGAAAGGTGCGTTGGGGTGCTTCATAAACCAGAGACTGAAATTAGCACAGATAACTTTCCATAAGCCAAATATGTAATAGACAAGACCTACTCCTTGCTCAACGAAATGGACCCAACACCACATATTCAACGCCTAGGAATATACCTGACTAGGAAGAATCTTAAAACCCATGGATATATATGTCTCCGTAAGAGAATCAAGCGTGTGTACAGCGGCATAAACGCAGCAGTGAAAATCCGATAAATCCCATTATCAAAATAAATTTCAAAAAAAAATCATAAAGACAGTGAAATAGAGAGCAATTCTTAAATAATTCACTCAGGGCATGTGATGCAACCGGGATTTAACACATCTACACCCAGAGCTGGTTGAGACATAAGGCTGGACACTTCAGGCTGATAGCATTGGTGAGTTTCGGTGAGCAAATGCAGACCCTTTGAAGTCATACTGCATGGTACCCATTCCATGGGTCCCAACTCTCCAGGTTCAAGGGATTCTTCCTCCAGCTAAAACATGCATGGGAAACCAAGAGTATCGTCCACCATGTGATTGGGAAATGATTTAAAATGCATCTCAGTTTTCGTATCCTGGTCCTCGGGTTCACCATTCCAGATGCTTTACTAACACTCTCCCCGCTTGGAGAGTCAGTGCCTTTAACCTCCTCTTTGGCACAGCTTGCAATTTCTGTGCAAAATGAACAGGAATAGGGAGAACCAATGAGAGACTAGCTGTAGGTGTCTGCACGGGCAAATGTAACGCTCATTTCCCACCAGGATGAGGAATTAAACAAAGGCTCAGTGTGCCCTGCTGGAAACAGATTAGGGCCTGAAGCAATCCTGCGGTTTTGTGCCCAGCTCACAAGAAAGCGAGTTGAAGAAAGGAGCTCAGGGGCACTGTAATTCACAAACCTGCAGAGTTATAAATGACAGCTTTCCTCCAAAAATATATTGAAGTAAGCCTGCGAAGGGGACTTGAAAGCGGGGCAGAATTTCAGGAAAGCGATTGCAGGGGGTAGACTGGAATTGCCCTGAAAGCATAGGAAAAGAGGCAGAACGTCGACAATGATGCACTTGGCCAAAAAGGGCGTATGCGTTTTTTCCTGAATATATTCAGGAAAAAACGCATACGCCCTTTTTGGCCAACCAAGCAAGCCTGTAAATGAAATCTGCACTACAATGAAGTCTCACTGCCCCCCTGGCAAAAGGGCCATCTGAAAAAAGTGTAAAATCCAGAAAGGTAGGACAGGATATGGAGAACAGGGAGCCTTGTTATGCTGATTGGCAGGATGTAAATTGCCAGCAGCCACCCTGGAGAAGTGTATGGTGTTTCCTGAAACACGAAAGAAACAAAGCAACACAGCCTATGGCACTTCCACTTATGGTCCTATAGCTTACGGAAATTAAAATCAAAAACAGACAGCCACCCCAATATTTGAGACGGCTGTGTTCACAAGAAGCTCGTCTACAGTATCAGGTAAATATCCCAGAAAGCAAAAAATGGATAAAGAACTTGTGGCACGTACGTACAATGCAATATCACTCAGCAATGAAATCTGTGTCATCAGGCCCATAGCGGCATAGTGAGTGGATGCAGGTACGGTGATTCTACGTGAACTACGTCACACAGAAAAAGAAACATCATAAGATATCACGAATACACGGAATGTAAACTTGACTACACATGAACTGAATTACAAAATAGAAAAGGGTCTCAAATTTAGAAAACCAACTAGTGCTTGCTTATGGGGAAAGGTGCCTTGGGGTGCTGCATAAAACCAGAGACTGAAATTAGCACAGATAACTTTCCATAAGCCCAATATGTAATAGACAAGACCTACTCCTTGCTCAACGAAATGGACCCAACACCACATATTCAACGCCTAGGATTATACCTGACTAGGAAGAATCTTAAAACCCATGGATATATATGTCTCCGTAAGAGAATCAAGGGTGTGTACAGCGGCCGAAAGGCAGCAGTGAAAATCCGATAAATCCCATTATCAAAATAAATTTCGAAAACAAAACACAAAGACAGTGAAATAGAGAGCAATTCTTAAATAATTCACTCAGGGCATGTGATGCAACCGGGATTGACCACATCTACACCCAGAGCTGGTTGAGACATAAGGCTGGACACTTCAGGCTGATAGCATTGGTGAGTTTAGGTGAGCAAATGCACACCCTTTGAAGTCATACTGTATGGTACCTATTCCATGGGTCCCAACTCTTCAGGTTCAAGGGATTCTTCCTCCAGCTAAAACATGCATGTGAAACCCACAGTATGGTCCACCGTGTTATGGGGAAATGATTTAAAATGCATCTCAGTTTTCGTATCCTGGTCCTCGGGTTCACCATTCCAGATGATTTACTAACAGTCTCCCTGCTTGGAGAGTCAGTGCCTTTAACCTCCTGTTTGGCACAGCTTGCAATTTCTGTGCAAGATGAACAGGAATAGGGAGAACCAATGAGAGACTAGCTGTAGGTGTCTGCACGGGCAAATGTAATGCTCATTTCCCACCAGGAAGAGGAATTTACCAAAGGCTCAGCATGCCCTGCCCGAAACAGATTAGGGCCTGAAGCAATCCTGCGGTTTTGTGCCCAGTTCACAAGAAAGCGAGTTGAAGAAAGGAGCTCAGGGGCACTGTAATTCACAAACCTGCAGAGTTATAAATGACAGCTATCCTCCAAAAATATATTGAAGTAAGCCTGCGAAGGGGACTTGAAAGCGGGGCAGAATTTCAGGAAAACGATTGCAGGGGGTAGACTGGAATTGCCCTGAAAGCATAGGAAAAGAGGCAGAACGTCGACAATGATGCACTTGGCCAAAAAGGGCGTATGTGTTTTTTCCTGAATATATTCAGGAAAAAACGCATACGCCCTTTTTGGCCAACCAAGCAAGCCTGTAAAGGAAATCTGCACTACAATGAAGTCTCACTGCCCCCGGGGCAAGAGGGCCATCTGAAAAAAGTGTAAAATCCAGAAAGGTAGGACAGGATATGGAGAACAGGGAGCCTTGTTATGCTGATTGGCAGGATGTAAATTGCCAGCAGCCAGCCTGGAGAAGTGTATGGTGTTTCCTGAAACACATAAGAAACAAAGCAACACAGTCTATGGCACTTCCACTTATGGTCCTATAGCTTTCGGAAATTAAAATCAAAAACAGACAGCCACCCCAATATTTGGGACGGCTGTGTTCACAAGAAGCTCGTCTACAGTAACAGGTAAATATCCCAGAAAGCAAAATATGGATAAAGAAGTTGTGGCACGTACGTACAATGCAATATCACTCAGCAATGAAATCTGTGTCATCAGGCCCGTAGCGGCATAGTGAGTGGATGCAGGTACGGTGATTCTACGTGAACTACGTCACACAGAAAAAGAAACATCATAAGATATCACTAATACACGGAATGTAAACTTGACTACACATGAACTGAATTACAAAACAGAACAGGGTCTCAAATTTAGAAAACCAACTAGTGCTTGCTTATGGGGAAAGGTGCGTTGGGGTGCTTCATAAAACCAGAGACTGAAATTAGCACAGATAACTTTCCATAAACCAAATATGTAATAGACAAGACCTACTCCTTGCTCAACGAAATGGACCCAACACCACATATTCAACGCCTAGGAATATACCTGACTAGGAAGAATATTAAAACCCATGGATATATATGTCTCCGTAAGAGAATCAAGCGTGTGTACAGCGGCATAAACGCAGCAGTGAAAATCTGATAAATCCCATTATCAAAATAAATTTCAAAAAAAAATCATAAAGACAGTGAAATAGAGAGCAATTCTTAAATAATTCACTCAGGGCATGTGATGCAACCGGGATTTAACACATCTACACCCAGAGCTGGTTGAGACATAAGGCTGGACACTTCAGGCTGATAGCATTGGTGAGTTTCGGTGAGCAAATGCAGACCCTTTGAAGTCATACTGCATGGAACCCATTCCATGGGTCCCAACTCTCCAGGTTCAAGGGATTCTTCCTCCAGCTAAAACATGCATGGGAAACCAAGAGTATCGTCCACCATGTGATTGGGAAATGATTTAAAATGCATCTCAGTTTTCGTATCCTGGTCCTCGGGTTCACCATTCCAGATGCTTTACTAACACTCTCCCCGCTTGGAGAGTCAGTGCCTTTAACCTCCTCTTTGGCACAGCTTGCAATTTCTGTGCAAGATGAACAGGAATAGGGAGAACCAATGAGAGACTAGCTGTAGGTGTCTGCACGGGCAAATGTAACGCTCATTGCCCACCAGGAAGAGGAATTAAACAAAGGCTCAGTGTGCCCTGCTGGAAACAGATTAGGGCCTGAAGCAATCCTGCGGTTTTGTGCCCAGCTCACAAGAAAGCGAGTTGAAGAAAGGAGCTCAGGGGCACTGTAATTCACAAACCTGCAGAGTTATAAATGACAGCTTTCCTCCAAAAATATATTGAAGTAAGCCTGCGAAGGGGACTTGAAAGCGGGGCAGAATTTCAGGAAAACGATTGCAGGGGGTAGACAGGAATTGCCCTGAAAGCATAGGAAAAGAGGCAGAACGTCGACAATGATGCACTTGGCCAAAAAGGGCGTATGTGTTTTTTCCTGAATATATTCAGGAAAAAACGCATACGCCCTTTTTGGCCAACCAAGCAAGCCTGTAAATGAAATCTGCACTACAATGAAGTCTCACTGCCCCCCTGGCAAAAGGGCCATCTGAAAAAAGTGTAAAATCCAGAAAGGTAGGACAGGATATGGAGAACAGGGAGCCTTGTTATGCTGATTGGCAGGATGTAAATTGCCAGCAGCCACCCTGGAGAAGTGTATGGTGTTTCCTGAAACACGAAAGAAACAAAGCAACACAGCCTATGGCACTTCCACTTATGGTCCTATAGCTTACGGAAATTAAAATCAAAAACAGACAGCCACCCCAATATTTGAGACGGCTGTGTTCACAAGAAGCTCGTCTACAGTATCAGGTAAATATCCCAGAAAGCAAAAAATGGATAAAGAACTTGTGGCACGTACGTACAATGCAATATCACTCAGCAATGAAATCTGTGTCATCAGGCCCATAGCGGCATAGTGAGTGGATGCAGGTACGGTGATTCTACATGAACTACGTCACACAGAAAAAGAAACATCATAAGATATCACGAATACACGGAATGTAAACTTGACTACACATGAACTGAATTACAAAATAGAAAAGGGTCTCAAATTTAGAAAACCAACTAGTGCTTGCTTATGGGGAAAGGTGCCTTGGGGTGCTGCATAAATCCAGAGACTGAAATTAGCACAGATAACTTTCCATAAGCCCAATATGTAATAGACAAGACCTACTCCTTGCTCAACGAAATGGACCCAACACCACATATTCAACGCCTAGGAATATACCTGACTAGGAAGAATCTTAAAACCCATGGATATATATGTCTCCGTAAGAGAATCAAGGGTGTGTACAGCGGCCGAAAGGCAGCAGTGAAAATCCGATAAATCCCATTATCAAAATAAATTTCGAAAACAAAACACAAAGACAGTGAAATAGAGAGCAATTCTTAAATAATTCACTCAGGGCATGTGATGCAACCGGGATTGACCACATCTACACCCAGAGCTGGTTGAGACATAAGGCTGGACACTTCAGGCTGATAGCATTGGTGAGTTTAGGTGAGCAAATGCACACCCTTTGAAGTCATACTGTATGGTACCTATACCATGGGTCCCAACTCTTCAGGTTCAAGGGATTCTTCCTCCAGCTAAAACATGCATGTGAAACCCACAGTATGGTCCACCGTGTTATGGGGAAATGATTTAAAATGCATCTCAGTTTTCGTATCCTGGTCCTCGGGTTCACCATTCCAGATGATTTACTAACAGTCTCCCTGCTTGGAGAGTCAGTGCCTTTAACCTCCTGTTTGGCACAGCTTGCAATTTCTGTGCAAGATGAACAGGAATAGGGAGAACCAATGAGAGACTAGCTGTAGGTGTCTGCACGGGCAAATGTAACGCTCATTTCCCACCAGGAAGAGGAATTTACCAAAGGCTCAGCATGCCCTGCCCGAAACAGATTAGGGCCTGAAGCAATCCTGCGGTTTTGTGCCCAGTTCACAAGAAAGCGAGTTGAAGAAAGGAGCTCAGGGGCACTGTAATTCACAAACCTGCAGAGTTATAAATGACAGCTATCCTCCAAAAATATATTGAAGTAAGCCTGCGAAGGGGACTTGAAAGCGGGGCAGAATTTCAGGAAAACGATTGCAGGGGGTAGACTGGAATTGCCCTGAAAGCATAGGAAAAGAGGCAGAACGTCGACAATGATGCACTTGGCCAAAAAGGGCGTATGCGTTTTTTCCTGAATATATTCAGGAAAAAACGCATACGCCCTTTTTGGCCAACCAAGCAAGCCTGTAAAGGAAATCTGCACTACAATGAAGTCTCACTGCCCCCCGGGCAAGAGGGCCATCTGAAAAAAGTGTAAAATCCAGAAAGGTAGGACAGGATATGGAGAACAGGGAGCCTTGTTATGCTGATTGGCAGGATGTAAATTGCCAGCAGCCAGCCTGGAGAAGTGTATGGTGTTTCCTGAAACACATAAGAAACAAAGCAACACAGTCTATGGCACTTCCACTTATGGTCCTATAGCTTACGGAAATTAAAATCAAAAACAGACAGCCACCCCAATATTTGGGACGGCTGTGTTCACAAGAAGCTCGTCTACAGTAACAGGTAAATATCCCAGAAAGCAAAATATGGATAAAGAAGTTGTGGCACGTACGTACAATGCAATATCACTCAGCAATGAAATCTGTGTCATCAGGCCCGTAGCGGCATAGTGAGTGGATGCAGGTACGGTGATTCTACGTGAACTACGTCACACAGAAAAAGAAACATCATAAGATATCACTAATACACGGAATGTAAACTTGACTACACATGAACTGAATTACAAAACAGAACAGGGTCTCAAATTTAGAAAACCAACTAGTGCTTGCTTATGGGGAAAGGTGCGTTGGGGTGCTTCATAAAACCAGAGACTGAAATTAGCACAGATAACTTTCCATAAGCCAAATATGTAATAGACAAGACCTACTCCTTGCTCAACGAAATGGACCCAACACCACATATTCAACGCCTAGGAATATACCTGACTAGGAAGAATCTTAAAACCCATGGATATATATGTCTCCGTAAGAGAATCAAGCGTGTGTACAGCGGCATAAACGCAGCAGTGAAAATCCGATAAATCCCATTATCAAAATAAATTTCAAAAAAAAATCATAAAGACAGTGAAATAGAGAGCAATTCTTAAATAATTCACTCAGGGCATGTGATGCAACCGGGATTTAACACATCTACACCCAGAGCTGGTTGAGACATAAGGCTGGACACTTCAGGCTGATAGCATTGGTGAGTTTCGGTGAGCAAATGCAGACCCTTTGAAGTCATACTGCATGGTACCCATTCCATGGGTCCCAACTCTCCAGGTTCAAGGGATTCTTCCTCCAGCTAAAACATGCATGGGAAACCAAGAGTATCGTCCACCATGTGATTGGGAAATGATTTAAAATGCATCTCAGTTTTCGTATCCTGGTCCTCGGGTTCACCATTCCAGATGCTTTACTAACACTCTCCCCGCTTGGAGAGTCAGTGCCTTTAACCTCCTCTTTGGCACAGCTTGCAATTTCTGTGCAAGATGAACAGGAATAGGGAGAACCAATGAGAGACTAGCTGTAGGTGTCTGCACGGGCAAATGTAACGCTCATTGCCCACCAGGAAGAGGAATTAAACAAAGGCTCAGTGTGCCCTGCTGGAAACAGATTAGGGCCTGAAGCAATCCTGCGGTTTTGTGCCCAGCTCACAAGAAAGCGAGTTGAAGAAAGGAGCTCAGGGGCACTGTAATTCACAAACCTGCAGAGTTATAAATGACAGCTTTCCTCCAAAAATATATTGAAGTAAGCCTGCGAAGGGGACTTGAAAGCGGGGCAGAATTTCAGGAAAACGATTGCAGGGGGTAGACTGGAATTGCCCTGAAAGCATAGGAAAAGAGGCAGAACGTCGACAATGATGCACTTGGCCAAAAAGGGTGTATGCGTTTTTTCCTGAATATATTCAGGAAAAAACGCATACGCCCTTTTTGGCCAACCAAGCAAGCCTGTAAATGAAATCTGCACTACAATGAAGTCTCACTGCCCCCCTGGCAAAAGGGCCATCTGAAAAAAGTGTAAAATCCAGAAAGGTAGGACAGGATATGGAGAACAGGGAGCCTTGTTATGCTGATTGGCAGGATGTAAATTGCCAGCAGCCACCCTGGAGAAGTGTATGGTGTTTCCTGAAACACGAAAGAAACAAAGCAACACAGCCTATGGCACTTCCACTTATGGTCCTATAGCTTACGGAAATTAAAATCAAAAACAGACAGCCACCCCAATATTTGAGACGGCTGTGTTCACAAGAAGCTCGTCTACAGTATCAGGTAAATATCCCAGAAAGCAAAAAATGGATAAAGAACTTGTGGCACGTACGTACAATGCAATATCACTCAGCAATGAAATCTGTGTCATCAGGCCCATAGCGGCATAGTGAGTGGATGCAGGTACGGTGATTCTACGTGAACTACGTCACACAGAAAAAGAAACATCATAAGATATCACGAATACACGGAATGTAAACTTGACTACACATGAACTGAATTACAAAATAGAAAAGGGTCTCAAATTTAGAAAACCAACTAGTGCTTGCTTATGGGGAAAGGTGCCTTGGGGTGCTGCATAAAACCAGAGACTGAAATTAGCACAGATAACTTTCCATAAGCCCAATATGTAATAGACAAGACCTACTCCTTGCTCAACGAAATGGACCCAACACCACATATTCAACGCCTAGGAATATACCTGACTAGGAAGAATCTTAAAACCCATGGATATATATGTCTCCGTAAGAGAATCAAGGGTGTGTACAGCGGCCGACAGGCAGCAGTGAAAATCTGATAAATCCCATTATCAAAATAAATTTCGAAAACAAAACACAAAGACAGTGAAATAGAGAGCAATTCTTAAATAATTCACTCAGGGCATGTGATGCAACCGGGATTGACCACATCTACACCCAGAGCTGGTTGAGACATAAGGCTGGACACTTCAGGCTGATAGCATTGGTGAGTTTAGGTGAGCAAATGCACACCCTTTGAAGTCATACTGTATGGTACCTATTCCATGGGTCCCAACTCTTCAGGTTCAAGGGATTCTTCCTCCAGCTAAAACATGCATGTGAAACCCACAGTATGGTCCACCGTGTTATGGGGAAATGATTTAAAATGCATCTCAGTTTTCGTATCCTGGTCCTCGGGTTCACCATTCCAGATGATTTACTAACAGTCTCCCTGCTTGGAGAGTCAGTGCCTTTAACCTCCTGTTTGGCACAGCTTGCAATTTCTGTGCAAGATGAACAGGAATAGGGAGAACCAATGAGAGACTAGCTGTAGGTGTCTGCACGGGCAAATGTAACGCTCATTTCCCACCAGGAAGAGGAATTTACCAAAGGCTCAGCATGCCCTGCCCGAAACAGATTAGGGCCTGAAGCAATCCTGCGGTTTTGTGCCCAGTTCACAAGAAAGCGAGTTGAAGAAAGGAGCTCAGGGGCACTGTAATTCACAAACCTGCAGAGTTATAAATGACAGCTATCCTCCAAAAATATATTGAAGTAAGCCTGCGAAGGGGACTTGAAAGCGGGGCAGAATTTCAGGAAAACGATTGCAGGGGGTAGACTGGAATTGCCCTGAAAGCATAGGAAAAGAGGCAGAACGTCGACAATGATGCACTTGGCCAAAAAGGGCGTATGCGTTTTTTCCTGAATATATTCAGGAAAAAACGCATACGCCCTTTTTGGCCAACCAAGCAAGCCTGTAAATGAAATCTGCACTACAATGAAGTCTCACTGCCCCCCGGGCAAGAGGGCCATCTGAAAAAAGTGTAAAATCCAGAAAGGTAGGACAGGATATGGAGAACAGGGAGCCTTGTTATGCTGATTGGCAGGATGTAAATTGCCAGCAGCCAGCCTGGAGAAGTGTATGGTGTTTCCTGAAACACATAAGAAACAAAGCAACACAGTCTATGGCACTTCCACTTATGGTCCTATAGCTTACGGAAATTAAAATCAAAAACAGACAGCCACCCCAATATTTGGGACGGCTGTGTTCACAAGAAGCTCGTCTACAGTAACAGGTAAATATCCCAGAAAGCAAAATATGGATAAAGAAGTTGTGGCACGTACGTACAATGCAATATCACTCAGCAATGAAATCTGTGTCATCAGGCCCGTAGCGGCATAGTGAGTGGATGCAGGTACGGTGATTCTACGTGAACTACGTCACACAGAAAAAGAAACATCATAAGATATCACTAATACACGGAATGTAAACTTGACTACACATGAACTGAATTACAAAACAGAACAGGGTCTCAAATTTAGAAAACCAACTAGTGCTTGCTTATGGGGAAAGGTGCGTTGGGGTGCTTCATAAAACCAGAGACTGAAATTAGCACAGATAACTTTCCATAAGCCAAATATGTAATAGACAAGACCTACTCCTTGCTCAACGAAATGGACCCAACACCACATATTCAACGCCTAGGAATATACCTGACTAGGAAGAATCTTAAAACCCATGGATATATATGTCTCCGTAAGAGAATCAAGCGTGTGTACAGCGGCATAAACGCAGCAGTGAAAATCCGATAAATCCCATTATCAAAATAAATTTCAAAAAAAAATCATAAAGACAGTGAAATAGAGAGCAATTCTTAAATAATTCACTCAGGGCATGTGATGCAATCGGGATTTAACACATCTACACCCAGAGCTGGTTGAGACATAAGGCTGGACACTTCAGGCTGATAGCATTGGTGAGTTTCGGTGAGCAAATGCAGACCCTTTGAAGTCATACTGCATGGTACCCATTCCATGGGTCCCAACTCTCCAGGTTCAAGGGATTCTTCCTCCAGCTAAAACATGCATGGGAAACCAAGAGTATCGTCCACCATGTGATTGGGAAATGATTTAAAATGCATCTCAGTTTTCGTATCCTGGTCCTCGGGTTCACCATTCCAGATGCTTTACTAACACTCTCCCCGCTTGGAGAGTCAGTGCCTTTAACCTCCTCTTTGGCACAGCTTGCAATTTCTGTGCAAAATGAACAGGAATAGGGAGAACCAATGAGAGACTAGCTGTAGGTGTCTGCACGGGCAAATGTAACGCTCATTGCCCACCAGGAAGAGGAATTAAACAAAGGCTCAGTGTGCCCTGCTGGAAACAGATTAGGGCCTGAAGCAATCCTGCGGTTTTGTGCCCAGCTCACAAGAAAGCGAGTTGAAGAAAGGAGCTCAGGGGCACTGTAATTCACAAACCTGCAGAGTTATAAATGACAGCTTTCCTCCAAAAATATATTGAAGTAAGCCTGCGAAGGGGACTTGAAAGCGGGGCAGAATTTCAGGAAAACGATTGCAGGGGGTAGACTGGAATTGCCCTGAAAGCATAGGAAAAGAGGCAGAACGTCGACAATGATGCACTTGGCCAAAAAGGGCGTATGCGTTTTTTCCTGAATATATTCAGGAAAAAACGCATACGCCCTTTTTGGCCAACCAAGCAAGCCTGTAAATGAAATCTGCACTACAATGAAGTCTCACTGCCCCCCTGGCAAAAGGGCCATCTGAAAAAAGTGTAAAATCCAGAAAGGTAGGACAGGATATGGAGAACAGGGAGCCTTGTTATGCTGATTGGCAGGATGTAAATTGCCAGCAGCCACCCTGGAGAAGTGTATGGTGTTTCCTGAAACACGAAAGAAACAAAGCAACACAGCCTATGGCACTTCCACTTATGGTCCTATAGCTTACGGAAATTAAAATCAAAAACAGACAGCCACCCCAATATTTGAGACGGCTGTGTTCACAAGAAGCTCGTCTACAGTATCAGGTAAATATCCCAGAAAGCAAAAAATGGATAAAGAACTTGTGGCACGTACGTACAATGCAATATCACTCAGCAATGAAATCTGTGTCATCAGGCCCATAGCGGCATAGTGAGTGGATGCAGGTACGGTGATTCTACGTGAACTACGTCACACAGAAAAAGAAACATCATAAGATATCACGAATACACGGAATGTAAACTTGACTACACATGAACTGAATTTCAAAACAGAACAGGGCCTCAAATTTAGAAAACCAACTAGTGCTTGCTTATGGGGAAAGGTGCCTTGGGGTGCTGCATAAAACCAGAGACTGAAATTAGCACAGATAACTTTCCATAAGCCCAATATGTAATAGACAAGACCTACTCCTTGCTCAACGAAATGGACCCAACACCACATATTCAACGCCTAGGAATATACCTGACTAGGAAGAATCTTAAAACCCATGGATATATATGTCTCCGTAAGAGAATCAAGGGTGTGTACAGCGGCCGAAAGGCAGCAGTGAAAATCCGATAAATCCCATTATCAAAATAAATTTCGAAAACAAAACACAAAGACAGTGAAATAGAGAGCAATTCTTAAATAATTCACTCAGGGCATGTGATGCAACCGGGATTGACCACATCTACACCCAGAGCTGGTTGAGACATAAGGCTGGACACTTCAGGCTGATAGCATTGGTGAGTTTAGGTGAGCAAATGCACACCCTTTGAAGTCATACTGTATGGTACCTATTCCATGGGTCCCAACTCTTCAGGTTCAAGGGATTCTTCCTCCAGCTAAAACATGCATGTGAAACCCACAGTATGGTCCACCGTGTTATGGGGAAATGATTTAAAATGCATCTCAGTTTTCGTATCCTGGTCCTCGGGTTCACCATTCCAGATGATTTACTAACAGTCTCCCTGCTTGGAGAGTCAGTGCCTTTAACCTCCTGTTTGGCACAGCTTGCAATTTCTGTGCAAGATGAACAGGAATAGGGAGAACCAATGAGAGACTAGCTGTAGGTGTCTGCACGGGCAAATGGAACGCTCATTTCCCACCAGGAAGAGGAATTTACCAAAGGCTCAGCATGCCCTGCCCGAAACAGATTAGGGCCTGAAGCAATCCTGCGGTTTTGTGCCCAGTTCACAAGAAAGCGAGTTGAAGAAAGGAGCTCAGGGGCACTGTAATTCACAAACCTGCAGAGTTATAAATGACAGCTTTCCTCCAAAAATATATTGAAGTAAGCCTGCGAAGGGGACTTGAAAGCGGGGCAGAATTTCAGGAAAACGATTGCAGGGGGTAGACTGGAATTGCCCTGAAAGCATAGGAAAAGAGGCAGAACGTCGACAATGATGCACTTGGCCAAAAAGGGCGTATGCGTTTTTTCCTGAATATATTCAGGAAAAAACGCATACGCCCTTTTTGGCCAACCAAGCAAGCCTGTAAAGGAAATCTGCACTACAATGAAGTCTCACTGCCCCCCTGGCAAAAGGGCCATCTGAAAAAAGTGTAAAGTCCAGAAAGGTAGGACAGGATATGGAGAACAGGGAGCCTTGTTATGCTGATTGGCAGGATGTAAATTGCCAGCAGCCACCCTGGAGAAGTGTATGGTGTTTCCTGAAACACGAAAGAAACAAAGCAACACAGCCTATGGCACTTCCACTTATGGTCCTATAGCTTTCGGAAATTAAAATCAAAAACAGACAGCCACCCCAATATTTGGGACGGCTGTGTTCACAAGAAGCTCGTCTACAGTAACAGGTAAATATCCCAGAAAGCAAAATATGGATAAAGAAGTTGTGGCACGTACGTACAATGCAATATCACTCAGCAATGAAATCTGTGTCATCAGGCCCGTAGCGGCATAGTGAGTGGATGCAGGTACGGTGATTCTACGTGAACTACGTCACACAGAAAAAGAAACATCATAAGATATCACTAATACACGGAATGTATACTTGACTACACATGAACTGAATTACAAAACAGAACAGGGTCTCAAATTTAGAAAACCAACTAGTGCTTGCTTATGGGGAAAGGTGCGTTGGGGTGCTTCATAAACCAGAGACTGAAATTAGCACAGATAACTTTCCATAAGCCAAATATGTAATAGACAAGACCTACTCCTTGCTCAACGAAATGGACCCAACACCACATATTCAACGCCTAGGAATATACCTGACTAGGAAGAATCTTAAAACCCATGGATATATATGTCTCCGTAAGAGAATCAAGCGTGTGTACAGCGGCATAAACGCAGCAGTGAAAATCCGATAAATCCCATTATCAAAATAAATTTCAAAAAAAAATCATAAAGACAGTGAAATAGAGAGCAATTCTTAAATAATTCACTCAGGGCATGTGATGCAACCGGGATTTAACACATCTACACCCAGAGCTGGTTGAGACATAAGGCTGGACACTTCAGGCTGATAGCATTGGTGAGTTTCGGTGAGCAAATGCAGACCCTTTGAAGTCATACTGCATGGTACCCATTCCATGGGTCCCAACTCTGCAGGTTCAAGGGATTCTTCCTCCAGCTAAAACATGCATGGGAAACCAAGAGTATCGTCCACCATGTGATTGGGAAATGATTTAAAATGCATCTCAGTTTTCGTATCCTGGTCCTCGGGTTCACCATTCCAGATGCTTTACTAACACTCTCCCCGCTTGGAGAGTCAGTGCCTTTAACCTCCTCTTTGGCACAGCTTGCAATTTCTGTGCAAAATGAACAGGAATAGGGAGAACCAATGAGAGACTAGCTGTAGGTGTCTGCACGGGCAAATGTAACGCTCATTGCCCACCAGGAAGAGGAATTAAACAAAGGCTCAGTGTGCCCTGCTGGAAACAGATTAGGGCCTGAAGCAATCCTGCGGTTTTGTGCCCAGCTCACAAGAAAGCGAGTTGAAGAAAGGAGCTCAGGGGCACTGTAATTCACAAACCTGCAGAGTTATAAATGACAGCTTTCCTCCAAAAATATATTGAAGTAAGCCTGCGAAGGGGACTTGAAAGCGGGGCAGAATTTCAGGAAGACGATTGCAGGGGGTAGACTGGAATTGCCCTGAAAGCATAGGAAAAGAGGCAGAACGTCGACAATGATGCACTTGGCCAAAAAGGGCGTATGCGTTTTTTCCTGAATATATTCAGGAAAAAACGCATACGCCCTTTTTGGCCAACCAAGCAAGCCTGTAAATGAAATCTGCACTACAATGAAGTCTCACTGCCCCCCTGGCAAAAGGGCCATCTGAAAAAAGTGTAAAATCCAGAAAGGTAGGACAGGATATGGAGAACAGGGAGCCTTGTTATGCTGATTGGCAGGATGTAAATTGCCAGCAGCCACCCTGGAGAAGTGTATGGTGTTTCCTGAAACACGAAAGAAACAAAGCAACACAGCCTATGGCACTTCCACTTTTGGTCCTATAGCTTACGGAAATTAAAATCAAAAACAGACAGCCACCCCAATATTTGAGACGGCTGTGTTCACAAGAAGCTCGTCTACAGTATCAGGTAAATATCCCAGAAAGCAAAAAATGGATAAAGAACTTGTGGCACGTACGTACAATGCAATATCACTCAGCAATGAAATCTGTGTCATCAGGCCCATAGCGGCATAGTGAGTGGATGCAGGTACGGTGATTCTACGTGAACTACGTCACACAGAAAAAGAAACATCATAAGATATCACGAATACACGGAATGTAAACTTGACTACACATGAACTGAATTACAAAATAGAAAAGGGTCTCAAATTTAGAAAACCAACTAGTGCTTGCTTATGGGGAAAGGTGCCTTGGGGTGCTGCATAAAACCAGAGACTGAAATTAGCACAGATAACTTTCCATAAGCCCAATATGTAATAGACAAGACCTACTCCTTGCTCAACGAAATGGACCCCACACCACATATTCAACGCCTAGGATTATACCTGACTAGGAAGAATCTTAAAACCCATGGATATATATGTCTCCGTAAGAGAATCAAGGGTGTGTACAGCGGCCGAAAGGCAGCAGTGAAAATCCGATAAATCCCATTATCAAAATAAATTTCGAAAACAAAACACAAAGACAGTGAAATAGAGAGCAATTCTTAAATAATTCACTCAGGGCATGTGATGCAACCGGGATTGACCACATCTACACCCAGAGCTGGTTGAGACATAAGGCTGGACACTTCAGGCTGATAGCATTGGTGAGTTTAGGTGAGCAAATGCACACCCTTTGAAGTCATACTGTATGGTACCTATTCCATGGGTCCCAACTCTTCAGGTTCAAGGGATTCTTCCTCCAGCTAAAACATGCATGTGAAACCCACAGTATGGTCCACCGTGTTATGGGGAAATGATTTAAAATGCATCTCCCTTTTCGTATCCTGGTCCTCGGGTTCACCATTCCACATGATTTACTAACAGTCTCCCTGCTTGGAGAGTCAGTGCCTTTAACCTCCTGTTTGGCACAGCTTGCAATTTCTGTGCAAGATGAAGAGGAATAGGGAGAACCAATGAGAGACTAGCTGTAGGTGTCTGCACGGGCAAATGTAACGCCCATTTCCCACCAGGAAGAGGAATTTACCAAAGGCTCAGCATGCCCTGCCCGAAACAGATTAGGGCCTGAAGCAATCCTGCGGTTTTGTGCCCAGTTCACAAGAAAGCGAGTTGAAGAAAGGAGCTCAGGGGCACTGTAATTCACAAACCTGCAGAGTTATAAATGACAGCTATCCTCCAAAAATATATTGAAGTAAGCCTGCGAAGGGGACTTGAAAGCGGGGCAGAATTTCAGGAAAACGATTGCAGGGGGTAGACTGGAATTGCCCTGAAAGCATAGGAAAAGAGGCAGAACGTCGACAATGATGCACTTGGCCAAAAAGGGCGTAAGCGTTTTTTCCTGAATATATTCAGGAAAAAACGCATACGCCCTTTTTGGCCAACCAAGAAAGCCTGTAAAGGAAATCTGCACTACAATGAAGTCTCACTGCCCCCCGGGCAAGAGGGCCATCTGAAAAAAGTGTAAAATCCAGAAAGGTAGGACAGTATATGGAGATCAGGGAGCCTTGTTATGCTGATTGGCAGGATGTAAATTGCCAGCAGCCAGCCTGGAGAAGTGTATGGTGTTTCCTGAAACACATAAGAAACAAAGCAACACAGTCTATGGCACTTCCACTTATGGTCCTATAGCTTACGGAAATTAAAATCAAAAACAGACAGCCACCCCAATATTTGGGACGGCTGTGTTCACAAGAAGCTCGTCTACAGTAACAGGTAAATATCCCAGAAAGCAAAATATGGATAAAGAAGTTGTGGCACGTACGTACAATGCAATATCACTCAGCAATGAAATCTGTGTCATCAGGCCCGTAGCGGCATAGTGAGTGGATGCAGGTACGGTGATTCTACGTGAACTACGTCACACAGAAAAAGAAACATCATAAGATATCACTAATACACGGAATGTAAACTTGACTACACATGAACTGAATTACAAAACAGAACAGGGTCTCAAATTTAGAAAACCAACTAGTGCTTGCTTATGGGGAAAGGTGCGTTGGGGTGCTTCATAAACCAGAGACTGAAATTAGCACAGATAACTTTCCGTAAGCCAAATATGTAATAGACAAGACCTACTCCTTGCTCAACGAAATGGACCCAACACCACATATTCAACGCCTAGGAATATACCTGACTAGGAAGAATCTTAAAACCCATGGATATATATGTCTCCGTAAGAGAATCAAGCGTGTGTACAGCGGCATAAACGCAGCAGTGAAAATCCGATAAATCCCATTATCAAAATAAATTTCAAAAAAAAATCATAAAGACAGTGAAATAGAGAGCAATTCTTAAATAATTCACTCAGGGCATGTGATGCAACCGGGATTTAACACATCTACACCCAGAGCTGGTTGAGACATAAGGCTGGACACTTCAGGCTGATAGCATTGGTGAGTTTCGGTGAGCAAATGCAGACCCTTTGAAGTCATACTGCATGGTACCCATTCCATGGGTCCCAACTCTCCAGGTTCAAGGGATTCTTCCTCCAGCTAAAACATGCATGGGAAACCAAGAGTATCGTCCACCATGTGATTGGGAAATGATTTAAAATGCATCTCAGTTTTCGTATCCTGGTCCTCGGGTTCACCATTCCAGATGCTTTACTAACACTCTCCCCGCTTGGAGAGTCAGTGCCTTTAACCTCCTCTTTGGCACAGCTTGCAATTTCTGTGCAAAATGAACAGGAATAGGGAGAACCAATGAGAGACTAGCTGTAGGTGTCTGCACGGGCAAATGTAACACTCATTGCCCACCAGGAAGAGGAATTAAACAAAGGCTCAGTGTGCCCTGCTGGAAACAGATTAGGGCCTGAAGCAATCCTGCGGTTTTGTGCCCAGCTCACAAGAAAGCGAGTTGAAGAAAGGAGCTCAGGGGCACTGTAATTCACAAACCTGCAGAGTTATAAATGACAGCTTTCCTCCAAAAATATATTGAAGTAAGCCTGCGAAGGGGACTTGAAAGCGGGGCAGAATTTCAGGAAAACGATTGCAGGGGGTAGACTGGAATTGCCCTGAAAGCATAGGAAAAGAGGCAGAACGTCGACAATGATGCACTTGGCCAAAAAGGGCGTATGCGTTTTTTCCTGAATATATTCAGGAAAAAACGCATACGCCCTTTTTGGCCAACCAAGCAAGCCTGTAAATGAAATCTGCACTACAATGAAGTCTCACTGCCCCCCTGGCAAAAGGGCCATCTGAAAAAAGTGTAAAATCCAGAAAGGTAGGACAGGATATGGAGAACAGGGAGCCTTGTTATGCTGATTGGCAGGATGTAAATTGCCAGCAGCCACCCTGGAGAAGTGTATGGTGTTTCCTGAAACACGAAAGAAACAAAGCAACACAGCCTATGGCACTTCCACTTATGGTCCTATAGCTTACGGAAATTAAAATCAAAAACAGACAGCCACCCCAATATTTGAGACGGCTGTGTTCACAAGAAGCTCGTCTACAGTATCAGGTAAATATCCCAGAAAGCAAAAAATGGATAAAGAACTTGTGGCACGTACGTACAATGCAATATCACTCAGCAATGAAATCTGTGTCATCAGGCCCATAGCGGCATAGTGAGTGGATGCAGGTACGGTGATTCTACGTGAACTACGTCACACAGAAAAAGAAACATCATAAGATATCACGAATACACGGAATGTAAACTTGACTACACATGAACTGAATTACAAAATAGAAAAGGGTCTCAAATTTAGAAAACCAACTAGTGCTTGCTTATGGGGAAAGGTGCCTTGGGGTGCTGCATAAAACCAGAGACTGAAATTAGCACAGATAACTTTCCATAAGCCAAATATGTAATAGACAAGACCTACTCCTTGCTCAACGAAATGGACCCAACACCACATATTCAACGCCTAGGAATATACCTGACTAGGAAGAATCTTAAAACCCATGGATATATATGTCTCCGTAAGAGAATCAAGGGTGTGTACAGCGGCCGAAAGGCAGCAGTGAAAATCCGATAAATCCCATTATCAAAATAAATTTCGAAAACAAAACACAAAGACAGTGAAATAGAGAGCAATTCTTAAATAATTCACTCAGGGCATGTGATGCAACCGGGATTGACCACATCTACACCCAGAGCTGGTTGAGACATAAGGCTGGACACTTCAGGCTGATAGCATTGGTGAGTTTAGGTGAGCAAATGCACACCCTTTGAAGTCATACTGTATGGTACCTATTCCATGGGTCCCAACTCTTCAGGTTCAAGGGATTCTTCCTCCAGCTAAAACATGCATGTGAAACCCACAGTATGGTCCACCGTGTTATGGGGAAATGATTTAAAATGCATCTCCCTTTTCGTATCCTGGTCCTCGGGTTCACCATTCCAGATGATTTACTAACAGTCTCCCTGCTTGGAGAGTCAGTGCCTTTAACCTCCTGTTTGGCACAGCTTGCAATTTCTGTGCAAGATGAACAGGAATAGGGAGAACCAATGAGAGACTAGCTGTAGGTGTCTGCACGGGCAAATGTAACGCTCATTTCCCACCAGGAAGAGGAATTTACCAAAGGCTCAGCATGCCCTGCCCGAAACAGATTAGGGCCTGAAGCAATCCTGCGGTTTTGTGCCCAGTTCACAAGAAAGCGAGTTGAAGAAAGGAGCTCAGGGGCACTGTAATTCACAAACCTGCAGAGTTATAAATGACAGCTATCCTCCAAAAATATATTGAAGTAAGCCTGCGAAGGGGACTTGAAAGCGGGGCAGAATTTCAGGAAAACGATTGCAGGGGGTAGACTGGAATTGCCCTGAAAGCATAGGAAAAGAGGCAGAACGTCGACAATGATGCACTTGGCCAAAAAGGGCGTATGCGTTTTTTCCTGAATATATTCAGGAAAAAACGCATACGCCCTTTTTGGCCAACCAAGCAAGCCTGTAAAGGAAATCTGCAGTACAATGAAGTCTCACTGCCCCCCGGGCAAGAGGGCCATCTGAAAAAAGTGTAAAATCCAGAAAGGTAGGACAGGATATGGAGAACAGGGAGCCTTGTTATGCTGATTGGCAGGATGTAAATTGCCAGCAGCCAGCCTGGAGAAGTGTATGGTGTTTCCTGAAACACATAAGAAACAAAGCAACACAGTCTATGGCACTTCCACTTATGGTCCTATAGCTTACGGAAATTAAAATCAAAAACAGACAGCCACCCCAATATTTGGGACGGCTGTGTTCACAAGAAGCTCGTCTACAGTAACAGGTAAATATCCCAGAAAGCAAAATATGGATAAAGAAGTTGTGGCACGTACGTACAATGCAATATCACTCAGCAATGAAATCTGTGTCATCAGGCCCGTAGCGGCATAGTGAGTGGATGCAGGTACGGTGATTCTACGTGAACTACGTCACACAGAAAAAGAAACATCATAAGATATCACTAATACACGGAATGTAAACTTGACTACACATGAACTGAATTACAAAACAGAACAGGGTCTCAAATTTAGAAAACCAACTAGTGCTTGCTTATGGGGAAAGGTGCGTTGGGGTGCTTCATAAAACCAGAGACTGAAATTAGCACAGATAACTTTCCATAAGCCAAATATGTAATAGACAAGACCTACTCCTTGCTCAACGAAATGGACCCAACACCACATATTCAACGCCTAGGAATATACCTGACTAGGAAGAATCTTAAAACCCATGGATATATATGTCTCCGTAAGAGAATCAAGCGTGTGTACAGCGGCATAAACGCAGCAGTGAAAATCCGATAAATCCCATTATCAAAATAAATTTCAAAAAAAAATCATAAAGACAGTGAAATAGAGAGCAATTCTTAAATAATTCACTCAGGGCATGTGATGCAACCGGGATTTAACACATCTACACCCAGAGCTGGTTGAGACATAAGGCTGGACACTTCAGGCTGATAGCATTGGTGAGTTTCGGTGAGCAAATGCAGACCCTTTGAAGTCATACTGCATGGTACCCATTCCATGGGTCCCAACTCTCCAGGTTCAAGGGATTCTTCCTCCAGCTAAAACATGCATGGGAAACCAAGAGTATCGTCCACCATGTGATTGGGAAATGATTTAAAATGCATCTCAGTTTTCGTATCCTGGTCCTCGGGTTCACCATTCCAGATGCTTTACTAACACTCTCCCCGCTTGGAGAGTCAGTGCCTTTAACCTCCTCTTTGGCACAGCTTGCAATTTCTGTGCAAAATGAACAGGAATAGGGAGAACCAATGAGAGACTAGCTGTAGGTGTCTGCACGGGCAAATGTAACGCTCATTGCCCACCAGGAAGAGGAATTAAACAAAGGCTCAGTGTGCCCTGCTGGAAACAGATTAGGGCCTGAAGCAATCCTGCGGTTTTGTGCCCAGCTCACAAGAAAGCGAGTTGAAGAAAGGAGCTCAGGGGCACTGTAATTCACAAACCTGCAGAGTTATAAATGACAGCTTTCCTCCAAAAATATATTGAAGTAAGCCTGCGAAGGGGACTTGAAAGCGGGGCAGAATTTCAGGAAAACGATTGCAGGGGGTAGACTGGAATTGCCCTGAAAGCATAGGAAAAGAGGCAGAACGTCGACAATGATGCACTTGGCCAAAAAGGGCGTATGCGTTTTTTCCTGAATATATTCAGGAAAAAACGCATACGCCCTTTTTGGCCAACCAAGCAAGCCTGTAAATGAAATCTGCACTACAATGAAGTCTCACTGCCCCCCTGGCAAAAGGGCCATCTGAAAAAAGTGTAAAATCCAGAAAGGTAGGACAGGATATGGAGAACAGGGAGCCTTGTTATGCTGATTGGCAGGATGTAAATTGCCAGCAGCCACCCTGGAGAAGTGTATGGTGTTTCCTGAAACACGAAAGAAACAAAGCAACACAGCCTATGGCACTTCCACTTATGGTCCTATAGCTTACGGAAATTAAAATCAAAAACAGACAGCCACCCCAATATTTGAGACGGCTGTGTTCACAAGAAGCTCGTCTACAGTATCAGGTAAATATCCCAGAAAGCAAAAAATGGATAAAGAACTTGTGGCACGTACGTACAATGCAATATCACTCAGCAATGAAATCTGTGTCATCAGGCCCATAGCGGCATAGTGAGTGGATGCAGGTACGGTGATTCTACGTGAACTACGTCACACAGAAAAAGAAACATCATAAGATATCACGAATACACGGAATGTAAACTTGACTACACATGAACTGAATTACAAAATAGAAAAGGGTCTCAAATTTAGAAAACCAACTAGTGCTTGCTTATGGGGAAAGGTGCCTTGGGGTGCTGCATAAAACCAGAGACTGAAATTAGCACAGATAACTTTCCATAAGCCCAATATGTAATAGACAAGACCTACTCCTTGCTCAACGAAATGGACCCAACACCACATATTCAACGCCTAGGATTATACCTGACTAGGAAGAATCTTAAAACCCATGGATATATATGTCTCCGTAAGAGAATCAAGGGTGTGTACAGCGGCCGAAAGGCAGCAGTGAAAATCCGATAAATCCCATTATCAAAATAAATTTCGAAAACAAAACACAAAGACAGTGAAATAGAGAGCAATTCTTAAATAATTCACTCAGGGCATGTGATGCAACCGGGATTGACCACATCTACACCCAGAGCTGGTTGAGACATAAGGCTGGACACTTCAGGCTGATAGCATTGGTGAGTTTAGGTGAGCAAATGCACACCCTTTGAAGTCATACTGTATGGTACCTATTCCATGGGTCCCAACTCTTCAGGTTCAAGGGATTCTTCCTCCAGCTAAAACATGCATGTGAAACCCACAGTATGGTCCACCGTGTTATGGGGAAATGATTTAAAATGCATCTCAGTTTTCGTATCCTGGTCCTCGGGTTCACCATTCCAGATGATTTACTAACAGTCTCCCTGCTTGGAGAGTCAGTGCCTTTAACCTCCTGTTTGGCACAGCTTGCAATTTCTGTGCAAGATGAACAGGAATAGGGAGAACCAATGAGAGACTAGCTGTAGGTGTCTGCACGGGCAAATGTAATGCTCATTTCCCACCAGGAAGAGGAATTTACCAAAGGCTCAGCATGCCCTGCCCGAAACAGATTAGGGCCTGAAGCAATTCTGCGGTTTTGTGCCCAGTTCACAAGAAAGCGAGTTGAAGAAAGGAGCTCAGGGGCACTGTAATTCACAAACCTGCAGAGTTATAAATGACAGCTATCCTCCAAAAATATATTGAAGTAAGCCTGCGAAGGGGACTTGAAAGCGGGGCAGAATTTCAGGAAAACGATTGCAGGGGGTAGACTGGAATTGCCCTGAAAGCATAGGAAAAGAGGCAGAACGTCGACAATGATGCACTTGGCCAAAAAGGGCGTATGCGTTTTTTCCTGAATATATTCAGGAAAAAACGCATACGCCCTTTTTGGCCAACCAAGCAAGCCTGTAAAGGAAATCTGCACTACAATGAAGTCTCACTGCCCCCCGGGCAAGAGGGACATGTGAAAAAAGTGAAAAATCCAGAAAGGTAGGACAGGATATGGAGAACAGGGAGCCTTGTTATGATGATTGGCAGGATGTAAATTGCCAGCAGCCAGCCTGGAGAAGTGTATGGTGTTTCCTGAAACACATAAGAAACAAAGCAACACAGTCTATGGCACTTCCACTTATGGTCCTATAGCTTACGGAAATTAAAATCAAAAACAGACAGCCACCCCAATATTTGGGACGGCTGTGTTCACAAGAAGCTCGTCTACAGTAACAGGTAAATATCCCAGAAAGCAAAATATGGATAAAGAAGTTGTGGCACGTACGTACAATGCAATATCACTCAGCAATGAAATCTGTGTCATCAGGCCCGTAGCGGCATAGTGAGTGGATGCAGGTACGGTGATTCTACGTGAACTACGTCACACAGAAAAAGAAACATCATAAGATATCACTAATACACGGAATGTAACTTGACTACACATGAACTGAATTACAAAACAGAACAGGGTCTCAAATTTAGAAAACCAACTAGTGCTTGCTTATGGGGAAAGGTGCGTTGGGGTGCTTCATAAAACCAGAGACTGAAATTAGCACAGATAACTTTCCATAAGCCAAATATGTAATAGACAAGACCTACTCCTTGCTCAACGAAATGGACCCAACACCACATATTCAACGCCTAGGAATATACCTGACTAGGAAGAATCTTAAAACCCATGGATATATATGTCTCCGTAAGAGAATCAAGCGTGTGTACAGCGGCATAAACGCAGCAGTGAAAATCCGATAAATCCCATTATCAAAATAAATTTCAAAAAAAAATCATAAAGACAGTGAAATAGAGAGCAATTCTTAAATAATTCACTCAGGGCATGTGATGCAACCGGGATTTAACACATCTACACCCAGAGCTGGTTGAGACATAAGGCTGGACACTTCAGGCTGATAGCATTGGTGAGTTTCGGTGAGCAAATGCAGACCCTTTGAAGTCATACTGCATGGTACCCATTCCATGGGTCCCAACTCTCCAGGTTCAAGGGATTCTTCCTCCAGCTAAAACATGCATGGGAAACCAAGAGTATCGTCCACCATGTGATTGGGAAATGATTTAAAATGCATCTCAGTTTTCGTATCCTGGTCCTCGGGTTCACCATTCCAGATGCTTTACTAACACTCTCCCCGCTTGGAGAGTCAGTGCCTTTAACCTCCTCTTTGGCACAGCTTGCAATTTCTGTGCAAAATGAACAGGAATAGGGAGAACCAATGAGAGACTAGCTGTAGGTGTCTGCACGGGCAAATGTAACGCTCATTGCCCACCAGGAAGAGGAATTAAACAAAGGCTCAGTGTGCCCTGCTGGAAACAGATTAGGGCCTGAAGCAATCCTGCGGTTTTGTGCCCAGCTCACAAGAAAGCGAGTTGAAGAAAGGAGCTCAGGGGCACTGTAATTCACAAACCTGCAGAGTTATAAATGACAGCTTTCCTCCAAAAATATATTGAAGTAAGCCTGCGAAGGGGACTTGAAAGCGGGGCAGAATTTCAGGAAAACGATTGCAGGGGGTAGACTGGAATTGCCCTGAAAGCATAGGAAAAGAGGCAGAACGTCGACAATGATGCACTTGGCCAAAAAGGGCGTATGTGTTTTTTCCTGAATATATTCAGGAAAAAACGCATACGCCCTTTTTGGCCAACCAAGCAAGCCTGTAAATGAAATCTGCACTACAATGAAGTCTCACTGCCCCCCTGGCAAAAGGGCCATCTGAAAAAAGTGTAAAATCCAGAAAGGTAGGACAGGATATGGAGAACAGGGAGCCTTGTTATGCTGATTGGCAGGATGTAAATTGCCAGCAGCCACCCTGGAGAAGTGTATGGTGTTTCCTGAAACACGAAAGAAACAAAGCAACACAGCCTATGGCACTTCCACTTATGGTCCTATAGCTTACGGAAATTAAAATCAAAAACAGACAGCCACCCCAATATTTGAGACGGCTGTGTTCACAAGAAGCTCGTCTACAGTATCAGGTAAATATCCCAGAAAGCAAAAAATGGATAAAGAACTTGTGGCACGTACGTACAATGCAATATCACTCAGCAATGAAATCTGTGTCATCAGGCCCATAGCGGCATAGTGAGTGGATGCAGGTACGGTGATTCTACGTGAACTACGTCACACAGAAAAAGAAACATCATAAGATATCACGAATACACGGAATGTAAACTTGACTACACATGAACTGAATTACAAAATAGAAAAGGGTCTCAAATTTAGAAAACCAACTAGTGCTTGCTTATGGGGAAAGGTGCCTTGGGGTGCTGCATAAAACCAGAGACTGAAATTAGCACAGATAACTTTCCATAAGCCCAATATGTAATAGACAAGACCTACGCCTTGCTCAACGAAATGGACCCAACACCACATATTCAACGCCTAGGAATATACCTGACTAGGAAGAATCTTAAAACCCATGGATATATATGTCTCCGTAAGAGAATCAAGGGTGTGTACAGCGGCCGAAAGGCAGCAGTGAAAATCCGATAAATCCCATTATCAAAATAAATTTCGAAAACAAAACACAAAGACAGTGAAATAGAGAGCAATTCTTAAATAATTCACTCAGGGCATGTGATGCAACCGGGATTGACCACATCTACACCCAGAGCTGGTTGAGACATAAGGCTGGACACTTCAGGCTGATAGCATTGGTGAGTTTAGGTGAGCAAATGCACACCCTTTGAAGTCATACTGTATGGTACCTATTCCATGGGTCCCAACTCTTCAGGTTCAAGGGATTCTTCCTCCAGCTAAAACATGCATGTGAAACCCACAGTATGGTCCACCGTGTTATGGGGAAATGATTTAAAATGCATCTCAGTTTTCGTATCCTGGTCCTCGGGTTCACCATTCCAGATGATTTACTAACAGTCTCCCTGCTTGGAGAGTCAGTGCCTTTAACCTCCTGTTTGGCACAGCTTGCAATTTCTGTGCAAGATGAACAGGAATAGGGAGAACCAATGAGAGACTAGCTGTAGGTGTCTGCACGGGCAAATGTAACGCTCATTTCCCACCAGGAAGAGGAATTTACCAAAGGCTCAGCATGCCCTGCCCGAAACAGATTAGGGCCTGAAGCAATCCTGCGGTTTTGTGCCCAGTTCACAAGAAAGCGAGTTGAAGAAAGGAGCTCAGGGGCACTGTAATTCACAAACCTGCAGAGTTATAAATGACAGCTATCCTCCAAAAATATATTGAAGTAAGCCTGCGAAGGGGACTTGAAAGCGGGGCAGAATTTCAGGAAAACGATTGCAGGGGGTAGACTGGAATTGCCCTGAAAGCATAGGAAAAGAGGCAGAACGTCGACAATGATGCACTTGGCCAAAAAGGGCGTATGCGTTTTTTCCTGAATATATTCAGGAAAAAACGCATACGCCCTTTTTGGCCAACCAAGCAAGCCTGTAAAGGAAATCTGCACTACAATGAAGTCTCACTGCCCCCCGGGCAAGAGGGCCATCTGAAAAAAGTGTAAAATCCAGAAAGGTAGGACAGGATATGGAGAACAGGGAGCCTTGTTATGCTGATTGGCAGGATGTAAATTGCCAGCAGCCAGCCTGGAGAAGTGTATGGTGTTTCCTGAAACACATAAGAAACAAAGCAACACAGTCTATGGCACTTCCACTTATGGTCCTATAGCTTACGGAAATTAAAATCAAAAACAGACAGCCACCCCAATATTTGGGACGGCTGTGTTCACAAGAAGCTCGTCTACAGTAACAGGTAAATATCCCAGAAAGCAAAATATGGATAAAGAAGTTGTGGCACGTACGTACAATGCAATATCACTCAGCAATGAAATCTGTGTCATCAGGCCCGTAGCGGCATAGTGAGTGGATGCAGGTACGGTGATTCTACGTGAACTACGTCACACAGAAAAAGAAACATCATAAGATATCACTAATACACGGAATGTAAACTTGACTACACATGAACTGAATTACAAAACAGAACAGGGTCTCAAATTTAGAAAACCAACTAGTGCTTGCT
Source organism: Phocoena phocoena (assembly GCF_963924675.1). Taxonomy (NCBI): domain Eukaryota; kingdom Metazoa; phylum Chordata; class Mammalia; order Artiodactyla; family Phocoenidae; genus Phocoena; species Phocoena phocoena. The sequence goes on along the minus strand of NW_027077752.1, from coordinate 603,875 downwards.
TATGGGGAAAGGTGCGTTGGGGTGCTTCATAAAACCAGAGACTGAAATTAGCACAGATAACTTTCCATAAGCCAAATATGTAATAGACAAGACCTACTCCTTGCTCAACGAAATGGACCCAACACCACATATTCAACGCCTAGGAATATACCTGACTAGGAAGAATCTTAAAACCCATGGATATATATGTCTCCGTAAGAGAATCAAGCGTGTGTACAGCGGCATAAACGCAGCAGTGAAAATCCGATAAATCCCATTATCAAAATAAATTTCAAAAAAAAATCATAAAGACAGTGAAATAGAGAGCAATTCTTAAATAATTCACTCAGGGCATGTGATGCAACCGGGATTTAACACATCTACACCCAGAGCTGGTTGAGACATAAGGCTGGACACTTCAGGCTGATAGCATTGGTGAGTTTCGGTGAGCAAATGCAGACCCTTTGAAGTCATACTGCATGTTACCCATTCCATGGGTCCCAACTCTCCAGGTTCAAGGGATTCTTCCTCCAGCTAAAACATGCATGGGAAACCAAGAGTATCGTCCACCATGTGATTGGGAAATGATTTAAAATGCATCTCAGTTTTCGTATCCTGGTCCTCGGGTTCACCATTCCAGATGCTTTACTAACACTCTCCCCGCTTGGAGAGTCAGTGCCTTTAACCTCCTCTTTGGCACAGCTTGCAATTTCTGTGCAAGATGAACAGGAATAGGGAGAACCAATGAGAGACTAGCTGTAGGTGTCTGCACGGGCAAATGTAACGCTCATTGCCCACCAGGAAGAGGAATTAAACAAAGGCTCAGTGTGCCCTGCTGGAAACAGATTAGGGCCTGAAGCAATCCTGCGGTTTTGTGCCCAGCTCACAAGAAAGCGAGTTGAAGAAAGGAGCTCAGGGGCACTGTAATTCACAAACCTGCAGAGTTATAAATGACAGCTTTCCTCCAAAAATATATTGAAGTAAGCCTGCGAAGGGGACTTGAAAGCGGGGCAGAATTTCAGGAAAACGATTGCAGGGGGTAGACTGGAATTGCCCTGAAAGCATAGGAAAAGAGGCAGAACGTCGACAATGATGCACTTGGCCAAAAAGGGCGTATGTGTTTTTTCCTGAATATATTCAGGAAAAAACGCATACGCCCTTTTTGGCCAACCAAGCAAGCCTGTAAATGAAATCTGCACTACAATGAAGTCTCACTGCCCCCCTGGCAAAAGGGCCATCTGAAAAAAGTGTAAAATCCAGAAAGGTAGGACAGGATATGGAGAACAGGGAGCCTTGTTATGCTGATTGGCAGGATGTAAATTGCCAGCAGCCACCCTGGAGAAGTGTATGGTGTTTCCTGAAACACAAAAGAAACAAAGCAACACAGCCTATGGCACTTCCACTTATGGTCCTATAGCTTACGGAAATTAAAATCAAAAACAGACAGCCACCCCAATATTTGAGACGGCTGTGTTCACAAGAAGCTCGTCTACAGTATCAGGTAAATATCCCAGAAAGCAAAAAATGGATAAAGAACTTGTGGCACGTACGTACAATGCAATATCACTCAGCAATGAAATCTGTGTCATCAGGCCCATAGCGGCATAGTGAGTGGATGCAGGTACGGTGATTCTACGTGAACTACGTCACACAGAAAAAGAAACATCATAAGATATCACGAATACACGGAATGTAAACTTGACTACACATGAACTGAATTACAAAATAGAAAAGGGTCTCAAATTTAGAAAACCAACTAGTGCTTGCTTATGGGGAAAGGTGCCTTGGGGTGCTGCATAAAACCAGAGACTGAAATTAGCACAGATAACTTTCCATAAGCCCAATATGTAATAGACAAGACCTACTCCTTGCTCAACGAAATGGACCCAACACCACATATTCAACGCCTAGGAATATACCTGACTAGGAAGAATCTTAAAACCCATGGATATATATGTCTCCGTAAGAGAATCAAGGGTGTGTACAGCGGCCGAAAGGCAGCAGTGAAAATCCGATAAATCCCATTATCAAAATAAATTTCGAAAACAAAACACAAAGACAGTGAAATAGAGAGCAATTCTTAAATAATTCACTCAGGGCATGTGATGCAACCGGGATTGACCACATCTACACCCAGAGCTGGTTGAGACATAAGGCTGGACACTTCAGGCTGATAGCATTCGTGAGTTTAGGTGAGCAAATGCACACCCTTTGAAGTCATACTGTATGGTACCTATTCCATGGGTCCCAACTCTTCAGGTTCAAGGGATTCTTCCTCCAGCTAAAACATGCATGTGAAACCCACAGTATGGTCCACCGTGTTATGGGGAAATGATTTAAAATGCATCTCAGTTTTCGTATCCTGGTCCTCGGGTTCACCATTCCAGATGATTTACTAACAGTCTCCCTGCTTGGAGAGTCAGTGCCTTTAACCTCCTGTTTGGCACAGCTTGCAATTTCTGTGCAAGATGAACAGGAATAGGGAGAACCAATGAGAGACTAGCTGTAGGTGTCTGCACGGGCAAATGTAACGCTCATTTCCCACCAGGAAGAGGAATTTACCAAAGGCTCAGCATGCCCTGCCCGAAACAGATTAGGGCCTGAAGCAATCCTGCGGTTTTGTGCCCAGTTCACAAGAAAGCGAGTTGAAGAAAGGAGCTCAGGGGCACTGTAATTCACAAACCTGCAGAGTTATAAATGACAGCTATCCTCCAAAAATATATTGAAGTAAGCCTGCGAAGGGGACTTGAAAGCGGGGCAGAATTTCAGGAAAACGATTGCAGGGGGTAGACTGGAATTGCCCTGAAAGCATAGGAAAAGAGGCAGAACGTCGACAATGATGCACTTGGCCAAAAAGGGCGTATGCGTTTTTTCCTGAATATATTCAGGAAAAAACGCATACGTCCTTTTTGGCCAACCAAGCAAGCCTGTAAAGGAAATCTGCACTACAATGAAGTCTCACTGCCCCCCGGGCAAGAGGGCCATCTGAAAAAAGTGTAAAATCCAGAAAGGTAGGACAGGATATGGAGAACAGGGAGCCTTGTTATGCTGATTGGCAGGATGTAAATTGCCAGCAGCCAGCCTGGAGAAGTGTATGGTGTTTCCTGAAACACATAAGAAACAAAGCAACACAGTCTATGGCACTTCCACTTATGGTCCTATAGCTTACGGAAATTAAAATCAAAAACAGACAGCCACCCCAATATTTGGGACGGCTGTGTTCACAAGAAGCTCGTCTACAGTAACAGGTAAATATCCCAGAAAGCAAAATATGGATAAAGAAGTTGTGGCACGTACGTACAATGCAATATCACTCAGCAATGAAATCTGTGTCATCAGGCCCGTAGCGGCATAGTGAGTGGATGCAGGTACGGTGATTCTACGTGAACTACGTCACACAGAAAAAGAAACATCATAAGATATCACTAATACACGGAATGTAAACTTGACTACACATGAACTGAATTACAAAACAGAACAGGGTCTCAAATTTAGAAAACCAACTAGTGCTTGCTTATGGGGAAAGGTGCGTTGGGGTGCTTCATAAAACCAGAGACTGAAATTAGCACAGATAACTTTCCATAAGCCAAATATGTAATAGACAAGACCTACTCCTTGCTCAACGAAATGGACCCAACACCACATATTCAACGCCTAGGAATATACCTGACTAGGAAGAATCTTAAAACCCATGGATATATATGTCTCCGTAAGAGAATCAAGCGTGTGTACAGCGGCATAAACGCAGCAGTGAAAATCCGATAAATCCCATTATCAAAATAAATTTCAAAAAAAAATCATAAAGACAGTGAAATAGAGAGCAATTCTTAAATAATTCACTCAGGGCATGTGATGCAACCGGGATTTAACACATCTACACCCAGAGCTGGTTGAGACATAAGGCTGGACACTTCAGGCTGATAGCATTGGTGAGTTTCGGTGAGCAAATGCAGACCCTTTGAAGTCATACTGCATGTTACCCATTCCATGGGTCCCAACTCTCCAGGTTCAAGGGATTCTTCCTCCAGCTAAAACATGCATGGGAAACCAAGAGTATCGTCCACCATGTGATTGGGAAATGATTTAAAATGCATCTCAGTTTTCGTATCCTGGTCCTCGGGTTCACCATTCCAGATGCTTTACTAACACTCTCCCCGCTTGGAGAGTCAGTGCCTTTAACCTCCTCTTTGGCACAGCTTGCAATTTCTGTGCAAGATGAACAGGAATAGGGAGAACCAATGAGAGACTAGCTGTAGGTGTCTGCACGGGCAAATGTAACGCTCATTGCCCACCAGGAAGAGGAATTAAACAAAGGCTCAGTGTGCCCTGCTGGAAACAGATTAGGGCCTGAAGCAATCCTGCGGTTTTGTGCCCAGCTCACAAGAAAGCGAGTTGAAGAAAGGAGCTCAGGGGCACTGTAATTCACAAACCTGCAGAGTTATAAATGACAGCTTTCCTCCAAAAATATATTGAAGTAAGCCTGCGAAGGGGACTTGAAAGCGGGGCAGAATTTCAGGAAAACGACTGCAGGGGGTAGACTGGAATTGCCCTGAAAGCATAGGAAAAGAGGCAGAACGTCGACAATGATGCACTTGGCCAAAAAGGGCGTATGCGTTTTTTCCTGAATATATTCAGGAAAAAACGCATACGCCCTTTTTGGCCAACCAAGCAAGCCTGTAAATGAAATCTGCACTACAATGAAGTCTCACTGCCCCCCTGGCAAAAGGGCCATCTGAAAAAAGTGTAAAATCCAGAAAGGTAGGACAGGATATGGAGAACAGGGAGCCTTGTTATGCTGATTGGCAGGATGTAAATTGCCAGCAGCCACCCTGGAGAAGTGTATGGTGTTTCCTGAAACACAAAAGAAACAAAGCAACACAGCCTATGGCACTTCCACTTATGGTCCTATAGCTTACGGAAATTAAAATCAAAAACAGACAGCCACCCCAATATTTGAGACGGCTGTGTTCACAAGAAGCTCGTCTACAGTATCAGGTAAATATCCCAGAAAGCAAAAAATGGATAAAGAACTTGTGGCACGTACGTACAATGCAATATCACTCAGCAATGAAATCTGTGTCATCAGGCCCATAGCGGCATAGTGAGTGGATGCAGGTACGGTGATTCTACGTGAACTACGTCACACAGAAAAAGAAACATCATAAGATATCACGAATACACGGAATGTAAACTTGACTACACATGAACTGAATTACAAAATAGAAAAGGGTCTCAAATTTAGAAAACCAACTAGTGCTTGCTTATGGGGAAAGGTGCCTTGGGGTGCTGCATAAAACCAGAGACTGAAATTAGCACAGATAACTTTCCATAAGCCCAATATGTAATAGACAAGACCTACTCCTTGCTCAACGAAATGGACCCAACACCACATATTCAACGCCTAGGAATATACCTGACTAGGAAGAATCTTAAAACCCATGGATATATATGTCTCCGTAAGAGAATCAAGGGTGTGTACAGCGGCCGACAGGCAGCAGGGAAAATCCGATAAATCCCATTATCAAAATAAATTTCGAAAACAAAACACAAAGACAGTGAAATAGAGAGCAATTCTTAAATAATTCACTCAGGGCATGTGATGCAACCGGGATTGACCACATCTACACCCAGAGCTGGTTGAGACATAAGGCTGGACACTTCAGGCTGATAGCATTGGTGAGTTTAGGTGAGCAAATGCACACCCTTTGAAGTCATACTGTATGGTACCTATTCCATGGGTCCCAACTCTTCAGGTTCAAGGGATTCTTCCTCCAGCTAAAACATGCATGTGAAACCCACAGTATGGTCCACCGTGTTATGGGGAAATGATTTAAAATGCATCTCAGTTTTCGTATCCTGGTCCTCGGGTTCACCATTCCAGATGATTTACTAACAGTCTCCCTGCTTGGAGAGTCAGTGCCTTTAACCTCCTGTTTGGCACAGCTTGCAATTTCTGTGCAAGATGAACAGGAATAGGGAGAACCAATGAGAGACTAGCTGTAGGTGTCTGCACGGGCAAATGTAACGCTCATTTCCCACCAGGAAGAGGAATTTACCAAAGGCTCAGCATGCCCTGCCCGAAACAGATTAGGGCCTGAAGCAATCCTGCGGTTTTGTGCCCAGTTCACAAGAAAGCGAGTTGAAGAAAGGAGCTCAGGGGCACTGTAATTCACAAACCTGCAGAGTTATAAATGACAGCTATCCTCCAAAAATATATTGAAGTAAGCCTGCGAAGGGGACTTGAAAGCGGGGCAGAATTTCAGGAAAACGATTGCAGGGGGTAGACTGGAATTGCCCTGAAAGCATAGGAAAAGAGGCAGAACGTCGACAATGATGCACTTGGCCAAAAAGGGCGTATGCGTTTTTTCCTGAATATATTCAGGAAAAAACGCATACGCCCTTTTTGGCCAACCAAGCAAGCCTGTAAAGGAAATCTGCACTACAATGAAGTCTCACTGCCCCCCGGGCAAGAGGGCCATCTGAAAAAAGTGTAAAATCCAGAAAGGTAGGACAGGATATGGAGAACAGGGAGCCTTGTTATGCTGATTGGCAGGATGTAAATTGCCAGCAGCCAGCCTGGAGAAGTGTATGGTGTTTCCTGAAACACATAAGAAACAAAGCAACACAGTCTATGGCACTTCCACTTATGGTCCTATAGCTTACGGAAATTAAAATCAAAAACAGACAGCCACCCCAATATTTGGGACGGCTGTGTTCACAAGAAGCTCGTCTACAGTAACAGGTAAATATCCCAGAAAGCAAAATATGGATAAAGAAGTTGTGGCACGTACGTACAATGCAATATCACTCAGCAATGAAATCTGTGTCATCAGGCCCGTAGCGGCATAGTGAGTGGATGCAGGTACGGTGATTCTACGTGAACTACGTCACACAGAAAAAGAAACATCATAAGATATCACTAATACACGGAATGTAAACTTGACTACACATGAACTGAATTACAAAACAGAACAGGGTCTCAAATTTAGAAAACCAACTAGTGCTTGCTTATGGGGAAAGGTGCGTTGGGGTGCTTCATAAAACCAGAGACTGAAATTAGCACAGATAACTTTCCATAAGCCAAATATGTAATAGACAAGACCTACTCCTTGCTCAACGAAATGGACCCAACACCACATATTCAACGCCTAGGAATATACCTGACTAGGAAGAATCTTAAAACCCATGGATATATATGTCTCCGTAAGAGAATCAAGCGTGTGTACAGCGGCATAAACGCAGCAGTGAAAATCCGATAAATCCCATTATCAAAATAAATTTCAAAAAAAAATCATAAAGACAGTGAAATAGAGAGCAATTCTTAAATAATTCACTCAGGGCATGTGATGCAACCGGGATTTAACACATCTACACCCAGAGCTGGTTGAGACATAAGGCTGGACACTTCAGGCTGATAGCATTGGTGAGTTTCGGTGAGCAAATGCAGACCCTTTGAAGTCATACTGCATGGTACCCATTCCATGGGTCCCAACTCTCCAGGTTCAAGGGATTCTTCCTCCAGCTAAAACATGCATGGGAAACCAAGAGTATCGTCCACCATGTGATTGGGAAATGATTTAAAATGCATCTCAGTTTTCGTATCCTGGTCCTCGGGTTCACCATTCCAGATGCTTTACTAACACTCTCCCCGCTTGGAGAGTCAGTGCCTTTAACCTCCTCTTTGGCACAGCTTGCAATTTCTGTGCAAAATGAACAGGAATAGGGAGAACCAATGAGAGACTAGCTGTAGGTGTCTGCACGGGCAAATGTAACGCTCATTGCCCACCAGGAAGAGGAATTAAACAAAGGCTCAGTGTGCCCTGCTGGAAACAGATTAGGGCCTGAAGCAATCCTGCGGTTTTGTGCCCAGCTCACAAGAAAGCGAGTTGAAGAAAGGAGCTCAGGGGCACTGTAATTCACAAACCTGCAGAGTTATAAATGACAGCTTTCCTCCAAAAATATATTGAAGTAAGCCTGCGAAGGGGACTTGAAAGCGGGGCAGAATTTCAGGAAAACGATTGCAGGGGGTAGACTGGAATTGCCCTGAAAGCATAGGAAAAGAGGCAGAACGTCGACAATGATGCACTTGGCCAAAAAGGGCGTATGCGTTTTTTCCTGAATATATTCAGGAAAAAACGCATACGCCCTTTTTGGCCAACCAAGCAAGCCTGTAAATGAAATCTGCACTACAATGAAGTCTCACTGCCCCCCTGGCAAAAGGGCCATCTGAAAAAAGTGTAAAATCCAGAAAGGTAGGACAGGATATGGAGAACAGGGAGCCTTGTTATGCTGATTGGCAGGATGTAAATTGCCAGCAGCCAGCCTGGAGAAGTGTATGGTGTTTCCTGAAACACGAAAGAAACAAAGCAACACAGCCTATGGCACTTCCACTTATGGTCCTATAGCTTACGGAAATTAAAATCAAAAACAGACAGCCACCCCAATATTTGAGACGGCTGTGTTCACAAGAAGCTCGTCTACAGTATCAGGTAAATATCCCAGAAAGCAAAAAATGGATAAAGAACTTGTGGCACGTACGTACAATGCAATATCACTCAGCAATGAAATCTGTGTCATCAGGCCCATAGCGGCATAGTGAGTGGATGCAGGTACGGTGATTCTACGTGAACTACGTCACACAGAAAAAGAAACATCATAAGATATCACGAATACACGGAATGTAAACTTGACTACACATGAACTGAATTTCAAAACAGAACAGGGCCTCAAATTTAGAAAACCAACTAGTGCTTGCTTATGGGGAAAGGTGCCTTGGGGTGCTGCATAAAACCAGAGACTGAAATTAGCACAGATAACTTTCCATAAGCCCAATATGTAATAGACAAGACCTACTCCTTGCTCAACGAAATGGACCCAACACCACATATTCAACGCCTAGGAATATACCTGACTAGGAAGAATCTTAAAACCCATGGATATATATGTCTCCGTAAGAGAATCAAGGGTGTGTACAGCGGCCGAAAGGCAGCAGTGAAAATCCGATAAATCCCATTATCAAAATAAATTTCGAAAACAAAACACAAAGACAGTGAAATAGAGAGCAATTCTTAAATAATTCACTCAGGGCATGTGATGCAACCGGGATTGACCACATCTACACCCAGAGCTGGTTGAGACATAAGGCTGGACACTTCAGGCTGATAGCATTGGTGAGTTTAGGTGAGCAAATGCACACCCTTTGAAGTCATACTGTATGGTACCTATTCCATGGGTCCCAACTCTTCAGGTTCAAGGGATTCTTCCTCCAGCTAAAACATGCATGTGAAACCCACAGTATGGTCCACCGTGTTATGGGGAAATGATTTAAAATGCATCTCAGTTTTCGTATCCTGGTCCTCGGGATCACCATTCCAGATGATTTACTAACAGTCTCCCTGCTTGGAGAGTCAGTGCCTTTAACCTCCTGTTTGGCACAGCTTTCAATTTCTGTGCAAGATGAACAGGAATAGGGAGAACCAATGAGAGACTAGCTGTAGGTGTCTGCACGGGCAAATGTAACGCTCATTTCCCACCAGGAAGAGGAATTTACCAAAGGCTCAGCATGCCCTGCCCGAAACAGATTAGGGCCTGAAGCAATCCTGCGGTTTTGTGCCCAGTTCACAAGAAAGCGAGTTGAAGAAAGGAGCTCAGGGGCACTGTAATTCACAAACCTGCAGAGTTATAAATGACAGCTATCCTCCAAAAATATATTGAAGTAAGCCTGCGAAGGGGACTTGAAAGCGGGGCAGAATTTCAGGAAAACGATTGCAGGGGGTAGACTGGAATTGCCCTGAAAGCATAGGAAAAGAGGCAGAACGTCGACAATGATGCACTTGGCCAAAAAGGGCGTATGCGTTTTTTCCTGAATATATTCAGGAAAAAACGCATACGCCCTTTTTGGCCAACCAAGCAAGCCTGTAAAGGAAATCTGCAGTACAATGAAGTCTCACTGCCCCCCGGGCAAGAGGGCCATCTGAAAAAAGTGTAAAATCCAGAAAGGTAGGACAGGATATGGAGAACAGGGAGCCTTGTTATGCTGATTGGCAGGATGTAAATTGCCAGCAGCCAGCCTGGAGAAGTGTATGGTGTTTCCTGAAACACATAAGAAACAAAGCAACACAGTCTATGGCACTTCCACTTATGGTCCTATAGCTTACGGAAATTAAAATCAAAAACAGACAGCCACCCCAATATTTGGGACGGCTGTGTTCACAAGAAGCTCGTCTACAGTAACAGGTAAATATCCCAGAAAGCAAAATATGGATAAAGAAGTTGTGGCACGTACGTACAATGCAATATCACTCAGCAATGAAATCTGTGTCATCAGGCCCGTAGCGGCATAGTGAGTGGATGCAGGTACGGTGATTCTACGTGAACTACGTCACACAGAAAAAGAAACATCATAAGATATCACTAATACACGGAATGTAAACTTGACTACACATGAACTGAATTACAAAACAGAACAGGGTCTCAAATTTAGAAAACCAACTAGTGCTTGCTTATGGGGAAAGGTGCGTTGGGGTGCTTCATAAAACCAGAGACTGAAATTAGCACAGATAACTTTCCATAAGCCAAATATGTAATAGACAAGACCTACTCCTTGCTCAACGAAATGGACCCAACACCACATATTCAACGCCTAGGAATATACCTGACTAGGAAGAATCTTAAAACCCATGGATATATATGTCTCCGTAAGAGAATCAAGCGTGTGTACAGCGGCATAAACGCAGCAGTGAAAATCCGATAAATCCCATTATCAAAATAAATTTCAAAAAAAAATCATAAAGACAGTGAAATAGAGAGCAATTCTTAAATAATTCACTCAGGGCATGTGATGCAACCGGGATTTAACACATCTACACCCAGAGCTGGTTGAGACATAAGGCTGGACACTTCAGGCTGATAGCATTGGTGAGTTTCGGTGAGCAAATGCAGACCCTTTGAAGTCATACTGCATGGTACCCATTCCATGGGTCCCAACTCTCCAGGTTCAAGGGATTCTTCCTCCAGCTAAAACATGCATGGGAAACCAAGAGTATCGTCCACCATGTGATTGGGAAATGATTTAAAATGCATCTCAGTTTTCGTATCCTGGTCCTCGGGTTCACCATTCCAGATGCTTTACTAACACTCTCCCCGCTTGGAGAGTCAGTGCCTTTAACCTCCTCTTTGGCACAGCTTGCAATTTCTGTGCAAAATGAACAGGAATAGGGAGAACCAATGAGAGACTAGCTGTAGGTGTCTGCACGGGCAAATGTAACGCTCATTGCCCACCAGGAAGAGGAATTAAACAAAGGCTCAGTGTGCCCTGCTGGAAACAGATTAGGGCCTGAAGCAATCCTGCGGTTTTGTGCCCAGCTCACAAGAAAGCGAGTTGAAGAAAGGAGCTCAGGGGCACTGTAATTCACAAACCTGCAGAGTTATAAATGACAGCTTTCCTCCAAAAATATATTGAAGTAAGCCTGCGAAGGGGACTTGAAAGCGGGGCAGAATTTCAGGAAAACGATTGCAGGGGGTAGACTGGAATTGCCCTGAAAGCATAGGAAAAGAGGCAGAACGTCGACAATGATGCACTTGGCCAAAAAGGGCGTATGCGTTTTTTCCTGAATATATTCAGGAAAAAACGCATACGCCCTTTTTGGCCAACCAAGCAAGCCTGTAAATGAAATCTGCACTACAATGAAGTCTCACTGCCCCCCTGGCAAAAGGGCCATCTGAAAAAAGTGTAAAATCCAGAAAGGTAGGACAGGATATGGAGAACAGGGAGCCTTGTTATGCTGATTGGCAGGATGTAAATTGCCAGCAGCCACCCTGGAGAAGTGTATGGTGTTTCCTGAAACACGAAAGAAACAAAGCAACACAGCCTATGGCACTTCCACTTATGGTCCTATAGCTTACGGAAATTAAAATCAAAAACAGACAGCCACCCCAATATTTGAGACGGCTGTGTTCACAAGAAGCTCGTCTACAGTATCAGGTAAATATCCCAGAAAGCAAAAAATGGATAAAGAACTTGTGGCACGTACGTACAATGCAATATCACTCAGCAATGAAATCTGTGTCATCAGGCCCATAGCGGCATAGTGAGTGGATGCAGGTACGGTGATTCTACGTGAACTACGTCACACAGAAAAAGAAACATCATAAGATATCACGAATACACGGAATGTAAACTTGACTACACATGAACTGAATTACAAAATAGAAAAGGGTCTCAAATTTAGAAAACCAACTAGTGCTTGCTTATGGGGAAAGGTGCCTTGGGGTGCTGCATAAAACCAGAGACTGAAATTAGCACAGATAACTTTCCATAAGCCCAATATGTAATAGACAAGACCTACTCCTTGCTCAACGAAATGGACCCAACACCACATATTCAACGCCTAGGAATATACCTGACTAGGAAGAATCTTAAAACCCATGGATATATATGTCTCCGTAAGAGAATCAAGGGTGTGTACAGCGGCCGAAAGGCAGCAGTGAAAATCCGATAAATCCCATTATCAAAATAAATTTCGAAAACAAAACACAAAGACAGTGAAATAGAGAGCAATTCTTAAATAATTCACTCAGGGCATGTGATGCAACCGGGATTGACCACATCTACACCCAGAGCTGGTTGAGACATAAGGCTGGACACTTCAGGCTGATAGCATTGGTGAGTTTAGGTGAGCAAATGCACACCCTTTGAAGTCATACTGTATGGTACCTATTCCATGGGTCCCAACTCTTCAGGTTCAAGGGATTCTTCCTCCAGCTAAAACATGCATGTGAAACCCACAGTATGGTCCACCGTGTTATGGGGAAATGATTTAAAATGCATCTCAGTTTTCGTATCCTGGTCCTCGGGTTCACCATTCCAGATGATTTACTAACAGTCTCCCTGCTTGGAGAGTCAGTGCCTGTAACCTCCTGTTTGTCACAGCTTGCAATTTCTGTGCAAGATGAACAGGAATAGGGAGAACCAATGAGAGACTAGCTGTAGGTGTCTGCACGGGCAAATGTAACGCTCATTTCCCACCAGGAAGAGGAATTTACCAAAGGCTCAGCATGCCCTGCCCGAAACAGATTAGGGCCTGAAGCAATCCTGCGGTTTTGTGCCCAGTTCACAAGAAAGCGAGTTGAAGAAAGGAGCTCAGGGGCACTGTAATTCACAAACCTGCAGAGTTATAAATGACAGCTATCCTCCAAAAATATATTGAAGTAAGCCTGCGAAGGGGACTTGAAAGCGGGGCAGAATTTCAGGAAAACGATTGCAGGGGGTAGACTGGAATTGCCCTGAAAGCATAGGAAAAGAGGCAGAACGTCGACAATGATGCACTTGGCTAAAAAGGGCGTATGCGTTTTTTCCTGAATATATTCAGGAAAAAACGCATACGCCCTTTTTGGCCAACCAAGCAGGCCTGTAAAGGAAATCTGCACTACAATGAAGTCTCACTGCCCCCCGGGCAAGAGGGCCATCTGAAAAAAGTGTAAAATCCAGAAAGGTAGGACAGGATATGGAGAACAGGGAGCCTTGTTATGCTGATTGGCAGGATGTAAATTGCCAGCAGCCAGCCTGGAGAAGTGTATGGTGTTTCCTGAAACACATAAGAAACAAAGCAACACAGTCTATGGCACTTCCACTTATGGTCCTATAGCTTACGGAAATTAAAATCAAAAACAGACAGCCACCCCAATATTTGGGACGGCTGTGTTCACAAGAAGCTCGTCTACAGTAACAGGTAAATATCCCAGAAAGCAAAATATGGATAAAGAAGTTGTGGCACGTACGTACAATGCAATATCACTCAGCAATGAAATCTGTGTCATCAGGCCCGTAGCGGCATAGTGAGTGGATGCAGGTACGGTGATTCTACGTGAACTACGTCACACAGAAAAAGAAACATCATAAGATATCACTAATACACGGAATGTAAACTTGACTACACATGAACTGAATTACAAAACAGAACAGGGTCTCAAATTTAGAAAACCAACTAGTGCTTGCTTATGGGGAAAGGTGCGTTGGGGTGCTTCATAAAACCAGAGACTGAAATTAGCACAGATAACTTTCCATAAGCCAAATATGTAATAGACAAGACCTACTCCTTGCTCAACGAAATGGACCCAACACCACATATTCAACGCCTAGGAATATACCTGACTAGGAAGAATCTTAAAACCCATGGATATATATGTCTCCGTAAGAGAATCAAGCGTGTGTACAGCGGCATAAACGCAGCAGTGAAAATCCGATAAATCCCATTATCAAAATAAATTTCAAAAAAAAATCATAAAGACAGTGAAATAGAGAGCAATTCTTAAATAATTCACTCAGGGCATGTGATGCAACCGGGATTTAACACATCTACACCCAGAGCTGGTTGAGACATAAGGCTGGACACTTCAGGCTGATAGCATTGGTGAGTTTCGGTGAGCAAATGCAGACCCTTTGAAGTCATACTGCATGGTACCCATTCCATGGGTCCCAACTCTCCAGGTTCAAGGGATTCTTCCTCCAGCTAAAACATGCATGGGAAACCAAGAGTATCGTCCACCATGTGATTGGGAAATGATTTAAAATGCATCTCAGTTTTCGTATCCTGGTCCTTGGGTTCACCATTCCAGATGCTTTACTAACACTCTCCCCGCTTGGAGAGTCAGTGCCTTTAACCTCCTCTTTGGCACAGCTTGCAATTTCTGTGCAAAATGAACAGGAATAGGGAGAACCAATGAGAGACTAGCTGTAGGTGTCTGCACGGGCAAATGTAACGCTCATTGCCCACCAGGAATAGGAATTAACCAAAGGCTCAGCGTGCCCTGCCGGAAACAGATTAGGGCCTGAAGCAATCCTGCGGTTTTGTGCCCAGCTCACAAGAAAGCGAGTTGAAGAAAGGAGCTCAGGGGCACTGTAATTCACAAACCTGCAGAGTTATAAATGACAGCTATCCTCCAAAAATATATTGAAGTAAGCCTGCGAAGGGGAGTTGAAAGCGGGGCAGAATTTCAGGAAAACGATTGCAGGGGGTAGACTGGAATTGCCCTGAAAGCATAGGAAAAGAGGCAGAACGTCGACAATGATGCACTTGGCCAAAAAGGGCGTATGCGTTTTTTCCTGAATATATTCAGGAAAAAACGCATACGCCCTTTTTGGCCAACCAAGCAAGCCTGTAAATGAAATCTGCACTACAATGAAGTCTCACTGCCCCCCTGGCAAAAGGGCCATCTGAAAAAAGTGTAAAATCCAGAAAGGTAGGACAGGATATGGAGAACAGGGAGCCTTCTTATGCTGATTGGCAGGATGTAAATTGCCAGCAGCCACCCTGGAGAAGTGTATGGTGTTTCCTGAAACACGAAAGAAACAAAGCAACACAGCCTATGGCACTTCCACTTATGGTCCTATAGCTTACGGAAATTAAAATCAAAAACAGACAGCCACCCCAATATTTGAGACGGCTGTGTTCACAAGAAGCTCGTCTACAGTATCAGGTAAATATCCCAGAAAGCAAAAAATGGATAAAGAACTTGTGGCACGTACGTACAATGCAATATCACTCAGCAATGAAATCTGTGTCATCAGGCCCATAGCGGCATAGTGAGTGGATGCAGGTACGGTGATTCTACGTGAACTACGTCACACAGAAAAAGAAACATCATAAGATATCACGAATACACGGAATGTAAACTTGACTACACATGAACTGAATTACAAAATAGAAAAGGGTCTCAAATTTAGAAAACCAACTAGTGCTTGCTTATGGGGAAAGGTGCCTTGGGGTGCTGCATAAAACCAGAGACTGAAATTAGCACAGATAACTTTCCATAAGCCCAATATGTAATAGACAAGACCTACTCCTTGCTCAACGAAATGGACCCAACACCACATATTCAACGCCTAGGAATATACCTGACTAGGAAGAATCTTAAAACCCATGGATATATATGTCTCCGTAAGAGAATCAAGGGTGTGTACAGCGGCCGAAAGGCAGCAGTGAAAATCCGATAAATCCCATTATCAAAATAAATTTCGAAAACAAAACACAAAGACAGTGAAATAGAGAGCAATTCTTAAATAATTCACTCAGGGCATGTGATGCAACCGGGATTGACCACATCTACACCCAGAGCTGGTTGAGACATAAGGCTGGACACTTCAGGCTGATAGCATTGGTGAGTTTAGGTGAGCAAATGCACACCCTTTGAAGTCATACTGTATGGTACCTATTCCATGGGTCCCAACTCTTCAGGTTCAAGGGATTCTTCCTCCAGCTAAAACATGCATGTGAAACCCACAGTATGGTCCACCGTGTTATGGGGAAATGATTTAAAATGCATCTCAGTTTTCGTATCCTGGTCCTCGGGTTCACCATTCCAGATGATTTACTAACAGTCTCCCTGCTTGGAGAGTCAGTGCCTTTAACCTCCTGTTTGGCACAGCTTGCAATTTCTGTGCAAGATGAACAGGAATAGGGAGAACCAATGAGAGACTAGCTGTAGGTGTCTGCACGGGCAAATGTAACGCTCATTTCCCACCAGGAAGAGGAATTTACCAAAGGCTCAGCATGCCCTGCCCGAAACAGATTAGGGCCTGAAGCAATCCTGCGGTTTTGTGCCCAGTTCACAAGAAAGCGAGTTGAAGAAAGGAGCTCAGGGGCACTGTAATTCACAAACCTGCAGAGTTATAAATGACAGCTATCCTCCAAAAATATATTGAAGTAAGCCTGCGAAGGGGACTTGAAAGCGGGGCAGAATTTCAGGAAAACGATTGCAGGGGGTAGACTGGAATTGCCCTGAAAGCATAGGAAAAGAGGCAGAACGTCGACAATGATGCACTTGGCCAAAAAGGGCGTATGCGTTTTTTCCTGAATATATTCAGGAAAAAACGCATACGCCCTTTTTGGCCAACCAAGCAAGCCTGTAAAGGAAATCTGCACTACAATGAAGTCTCACTGCCCCCCGGGCAAGAGGGCCATCTGAAAAAAGTGTAAAATCCAGAAAGGTAGGACAGGATATGGAGAACAGGGAGCCTTGTTATGCTGATTGGCAGGATGTAAATTGCCAGCAGCCAGCCTGGAGAAGTGTATGGTGTTTCCTGAAACACATAAGAAACAAAGCAACACAGTCTATGGCACTTCCACTTATGGTCCTATAGCTTACGGAAATTAAAATCAAAAACAGACAGCCACCCCAATATTTGGGACGGCTGTGTTCACAAGAAGCTCGTCTACAGTAACAGGTAAATATCCCAGAAAGCAAAATATGGATAAAGAAGTTGTGGCACGTACGTACAATGCAATATCACTCAGCAATGAAATCTGTGTCATCAGGCCCGTAGCGGCATAGTGAGTGGATGCAGGTACGGTGATTCTACGTGAACTACGTCACACAGAAAAAGAAACATCATAAGATATCACTAATACACGGAATGTAAACTTGACTACACATGAACTGAATTACAAAACAGAACAGGGTCTCAAATTTAGAAAACCAACTAGTGCTTGCTTATGGGGAAAGGTGCGTTGGGGTGCTTCATAAAACCAGAGACTGAAATTAGCACAGATAACTTTCCGTAAGCCAAATATGTAATAGACAAGACCTACTCCTTGCTCAACGAAATGGACCCAACACCACATATTCAACGCCTAGGAATATACCTGACTAGGAAGAATCTTAAAACCCATGGATATATATGTCTCCGTAAGAGAATCAAGCGTGTGTACAGCGGCATAAACGCAGCAGTGAAAATCCGATAAATCCCATTATCAAAATAAATTTCAAAAAAAAATCATAAAGACAGTGAAATAGAGAGCAATTCTTAAATAATTCTCTCAGGGCATGTGATGCAACCGGGATTTAACACATCTACACCCAGAGCTGGTTGAGACATAAGGCTGGACACTTCAGGCTGATAGCATTGGTGAGTTTCGGTGAGCAAATGCAGACCCTTTGAAGTCATACTGCATGGTACCCATTCCATGGGTCCCAACTCTCCAGGTTCAAGGGATTCTTCCTCCAGCTAAAACATGCATGGGAAACCAAGAGTATCGTCCACCATGTGATTGGGAAATGATTTAAAATGCATCTCAGTTTTCGTATCCTGGTCCTCGGGTTCACCATTCCAGATGCTTTACTAACACTCTCCCCGCTTGGAGAGTCAGTGCCTTTAACCTCCTCTTTGGCACAGCTTGCAATTTCTGTGCAAAATGAACAGGAATAGGGAGAACCAATGAGAGACTAGCTGTAGGTGTCTGCACGGGCAAATGTAACGCTCATTGCCCACCAGGAAGAGGAATTAAACAAAGGCTCAGTGTGCCCTGCTGGAAACAGATTAGGGCCTGAAGCAATCCTGCGGTTTTGTGCCCAGCTCACAAGAAAGCGAGTTGAAGAAAGGAGCTCAGGGGCACTGTAATTCACAAACCTGCAGAGTTATAAATGACAGCTTTCCTCCAAAAATATATTGAAGTAAGCCTGCGAAGGGGACTTGAAAGCGGGGCAGAATTTCAGGAAAACGATTGCAGGGGGTAGACTGGAATTGCCCTGAAAGCATAGGAAAAGAGGCAGAACGTCGACAATGATGCACTTGGCCAAAAAGGGCGTATGCGTTTTTTCCTGAATATATTCAGGAAAATATATTCAGGAAAATATATTTTCCTGAATATATTCAGGAAAAAACGCATACGCCCTTTTTGGCCAACCAAGCAAGCCTGTAAATGAAATCTGCACTACAATGAAGTCTCACTGCCCCCCTGGCAAAAGGGCCATCTGAAAAAAGTGTAAAATCCAGAAAGGTAGGACAGGATATGGAGAACAGGGAGCCTTGTTATGCTGATTGGCAGGATGTAAATTGCCAGCAGCCACCCTGGAGAAGTGTATGGTGTTTCCTGAAACACGAAAGAAACAAAGCAACACAGCCTATGGCACTTCCACTTTTGGTCCTATAGCTTACGGAAATTAAAATCAAAAACAGACAGCCACCCCAATATTTGAGACGGCTGTGTTCACAAGAAGCTCGTCTACAGTATCAGGTAAATATCCCAGAAAGCAAAAAATGGATAAAGAACTTGTGGCACGTACGTACAATGCAATATCACTCAGCAATGAAATCTGTGTCATCAGGCCCATAGCGGCATAGTGAGTGGATGCAGGTACGGTGATTCTACGTGAACTACGTCACACAGAAAAAGAAACATCATAAGATATCACGAATACACGGAATGTAAACTTGACTACACATGAACTGAATTACAAAATAGAAAAGGGTCTCAAATTTAGAAAACCAACTAGTGCTTGCTTATGGGGAAAGGTGCCTTGGGGTGCTGCATAAAACCAGAGACTGAAATTAGCACAGATAACTTTCCATAAGCCCAATATGTAATAGACAAGACCTACTCCTTGCTCAACGAAATGGACCCCACACCACATATTCAACGCCTAGGATTATACCTGACTAGGAAGAATCTTAAAACCCATGGATATATATGTCTCCGTAAGAGAATCAAGGGTGTGTACAGCGGCCGAAAGGCAGCAGTGAAAATCCGATAAATCCCATTATCAAAATAAATTTCGAAAACAAAACACAAAGACAGTGAAATAGAGAGCAATTCTTAAATAATTCACTCAGGGCATGTGATGCAACCGGGATTGACCACATCTACACCCAGAGCTGGTTGAGACATAAGGCTGGACACTTCAGGCTGATAGCATTGGTGAGTTTAGGTGAGCAAATGCACACCCTTTGAAGTCATACTGTATGGTACCTATTCCATGGGTCCCAACTCTTCAGGTTCAAGGGATTCTTCCTCCAGCTAAAACATGCATGTGAAACCCACAGTATGGTCCACCGTGTTATGGGGAAATGATTTAAAATGCATCTCCCTTTTCGTATCCTGGTCCTCGGGTTCACCATTCCAGATGATTTACTAACAGTCTCCCTGTTTGGAGAGTCAGTGCCTTTAACCTCCTGTTTGGCACAGCTTGCAATTTCTGTGCAAGATGAACAGGAATAGGGAGAACCAATGAGAGACTAGCTGTAGGTGTCTGCACGGGCAAATGTAACGCTCATTTCCCACCAGGAAGAGGAATTTACCAAAGGCTCAGCATGCCCTGCCCGAAACAGATTAGGGCCTGAAGCAATCCTGCGGTTTTGTGCCCAGTTCACAAGAAAGCGAGTTGAAGAAAGGAGCTCAGGGGCACTGTAATTCACAAACCTGCAGAGTTATAAATGACAGCTATCCTCCAAAAATATATTGAAGTAAGCCTGCGAAGGGGACTTGAAAGCGGGGCAGAATTTCAGGAAAACGATTGCAGGGGGTAGACTGGAATTGCCCTGAAAGCATAGGAAAAGAGGCAGAACGTCGACAATGATGCACTTGGCCAAAAAGGGCGTATGAGTTTTTTCCTGAATATATTCAGGAAAAAACGCATACGCCCTTTTTGGCCAACCAAGCAAGCCTGTAAAGGAAATCTGCACTACAATGAAGTCTCACTGCCCCCCGGGCAAGAGGGCCATCTGAAAAAAGTGTAAAATCCAGAAAGGTAGGACAGGATATGGAGAACAGGGAGCCTTGTTATGCTGATTGGCAGGATGTAAATTGCCAGCAGCCAGCCTGGAGAAGTGTATGGTGTTTCCTGAAACACATAAGAAACAAAGCAACACAGTCTATGGCACTTCCACTTATGGTCCTATAGCTTACGGAAATTAAAATCAAAAACAGACAGCCACCCCAATATTTGGGACGGCTGTGTTCACAAGAAGCTCGTCTACAGTAACAGGTAAATATCCCAGAAAGCAAAATATGGATAAAGAAGTTGTGGCACGTACGTACAATGCAATATCACTCAGCAATGAAATCTGTGTCATCAGGCCCGTAGCGGCATAGTGAGTGGATGCAGGTACGGTGATTCTACGTGAACTACGTCACACAGAAAAAGAAACATCATAAGATATCACTAATACACGGAATGTAAACTTGACTACACATGAACTGAATTACAAAACAGAACAGGGTCTCAAATTTAGAAAACCAACTAGTGCTTGCTTATGGGGAAAGGTGCGTTGGGGTGCTTCATAAAACCAGAGACTGAAATTAGCACAGATAACTTTCCATAAGCCAAATATGTAATAGACAAGACCTACTCCTTGCTCAACGAAATGGACCCAACACCACATATTCAACGCCTAGGAATATACCTGACTAGGAAGAATCTTAAAACCCATGGATATATATGTCTCCGTAAGAGAATCAAGCGTGTGTACAGCGGCATAAACGCAGCAGTGAAAATCCGATAAATCCCATTATCAAAATAAATTTCAAAAAAAAATCATAAAGACAGTGAAATAGAGAGCAATTCTTAAATAATTCACTCAGGGCATGTGATGCAACCGGGATTTAACACATCTACACCCAGAGCTGGTTGAGACATAAGGCTGGACACTTCAGGCTGATAGCATTGGTGAGTTTCGGTGAGCAAATGCAGACCCTTTGAAGTCATACTGCATGGTACCCATTCCATGGGTCCCAACTCTCCAGGTTCAAGGGATTCTTCCTCCAGCTAAAACATGCATGGGAAACCAAGAGTATCGTCCACCATGTGATTGGGAAATGATTTAAAATGCATCTCAGTTTTCGTATCCTGGTCCTCGGGTTCACCATTCCAGATGCTTTACTAACACTCTCCCCGCTTGGAGAGTCAGTGCCTTTAACCTCCTCTTTGGCACAGCTTGCAATTTCTGTGCAAAATGAACAGGAATAGGGAGAACCAATGAGAGACTAGCTGTAGGTGTCTGCACGGGCAAATGTAACGCTCATTGCCCACCAGGAAGAGGAATTAAACAAAGGCTCAGTGTGCCCTGCTGGAAACAGATTAGGGCCTGAAGCAATCCTGCGGTTTTGTGCCCAGCTCACAAGAAAGCGAGTTGAAGAAAGGAGCTCAGGGGCACTGTAATTCACAAACCTGCAGAGTTATAAATGACAGCTTTCCTCCAAAAATATATTGAAGTAAGCCTGCGAAGGGGACTTGAAAGCGGGGCAGAATTTCAGGAAAACGATTGCAGGGGGTAGACTGGAATTGCCCTGAAAGCATAGGAAAAGAGGCAGAACGTCGACAATGATGCACTTGGCCAAAAAGGGCGTATGCGTTTTTTCCTGAATATATTCAGGAAAAAACGCATACGCCCTTTTTGGCCAACCAAGCAAGCCTGTAAATGAAATCTGCACTACAATGAAGTCTCACTGCCCCCCTGGCAAAAGGGCCATCTGAAAAAAGTGTAAAATCCAGAAAGGTAGGACAGGATATGGAGAACAGGGAGCCTTGTTATGCTGATTGGCAGGATGTAAATTGCCAGCAGCCACCCTGGAGAAGTGTATGGTGTTTCCTGAAACACGAAAGAAACAAAGCAACACAGCCTATGGCACTTCCACTTATGGTCCTATAGCTTACGGAAATTAAAATCAAAAACAGACAGCCACCCCAATATTTGAGACGGCTGTGTTCACAAGAAGCTCGTCTACAGTATCAGGTAAATATCCCAGAAAGCAAAAAATGGATAAAGAACTTGTGGCACGTACGTACAATGCAATATCACTCAGCAATGAAATCTGTGTCATCAGGCCCATAGCGGCATAGTGAGTGGATGCAGGTACGGTGATTCTACGTGAACTACGTCACACAGAAAAAGAAACATCATAAGATATCACGAATACACGGAATGTAAACTTGACTACACATGAACTGAATTACAAAATAGAAAAGGGTCTCAAATTTAGAAAACCAACTAGTGCTTGCTTATGGGGAAAGGTGCCTTGGGGTGCTGCATAAAACCAGAGACTGAAATTAGCACAGATAACTTTCCATAAGCCCAATATGTAATAGACAAGACCTACTCCTTGCTCAACGAAATGGACCCAACACCACATATTCAACGCCTAGGATTATACCTGACTAGGAAGAATCTTAAAACCCATGGATATATATGTCTCCGTAAGAGAATCAAGGGTGTGTACAGCGGCCGAAAGGCAGCAGTGAAAATCCGATAAATCCCATTATCAAAATAAATTTCGAAAACAAAACACAAAGACAGTGAAATAGAGAGCAATTCTTAAATAATTCACTCAGGGCATGTGATGCAACCGGGATTGACCACATCTACACCCAGAGCTGGTTGAGACATAAGGCTGGACACTTCAGGCTGATAGCATTGGTGAGTTTAGGTGAGCAAATGCACACCCTTTGAAGTCATACTGTATGGTACCTATTCCATGGGTCCCAACTCTTCAGGTTCAAGGGATTCTTCCTCCAGCTAAAACATGCATGTGAAACCCACAGTATGGTCCACCGTGTTATGGGGAAATGATTTAAAATGCATCTCAGTTTTCGTATCCTGGTCCTCGGGTTCACCATTCCAGATGATTTACTAACAGTCTCCCTGCTTGGAGAGTCAGTGCCTTTAACCTCCTGTTTGGCACAGCTTGCAATTTCTGTGCAAGATGAACAGGAATAGGGAGAACCAATGAGAGACTAGCTGTAGGTGTCTGCACGGGCAAATGTAATGCTCATTTCCCACCAGGAAGAGGAATTTACCAAAGGCTCAGCATGCCCTGCCCGAAACAGATTAAGGCCTGAAGCAATTCTGCGGTTTTGTGCCCAGTTCACAAGAAAGCGAGTTGAAGAAAGGAGCTCAGGGGCACTGTAATTCACAAACCTGCAGAGTTATAAATGACAGCTATCCTCCAAAAATATATTGAAGTAAGCCTGCGAAGGGGACTTGAAAGCGGGGCAGAATTTCAGGAAAACGATTGCAGGGGGTAGACTGGAATTGCCCTGAAAGCATAGGAAAAGAGGCAGAACGTCGACAATGATGCACTTGGCCAAAAAGGGCGTATGCGTTTTTTCCTGAATATATTCAGGAAAAAACGCATACGCCCTTTTTGGCCAACCAAGCAAGCCTGTAAAGGAAATCTGCACTACAATGAAGTCTCACTGCCCCCCGGGCAAGAGGGCCATCTGAAAAAAGTGTAAAATCCAGAAAGGTAGGACAGGATATGGAGAACAGGGAGCCTTGTTATGCTGATTGGCAGGATGTAAATTGCCAGCAGCCAGCCTGGAGAAGTGTATGGTGTTTCCTGAAACACATAAGAAACAAAGCAACACAGTCTATGGCACTTCCACTTATGGTCCTATAGCTTACGGAAATTAAAATCAAAAACAGACAGCCACCCCAATATTTGGGACGGCTGTGTTCACAAGAAGCTCGTCTACAGTAACAGGTAAATATCCCAGAAAGCAAAATATGGATAAAGAAGTTGTGGCACGTACGTACAATGCAATATCACTCAGCAATGAAATCTGTGTCATCAGGCCCGTAGCGGCATAGTGAGTGGATGCAGGTACGGTGATTCTACGTGAACTACGTCACACAGAAAAAGAAACATCATAAGATATCACTAATACACGGAATGTAAACTTGACTACACATGAACTGAATTACAAAACAGAACAGGGTCTCAAATTTAGAAAACCAACTAGTGCTTGCTTATGGGGAAAGGTGCGTTGGGGTGCTTCATAAAACCAGAGACTGAAATTAGCACAGATAACTTTCCATAAGCCAAATATGTAATAGACAAGACCTACTCCTTGCTCAACGAAATGGACCCAACACCACATATTCAACGCCTAGGAATATACCTGACTAGGAAGAATCTTAAAACCCATGGATATATATGTCTCCGTAAGAGAATCAAGCGTGTGTACAGCGGCATAAACGCAGCAGTGAAAATCCGATAAATCCCATTATCAAAATAAATTTCAAAAAAAAATCATAAAGACAGTGAAATAGAGAGCAATTCTTAAATAATTCACTCAGGGCATGTGATGCAACCGGGATTTAACACATCTACACCCAGAGCTGGTTGAGACATAAGGCTGGACACTTCAGGCTGATAGCATTGGTGAGTTTCGGTGAGCAAATGCAGACCCTTTGAAGTCATACTGCATGGTACCCATTCCATGGGTCCCAACTCTCCAGGTTCAAGGGATTCTTCCTCCAGCTAAAACATGCATGGGAAACCAAGAGTATCGTCCACCATGTGATTGGGAAATGATTTAAAATGCATCTCAGTTTTCGTATCCTGGTCCTCGGGTTCACCATTCCAGATGCTTTACTAACACTCTCCCCGCTTGGAGAGTCAGTGCCTTTAACCTCCTCTTTGGCACAGCTTGCAATTTCTGTGCAAGATGAACAGGAATAGGGAGAACCAATGAGAGACTAGCTGTAGGTGTCTGCACGGGCAAATGTAACGCTCATTGCCCACCAGGAAGAGGAATTAAACAAAGGCTCAGTGTGCCCTGCTGGAAACAGATTAGGGCCTGAAGCAATCCTGCGGTTTTGTGCCCAGCTCACAAGAAAGCGAGTTGAAGAAAGGAGCTCAGGGGCACTGTAATTCACAAACCTGCAGAGTTATAAATGACAGCTTTCCTCCAAAAATATATTGAAGTAAGCCTGCGAAGGGGACTTGAAAGCGGGGCAGAATTTCAGGAAAACGATTGCAGGGGGTAGACTGGAATTGCCCTGAAAGCATAGGAAAAGAGGCAGAACGTCGACAATGATGCACTTGGCCAAAAAGGGCGTATGCGTTTTTTCCTGAATATATTCAGGAAAAAACGCATACGCCCTTTTTGGCCAACCAAGCAAGCCTGTAAATGAAATCTGCACTACAATGAAGTCTCACTGCCCCCCTGGCAAAAGGGCCATCTGAAAAAAGTGTAAAATCCAGAAAGGTAGGACAGGATATGGAGAACAGGGAGCCTTGTTATGCTGATTGGCAGGATGTAAATTGCCAGCAGCCACCCTGGAGAAGTGTATGGTGTTTCCTGAAACACGAAAGAAACAAAGCAACACAGCCTATGGCACTTCCACTTTTGGTCCTATAGCTTACGGAAATTAAAATCAAAAACAGACAGCCACCCCAATATTTGAGACGGCTGTGTTCACAAGAAGCTCGTCTACAGTATCAGGTAAATATCCCAGAAAGCAAAAAATGGATAAAGAACTTGTGGCACGTACGTACAATGCAATATCACTCAGCAATGAAATCTGTGTCATCAGGCCCATAGCGGCATAGTGAGTGGATGCAGGTACGGTGATTCTACGTGAACTACGTCACACAGAAAAAGAAACATCATAAGATATCACGAATACACGGAATGTAAACTTGACTACACATGAACTGAATTACAAAATAGAAAAGGGTCTCAAATTTAGAAAACCAACTAGTGCTTGCTTATGGGGAAAGGTGCGTTGGGGTGCTTCATAAACCAGAGACTGAAATTAGCACAGATAACTTTCCATAAGCCCAATATGTAATAGACAAGACCTACTCCTTGCTCAACGAAATGGACCCCACACCACATATTCAACGCCTAGGATTATACCTGACTAGGAAGAATCTTAAAACCCATGGATATATATGTCTCCGTAAGAGAATCAAGGGTGTGTACAGCGGCCGAAAGGCAGCAGTGAAAATCCGATAAATCCCATTATCAAAATAAATTTCGAAAACAAAACACAAAGACAGTGAAATAGAGAGCAATTCTTAAATAATTCACTCAGGGCATGTGATGCAACCGGGATTGACCACATCTACACCCAGAGCTGGTTGAGACATAAGGCTGGACACTTCAGGCTGATAGCATTGGTGAGTTTAGGTGAGCAAATGCACACCCTTTGAAGTCATACTGTATGGTACCTATTCCATGGGTCCCAACTCTTCAGGTTCAAGGGATTCTTCCTCCAGCTAAAACATGCATGTGAAACCCACAGTATGGTCCACCGTGTTATGGGGAAATGATTTAAAATGCATCTCCCTTTTCGTATCCTGGTCCTCGGGTTCACCATTCCAGATGATTTACTAACAGTCTCCCTGTTTGGAGAGTCAGTGCCTTTAACCTCCTGTTTGGCACAGCTTGCAATTTCTGTGCAAGATGAACAGGAATAGGGAGAACCAATGAGAGACTAGCTGTAGGTGTCTGCACGGGCAAATGTAACGCTCATTTCCCACCAGGAAGAGGAATTTACCAAAGGCTCAGCATGCCCTGCCCGAAACAGATTAGGGCCTGAAGCAATCCTGCGGTTTTGTGCCCAGTTCACAAGAAAGCGAGTTGAAGAAAGGAGCTCAGGGGCACTGTAATTCACAAACCTGCAGAGTTATAAATGACAGCTATCCTCCAAAAATATATTGAAGTAAGCCTGCGAAGGGGACTTGAAAGCGGGGCAGAATTTCAGGAAAACGATTGCAGGGGGTAGACTGGAATTGCCCTGAAAGCATAGGAAAAGAGGCAGAACGTCGACAATGATGCACTTGGCCAAAAAGGGCGTATGAGTTTTTTCCTGAATATATTCAGGAAAAAACGCATACGCCCTTTTTGGCCAACCAAGCAAGCCTGTAAAGGAAATCTGCACTACAATGAAGTCTCACTGCCCCCCGGGCAAGAGGGCCATCTGAAAAAAGTGTAAAATCCAGAAAGGTAGGACAGGATATGGAGAACAGGGAGCCTTGTTATGCTGATTGGCAGGATGTAAATTGCCAGCAGCCAGCCTGGAGAAGTGTATGGTGTTTCCTGAAACACATAAGAAACAAAGCAACACAGTCTATGGCACTTCCACTTATGGTCCTATAGCTTACGGAAATTAAAATCAAAAACAGACAGCCACCCCAATATTTGGGACGGCTGTGTTCACAAGAAGCTCGTCTACAGTAACAGGTAAATATCCCAGAAAGCAAAATATGGATAAAGAAGTTGTGGCACGTACGTACAATGCAATATCACTCAGCAATGAAATCTGTGTCATCAGGCCCGTAGCGGCATAGTGAGTGGATGCAGGTACGGTGATTCTACGTGAACTACGTCACACAGAAAAAGAAACATCATAAGATATCACTAATACACGGAATGTAAACTTGACTACACATGAACTGAATTACAAAACAGAACAGGGTCTCAAATTTAGAAAACCAACTAGTGCTTGCTTATGGGGAAAGGTGCGTTGGGGTGCTTCATAAAACCAGAGACTGAAATTAGCACAGATAACTTTCCATAAGCCAAATATGTAATAGACAAGACCTACTCCTTGCTCAACGAAATGGACCCAACACCACATATTCAACGCCTAGGAATATACCTGACTAGGAAGAATCTTAAAACCCATGGATATATATGTCTCCGTAAGAGAATCAAGCGTGTGTACAGCGGCATAAACGCAGCAGTGAAAATCCGATAAATCCCATTATCAAAATAAATTTCAAAAAAAAATCATAAAGACAGTGAAATAGAGAGCAATTCTTAAATAATTCACTCAGGGCATGTGATGCAACCGGGATTTAACACATCTACACCCAGAGCTGGTTGAGACATAAGGCTGGACACTTCAGGCTGATAGCATTGGTGAGTTTCGGTGAGCAAATGCAGACCCTTTGAAGTCATACTGCATGGTACCCATTCCATGGGTCCCAACTCTCCAGGTTCAAGGGATTCTTCCTCCAGCTAAAACATGCATGGGAAACCAAGAGTATCGTCCACCATGTGATTGGGAAATGATTTAAAATGCATCTCAGTTTTCGTATCCTGGTCCTCGGGTTCACCATTCCAGATGCTTTACTAACACTCTCCCCGCTTGGAGAGTCAGTGCCTTTAACCTCCTCTTTGGCACAGCTTGCAATTTCTGTGCAAAATGAACAGGAATAGGGAGAACCAATGAGAGACTAGCTGTAGGTGTCTGCACGGGCAAATGTAACGCTCATTGCCCACCAGGAAGAGGAATTAAACAAAGGCTCAGTGTGCCCTGCTGGAAACAGATTAGGGCCTGAAGCAATCCTGCGGTTTTGTGCCCAGCTCACAAGAAAGCGAGTTGAAGAAAGGAGCTCAGGGGCACTGTAATTCACAAACCTGCAGAGTTATAAATGACAGCTTTCCTCCAAAAATATATTGAAGTAAGCCTGCGAAGGGGACTTGAAAGCGGGGCAGAATTTCAGGAAAACGATTGCAGGGGGTAGACTGGAATTGCCCTGAAAGCATAGGAAAAGAGGCAGAACGTCGACAATGATGCACTTGGCCAAAAAGGGCGTATGCGTTTTTTCCTGAATATATTCAGGAAAAAACGCATACGCCCTTTTTGGCCAACCAAGCAAGCCTGTAAATGAAATCTGCACTACAATGAAGTCTCACTGCCCCCCTGGCAAAAGGGCCATCTGAAAAAAGTGTAAAATCCAGAAAGGTAGGACAGGATATGGAGAACAGGGAGCCTTGTTATGCTGATTGGCAGGATGTAAATTGCCAGCAGCCACCCTGGAGAAGTGTATGGTGTTTCCTGAAACACGAAAGAAACAAAGCAACACAGCCTATGGCACTTCCACTTATGGTCCTATAGCTTACGGAAATTAAAATCAAAAACAGACAGCCACCCCAATATTTGAGACGGCTGTGTTCACAAGAAGCTCGTCTACAGTATCAGGTAAATATCCCAGAAAGCAAAAAATGGATAAAGAACTTGTGGCACGTACGTACAATGCAATATCACTCAGCAATGAAATCTGTGTCATCAGGCCCATAGCGGCATAGTGAGTGGATGCAGGTACGGTGATTCTACGTGAACTACGTCACACAGAAAAAGAAACATCATAAGATATCACGAATACACGGAATGTAAACTTGACTACACATGAACTGAATTACAAAATAGAAAAGGGTCTCAAATTTAGAAAACCAACTAGTGCTTGCTTATGGGGAAAGGTGCCTTGGGGTGCTGCATAAAACCAGAGACTGAAATTAGCACAGATAACTTTCCATAAGCCCAATATGTAATAGACAAGACCTACTCCTTGCTCAACGAAATGGACCCAACACCACATATTCAACGCCTAGGATTATACCTGACTAGGAAGAATCTTAAAACCCATGGATATATATGTCTCCGTAAGAGAATCAAGGGTGTGTACAGCGGCCGAAAGGCAGCAGTGAAAATCCGATAAATCCCATTATCAAAATAAATTTCGAAAACAAAACACAAAGACAGTGAAATAGAGAGCAATTCTTAAATAATTCACTCAGGGCATGTGATGCAACCGGGATTGACCACATCTACACCCAGAGCTGGTTGAGACATAAGGCTGGACACTTCAGGCTGATAGCATTGGTGAGTTTAGGTGAGCAAATGCACACCCTTTGAAGTCATACTGTATGGTACCTATTCCATGGGTCCCAACTCTTCAGGTTCAAGGGATTCTTCCTCCAGCTAAAACATGCATGTGAAACCCACAGTATGGTCCACCGTGTTATGGGGAAATGATTTAAAATGCATCTCAGTTTTCGTATCCTGGTCCTCGGGTTCACCATTCCAGATTATTTACTAACAGTCTCCCTGCTTGGAGAGTCAGTGCCTTTAACCTCCTGTTTGGCACAGCTTGCAATTTCTGTGCAAGATGAACAGGAATAGGGAGAACCAATGAGAGACTAGCTGTAGGTGTCTGCACGGGCAAATGTAATGCTCATTTCCCACCAGGAAGAGGAATTTACCAAAGGCTCAGCATGCCCTGCCCGAAACAGATTAAGGCCTGAAGCAATTCTGCGGTTTTGTGCCCAGTTCACAAGAAAGCGAGTTGAAGAAAGGAGCTCAGGGGCACTGTAATTCACAAACCTGCAGAGTTATAAATGACAGCTATCCTCCAAAAATATATTGAAGTAAGCCTGCGAAGGGGACTTGAAAGCGGGGCAGAATTTCAGGAAAACGATTGCAGGGGGTAGACTGGAATTGCCCTGAAAGCATAGGAAAAGAGGCAGAACGTCGACAATGATGCACTTGGCCAAAAAGGGCGTATGCGTTTTTTCCTGAATATATTCAGGAAAAAACGCATACGCCCTTTTTGGCCAACCAAGCAAGCCTGTAAAGGAAATCTGCACTACAATGAAGTCTCACTGCCCCCCGGGCAAGAGGGCCATCTGAAAAAAGTGTAAAATCCAGAAAGGTAGGACAGGATATGGAGAACAGGGAGCCTTGTTATGCTGATTGGCAGGATGTAAATTGCCAGCAGCCAGCCTGGAGAAGTGTATGGTGTTTCCTGAAACACATAAGAAACAAAGCAACACAGTCTATGGCACTTCCACTTATGGTCCTATAGCTTACGGAAATTAAAATCAAAAACAGACAGCCACCCCAATATTTGGGACGGCTGTGTTCACAAGAAGCTCGTCTACAGTAACAGGTAAATATCCCAGAAAGCAAAATATGGATAAAGA
Organism: Phocoena phocoena; assembly: GCF_963924675.1. NCBI lineage: Eukaryota > Metazoa > Chordata > Mammalia > Artiodactyla > Phocoenidae > Phocoena > Phocoena phocoena. The sequence continues at coordinate 572,621 of NW_027077752.1, read as the reverse complement.
AGTTGTGGCACGTACGTACAATGCAATATCACTCAGCAATGAAATCTGTGTCATCAGGCCCGTAGCGGCATAGTGAGTGGATGCAGGTACGGTGATTCTACGTGAACTACGTCACACAGAAAAAGAAACATCATAAGATATCACTAATACACGGAATGTAAACTTGACTACACATGAACTGAATTACAAAACAGAACAGGGTCTCAAATTTAGAAAACCAACTAGTGCTTGCTTATGGGGAAAGGTGCGTTGGGGTGCTTCATAAAACCAGAGACTGAAATTAGCACAGATAACTTTCCATAAGCCAAATATGTAATAGACAAGACCTACTCCTTGCTCAACGAAATGGACCCAACACCACATATTCAACGCCTAGGAATATACCTGACTAGGAAGAATCTTAAAACCCATGGATATATATGTCTCCGTAAGAGAATCAAGCGTGTGTACAGCGGCATAAACGCAGCAGTGAAAATCCGATAAATCCCATTATCAAAATAAATTTCAAAAAAAAATCATAAAGACAGTGAAATAGAGAGCAATTCTTAAATAATTCACTCAGGGCATGTGATGCAACCGGGATTTAACACATCTACACCCAGAGCTGGTTGAGACATAAGGCTGGACACTTCAGGCTGATAGCATTGGTGAGTTTCGGTGAGCAAATGCAGACCCTTTGAAGTCATACTGCATGGTACCCATTCCATGGGTCCCAACTCTCCAGGTTCAAGGGATTCTTCCTCCAGCTAAAACATGCATGGGAAACCAAGAGTATCGTCCACCATGTGATTGGGAAATGATTTAAAATGCATCTCAGTTTTCGTATCCTGGTCCTCGGGTTCACCATTCCAGATGCTTTACTAACACTCTCCCCGCTTGGAGAGTCAGTGCCTTTAACCTCCTCTTTGGCACAGCTTGCAATTTCTGTGCAAGATGAACAGGAATAGGGAGAACCAATGAGAGACTAGCTGTAGGTGTCTGCACGGGCAAATGTAACGCTCATTGCCCACCAGGAAGAGGAATTAAACAAAGGCTCAGTGTGCCCTGCTGGAAACAGATTAGGGCCTGAAGCAATCCTGCGGTTTTGTGCCCAGCTCACAAGAAAGCGAGTTGAAGAAAGGAGCTCAGGGGCACTGTAATTCACAAACCTGCAGAGTTATAAATGACAGCTTTCCTCCAAAAATATATTGAAGTAAGCCTGCGAAGGGGACTTGAAAGCGGGGCAGAATTTCAGGAAAACGATTGCAGGGGGTAGACTGGAATTGCCCTGAAAGCATAGGAAAAGAGGCAGAACGTCGACAATGATGCACTTGGCCAAAAAGGGCGTATGCGTTTTTTCCTGAATATATTCAGGAAAAAACGCATACGCCCTTTTTGGCCAACCAAGCAAGCCTGTAAATGAAATCTGCACTACAATGAAGTCTCACTGCCCCCCTGGCAAAAGGGCCATCTGAAAAAAGTGTAAAATCCAGAAAGGTAGGACAGGATATGGAGAACAGGGAGCCTTGTTATGCTGATTGGCAGGATGTAAATTGCCAGCAGCCACCCTGGAGAAGTGTATGGTGTTTCCTGAAACACGAAAGAAACAAAGCAACACAGCCTATGGCACTTCCACTTATGGTCCTATAGCTTACGGAAATTAAAATCAAAAACAGACAGCCACCCCAATATTTGAGACGGCTGTGTTCACAAGAAGCTCGTCTACAGTATCAGGTAAATATCCCAGAAAGCAAAAAATGGATAAAGAACTTGTGGCACGTACGTACAATGCAATATCACTCAGCAATGAAATCTGTGTCATCAGGCCCATAGCGGCATAGTGAGTGGATGCAGGTACGGTGATTCTACGTGAACTACGTCACACAGAAAAAGAAACATCATAAGATATCACGAATACACGGAATGTAAACTTGACTACACATGAACTGAATTACAAAATAGAAAAGGGTCTCAAATTTAGAAAACCAACTAGTGCTTGCTTATGGGGAAAGGTGCCTTGGGGTGCTGCATAAAACCAGAGACTGAAATTAGCACAGATAACTTTCCATAAGCCCAATATGTAATAGACAAGACCTACTCCTTGCTCAACGAAATGGACCCAACACCACATATTCAACGCCTAGGAATATACCTGACTAGGAAGAATCTTAAAACCCATGGATATATATGTCTCCGTAAGAGAATCAAGGGTGTGTACAGCGGCCGACAGGCAGCAGTGAAAATCCGATAAATCCCATTATCAAAATAAATTTCGAAAACAAAACACAAAGACAGTGAAATAGAGAGCAATTCTTAAATAATTCACTCAGGGCATGTGATGCAACCGGGATTGACCACATCTACACCCAGAGCTGGTTGAGACATAAGGCTGGACACTTCAGGCTGATAGCATTGGTGAGTTTAGGTGAGCAAATGCACACCCTTTGAAGTCATACTGTATGGTACCTATTCCATGGGTCCCAACTCTTCAGGTTCAAGGGATTCTTCCTCCAGCTAAAACATGCATGTGAAACCCACAGTATGGTCCACCGTGTTATGGGGAAATGATTTAAAATGCATCTCAGTTTTCGTATCCTGGTCCTCGGGTTCACCATTCCAGATGATTTACTAACAGTCTCCCTGCTTGGAGAGTCAGTGCCTTTAACCTCCTGTTTGGCACAGCTTGCAATTTCTGTGCAAGATGAACAGGAATAGGGAGAACCAATGAGAGACTAGCTGTAGGTGTCTGCACGGGCAAATGTAACGCTCATTTCCCACCAGGAAGAGGAATTTACCAAAGGCTCAGCATGCCCTGCCCGAAACAGATTAGGGCCTGAAGCAATCCTGCGGTTTTGTGCCCAGTTCACAAGAAAGCGAGTTGAAGAAAGGAGCTCAGGGGCACTGTAATTCACAAACCTGCAGAGTTATAAATGACAGCTATCCTCCAAAAATATATTGAAGTAAGCCTGCGAAGGGGACTTGAAAGCGGGGCAGAATTTCAGGAAAACGATTGCAGGGGGTAGACTGGAATTGCCCTGAAAGCATAGGAAAAGAGGCAGAACGTCGACAATGATGCACTTGGCCAAAAAGGGCGTATGCGTTTTTTCCTGAATATATTCCGGAAAAAACGCATACGCCCTTTTTGGCCAACCAAGCAAGCCTGTAAAGGAAATCTGCACTACAATGAAGTCTCACTGCCCCCCGGGCAAGAGGGCCATCTGAAAAAAGTGTAAAATCCAGAAAGGTAGGACAGGATATGGAGAACAGGGAGCCTTGTTATGCTGATTGGCAGGATGTAAATTGCCAGCAGCCAGCCTGGAGAAGTGTATGGTGTTTCCTGAAACACATAAGAAACAAAGCAACACAGTCTATGGCACTTCCACTTATGGTCCTATAGCTTACGGAAATTAAAATCAAAAACAGACAGCCACCCCAATATTTGGGACGGCTGTGTTCACAAGAAGCTCGTCTACAGTAACAGGTAAATATCCCAGAAAGCAAAATATGGATAAAGAAGTTGTGGCACGTACGTACAATGCAATATCACTCAGCAATGAAATCTGTGTCATCAGGCCCGTAGCGGCATAGTGAGTGGATGCAGGTACGGTGATTCTACGTGAACTACGTCACACAGAAAAAGAAACATCATAAGATATCACTAATACACGGAATGTAAACTTGACTACACATGAACTGAATTACAAAACAGAACAGGGTCTCAAATTTAGAAAACCAACTAGTGCTTGCTTATGGGGAAAGGTGCGTTGGGGTGCTTCATAAAACCAGAGACTGAAATTAGCACAGATAACTTTCCATAAGCCAAATATGTAATAGACAAGACCTACTCCTTGCTCAACGAAATGGACCCAACACCACATATTCAACGCCTAGGAATATACCTGACTAGGAAGAATCTTAAAACCCATGGATATATATGTCTCCGTAAGAGAATCAAGCGTGTGTACAGCGGCATAAACGCAGCAGTGAAAATCCGATAAATCCCATTATCAAAATAAATTTCAAAAAAAAATCATAAAGACAGTGAAATAGAGAGCAATTCTTAAATAATTCACTCAGGGCATGTGATGCAACCGGGATTTAACACATCTACACCCAGAGCTGGTTGAGACATAAGGCTGGACACTTCAGGCTGATAGCATTGGTGAGTTTCGGTGAGCAAATGCAGACCCTTTGAAGTCATACTGCATGGTACCCATTCCATGGGTCCCAACTCTCCAGGTTCAAGGGATTCTTCCTCCAGCTAAAACATGCATGGGAAACCAAGAGTATCGTCCACCATGTGATTGGGAAATGATTTAAAATGCATCTCAGTTTTCGTATCCTGGTCCTCGGGTTCACCATTCCAGATGCTTTACTAACACTCTCCCCGCTTGGAGAGTCAGTGCCTTTAACCTCCTCTTTGGCACAGCTTGCAATTTCTGTGCAAGATGAACAGGAATAGGGAGAACCAATGAGAGACTAGCTGTAGGTGTCTGCACGGGCAAATGTAACGCTCATTGCCCACCAGGAAGAGGAATTAAACAAAGGCTCAGTGTGCCCTGCTGGAAACAGATTAGGGCCTGAAGCAATCCTGCGGTTTTGTGCCCAGCTCACAAGAAAGCGAGTTGAAGAAAGGAGCTCAGGGGCACTGTAATTCACAAACCTGCAGAGTTATAAATGACAGCTTTCCTCCAAAAATATATTGAAGTAAGCCTGCGAAGGGGACTTGAAAGCGGGGCAGAATTTCAGGAAAACGATTGCAGGGGGTAGACTGGAATTGCCCTGAAAGCATAGGAAAAGAGGCAGAACGTCGACAATGATGCACTTGGCCAAAAAGGGCGTATGCGTTTTTTCCTGAATATATTCAGGAAAAAACGCATACGCCCTTTTTGGCCAACCAAGCAAGCCTGTAAATGAAATCTGCACTACAATGAAGTCTCACTGCCCCCCTGGCAAAAGGGCCATCTGAAAAAAGTGTAAAATCCAGAAAGGTAGGACAGGATATGGAGAACAGGGAGCCTTGTTATGCTGATTGGCAGGATGTAAATTGCCAGCAGCCACCCTGGAGAAGTGTATGGTGTTTCCTGAAACACGAAAGAAACAAAGCAACACAGCCTATGGCACTTCCACTTATGGTCCTATAGCTTACGGAAATTAAAATCAAAAACAGACAGCCACCCCAATATTTGAGACGGCTGTGTTCACAAGAAGCTCGTCTACAGTATCAGGTAAATATCCCAGAAAGCAAAAAATGGATAAAGAACTTGTGGCACGTACGTACAATGCAATATCACTCAGCAATGAAATCTGTGTCATCAGGCCCGTAGCGGCATAGTGAGTGGATGCAGGTACGGTGATTCTACGTGAACTACGTCACACAGAAAAAGAAACATCATAAGATATCACGAATACACGGAATGTAAACTTGACTACACATGAACTGAATTTCAAAACAGAACAGGGCCTCAAATTTAGAAAACCAACTAGTGCTTGCTTATGGGGAAAGGTGCCTTGGGGTGCTGCATAAAACCAGAGACTGAAATTAGCACAGATAACTTTCCATAAGCCCAATATGTAATAGACAAGACCTACTCCTTGCTCAACGAAATGGACCCAACACCACATATTCAACGCCTAGGAATATACCTGACTAGGAAGAATCTTAAAACCCATGGATATATATGTCTCCGTAAGAGAATCAAGGGTGTGTACAGCGGCCGACAGGCAGCAGTGAAAATCCGATAAATCCCATTATCAAAATAAATTTCGAAAACAAAACACAAAGACAGTGAAATAGAGAGCAATTCTTAAATAATTCACTCAGGGCATGTGATGCAACCGGGATTGACCACATCTACACCCAGAGCTGGTTGAGACATAAGGCTGGACACTTCAGGCTGATAGCATTGGTGAGTTTAGGTGAGCAAATGCACACCCTTTGAAGTCATACTGTATGGTACCTATTCCATGGGTCCCAACTCTTCAGGTTCAAGGGATTCTTCCTCCAGCTAAAACATGCATGTGAAACCCACAGTATGGTCCACCGTGTTATGGGGAAATGATTTAAAATGCATCTCAGTTTTCGTATCCTGGTCCTCGGGATCACCATTCCAGATGATTTACTAACAGTCTCCCTGCTTGGAGAGTCAGTGCCTTTAACCTCCTGTTTGGCACAGCTTGCAATTTCTGTGCAAGATGAACAGGAATAGGGAGAACCAATGAGAGACTAGCTGTAGGTGTCTGCACGGGCAAATGTAACGCTCATTTCCCACCAGGAAGAGGAATTTACCAAAGGCTCAGCATGCCCTGCCCGAAACAGATTAGGGCCTGAAGCAATCCTGCGGTTTTGTGCCCAGTTCACAAGAAAGCGAGTTGAAGAAAGGAGCTCAGGGGCACTGTAATTCACAAACCTGCAGAGTTATAAATGACAGCTATCCTCCAAAAATATATTGAAGTAAGCCTGCGAAGGGGACTTGAAAGCGGGGCAGAATTTCAGGAAAACGATTGCAGGGGGTAGACTGGAATTGCCCTGAAAGCATAGGAAAAGAGGCAGAACGTCGACAATGATGCACTTGGCCAAAAAGGGCGTATGCGTTTTTTCCTGAATATATTCCGGAAAAAACGCATACGCCCTTTTTGGCCAACCAAGCAAGCCTGTAAATGAAATCTGCACTACAATGAAGTCTCACTGCCCCCCGGGCAAGAGGGCCATCTGAAAAAAGTGTAAAATCCAGAAAGGTAGGACAGGATATGGAGAACAGGGAGCCTTGTTATGCTGATTGGCAGGATGTAAATTGCCAGCAGCCAGCCTGGAGAAGTGTATGGTGTTTCCTGAAACACATAAGAAACAAAGCAACACAGTCTATGGCACTTCCACTTATGGTCCTATAGCTTACGGAAATTAAAATCAAAAACAGACAGCCACCCCAATATTTGGGACGGCTGTGTTCACAAGAAGCTCGTCTACAGTAACAGGTAAATATCCCAGAAAGCAAAATATGGATAAAGAAGTTGTGGCACGTACGTACAATGCAATATCACTCAGCAATGAAATCTGTGTCATCAGGCCCGTAGCGGCATAGTGAGTGGATGCAGGTACGGTGATTCTACGTGAACTACGTCACACAGAAAAAGAAACATCATAAGATATCACTAATACACGGAATGTAAACTTGACTACACATGAACTGAATTACAAAACAGAACAGGGTCTCAAATTTAGAAAACCAACTAGTGCTTGCTTATGGGGAAAGGTGCGTTGGGGTGCTTCATAAAACCAGAGACTGAAATTAGCACAGATAACTTTCCATAAGCCAAATATGTAATAGACAAGACCTACTCCTTGCTCAACGAAATGGACCCAACACCACATATTCAACGCCTAGGAATATACCTGACTAGGAAGAATCTTAAAACCCATGGATATATATGTCTCCGTAAGAGAATCAAGCGTGTGTACAGCGGCATAAACGCAGCAGTGAAAATCCGATAAATCCCATTATCAAAATAAATTTCAAAAAAAAATCATAAAGACAGTGAAATAGAGAGCAATTCTTAAATAATTCACTCAGGGCATGTGATGCAACCGGGATTTAACACATCTACACCCAGAGCTGGTTGAGACATAAGGCTGGACACTTCAGGCTGATAGCATTGGTGAGTTTCGGTGAGCAAATGCAGACCCTTTGAAGTCATACTGCATGGTACCCATTCCATGGGTCCCAACTCTCCAGGTTCAAGGGATTCTTCCTCCAGCTAAAACATGCATGGGAAACCAAGAGTATCGTCCACCATGTGATTGGGAAATGATTTAAAATGCATCTCAGTTTTCGTATCCTGGTCCTCGGGTTCACCATTCCAGATGCTTTACTAACACTCTCCCCGCTTGGAGAGTCAGTGCCTTTAACCTCCTCTTTGGCACAGCTTGCAATTTCTGTGCAAAATGAACAGGAATAGGGAGAACCAATGAGAGACTAGCTGTAGGTGTCTGCACGGGCAAATGTAACGCTCATTGCCCACCAGGAAGAGGAATTAAACAAAGGCTCAGTGTGCCCTGCTGGAAACAGATTAGGGCCTGAAGCAATCCTGCGGTTTTGTGCCCAGCTCACAAGAAAGCGAGTTGAAGAAAGGAGCTCAGGGGCACTGTAATTCACAAACCTGCAGAGTTATAAATGACAGCTTTCCTCCAAAAATATATTGAAGTAAGCCTGCGAAGGGGACTTGAAAGCGGGGCAGAATTTCAGGAAAACGATTGCAGGGGGTAGACTGGAATTGCCCTGAAAGCATAGGAAAAGAGGCAGAACGTCGACAATGATGCACTTGGCCAAAAAGGGCGTATGCGTTTTTTCCTGAATATATTCAGGAAAAAACGCATACGCCCTTTTTGGCCAACCAAGCAAGCCTGTAAATGAAATCTGCACTACAATGAAGTCTCACTGCCCCCCTGGCAAAAGGGCCATCTGAAAAAAGTGTAAAATCCAGAAAGGTAGGACAGGATATGGAGAACAGGGAGCCTTGTTATGCTGATTGGCAGGATGTAAATTGCCAGCAGCCACCCTGGAGAAGTGTATGGTGTTTCCTGAAACACGAAAGAAACAAAGCAACACAGCCTATGGCACTTCCACTTATGGTCCTATAGCTTACGGAAATTAAAATCAAAAACAGACAGCCACCCCAATATTTGAGACGGCTGTGTTCACAAGAAGCTCGTCTACAGTATCAGGTAAATATCCCAGAAAGCAAAAAATGGATAAAGAACTTGTGGCACGTACGTACAATGCAATATCACTCAGCAATGAAATCTGTGTCATCAGGCCCATAGCGGCATAGTGAGTGGATGCAGGTACGGTGATTCTACGTGAACTACGTCACACAGAAAAAGAAACATCATAAGATATCACGAATACACGGAATGTAAACTTGACTACACATGAACTGAATTTCAAAACAGAACAGGGCCTCAAATTTAGAAAACCAACTAGTGCTTGCTTATGGGGAAAGGTGCCTTGGGGTGCTGCATAAAACCAGAGACTGAAATTAGCACAGATAACTTTCCATAAGCCCAATATGTAATAGACAAGACCTACTCCTTGCTCAACGAAATGGACCCAACACCACATATTCAACGCCTAGGAATATACCTGACTAGGAAGAATCTTAAAACCCATGGATATATATGTCTCCGTAAGAGAATCAAGGGTGTGTACAGCGGCCGAAAGGCAGCAGTGAAAATCCGATAAATCCCATTATCAAAATAAATTTCGAAAACAAAACACAAAGACAGTGAAATAGAGAGCAATTCTTAAATAATTCACTCAGGGCATGTGATGCAACCGGGATTGACCACATCTACACCCAGAGCTGGTTGAGACATAAGGCTGGACACTTCAGGCTGATAGCATTGGTGAGTTTAGGTGAGCAAATGCACACCCTTTGAAGTCATACTGTATGGTACCTATTCCATGGGTCCCAACTCTTCAGGTTCAAGGGATTCTTCCTCCAGCTAAAACATGCATGTGAAACCCACAGTATGGTCCACCGTGTTATGGGGAAATGATTTAAAATGCATCTCAGTTTTCGTATCCTGGTCCTCGGGATCACCATTCCAGATGATTTACTAACAGTCTCCCTGCTTGGAGAGTCAGTGCCTTTAACCTCCTGTTTGGCACAGCTTGCAATTTCTGTGCAAGATGAACAGGAATAGGGAGAACCAATGAGAGACTAGCTGTAGGTGTCTGCACGGGCAAATGTAACGCTCATTTCCCACCAGGAAGAGGAATTTACCAAAGGCTCAGCATGCCCTGCCCGAAACAGATTAGGGCCTGAAGCAATCCTGCGGTTTTGTGCCCAGTTCACAAGAAAGCGAGTTGAAGAAAGGAGCTCAGGGGCACTGTAATTCACAAACCTGCAGAGTTATAAATGACAGCTATCCTCCAAAAATATATTGAAGTAAGCCTGCGAAGGGGACTTGAAAGCGGGGCAGAATTTCAGGAAAACGATTGCAGGGGGTAGACTGGAATTGCCCTGAAAGCATAGGAAAAGAGGCAGAACGTCGACAATGATGCACTTGGCCAAAAAGGGCGTATGCGTTTTTTCCTGAATATATTCAGGAAAAAACGCATACGCCCTTTTTGGCCAACCAAGCAAGCCTGTAAAGGAAATCTGCACTACAATGAAGTCTCACTGCCCCCCGGGCAAGAGGGCCATCTGAAAAAAGTGTAAAATCCAGAAAGGTAGGACAGGATATGGAGAACAGGGAGCCTTGTTATGCTGATTGGCAGGATGTAAATTGCCAGCAGCCAGCCTGGAGAAGTGTATGGTGTTTCCTGAAACACATAAGAAACAAAGCAACACAGTCTATGGCACTTCCACTTATGGTCCTATAGCTTACGGAAATTAAAATCAAAAACAGACAGCCACCCCAATATTTGGGACGGCTGTGTTCACAAGAAGCTCGTCTACAGTAACAGGTAAATATCCCAGAAAGCAAAATATGGATAAAGAAGTTGTGGCACGTACGTACAATGCAATATCACTCAGCAATGAAATCTGTGTCATCAGGCCCGTAGCGGCATAGTGAGTGGATGCAGGTACGGTGATTCTACGTGAACTACGTCACACAGAAAAAGAAACATCATAAGATATCACTAATACACGGAATGTAAACTTGACTACACATGAACTGAATTACAAAACAGAACAGGGTCTCAAATTTAGAAAACCAACTAGTGCTTGCTTATGGGGAAAGGTGCGTTGGGGTGCTTCATAAAACCAGAGACTGAAATTAGCACAGATAACTTTCCATAAGCCAAATATGTAATAGACAAGACCTACTCCTTGCTCAACGAAATGGACCCAACACCACATATTCAACGCCTAGGAATATACCTGACTAGGAAGAATCTTAAAACCCATGGATATATATGTCTCCGTAAGAGAATCAAGCGTGTGTACAGCGGCATAAACGCAGCAGTGAAAATCCGATAAATCCCATTATCAAAATAAATTTCAAAAAAAAATCATAAAGACAGTGAAATAGAGAGCAATTCTTAAATAATTCACTCAGGGCATGTGATGCAACCGGGATTTAACACATCTACACCCAGAGCTGGTTGAGACATAAGGCTGGACACTTCAGGCTGATAGCATTGGTGAGTTTCGGTGAGCAAATGCAGACCCTTTGAAGTCATACTGCATGGAACCCATTCCATGGGTCCCAACTCTCCAGGTTCAAGGGATTCTTCCTCCAGCTAAAACATGCATGGGAAACCAAGAGTATCGTCCACCATGTGATTGGGAAATGATTTAAAATGCATCTCAGTTTTCGTATCCTGGTCCTCGGTTTCACCATTCCAGATGCTTTACTAACACTCTCCCCGCTTGGAGAGTCAGTGCCTTTAACCTCCTCTTTGGCACAGCTTGCAATTTCTGTGCAAAATGAACAGGAATAGGGAGAACCAATGAGAGACTAGCTGTAGGTGTCTGCACGGGCAAATGTAACGCTCATTGCCCACCAGGAAGAGGAATTAAACAAAGGCTCAGTGTGCCCTGCTGGAAACAGATTAGGGCCTGAAGCAATCCTGCGGTTTTGTGCCCAGCTCACAAGAAAGCGAGTTGAAGAAAGGAGCTCAGGGGCACTGTAATTCACAAACCTGCAGAGTTATAAATGACAGCTTTCCTCCAAAAATATATTGAAGTAAGCCTGCGAAGGGGACTTGAAAGCGGGGCAGAATTTCAGGAAAACGATTGCAGGGGGTAGACTGGAATTGCCCTGAAAGCATAGGAAAAGAGGCAGAACGTCGACAATGATGCACTTGGCCAAAAAGGGCGTATGCGTTTTTTCCTGAATATATTCAGGAAAAAACGCATACGCCCTTTTTGGCCAACCAAGCAAGCCTGTAAATGAAATCTGCACTACAATGAAGTCTCACTGCCCCCCTGGCAAAAGGGCCATCTGAAAAAAGTGTAAAATCCAGAAAGGTAGGACAGGATATGGAGAACAGGGAGCCTTGTTATGCTGATTGGCAGGATGTAAATTGCCAGCAGCCACCCTGGAGAAGTGTATGGTGTTTCCTGAAACACGAAAGAAACAAAGCAACACAGCCTATGGCACTTCCACTTATGGTCCTATAGCTTACGGAAATTAAAATCAAAAACAGACAGCCACCCCAATATTTGAGACGGCTGTGTTCACAAGAAGCTCGTCTACAGTATCAGGTAAATATCCCAGAAAGCAAAAAATGGATAAAGAACTTGTGGCACGTACGTACAATGCAATATCACTCAGCAATGAAATCTGTGTCATCAGGCCCATAGCGGCATAGTGAGTGGATGCAGGTACGGTGATTCTACGTGAACTACGTCACACAGAAAAAGAAACATCATAAGATATCACGAATACACGGAATGTAAACTTGACTACACATGAACTGAATTACAAAATAGAAAAGGGTCTCAAATTTAGAAAACCAACTAGTGCTTGCTTATGGGGAAAGGTGCCTTGGGGTGCTGCATAAAACCAGAGACTGAAATTAGCACAGATAACTTTCCATAAGCCCAATATGTAATAGACAAGACCTACTCCTTGCTCAACGAAATGGACCCAACACCACATATTCAACGCCTAGGAATATACCTGACTAGGAAGAATCTTAAAACCCATGGATATATATGTCTCCGTAAGAGAATCAAGGGTGTGTACAGCGGCCGAAAGGCAGCAGTGAAAATCCGATAAATCCCATTATCAAAATAAATTTCGAAAACAAAACACAAAGACAGTGAAATAGAGAGCAATTCTTAAATAATTCACTCAGGGCATGTGATGCAACCGGGATTGACCACATCTACACCCAGAGCTGGTTGAGACATAAGGCTGGACACTTCAGGCTGATAGCATTGGTGAGTTTAGGTGAGCAAATGCACACCCTTTGAAGTCATACTGTATGGTACCTATTCCATGGGTCCCAACTCTTCAGGTTCAAGGGATTCTTCCTCCAGCTAACACATGCATGTGAAACCCACAGTATGGTCCACCGTGTTATGGGGAAATGATTTAAAATGCATCTCAGTTTTCGTATCCTGGTCCTCGGGTTCACCATTCCAGATGATTTACTAACAGTCTCCCTGCTTGGAGAGTCAGTGCCTTTAACCTCCTGTTTGGCACAGCTTGCAATTTCTGTGCAAGATGAACAGGAATAGGGAGAACCAATGAGAGACTAGCTGTAGGTGTCTGCACGGGCAAATGTAACGCTCATTTCCCACCAGGAAGAGGAATTTACCAAAGGCTCAGCATGCCCTGCCCGAAACAGATTAGGGCCTGAAGCAATCCTGCGGTTTTGTGCCCAGTTCACAAGAAAGCGAGTTGAAGAAAGGAGCTCAGGGGCACTGTAATTCACAAACCTGCAGAGTTATAAATGACAGCTATCCTCCAAAAATATATTGAAGTAAGCCTGCGAAGGGGACTTGAAAGCGGGGCAGAATTTCAGGAAAACGATTGCAGGGGGTAGACTGGAATTGCCCTGAAAGCATAGGAAAAGAGGCAGAACGTCGACAATGATGCACTTGGCCAAAAAGGGCGTATGCGTTTTTTCCTGAATATATTCAGGAAAAAACGCATACGCCCTTTTTGGCCAACCAAGCAGGCCTGTAAAGGAAATCTGCACTACAATGAAGTCTCACTGCCCCCCGGGCAAGAGGGCCATCTGAAATAAGTGTAAAATCCAGAAAGGTAGGACAGGATATGGAGAACAGGGAGCCTTGTTATGCTGATTGGCAGGATGTAAATTGCCAGCAGCCAGCCTGGAGAAGTGTATGGTGTTTCCTGAAACACATAAGAAACAAAGCAACACAGTCTATGGCACTTCCACTTATGGTCCTATAGCTTACGGAAATTAAAATCAAAAACAGACAGCCACCCCAATATTTGGGACGGCTGTGTTCACAAGAAGCTCGTCTACAGTAACAGGTAAATATCCCAGAAAGCAAAATATGGATAAAGAAGTTGTGGCACGTACGTACAATGCAATATCACTCAGCAATGAAATCTGTGTCATCAGGCCCGTAGCGGCATAGTGAGTGGATGCAGGTACGGTGATTCTACGTGAACTACGTCACACAGAAAAAGAAACATCATAAGATATCACTAATACACGGAATGTAAACTTGACTACACATGAACTGAATTACAAAACAGAACAGGGTCTCAAATTTAGAAAACCAACTAGTGCTTGCTTATGGGGAAAGGTGCGTTGGGGTGCTTCATAAAACCAGAGACTGAAATTAGCACAGATAACTTTCCATAAGCCAAATATGTAATAGACAAGACCTACTCCTTGCTCAACGAAATGGACCCAACACCACATATTCAACGCCTAGGAATATACCTGACTAGGAAGAATCTTAAAACCCATGGATATATATGTCTCCGTAAGAGAATCAAGCGTGTGTACAGCGGCATAAACGCAGCAGTGAAAATCCGATAAATCCCATTATCAAAATAAATTTCAAAAAAAAATCATAAAGACAGTGAAATAGAGAGCAATTCTTAAATAATTCACTCAGGGCATGTGATGCAACCGGGATTTAACACATCTACACCCAGAGCTGGTTGAGACATAAGGCTGGACACTTCAGGCTGATAGCATTGGTGAGTTTCGGTGAGCAAATGCAGACCCTTTGAAGTCATACTGCATGGTACCCATTCCATGGGTCCCAACTCTCCAGGTTCAAGGGATTCTTCCTCCAGCTAAAACATGCATGGGAAACCAAGAGTATCGTCCACCATGTGATTGGGAAATGATTTAAAATGCATCTCAGTTTTCGTATCCTGGTCCTTGGGTTCACCATTCCAGATGCTTTACTAACACTCTCCCCGCTTGGAGAGTCAGTGCCTTTAACCTCCTCTTTGGCACAGCTTGCAATTTCTGTGCAAAATGAACAGGAATAGGGAGAACCAATGAGAGACTAGCTGTAGGTGTCTGCACGGGCAAATGTAACGCTCATTGCCCACCAGGAATAGGAATTAACCAAAGGCTCAGCGTGCCCTGCCGGAAACAGATTAGGGCCTGAAGCAATCCTGCGGTTTTGTGCCCAGCTCACAAGAAAGCGAGTTGAAGAAAGGAGCTCAGGGGCACTGTAATTCACAAACCTGCAGAGTTATAAATGACAGCTATCCTCCAAAAATATATTGAAGTAAGCCTGCGAAGGGGAGTTGAAAGCGGGGCAGAATTTCAGGAAAACGATTGCAGGGGGTAGACTGGAATTGCCCTGAAAGCATAGGAAAAGAGGCAGAACGTCGACAATGATGCACTTGGCCAAAAAGGGCGTATGTGTTTTTTCCTGAATATATTCAGGAAAAAACGCATACGCCCTTTTTGGCCAACCAAGCAAGCCTGTAAATGAAATCTGCACTACAATGAAGTCTCACTGCCCCCCTGGCAAAAGGGCCATCTGAAAAAAGTGTAAAATCCAGAAAGGTAGGACAGGATATGGAGAACAGGGAGCCTTGTTATGCTGATTGGCAGGATGTAAATTGCCAGCAGCCACCCTGGAGAAGTGTATGGTGTTTCCTGAAACACGAAAGAAACAAAGCAACACAGCCTATGGCACTTCCACTTATGGTCCTATAGCTTACGGAAATTAAAATCAAAAACAGACAGCCACCCCAATATTTGAGACGGCTGTGTTCACAAGAAGCTCGTCTACAGTATCAGGTAAATATCCCAGAAAGCAAAAAATGGATAAAGAACTTGTGGCACGTACGTACAATGCAATATCACTCAGCAATGAAATCTGTGTCATCAGGCCCATAGCGGCATAGTGAGTGGATGCAGGTACGGTGATTCTACGTGAACTACGTCACACAGAAAAAGAAATATCATAAGATATCACGAATACACGGAATGTAAACTTGACTACACATGAACTGAATTACAAAATAGAAAAGGGTCTCAAATTTAGAAAACCAACTAGTGCTTGCTTATGGGGAAAGGTGCCTTGGGGTGCTGCATAAAACCAGAGACTGAAATTAGCACAGATAACTTTCCATAAGCCCAATATGTAATAGACAAGACCTACTCCTTGCTCAACGAAATGGACCCAACACCACATATTCAACGCCTAGGAATATACCTGACTAGGAAGAATCTTAAAACCCATGGATATATATGTCTCCGTAAGAGAATCAAGGGTGTGTACAGCGGCCGAAAGGCAGCAGTGAAAATCCGATAAATCCCATTATCAAAATAAATTTCGAAAACAAAACACAAAGACAGTGAAATAGAGAGCAATTCTTAAATAATTCACTCAGGGCATGTGATGCAACCGGGATTGACCACATCTACACCCAGAGCTGGTTGAGACATAAGGCTGGACACTTCAGGCTGATAGCATTGGTGAGTTTAGGTGAGCAAATGCACACCCTTTGAAGTCATACTGTATGGTACCTATTCCATGGGTCCCAACTCTTCAGGTTCAAGGGATTCTTCCTCCAGCTAAAACATGCATGTGAAACCCACAGTATGGTCCACCGTGTTATGGGGAAATGATTTAAAATGCATCTCAGTTTTCGTATCCTGGTCCTCGGGTTCACCATTCCAGATGATTTACTAACAGTCTCCCTGCTTGGAGAGTCAGTGCCTTTAACCTCCTGTTTGGCACAGCTTGCAATTTCTGTGCAAGATGAACAGGAATAGGGAGAACCAATGAGAGACTAGCTGTAGGTGTCTGCACGGGCAAATGTAACGCTCATTTCCCACCAGGAAGAGGAATTTACCAAAGGCTCAGCATGCCCTGCCCGAAACAGATTAGGGCCTGAAGCAATCCTGCGGTTTTGTGCCCAGTTCACAAGAAAGCGAGTTGAAGAAAGGAGCTCAGGGGCACTGTAATTCACAAACCTGCAGAGTTATAAATGACAGCTATCCTCCAAAAATATATTGAAGTAAGCCTGCGAAGGGGACTTGAAAGCGGGGCAGAATTTCAGGAAAACGATTGCAGGGGGTAGACTGGAATTGCCCTGAAAGCATAGGAAAAGAGGCAGAACGTCGACAATGATGCACTTGGCCAAAAAGGGCGTATGCGTTTTTTCCTGAATATATTCAGGAAAAAACGCATACGCCCTTTTTGGCCAACCAAGCAAGCCTGTAAAGGAAATCTGCACTACAATGAAGTCTCACTGCCCCCCGGGCAAGAGGGCCATCTGAAAAAAGTGTAAAATCCAGAAAGGTAGGACAGGATATGGAGAACAGGGAGCCTTGTTATGCTGATTGGCAGGATGTAAATTGCCAGCAGCCAGCCTGGAGAAGTGTATGGTGTTTCCTGAAACACATAAGAAACAAAGCAACACAGTCTATGGCACTTCCACTTATGGTCCTATAGCTTACGGAAATTAAAATCAAAAACAGACAGCCACCCCAATATTTGGGACGGCTGTGTTCACAAGAAGCTCGTCTACAGTAACAGGTAAATATCCCAGAAAGCAAAATATGGATAAAGAAGTTGTGGCACGTACGTACAATGCAATATCACTCAGCAATGAAATCTGTGTCATCAGGCCCGTAGCGGCATAGTGAGTGGATGCAGGTACGGTGATTCTACGTGAACTACGTCACACAGAAAAAGAAACATCATAAGATATCACTAATACACGGAATGTAAACTTGACTACACATGAACTGAATTACAAAACAGAACAGGGTCTCAAATTTAGAAAACCAACTAGTGCTTGCTTATGGGGAAAGGTGCGTTGGGGTGCTTCATAAAACCAGAGACTGAAATTAGCACAGATAACTTTCCATAAGCCAAATATGTAATAGACAAGACCTACTCCTTGCTCAACGAAATGGACCCAACACCACATATTCAACGCCTAGGAATATACCTGACTAGGAAGAATCTTAAAACCCATGGATATATATGTCTCCGTAAGAGAATCAAGCGTGTGTACAGCGGCATAAACGCAGCAGTGAAAATCCGATAAATCCCATTATCAAAATAAATTTCAAAAAAAAATCATAAAGACAGTGAAATAGAGAGCAATTCTTAAATAATTCACTCAGGGCATGTGATGCAACCGGGATTTAACACATCTACACCCAGAGCTGGTTGAGACATAAGGCTGGACACTTCAGGCTGATAGCATTGGTGAGTTTCGGTGAGCAAATGCAGACCCTTTGAAGTCATACTGCATGGTACCCATTCCATGGGTCCCAACTCTCCAGGTTCAAGTGATTCTTCCTCCAGCTAAAACATGCATGGGAAACCAAGAGTATCGTCCACCATGTGATTGGGAAATGATTTAAAATGCATCTCAGTTTTCGTATCCTGGTCCTCGGGTTCACCATTCCAGATGCTTTACTAACACTCTCCCCGCTTGGAGAGTCAGTGCCTTTAACCTCCTCTTTGGCACAGCTTGCAATTTCTGTGCAAAATGAACAGGAATAGGGAGAACCAATGAGAGACTAGCTGTAGGTGTCTGCACGGGCAAATGTAACGCTCATTGCCCACCAGGAAGAGGAATTAAACAAAGGCTCAGTGTGCCCTGCTGGAAACAGATTAGGGCCTGAAGCAATCCTGCGGTTTTGTGCCCAGCTCACAAGAAAGCGAGTTGAAGAAAGGAGCTCAGGGGCACTGTAATTCACAAACCTGCAGAGTTATAAATGACAGCTTTCCTCCAAAAATATATTGAAGTAAGCCTGCGAAGGGGACTTGAAAGCGGGGCAGAATTTCAGGAAAACGATTGCAGGGGGTAGACTGGAATTGCCCTGAAAGCATAGGAAAAGAGGCAGAACGTCGACAATGATGCACTTGGCCAAAAAGGGCGTATGCGTTTTTTCCTGAATATATTCAGGAAAAAACGCATACGCCATTTTTGGCCAACCAAGCAAGCCTGTAAATGAAATCTGCACTACAATGAAGTCTCACTGCCCCCCTGGCAAAAGGGCCATCTGAAAAAAGTGTAAAATCCAGAAAGGTAGGACAGGATATGGAGAACAGGGAGCCTTGTTATGCTGATTGGCAGGATGTAAATTGCCAGCAGCCACCCTGGAGAAGTGTATGGTGTTTCCTGAAACACGAAAGAAACAAAGCAACACAGCCTATGGCACTTCCACTTATGGTCCTATAGCTTACGGAAATTAAAATCAAAAACAGACAGCCACCCCAATATTTGAGACGGCTGTGTTCACAAGAAGCTCGTCTACAGTATCAGGTAAATATCCCAGAAAGCAAAAAATGGATAAAGAACTTGTGGCACGTACGTACAATGCAATATCACTCAGCAATGAAATCTGTGTCATCAGGCCCATAGCGGCATAGTGAGTGGATGCAGGTACGGTGATTCTACGTGAACTACGTCACACAGAAAAAGAAACATCATAAGATATCACGAATACACGGAATGTAAACTTGACTACACATGAACTGAATTACAAAATAGAAAAGGGTCTCAAATTTAGAAAACCAACTAGTGCTTGCTTATGGGGAAAGGTGCCTTGGGGTGCTGCATAAAACCAGAGACTGAAATTAGCACAGATAACTTTCCATAAGCCCAATATGTAATAGACAAGACCTACTCCTTGCTCAACGAAATGGACCCAACACCACATATTCAACGCCTAGGAATATACCTGACTAGGAAGAATCTTAAAACCCATGGATATATATGTCTCCGTAAGAGAATCAAGGGTGTGTACAGCGGCTGAAAGGCAGCAGTGAAAATCCGATAAATCCCATTATCAAAATAAATTTCGAAAACAAAACACAAAGACAGTGAAATAGAGAGCAATTCTTAAATAATTCACTCAGGGCATGTGATGCAACCGGGATTGACCACATCTACACCCAGAGCTGGTTGAGACATAAGGCTGGACACTTCAGGCTGATAGCATTGGTGAGTTTAGGTGAGCAAATGCACACCCTTTGAAGTCATACTGTATGGTACCTATTCCATGGGTCCCAACTCTTCAGGTTCAAGGGATTCTTCCTCCAGCTAAAACATGCATGTGAAACCCACAGTATGGTCCACCGTGTTATGGGGAAATGATTTAAAATGCATCTCAGTTTTCGTATCCTGGTCCTCGGGTTCACCATTCCAGATGATTTACTAACAGTCTCCCTGCTTGGAGAGTCAGTGCCTTTAACCTCCTGTTTGGCACAGCTTGCAATTTCTGTGCACGATGAACAGGATTAGGGAGAACCAATGAGAGACTAGCTGTAGGTGTCTGCACGGGCAAATGTAACGCTCATTTCCCACCAGGAAGAGGAATTTACCAAAGGCTCAGCATGCCCTGCCCGAAACAGATTAGGGCCTGAAGCAATCCTGCGGTTTTGTGCCCAGCTCACAAGAAAGCGAGTTGAAGAAAGGAGCTCAGGGGCACTGTAATTCACAAACCTGCAGAGTTATAAATGACAGCTATCCTCCAAAAATATATTGAAGTAAGCCTGCGAAGGGGACTTGAAAGCGGGGCAGAATTTCAGGAAAACGATTGCAGGGGGTAGACTGGAATTGCCCTGAAAGCATAGGAAAAGAGGCAGAACGTCGACAATGATGCACTTGGCCAAAAAGGGCGTATGCGTTTTTTCCTGAATATATTCAGGAAAAAACGCATACGCCCTTTTTGGCCAACCAAGCAAGCCTGTAAAGGAAATCTGCACTACAATGAAGTCTCACTGCCCCCCGGGCAAGAGGGCCATCTGAAAAAAGTGTAAAATCCAGAAAGGTAGGACAGGATATGGAGAACAGGGAGCCTTGTTATGCTGATTGGCAGGATGTAAATTGCCAGCAGCCAGCCTGGAGAAGTGTATGGTGTTTCCTGAAACACATAAGAAACAAAGCAACACAGTCTATGGCACTTCCACTTATGGTCCTATAGCTTACGGAAATTAAAATCAAAAACAGACAGCCACCCCAATATTTGGGACGGCTGTGTTCACAAGAAGCTCGTCTACAGTAACAGGTAAATATCCCAGAAAGCAAAATATGGATAAAGAAGTTGTGGCACGTACGTACAATGCAATATCACTCAGCAATGAAATCTGTGTCATCAGGCCCGTAGCGGCATAGTGAGTGGATGCAGGTACGGTGATTCTACGTGAACTACGTCACACAGAAAAAGAAACATCATAAGATATCACTAATACACGGAATGTAAACTTGACTACACATGAACTGAATTACAAAACAGAACAGGGTCTCAAATTTAGAAAACCAACTAGTGCTTGCTTATGGGGAAAGGTGCGTTGGGGTGCTTCATAAAACCAGAGACTGAAATTAGCACAGATAACTTTCCATAAGCCAAATATGTAATAGACAAGACCTACTCCTTGCTCAACGAAATGGACCCAACACCACATATTCAACGCCTAGGAATATACCTGACTAGGAAGAATCTTAAAACCCATGGATATATATGTCTCCGTAAGAGAATCAAGCGTGTGTACAGCGGCATAAACGCAGCAGTGAAAATCGGATAAATCCCATTATCAAAATAAATTTCAAAAAAAAATCATAAAGACAGTGAAATAGAGAGCAATTCTTAAATAATTCACTCAGGGCATGTGATGCAACCGGGATTTAACACATCTACACCCAGAGCTGGTTGAGACATAAGGCTGGACACTTCAGGCTGATAGCATTGGTGAGTTTGGGTGAGCAAATGCAGACCCTTTGAAGTCATACTGCATGGTACCCATTCCATGGGTCCCAACTCTCCAGGTTCAAGGGATTCTTCCTCCAGCTAAAACATGCATGGGAAACCAAGAGTATCGTCCACCATGTGATTGGGAAATGATTTAAAATGCATCTCAGTTTTCGTATCCTGGTCCTCGAGTTCACCATTCCAGATGCTTTACTAACAGTCTCCCCGCTTGTAGAGTCATTGCCTTTAACCTCCTCTTTGGCACAGCTTGCAATTTCTGTGCAAAATGAACAGGAATAGGGAGAACCAATGAGAGACTAGCTGTAGGTGTCTGCACGGGCAAATGTAACGCTCATTGCCCACCAGGAAGAGGAATTAAACAAAGGCTCAGTGTGCCCTGCCGGAAACAGATTAGGGCCTGAAGCAATCCTGCGGTTTTGTGCCCAGCTCACAAGAAAGCGAGTTGAAGAAAGGAGCTCAGGGGCACTGTAATTCACAAACCTGCAGAGTTATAAATGACAGCTTTCCTCCAAAAATATATTGAAGTAAGCCTGCGAAGGGGACTTGAAAGCGGGGCAGAATTTCAGGAAAACGATTGCAGGGGGTAGACTGGAATTGCCCTGAAAGCATAGGAAAAGAGGCAGAACGTCGACAATGATGCACTTGGCCAAAAAGGGCGTATGCGTTTTTTCCTGAATATATTCAGGAAAAAACGCATACGCCCTTTTTGGCCAACCAAGCAAGCCTGTAAATGAAATCTGCACTACAATGAAGTCTCACTGCCCCCCTGGCAAAAGGGCCATCTGAAAAAAGTGTAAAATCCAGAAAGGTAGGACAGGATATGGAGAACAGGGAGCCTTGTTATGCTGATTGGCAGGATGTAAATTGCCAGCAGCCACCCTGGAGAAGTGTATGGTGTTTCCTGAAACACGAAAGAAACAAAGCAACACAGCCTATGGCACTTCCACTTATGGTCCTATAGCTTACGGAAATTAAAATCAAAAACAGACAGCCACCCCAATATTTGAGACGGCTGTGTTCACAAGAAGCTCGTCTACAGTATCAGGTAAATATCCCAGAAAGCAAAAAATGGATAAAGAACTTGTGGCACGTACGTACAATGCAATATCACTCAGCAATGAAATCTGTGTCATCAGGCCCATAGCGGCATAGTGAGTGGATGCAGGTACGGTGATTCTACGTGAACTACGTCACACAGAAAAAGAAACATCATAAGATATCACGAATACACGGAATGTAAACTTGACTACACATGAACTGAATTACAAAATAGAAAAGGGTCTCAAATTTAGAAAACCAACTAGTGCTTGCTTATGGGGAAAGGTGCCTTGGGGTGCTGCATAAAACCAGAGACTGAAATTAGCACAGATAACTTTCCATAAGCCCAATATGTAATAGACAAGACCTACTCCTTGCTCAACGAAATGGACCCAACACCACATATTCAACGCCTAGGAATATACCTGACTAGGAAGAATCTTAAAACCCATGGATATATATGTCTCCGTAAGAGAATCAAGGGTGTGTACAGCGGCCGAAAGGCAGCAGTGAAAATCCGATAAATCCCATTATCAAAATAAATTTCGAAAACAAAACACAAAGACAGTGAAATAGAGAGCAATTCTTAAATAATTCACTCAGGGCATGTGATGCAACCGGGATTGACCACATCTACACCCAGAGCTGGTTGAGACATAAGGCTGGACACTTCAGGCTGATAGCATTGGTGAGTTTAGGTGAGCAAATGCACACCCTTTGAAGTCATACTGTATGGTACCTATTCCATGGGTCCCAACTCTTCAGGTTCAAGGGATTCTTCCTCCAGCTAAAACATGCATGTGAAACCCACAGTATGGTCCACCGTGTTATGGGGAAATGATTTAAAATGCATCTCAGTTTTCGTATCCTGGTCCTCGGGTTCACCATTCCAGATGATTTACTAACAGTCTCCCTGCTTGGAGAGTCAGTGCCTTTAACCTCCTGTTTGGCACAGCTTGCAATTTCTGTGCAAGATGAACAGGAATAGGGAGAACCAATGAGAGACTAGCTGTAGGTGTCTGCACGGGCAAATGTAACGCTCATTTCCCACCAGGAAGAGGAATTTACCAAAGGCTCAGCATGCCCTGCCCGAAACAGATTAGGGCCTGAAGCAATCCTGCGGTTTTGTGCCCAGTTCACAAGAAAGCGAGTTGAAGAAAGGAGCTCAGGGGCACTGTAATTCACAAACCTGCAGAGTTATAAATGACAGCTATCCTCCAAAAATATATTGAAGTAAGCCTGCGAAGGGGACTTGAAAGCGGGGCAGAATTTCAGGAAAACGATTGCAGGGGGTAGACTGGAATTGCCCTGAAAGCATAGGAAAAGAGGCAGAACGTCGACAATGATGCACTTGGCTAAAAAGGGCGTATGCGTTTTTTCCTGAATATATTCAGGAAAAAACGCATACGCCCTTTTTGGCCAACCAAGCAGGCCTGTAAAGGAAATCTGCACTACAATGAAGTCTCACTGCCCCCCGGGCAGGAGGGCCATCTGAAAAAAGTGTAAAATCCAGAAAGGTAGGACAGGATATGGAGAACAGGGAGCCTTGTTATGCTGATTGGCAGGATGTAAATTGCCAGCAGCCAGCCTGGAGAAGTGTATGGTGTTTCCTGAAACACATAAGAAACAAAGCAACACAGTCTATGGCACTTCCACTTATGGTCCTATAGCTTACGGAAATTAAAATCAAAAACAGACAGCCACCCCAATATTTGGGACGGCTGTGTTCACAAGAAGCTCGTCTACAGTAACAGGTAAATATCCCAGAAAGCAAAATATGGATAAAGAAGTTGTGGCATGTACGTACAATGCAATATCACTCAGCAATGAAATCTGTGTCATCAGGCCCGTAGCGGCATAGTGAGTGGATGCAGGTACGGTGATTCTACGTGAACTACGTCACACAGAAAAAGAAACATCATAAGATATCACTAATACACGGAATGTAAACTTGACTACACATGAACTGAATTACAAAACAGAACAGGGTCTCAAATTTAGAAAACCAACTAGTGCTTCCTTATGGGGAAAGGTGCGTTGGGGTGCTTCATAAAACCAGAGACTGAAATTAGCACAGATAACTTTCCATAAGCCAAATATGTAATAGACAAGACCTACTCCTTGCTCAACGAAATGGACCCAACACCACATATTCAACGCCTAGGAATATACCTGACTAGGAAGAATCTTAAAACCCATGGATATATATGTCTCCGTAAGAGAATCAAGCGTGTGTACAGGGGCATAAACGCAGCAGTGAAAATCCGATAAATCCCATTATCAAAATAAATTTCAAAAAAAAATCATAAAGACAGTGAAATAGAGAGCAATTCTTAAATAATTCACTCAGGGCATGTGATGCAACCGGGATTTAACACATCTACACCCAGAGCTGGTTGAGACATAAGGCTGGACACTTCAGGCTGATAGCATTGGTGAGTTTCGGTGAGCAAATGCAGACCCTTTGAAGTCATACTGCATGGTACCCATTCCATGGGTCCCAACTCTCCAGGTTCAAGGGATTCTTCCTCCAGCTAAAACATGCATGGGAAACCAAGAGTATCGTCCACCATGTGATTGGGAAATGATTTAAAATGCATCTCAGTTTTCGTATCCTGGTCCTCGGGTTCACCATTCCAGATGCTTTACTAACATTCTCCCCGCTTGGAGAGTCAGTGCCTTTAACCTCCTCTTTGGCACAGCTTGCAATTTCTGTGCAAAATGAACAGGAATAGGGAGAACCAATGAGAGACTAGCTGTAGGTGTCTGCACGGGCAAATGTAACGCTCATTGCCCACCAGGAATAGGAATTAACCAAAGGCTCAGCGTGCCCTGCCGGAAACAGATTAGGGCCTGAAGCAATCCTGCGGTTTTGTGCCCAGCTCACAAGAAAGCGAGTTGAAGAAAGGAGCTCAGGGGCACTGTAATTCACAAACCTGCAGAGTTATAAATGACAGCTATCCTCCAAAAATATATTGAAGTAAGCCTGCGAAGGGGAGTTGAAAGCGGGGCAGAATTTCAGGAAAACGATTGCAGGGGGTAGACTGGAATTGCCCTGAAAGCATAGGAAAAGAGGCAGAACGTCGACAATGATGCACTTGGCCAAAAAGGGCGTATGTGTTTTTTCCTGAATATATTCAGGAAAAAACGCATACGCCCTTTTTGGCCAACCAAGCAAGCCTGTAAATGAAATCTGCACTACAATGAAGTCTCACTGCCCCCCTGGCAAAAGGGCCATCTGAAAAAAGTGTAAAATCCAGAAAGGTAGGACAGGATATGGAGAACAGGGAGCCTTGTTATGCTGATTGGCAGGATGTAAATTGCCAGCAGCCACCCTGGAGAAGTGTATGGTGTTTCCTGAAACACGAAAGAAACAAAGCAACACAGCCTATGGCACTTCCACTTATGGTCCTATAGCTTACGGAAATTAAAATCAAAAACAGACAGCCACCCCAATATTTGAGACGGCTGTGTTCACAAGAAGCTCGTCTACAGTATCAGGTAAATATCCCAGAAAGCAAAAAATGGATAAAGAACTTGTGGCACGTACGTACAATGCAATATCACTCAGCAATGAAATCTGTGTCATCAGGCCCATAGCGGCATAGTGAGTGGATGCAGGTACGGTGATTCTACGTGAACTACGTCACACAGAAAAAGAAACATCATAAGATATCACGAATACACGGAATGTAAACTTGACTACACATGAACTGAATTACAAAATAGAAAAGGGTCTCAAATTTAGAAAACCAACTAGTGCTTGCTTATGGGGAAAGGTGCCTTGGGGTGCTGCATAAAACCAGAGACTGAAATTAGCACAGATAACTTTCCATAAGCCCAATATGTAATAGACAAGACCTACTCCTTGCTCAACGAAATGGACCCAACACCACATATTCAACGCCTAGGAATATACCTGACTAGGAAGAATCTTAAAACCCATGGATATATATGTCTCCGTAAGAGAATCAAGGGTGTGTACAGCGGCCGAAAGGCAGCAGTGAAAATCCGATAAATCCCATTATCAAAATAAATTTCGAAAACAAAACACAAAGACAGTGAAATAGAGAGCAATTCTTAAATAATTCACTCAGGGCATGTGATGCAACCGGGATTGACCACATCTACACCCAGAGCTGGTTGAGACATAAGGCTGGACACTTCAGGCTGATAGCATTGGTGAGTTTAGGTGAGCAAATGCACACCCTTTGAAGTCATACTGTATGGTACCTATTCCATGGGTCCCAACTCTTCAGGTTCAAGGGATTCTTCCTCCAGCTAAAACGTGCATGTGAAACCCACAGTATGGTCCACCGTGTTATGGGGAAATGATTTAAAATGCATCTCAGTTTTCGTATCCTGGTCCTCGGGTTCACCATTCCAGATGATTTACTAACAGTCTCCCTGCTTGGAGAGTCAGTGCCTTTAACCTCCTGTTTGGCACAGCTTGCAATTTCTGTGCAAGATGAACAGGAATAGGGAGAACCAATGAGAGACTAGCTGTAGGTGTCTGCACGGGCAAATGTAACGCTCATTTCCCACCAGGAAGAGGAATTTACCAAAGGCTCAGCATGCCCTGCCCGAAACAGATTAGGGCCTGAAGCAATCCTGCGGTTTTGTGCCCAGTTCACAAGAAAGCGAGTTGAAGAAAGGAGCTCAGGGTCACTGTAATTCACAAACCTGCAGAGTTATAAATGACAGCTATCCTCCAAAAATATATTGAAGTAAGCCTGCGAAGGGGACTTGAAAGCGGGGCAGAATTTCAGGAAAACGATTGCAGGGGGTAGACTGGAATTGCCCTGAAAGCATAGGAAAAGAGGCAGAACGTCGACAATGATGCACTTGGCCAAAAAGTGCGTATGCGTTTTTTCCTGAATATATTCAGGAAAAAACGCATACGCCCTTTTTGGCCAACCAAGCAAGCCTGTAAAGGAAATCTGCACTACAATGAAGTCTCACTGCCCCCCGGGCAAGAGGGCCATCTGAAAAAAGTGTAAAATCCAGAAAGGTAGGACAGGATATGGAGAACAGGGAGCCTTGTTATGCTGATTGGCAGGATGTAAATTGCCAGCAGCCAGCCTGGAGAAGTGTATGGTGTTTCCTGAAACACATAAGAAACAAAGCAACACAGTCTATGGCACTTCCACTTATGGTCCTATAGCTTACGGAAATTAAAATCAAAAACAGACAGCCACCCCAATATTTGGGACGGCTGTGTTCACAAGAAGCTCGTCTACAGTAACAGGTAAATATCCCAGAAAGCAAAATATGGATAAAGAAGTTGTGGCACGTACGTACAATGCAATATCACTCAGCAATGAAATCTGTGTCATCAGGCCCGTAGCGGCATAGTGAGTGGATGCAGGTACGGTGATTCTACGTGAACTACGTCACACAGAAAAAGAAACATCATAAGATATCACTAATACACGGAATGTAAACTTGACTACACATGAACTGAATTACAAAACAGAACAGGGTCTCAAATTTAGAAAACCAACTAGTGCTTGCTTATGGGGAAAGGTGCGTTGGGGTGCTTCATAAAACCAGAGACTGAAATTAGCACAGATAACTTTCCATAAGCCAAATATGTAATAGACAAGACCTACTCCTTGCTCAACGAAATGGACCCAACACCACATATTCAACGCCTAGGAATATACCTGACTAGGAAGAATCTTAAAACCCATGGATATATATGTCTCCGTAAGAGAATCAAGCGTGTGTACAGCGGCATAAACGCAGCAGTGAAAATCCGATAAATCCCATTATCAAAATAAATTTCAAAAAAAAATCATAAAGACAGTGAAATAGAGAGCAATTCTTAAATAATTCACTCAGGGCATGTGATGCAACCGGGATTTAACACATCTACACCCAGAGCTGGTTGAGACATAAGGCTGGACACTTCAGGCTGATAGCATTGGTGAGTTTCGGTGAGCAAATGCAGACCCTTTGAAGTCATACTGCATGGTACCCATTCCATGGGTCCCAACTCTCCAGGTTCAAGGGATTCTTCCTCCAGCTAAAACATGCATGGGAAACCAAGAGTATCGTCCACCATGTGATTGGGAAATGATTTAAAATGCATCTCAGTTTTCGTATCCTGGTCCTCGGGTTCACCATTCCAGATGCTTTACTAACACTCTCCCCGCTTGGAGAGTCAGTGCCTTTAACCTCCTCTTTGGCACAGCTTGCAATTTCTGTGCAAAATGAACAGGAATAGGGAGAACCAATGAGAGACTAGCTGTAGGTGTCTGCACGGGCAAATGTAACGCTCATTGCCCACCAGGAAGAGGAATTAAACAAAGGCTCAGTGTGCCCTGCTGGAAACAGATTAGGGCCTGAAGCAATCCTGCGGTTTTGTGCCCAGCTCACAAGAAAGCGAGTTGAAGAAAGGAGCTCAGGGGCACTGTAATTCACAAACCTGCAGAGTTATAAATGACAGCTTTCCTCCAAAAATATATTGAAGTAAGCCTGCGAAGGGGACTTGAAAGCGGGGCAGAATTTCAGGAAAACGATTGCAGGGGGTAGACTGGAATTGCCCTGAAAGCATAGGAAAAGAGGCAGAACGTCGACAATGATGCACTTGGCCAAAAAGGGCGTATGCGTTTTTTCCTGAATATATTCAGGAAAAAACGCATACGCCCTTTTTGGCCAACCAAGCAAGCCTGTAAATGAAATCTGCACTACAATGAAGTCTCACTGCCCCCCTGGCAAAAGGGCCATCTGAAAAAAGTGTAAAATCCAGAAAGGTAGGACAGGATATGGAGAACAGGGAGCCTTGTTATGCTGATTGGCAGGATGTAAATTGCCAGCAGCCACCCTGGAGAAGTGTATGGTGTTTCCTGAAACACGAAAGAAACAAAGCAACACAGCCTATGGCACTTCCACTTATGGTCCTATAGCTTACGGAAATTAAAATCAAAAACAGACAGCCACCCCAATATTTGAGACGGCTGTGTTCACAAGAAGCTCGTCTACAGTATCAGGTAAATATCCCAGAAAGCAAAAAATGGATAAAGAACTTGTGGCACGTACGTACAATGCAATATCACTCAGCAATGAAATCTGTGTCATCAGGCCCATAGCGGCATAGTGAGTGGATGCAGGTACGGTGATTCTACGTGAACTACGTCACACAGAAAAAGAAACATCATAAGATATCACGAATACACGGAATGTAAACTTGACTACACATGAACTGAATTACAAAATAGAAAAGGGTCTCAAATTTAGAAAACCAACTAGTGCTTGCTTATGGGGAAAGGTGCCTTGGGGTGCTGCATAAAACCAGAGACTGAAATTAGCACAGATAACTTTCCATAAGCCCAATATGTAATAGACAAGACCTACTCCTTGCTCAACGAAATGGACCCAACACCACATATTCAACGCCTAGGAATATACCTGACTAGGAAGAATCTTAAAACCCATGGATATATATGTCTCCGTAAGAGAATCAAGGGTGTGTACAGCGGCTGAAAGGCAGCAGTGAAAATCTGATAAATCCCATTATCAAAATAAATTTCGAAAACAAAACACAAAGACAGTGAAATAGAGAGCAATTCTTAAATAATTCACTCAGGGCATGTGATGCAACCGGGATTGACCACATCTACACCCAGAGCTGGTTGAGACATAAGGCTGGACACTTCAGGCTGATAGCATTGGTGAGTTTAGGTGAGCAAATGCACACCCTTTGAAGTCATACTGTATGGTACCTATTCCATGGGTCCCAACTCTTCAGGTTCAAGGGATTCTTCCTCCAGCTAAAACATGCATGTGAAACCCACAGTATGGTCCACCGTGTTATGGGGAAATGATTTAAAATGCATCTCAGTTTTCGTATCCTGGTCCTCGGGTTCACCATTCCAGATGATTTACTAACAGTCTCCCTGCTTGGAGAGTCAGTGCCTTTAACCTCCTGTTTGGCACAGCTTGCAATTTCTGTGCAAGATGAACAGGAATAGGGAGAACCAATGAGAGACTAGCTGTAGGTGTCTGCACGGGCAAATGTAACGCTCATTTCCCACCAGGAAGAGGAATTTACCAA
Organism: Phocoena phocoena; assembly: GCF_963924675.1. Classification (NCBI taxonomy): domain Eukaryota; kingdom Metazoa; phylum Chordata; class Mammalia; order Artiodactyla; family Phocoenidae; genus Phocoena; species Phocoena phocoena. The sequence goes on along the minus strand of NW_027077752.1, from coordinate 541,892 downwards.
AGGCTCAGCATGCCCTGCCCGAAACAGATTAGGGCCTGAAGCAATCCTGCGGTTTTGTGCCCAGCTCACAAGAAAGCGAGTTGAAGAAAGGAGCTCAGGGGCACTGTAATTCACAAACCTGCAGAGTTATAAATGACAGCTATCCTCCAAAAATATATTGAAGTAAGCCTGCGAAGGGGACTTGAAAGCGGGGCAGAATTTCAGGAAAACGATTGCAGGGGGTAGACTGGAATTGCCCTGAAAGCATAGGAAAAGAGGCAGAACGTCGACAATGATGCACTTGGCCAAAAAGGGCGTATGCGTTTTTTCCTGAATATATTCAGGAAAAAACGCATACGCCCTTTTTGGCCAACCAAGCAAGCCTGTAAAGGAAATCTGCACTACAATGAAGTCTCACTGCCCCCCGGGCAAGAGGGCCATCTGAAAAAAGTGTAAAATCCAGAAAGGTAGGACAGGATATGGAGAACAGGGAGCCTTGTTATGCTGATTGGCAGGATGTAAATTGCCAGCAGCCAGCCTGGAGAAGTGTATGGTGTTTCCTGAAACACATAAGAAACAAAGCAACACAGTCTATGGCACTTCCACTTATGGTCCTATAGCTTACGGAAATTAAAATCAAAAACAGACAGCCACCCCAATATTTGGGACGGCTGTGTTCACAAGAAGCTCGTCTACAGTAACAGGTAAATATCCCAGAAAGCAAAATATGGATAACGAAGTTGTGGCACGTACGTACAATGCAATATCACTCAGCAATGAAATCTGTGTCATCAGGCCCGTAGCGGCATAGTGAGTGGATGCAGGTACGGTGATTCTACGTGAACTACGTCACACAGAAAAAGAAACATCATAAGATATCACTAATACACGGAATGTAAACTTGACTACACATGAACTGAATTACAAAACAGAACAGGGTCTCAAATTTAGAAAACCAACTAGTGCTTGCTTATGGGGAAAGGTGCGTTGGGGTGCTTCATAAAACCAGAGACTGAAATTAGCACAGATAACTTTCCATAAGCCAAATATGTAATAGACAAGACCTACTCCTTGCTCAACGAAATGGACCCAACACCACATATTCAACGCCTAGGAATATACCTGACTAGGAAGAATCTTAAAACCCATGGATATATATGTCTCCGTAAGAGAATCAAGCGTGTGTACAGCGGCATAAACGCAGCAGTGAAAATCCGATAAATCCCATTATCAAAATAAATTTCAAAAAAAAATCATAAAGACAGTGAAATAGAGAGCAATTCTTAAATAATTCACTCAGGGCATGTGATGCAACCGGGATTTAACACATCTACACCCAGAGCTGGTTGAGACATAAGGCTGGACACTTCAGGCTGATAGCATTGGTGAGTTTCGGTGAGCAAATGCAGACCCTTTGAAGTCATACTGCATGGTACCCATTCCATGGGTCCCAACTCTCCAGGTTCAAGGGATTCTTCCTCCAGCTAAAACATGCATGGGAAACCAAGAGTATCGTCCACCATGTGATTGGGAAATGATTTAAAATGCATCTCAGTTTTCGTATCCTGGTCCTCGGGTTCACCATTCCAGATGCTTTACTAACACTCTCCCCGCTTGGAGAGTCAGTGCCTTTAACCTCCTCTTTGGCACAGCTTGCAATTTCTGTGCAAAATGAACAGGAATAGGGAGAACCAATGAGAGACTAGCTGTAGGTGTCTGCACGGGCAAATGTAACGCTCATTGCCCACCAGGAAGAGGAATTAAACAAAGGCTCAGTGTGCCCTGCTGGAAACAGATTAGGGCCTGAAGCAATCCTGCGGTTTTGTGCCCAGCTCACAAGAAAGCGAGTTGAAGAAAGGAGCTCAGGGGCACTGTAATTCACAAACCTGCAGAGTTATAAATGACAGCTTTCCTCCAAAAATATATTGAAGTAAGCCTGCGAAGGGGACTTGAAAGCGGGGCAGAATTTCAGGAAAACGATTGCAGGGGGTAGACTGGAATTGCCCTGAAAGCATAGGAAAAGAGGCAGAACGTCGACAATGATGCACTTGGCCAAAAAGGGCGTATGCGTTTTTTCCTGAATATATTCAGGAAAAAACGCATACGCCCTTTTTGGCCAACCAAGCAAGCCTGTAAATGAAATCTGCACTACAATGAAGTCTCACTGCCCCCCTGGCAAAAGGGCCATCTGAAAAAAGTGTAAAATCCAGAAAGGTAGGACAGGATATGGAGAACAGGGAGCCTTCTTATGCTGATTGGCAGGATGTAAATTGCCAGCAGCCACCCTGGAGAAGTGTATGGTGTTTCCTGAAACACGAAAGAAACAAAGCAACACAGCCTATGGCACTTCCACTTATGGTCCTATAGCTTACGGAAATTAAAATCAAAAACAGACAGCCACCCCAATATTTGGGACGGCTGTGTTCCCAAGAAGCTCGTCTACAGTATCAGGTAAATATCCCAGAAAGCAAAAAATGGATAAAGAACTTGTGGCACGTACGTACAATGCAATATCACTCAGCAATGAAATCTGTGTCATCAGGCCCATAGCGGCATAGTGAGTGGATGCAGGTACGGTGATTCTACGTGAACTACGTCACACAGAAAAAGAAACATCATAAGATATCACGAATACACGGAATGTAAACTTGACTACACATGAACTGAATTACAAAATAGAAAAGGGTCTCAAATTTAGAAAACCAACTAGTGCTTGCTTATGGGGAAAGGTGCCTTGGGGTGCTGCATAAAACCAGAGACTGAAATTAGCACAGATAACTTTCCATAAGCCCAATATGTAATAGACAAGACCTACTCCTTGCTCAACGAAATGGACCCAACACCACATATTCAACGCCTAGGAATATACCTGACTAGGAAGAATCTTAAAACCCATGGATATATATGTCTCCGTAAGAGAATCAAGGGTGTGTACAGCGGCCGAAAGGCAGCAGTGAAAATCCGATAAATCCCATTATCAAAATAAATTTCGAAAACAAAACACAAAGACAGTGAAATAGAGAGCAATTCTTAAATAATTCACTCAGAGCATGTGATGCAACCGGGATTGACCACATCTACACCCAGAGCTGGTTGAGACATAAGGCTGGACACTTCAGGCTGATAGCATTGGTGAGTTTAGGTGAGCAAATGCACACCCTTTGAAGTCATACTGTATGGTACCTATTCCATGGGTCCCAACTCTTCAGGTTCAAGGGATTCTTCCTCCAGCTAAAACATGCATGTGAAACCCACAGTATGGTCCACCGTGTTATGGGGAAATGATTTAAAATGCATCTCAGTTTTCGTATCCTGGTCCTCGGGTTCACCATTCCAGATGATTTACTAACAGTCTCCCTGCTTGGAGAGTCAGTGCCTTTAACCTCCTGTTTGGCACAGCTTGCAATTTCTGTGCAAGATGAACAGGAATAGGGAGAACCAATGAGAGACTAGCTGTAGGTGTCTGCACGGGCAAATGTAACGCTCATTGCCCACCAGGAAGAGGAATTTACCAAAGGCTCAGCATGCCCTGCCCGAAACAGATTAGGGCCTGAAGCAATCCTGCGGTTTTGTGCCCAGTTCACAAGAAAGCGAGTTGAAGAAAGGAGCTCAGGGGCACTGTAATTCACAAAGCTGCAGAGTTATAAATGACAGCTATCCTCCAAAAATATATTGAAGTAAGCCTGCGAAGGGGACTTGAAAGCGGGGCAGAATTTCAGGAAAACGATTGCAGGGGGTAGACTGGAATTGCCCTGAAAGCATAGGAAAAGAGGCAGAACGTCGACAATGATGCACTTGGCCAAAAAGGGCGTATGCGTTTTTTCCTGAATATATTCAGGAAAAAACGCATATGCCCTTTTTGGCCAACCAAGCAAGCCTGTAAATGAAATCTGCACTACAATGAAGTCTCACTGCCCCCCGGGCAAGAGGGCCATCTGAAAAAAGTGTAAAATCCAGAAAGGTAGGACAGGATATGGAGAACAGGGAGCCTTGTTATGCTGATTGGCAGGATGTAAATTGCCAGCAGCCAGCCTGGAGAAGTGTATGGTGTTTCCTGAAACACATAAGAAACAAAGCAACACAGTCTATGGCACTTCCACTTATGGTCCTATAGCTTACGGAAATTAAAATCAAAAACAGACAGCCACCCCAATATTTGGGACGGCTGTGTTCACAAGAAGCTCGTCTACAGTAACAGGTAAATATCCCAGAAAGCAAAATATGGATAAAGAAGTTGTGGCACGTACGTACAATGCAATATCACTCAGCAATGAAATCTGTGTCATCAGGCCCGTAGCGGCATAGTGAGTGGATGCAGGTACGGTGATTCTATGTGAACTACGTCACACAGAAAAAGAAACATCATAAGATATCACTAATACACGGAATGTAAACTTGACTACACATGAACTGAATTACAAAACAGAACAGGGTCTCAAATTTAGAAAACCAACTAGTGCTTGCTTATGGGGAAAGGTGCGTTGGGGTGCTTCATAAAACCAGAGACTGAAATTAGCACAGATAACTTTCCATAAGCCAAATATGTAATAGACAAGACCTACTCCTTGCTCAACGAAATGGACCCAACACCACATATTCAACGCCTAGGAATATACCTGACTAGGAAGAATCTTAAAACCCATGGATATATATGTCTCCGTAAGAGAATCAAGCGTGTGTACAGCGGCATAAACGCAGCAGTGAAAATCCGATAAATCCCATTATCAAAATAAATTTCAAAAAAAAATCATAAAGACCGTGAAATAGAGAGCAATTCTTAAATAATTCACTCAGGGCATGTGATGCAACCGGGATTTAACACATCTACACCCAGAGCTGGTTGAGACATAAGGCTGGACACTTCAGGCTGATAGCATTGGTGAGTTTCGGTGAGCAAATGCAGACCCTTTGAAGTCATACTGCATGGTACCCATTCCATGGGTCCCAACTCTCCAGGTTCAAGGGATTCTTCCTCCAGCTAAAACATGCATGGGAAACCAAGAGTATCGTCCACCATGTGATTGGGAAATGATTTAAAATGCATCTCAGTTTTCGTATCCTGGTCCTCGGGTTCACCATTCCAGATGCTTTACTAACACTCTCCCCGCTTGCAGAGTCAGTGCCTTTAACCTCCTCTTTGGCACAGCTTGCAATTTCTGTGCAAAATGAACAGGAATAGGGAGAACCAATGAGAGACTAGCTGTAGGTGTCTGCACGGGCAAATGTAACGCTCATTGCCCACCAGGAAGAGGAATTAAACAAAGGCTCAGTGTGCCCTGCTGGAAACAGATTAGGGCCTGAAGCAATCCTGCGGTTTTGTGCCCAGCTCACAAGAAAGCGAGTTGAAGAAAGGAGCTCAGGGGCACTGTAATTCACAAACCTGCAGAGTTATAAATGACAGCTTTCCTCCAAAAATATATTGAAGTAAGCCTGCGAAGGGGACTTGAAAGCGGGGCAGAATTTCAGGAAAACGATTGCAGGGGGTAGACTGGAATTGCCCTGAAAGCATAGGAAAAGAGGCAGAACGTTGACAATGATGCACTTGGCCAAAAAGGGCGTATGCGTTTTTTCCTGAATATATTCAGGAAAAAACGCATACGCCCTTTTTGGCCAACCAAGCAAGCCTGTAAATGAAATCTGCACTACAATGAAGTCTCACTGCCCCCCTGGCAAAAGGGCCATCTGAAAAAAGTGTAAAATCCAGAAAGGTAGGACAGGATATGGAGAACAGGGAGCCTTGTTATGCTGATAGGCAGGATGTAAATTGCCAGCAGCCACCCTGGAGAAGTGTATGGTGTTTCCTGAAACACGAAAGAAACAAAGCAACACAGCCTATGGCACTTCCACTTATGGTCCTATAGCTTACGGAAATTAAAATCAAAAACAGACAGCCACCCCAATATTTGAGACGGCTGTGTTCACAAGAAGCTCGTCTACAGTATCAGGTAAATATCCCAGAAAGCAAAAAATGGATAAAGAACTTGTGGCACGTACGTACAATGCAATATCACTCAGCAATGAAATCTGTGTCATCAGGCCCATAGCGGCATAGTGAGTGGATGCAGGTACGGTGATTCTACGTGAACTACGTCACACAGAAAAAGAAACATCATAAGATATCACGAATACACGGAATGTAAACTTGACTACACATGAACTGAATTACAAAATAGAAAAGGGTCTCAAATTTAGAAAACCAACTAGTGCTTGCTTATGGGGAAAGGTGCATTGGGGTGCTGCATAAAACCAGAGACTGAAATTAGCACAGATAACTTTCCATAAGCCCAATATGTAATAGACAAGACCTATTCCTTGCTCAACGAAATGGACCCAACACCACATATTCAACGCCTAGGAATATACCTGACTAGGAAGAATCTTAAAACCCATGGATATATATGTCTCCGTAAGAGAATCAAGGGTGTGTACAGCGGCCGAAAGGCAGCAGTGAAAATCCGATAAATCCCATTATCAAAATAAATTTCGAAAACAAAACACAAAGACAGTGAAATAGAGAGCAATTCTTAAATAATTCACTCAGGGCATGTGATGCAACCGGGATTGACCACATCTACACCCAGAGCTGGTTGAGACATAAGGCTGGACACTTCAGGCTGATAGCATTGGTGAGTTTCGGTGAGCAAATGCACACCCTTTGAAGTCATACTGTATGGTACCTATTCCATGGGTCCCAACTCTTCAGGTTCAAGGGATTCTTCCTCCAGCTAAAACATGCATGTGAAACCCACAGTATGGTCCACCGTGTTATGGGGAAATGATTTAAAATGCATCTCAGTTTTCGTATCCTGGTCCTCGGGTTCACCATTCCAGATGATTTACTAACAGTCTCCCTGCTTGGAGAGTCAGTGCCTTTAACCTCCTGTTTGGCACAGCTTGCAATTTCTGTGCAAGATGAACAGGAATAGGGAGAACCAATGAGAGACTAGCTGTAGGTGTCTGCACGGGCAAATGTAACGCTCATTTCCCACCAGGAAGAGGAATTTACCAAAGGCTCAGCATGCCCTGCCCGAAACAGATTAGGGCCTGAAGCAATCCTGCGGTTTTGTGCCCAGTTCACAAGAAAGCGAGTTGAAGAAAGGAGCTCAGGGGCACTGTAATTCACAAACCTGCAGAGTTATAAATGACAGCTATCCTCCAAAAATATATTGAAGTAAGCCTGCGAAGGGGACTTGAAAGCGGGGCAGAATTTCAGGAAAACGATTGCAGGGGGTAGACTGGAATTGCCCTGAAAGCATAGGAAAAGAGGCAGAACGTCGACAATGATGCACTTGGCCAAAAAGGGCGTATGCGTTTTTTCCTGAATATATTCAGGAAAAAACGCATACGCCCTTTTTGGCCAACCAAGCAAGCCTGTAAAGGAAATCTGCACTACAATGAAGTCTCACTGCCCCCCGGGCAAGAGGGCCATCTGAAAAAAGTGTAAAATCCAGAAAGGTAGGACAGGATATGGAGAACAGGGAGCCTTGTTATGCTGATTGGCAGGATGTAAATTGCCAGCAGCCAGCCTGGAGAAGTGTATGGTGTTTCCTGAAACACGAAAGAAACAAAGCAACACAGCCTATGGCACTTCCACTTATGGTCCTATAGCTTACGGAAATTAAAATCAAAAACAGACAGCCACCCCAATATTTGAGACGGCTGTGTTCACAAGAAGCTCGTCTACAGTATCAGGTAAATATCCCAGAAAGCAAAAAATGGATAAAGAACTTGTGGCACGTACGTACAATGCAATATCACTCAGCAATGAAATCTGTGTCATCAGGCCCATAGCGGCATAGTGAGTGGATGCAGGTACGGTGATTCTACGTGAACTACGTCACACAGAAAAAGAAACATCATAAGATATCACGAATACACGGAATGTAAACTTGACTACACATGAACTGAATTACAAAATAGAAAAGGGTCTCAAATTTAGAAAACCAACTAGTGCTTGCTTATGGGGAAAGGTGCATTGGGGTGCTGCATAAAACCAGAGACTGAAATTAGCACAGATAACTTTCCATAAGCCCAATATGTAATAGACAAGACCTATTCCTTGCTCAACGAAATGGACCCAACACCACATATTCAACGCCTAGGAATATACCTGACTAGGAAGAATCTTAAAACCCATGGATATATATGTCTCCGTAAGAGAATCAAGGGTGTGTACAGCGGCCGAAAGGCAGCAGTGAAAATCCGATAAATCCCATTATCAAAATAAATTTCGAAAACAAAACACAAAGACAGTGAAATAGAGAGCAATTCTTAAATAATTCACTCAGGGCATGTGATGCAACCGGGATTGACCACATCTACACCCAGAGCTGGTTGAGACATAAGGCTGGACACTTCAGGCTGATAGCATTGGTGAGTTTCGGTGAGCAAATGCACACCCTTTGAAGTCATACTGTATGGTACCTATTCCATGGGTCCCAACTCTTCAGGTTCAAGGGATTCTTCCTCCAGCTAAAACATGCATGTGAAACCCACAGTATGGTCCACCGTGTTATGGGGAAATGATTTAAAATGCATCTCAGTTTTCGTATCCTGGTCCTCGGGTTCACCATTCCAGATGATTTACTAACAGTCTCCCTGCTTGGAGAGTCAGTGCCTTTAACCTCCTGTTTGGCACAGCTTGCAATTTCTGTGCAAGATGAACAGGAATAGGGAGAACCAATGAGAGACTAGCTGTAGGTGTCTGCACGGGCAAATGTAACGCTCATTTCCCACCAGGAAGAGGAATTTACCAAAGGCTCAGCATGCCCTGCCCGAAACAGATTAGGGCCTGAAGCAATCCTGCGGTTTTGTGCCCAGTTCACAAGAAAGCGAGTTGAAGAAAGGAGCTCAGGGGCACTGTAATTCACAAACCTGCAGAGTTATAAATGACAGCTATCCTCCAAAAATATATTGAAGTAAGCCTGCGAAGGGGACTTGAAAGCGGGGCAGAATTTCAGGAAAACGATTGCAGGGGGTAGACTGGAATTGCCCTGAAAGCATAGGAAAAGAGGCAGAACGTCGACAATGATGCACTTGGCCAAAAAGGGCGTATGCGTTTTTTCCTGAATATATTCAGGAAAAAACGCATACGCCCTTTTTGGCCAACCAAGCAAGCCTGTAAAGGAAATCTGCACTACAATGAAGTCTCACTGCCCCCCGGGCAAGAGGGCCATCTGAAAAAAGTGTAAAATCCAGAAAGGTAGGACAGGATATGGAGAACAGGGAGCCTTGTTATGCTGATTGGCAGGATGTAAATTGCCAGCAGCCAGCCTGGAGAAGTGTATGGTGTTTCCTGAAACACGAAAGAAACAAAGCAACACAGCCTATGGCACTTCCACTTATGGTCCTATAGCTTACGGAAATTAAAATCAAAAACAGACAGCCACCCCAATAGTTGAGATGGCTGTGTTCACAAGAAGCTCGTCTACAGTATCAGGTAAATATCCCAGAAAGCAAAAAATGGATAAAGAACTTGTGGCACGTACGTACAATGCAATATCACTCAGCAATGAAATCTGTGTCATCAGGCCCATAGCGGCATAGTGAGTGGATGCAGGTACGGTGATTCTACGTGAACTACGTCACACAGAAAAAGAAACATCATAATATATCACGAATACACGGAATGTAAACTTGACTACACATGAACTGAATTACAAAATAGAAAAGGGTCTCAAATTTAGAAAACCAACTAGTGCTTGCTTATGGGGAAAGGTGCCTTGGGGTGCTGCATAAAACCAGAGACTGAAATTAGCACAGATAACTTTCCATAAGCCCAATATGTAATAGACAAGACCTACTCCTTGCTCAACGAAATGGACCCAACACCACATATTCAACGCCTAGGAATATACCTGACTAGGAAGAATCTTAAAACCCATGGATATATATGTCTCCGTAAGAGAATCAAGGGTGTGTACAGCGGCCGAAAGGCAGCAGTGAAAATCCGATAAATCCCATTATCAAAATAAATTTCGAAAACAAAACACAAAGACAGTGAAATAGAGAGCACTTCTTAAATAATTCACTCAGGGCATGTGATGCAACAGGGATTTAACACATCTACACCCAGAGCTGGTTGAGACATAAGGCTGGACACTTCAGGCTGATAGCATTGGTGAGTTTAGGTGAGCAAATGCACACCCTTTGAAGTCATACTGTATGGTACCTATTCCATGGGTCCCAACTCTTCAGGTTCAAGGGATTCTTCCTCCAGCTAAAACATGCATGTGAAACCCACAGTATGGTCCACCGTGTTATGGGGAAATGATTTAAAATGCATCTCAGTTTTCGTATCCTGGTCCTCGGGTTCACCATTCCAGATGATTTACTAACAGTCTCCCTGCTTGGAGAGTCAGTGCCTTTAACCTCCTGTTTGGCACAGCTTGCAATTTCTGTGCAAGATGAACAGGAATAGGGAGAACCAATGAGAGACTAGCTGTAGGTGTCTGCACGGGCAAATGTAACGCTCATTTCCCACCAGGAAGAGGAATTTACCAAAGGCTCAGCATGCCCTGCCCGAAACAGATTAGGGCCTGAAGCAATCCTGCGGTTTTGTGCCCAGTTCACAAGAAAGCGAGTTGAAGAAAGGAGCTCAGGGGCACTGTAATTCACAAACCTGCAGAGTTATAAATGACAGCTATCCTCCAAAAATATATTGAAGTAAGCCTGCGAAGGGGACTTGAAAGCGGGGCAGAATTTCAGGAAAACGATTGCAGGGGGTAGACTGGAATTGCCCTGAAAGCATAGGAAAAGAGGCAGAACGTCGACAATGATGCACTTGGCCAAAAAGGGCGTATGCGTTTTTTCCTGAATATATTCAGGAAAAAACGCATACGCCCTTTTTGGCCAACCAAGCAAGCCTGTAAAGGAAATCTGCACTACAATGAAGTCTCACTGCCCCCCGGGCAAGAGGGCCATCTGAAAAAAGTGTAAAATCCAGAAAGGTAGGACAGGATATGGAGAACAGGGAGCCTTGTTATGCTGATTGGCAGGATGTAAATTGCCAGCAGCCAGCCTGGAGAAGTGTATGGTGTTTCCTGAAACACATAAGAAACAAAGCAACACAGTCTATGGCACTTCCACTTATGGTCCTATAGCTTACGGAAATTAAAATCAAAAACAGACAGCCACCCCAATATTTGGGACGGCTGTGTTCACAAGAAGCTCGTCTACAGTAACAGGTAAATATCCCAGAAAGCAAAATATGGATAAAGAAGTTGTGGCACGTACGTACAATGCAATATCACTCAGCAATGAAATCTGTGTCATCAGGCCCGTAGCGGCATAGTGAGTGGATGCAGGTACGGTGATTCTACGTGAACTACGTCACACAGAAAAAGAAACATCATAAGATATCACTAATACACGGAATGTAAACTTGACTACACATGAACTGAATTACAAAACAGAACAGGGTCTCAAATTTAGAAAACCAACTAGTGCTTGCTTATGGGGAAAGGTGCGTTGGGGTGCTTCATAAAACCAGAGACTGAAATTAGCACAGATAACTTTCCATAAGCCAAATATGTAATAGACAAGACCTACTCCTTGCTCAACGAAATGGACCCAACACCACATATTCAACGCCTAGGAATATACCTGACTAGGAAGAATCTTAAAACCCATGGATATATATGTCTCCGTAAGAGAATCAAGCGTGTGTACAGCGGCATAAACGCAGCAGTGAAAATCCGATAAATCCCATTATCAAAATAAATTTCAAAAAAAAATCATAAAGACAGTGAAATAGAGAGCAATTCTTAAATAATTCACTCAGGGCATGTGATGCAACCGGGATTTAACACATCTACACCCAGAGCTGGTTGAGACATAAGGCTGGACACTTCAGGCTGATAGCATTGGTGAGTTTCGGTGAGCAAATGCAGACCCTTTGAAGTCATACTGCATGGTACCCATTCCATGGGTCCCAACTCTCCAGGTTCAAGGGATTCTTCCTCCAGCTAAAACATGCATGGGAAACCAAGAGTATCGTCCACCATGTGATTGGGAAATGATTTAAAATGCATCTCAGTTTTCGTATCCTGGTCCTCGGGTTCACCATTCCAGATGCTTTACTAACACTCTCCCCGCTTGGAGAGTCAGTGCCTTTAACCTCCTCTTTGGCACAGCTTGCAATTTCTGTGCAAAATGAACAGGAATAGGGAGAACCAATGAGAGACTAGCTGTAGGTGTCTGCACGGGCAAATGTAACGCTCATTGCCCACCAGGAAGAGGAATTAAACAAAGGCTCAGTGTGCCCTGCTGGAAACAGATTAGGGCCTGAAGCAATCCTGCGGTTTTGTGCCCAGCTCACAAGAAAGCGAGTTGAAGAAAGGAGCTCAGGGGCACTGTAATTCACAAACCTGCAGAGTTATAAATGACAGCTTTCCTCCAAAAATATATTGAAGTAAGCCTGCGAAGGGGACTTGAAAGCGGGGCAGAATTTCAGGAAAACGATTGCAGGGGGTAGACTGGAATTGCCCGGAAAGCATAGGAAAAGAGGCACAACGACGACAATGATGAACTTGGCCAAAAACGGCGTATGCGTTTTTTCCTGAATATATTCAGGAAAAAACGCATACGCACTTTTTGGCCAACCAAGCAAGCCTGTAAAGGAAATCTGCACTACAATGAAGTCTCACTGCCCCCCGGGCAAAAGGGCCATCTGAAAAAAGGGTAAAATCCAGAAAGGTAGGACAGGATATGGAGAACAGGGAGCCTTGTTATGCTGATTGGCAGGATGGAAATTGCCAACAGCCACCCTGGAGAAGTGTATGGTGTTTCCTGAAACACGTAAGAAATAAAGCAACACAGCCTATGGCAATTGCACTTATGGTCCTATTCCTTAGGGAAATTAAAATGAAAGACAGAGAGCCACCCCAAAGTTTGGGACGGCTGTGTTCCCAAGAAGCTCGTCTACAGTACCAGGTAAATACCCCAGAAAGCAAAAAATGGATAAAGAAGTTGTGGCACGTACGTGCAATGCAGTATCACTCAGCAATGAAATCTGTGTCATCAGGCCCGTAGCGGCATAGTGAGTGGATGCAGGTACGGTGATTCTACGTGAACTACGTCACACAGAAAAAGAAACATCATAAGATATCACTAATACACGGAATGAAAACTTGACTACACATGAACTGAATTACAAAACAGAACAGGGTCTCAAATTTAGAAAACCAACTAGTGCTTGCTTATGGGGAAAGGTGCCTTGGGGTGCTGCATAAAACCAGAGACTGAAATTAGCACAGATAACTTTCCATAAGCCAAATATGTAATAGACAAGACCTACTCCTTGCTCAACGAAATGGACCCAACACCACATATTCAACGCCTAGGAATATACCTGACTAGGAAGAATCTTAAAACCCATGGATATATATGTCTCCGTAAGAGAATCAAGCGGGTGTACAGCGGCCGAAACGCAGCAGTGAAAATCCGATAAATCCCATTATCAAAATAAATTTCGAAAACAAAACACAAAGACAGTGAAATAGAGAGCAATTCTTAAATAATTCACTCAGGGCATGTGATGCAACCGGGATTGACCACATCTACACCCAGAGCTGGTTGAGACATAAGGCTGGACACTTCAGGCTGATAGCATTGGTGAGTTTCGGTGAGCAAATGCAGACCCTTTGAAGTCATACTGCATGGTACCTATTCCATGGGTCCCAACTCTTCAGGTTCAAGGGATTCTTCCTCCATCTAAAACATGCATGGGAAACCCACAGTATGGTCCACCGTGTGATTGGGAAACGATTTAAAATGCATCTCAGTTTTCGTATCCTGGTCCTCGGGTTCACCATTCCAGATGCTTTACTAACACTCTCTCCGCTTGGAGAGTCAGTGCCTTTAACCTCCTGTTTGGCACAGCTTGCAATTTCTGAGCAAGATGAACAGCAATAGGGAGAACCAATGAGAGACTAGCTGTAGGTGTCTGCACGGGCAAATGTAACGCTCATTGCCCACCAGGAAGAGGAATTAAACAAAGGCTCAGTGTGCCCTGCTGGAAACAGATTAGGGCCTGAAGCAATCCTGCGGTTTTGTGCCCAGCTCACAAGAAAGCGAGTTGAAGAAAGGAGCTCAGGGGCACTGTAATTCACAAACCTGCAGAGTTATAAATGACAGCTATCTTCCAAAAGTATATTGAAGTAAGCCTGCGAAGGGGACTTGAAAGCGAGGCAGAATTTCAGGAAAACGATTGCAGGGGTACACTGGAATTGCCCTGAAAGCATAGGAAAAGAGGCACAACGTCGACAATGATGCACTTGGCCAAAAAGGGCGTATGCGTTTTTTCCTGAATATATTCAGGAAAAAAACGCACACGCCCTTTTTGGCCAACCAAGCAAGCCTGTAAAGGAAATCTGCACTACAATGAAGTCTCACTGCCCCCCGGGAAAAGGGCCATCTGAAAAAAGTGTAACATCCAGAAAGATAGGACAGGATATGGAGAACAGGGAGCCTTGTTATGCTGATTGGCCGGATGTAAATTGCCAACAGCCACCCTGGAGAAGTGTATGGTGTTTCCTGAAACACGTAAGAAATAAAGCAACACAGCCTATGGCAATTGCACTTATGGTCCTATTCCTTAGGGAAATTAAAATCAAAAACAGAGAGCCACCCCAAAGTTTGGGACGGCTGTGTTCCCAAGAAGCTCGTCTACAGTACCAGGTAAATACCCCAGAAAGCAAAAAATGGATAAAGAAGTTGTGGCACGTACGTGCAATGCAGTATCACTCAGCAATGAAATCTGTGTCATCAGGCCCGTAGCGGCATAGTGAGTGGATGCAGGTACGGTGATTCTACGTGAACTACGTCACACAGAAAAAGAAACATCATAAGATATCACTAATACACGGAATGAAAACTTGACTACACATGAACTGAATTACAAAACAGAACAGGGTCTCAAATTTAGAAAACCAACTAGTGCTTGCTTATGGGGAAAGGTGCCTTGGGGTGCTGCATAAAACCAGAGACTGAAATTAGCACAGATAACTTTCCATAAGCCAAATATGTAATAGACAAGACCTACTCGTTTCTCAACGAAATGGACCCAACACCACATATTCAACACCTAGGAATATACCTGACTAGGAAGAATCTTAAAACCCATGGATATATATGTCTCCGTAAGAGAATCAACCGTGTGTACAGCGGCATAAACGCAGCAGTGAAAATGCGATAAATCCCATTATCAAAATAAATTTCGAAAACAAAACACAAAGACAGTGAAATAGAGAGCACTTCTTAAATAATTCACTCAGGGCATGTGATGCAACAGGGATTTAACACATCTACACCC
This sequence comes from Phocoena phocoena, assembly GCF_963924675.1. Classification (NCBI taxonomy): domain Eukaryota; kingdom Metazoa; phylum Chordata; class Mammalia; order Artiodactyla; family Phocoenidae; genus Phocoena; species Phocoena phocoena. Next base: position 526,600 of record NW_027077752.1, on the reverse strand, counting down.
AGAGCTGGTTGAGACATAAGGCTGGACACTTCAGGCTGATAGCATTGGTGAGTTTCTGTGAGCAAATGCAGACCCTTTGAAGTCATACTGCATGGTACCCATTCCATGAGTCCCAACTCTCCAGGTTCAAGGGCTTCTTCCTTCAGCTAAAACATGCATGGGAAACACAGAGTATGGTACACCGTGAGATTGGGAAACGATTTGAAATGGATCTCAGTTTTCGTATCCTTGTCCTCGGGTTCACCATTCCAGACGCTTTACTAACACTCTCCCCGCTTGGAGAGTCAGTGCCTTTAACCTCCTGTTTGGCACAGTTTGCAATTTCTGTGCAAGATGAACAGGAATAGGGAGAACCAATGAGAGACTAGCTGTAGGTGTCTGCACGGGCAAATGTAACGCTCATTTCCCACCAGGAAGAGGAATTTACCAAAGGCTCAGCATGCCCTGCCCGAAACAGATTAGGGCCTGAAGCAATCCTGCGGTTTTGTGCCCAGCTCACAAGAAAGTGAGTTGAAGAAAGCAGCTCAGGGGCACTGTAATTCACAAACCTGCAGAGTTATAAATGACAGCTATCCTCCAAAAAATATATTGAAGTAAGCCTGCGAAGGGGACTTGAAAGCGGGGCAGAATTTCAGGAAAACGATTGCAGGGGGTAGACTGGAATTGCCCTGAAAGCATAGGAAAAGAGGCACAACGTTGACAATGATGCACTTGGCCAAAAAGGGCGTATGCGTTTTTTCCTGAATATATTCAGGAAAAAAGCATATGCCCTTTTTGGCCAACCAAGCAAGCCTGTAAAGGAAATCTGCACTAAAATGAAGTCTCACTGCCCCCCGGGCAAAAGGGCCATCTGAAAAAAGTGTAAAATCCAGAAAGGTAGGACAGGATATGGAGAACAGGGAGCCTTGTTATGCTGATGGGCAGGATGTAAATTGACAGCAGCCACCCTGGAGAAGTGTATGGTGTTTCCTGCAACAAGTAAGAAACAAAGCAACACAGCCTATGGCACTTCCACTTATGGTCCTATAGTTTACGCAAATTAAAATCAAAAAGAGACAGCCACCCCAATATTTGGGACGGCGGTGTTCACAAGAAGCTCGTCTACAGTATCAGGTAAATATCCCAGAAAGCAAAAAATGGATAAAGAAGTTGTGGCCCGTACGTACAATGCAATATCACTCAGCAATGAAATCTGTGTCATCAGGCCCGTAGCGGCATAGTGAGTGGATGCAGTTACGGTGATTCTACGTGAACTACGTCACACAGAAAAAGAAACATCATAAGATATCACTAATACACGGAATGTAAACTTGACTACACATGAACTGAATTACAAAACAGAACAGGGTCTCAAATTTAGAAAACCAACTAGTGCTTGCTTATGGGAAAAGGTGCCTTGGGGTGCTGCATAAAACCAGAGACTGAAATTAGCACAGATAACTTTCCATAAGCCAAATATGTAATAGACAAGACCTACTCCTTGCTCAACGAAATGGACCCAACACCACATATTCAACGCCTAGGAATATACCTGACTAGGAAGAATCTTAAAACCCATGGATATATATGTCTCCGTAAGAGAATCAAGCGTGTGTACAGCGGCCGAAACGCAGCAGTGAAAATCCGATAAATCCCATTATCAAAATAAATTTCGAAAACAAAACACAAAGACAGTGAAATAGAGAGCAATTCTTAAATAATTCACTCAGGGCATGTGATGCAACCGGGATTGACCACATCTACACCCAGAGCTGGTTGAGACATAAGGCTGGACACTTCAGGCTGATAGCATTGGTGAGTTTCGGTGCGCAAATGCAGACCCTTTGAAGTCATACTGCATGGTACCCATTCCATGGGTCCCAACTCTCCAGGTTCAAGGGATTCTTCCTCCAGCTAAAAGATGCATGGGAAACCCAGAGTATCGTCCACCATGTGATTGGGAAACGATTTAAAATGCATCTCAGTTTTCGTATCCTGGTCCTCGGGTTCACCATTCCAGATGCTTTACTAACACTCTCCCCGCTTGGAGAGTCAGTGCCTTTAACCTCCTGTTTGGCACAGCTTGCAATTTCTGTGCAAGATGAACAGGAATAGGGAGAACCAATGAGAGACTAGCTGTAGATGTCTGCACGGGCAAATGTAACGCTCATTTCCCACCAGGAAGTAAAATTAACCAAAGGCTCAGCATGCCCTGCCGGAAACAGATTAGGGCCTGAAGCAATCCTGCGGTTTTGTGCCCAGCTCACAAGAAAGCGAGTTGAAGAAAGGAGCTCAAGGGCACTGTAATTCACAAACCTGCAGAGTTATAAATGACAGCTATCCTCCAAAAATATATTGAAGTAAGCCTGCGAAGGGGACTTGAAAGCGGGGCAGAATTTCAGGAAAACGATTGCAGGGGGTAGACTGGAATTGCCCTGAAAGCATAGGAAAACAGGCAGAACGTCGACAATGATGCACTTGGCCAAAAAGGGCGTATCCGTTTTTTCCTGAATATATTCAGGAAAAAACGCATACGCCCTTTTTGGTCAACCTAGCAAGCCTGTAAAGGAAATGTGAACTACAATGCAGTCTCACTGCCCCCCGGGCAAAAGGGCCATCTGAAAAAAGTGTAAAATCCAGAAAGGTAGGACAGGATATGGAGAACAGGGAGCCTTGTTATGCTGATTGGCAGGATGTAAATTGCCAGCAGCCACCCTGGAGAAGTGTATGGTGTTTCCTGAAACACGTAAGAAACAAAGCAACACAGCCTATGCCTCTTCCACTTATGGTCCTATAGCTTACGGAAATTAAAATCAAAAACAGACAGCCACCCCAATATTTGGGATGGCTGTGTTCACAAGAAGCTCGTCTACAGTATCAGGTAAATATCCCAGAAAGCAAAAAATGGATAAAGAAGTTGTGGCACGTACGTGCAATGCAGTATCACTCAGCAATGAAATCTGTGTCATCAGGCCTGTAGCGGCATAGTGAGTGGATGCAGGTACGGTGATTCTACGTGAACTACGTCACACAGAAAAAGAAACGTCATAAGATATCACTAATACACGGAATGTAAACTTGACTACACATGAACTGAATTACAAAACAGAACAGGGTCTCAAATTTAGAAAACCAACTAGTGCTTGCTTATGGGGAAAGGTGCGTTGGGGTGCTGCATAAAACCAGAGACTGAAATTAGCACAGATAACTTTCCATAAGCCAAATATGTAATAGACAAAACCTACTCCTTGCTCAGTGAAATGGACTCAACACCACATATTCAATGCCTAGGAATATACCTGACTAGGAAGAATCTTAAAACCCATGGATATATATGTCTCCGTAAGAGAATCAAGCATGTGTACAGCGGCCGAAACGCAGCAGTGAAAATCCGATAAATCCCATTATCAAAATAAATTTCGAAAACAAAACACAAAGATAGTGAAATAGAGAGCAATTCTTCAATAATTCACTCAGGGCAAGTGATGCAACCGGGATTGACCACATCTACACCCAGAGCTGTTTGAGACATAAGGCTGGACACTTCAGGCTGATAGCATTGGTGAGTTTCGGTGAGCAAATGCAGACCCTTTGAAATAATACTGCATGGTACCTATTCCATGGGTCCCAACTCTTCAGGTTCAAGGGATTCTTCCTCCAGCTAAAACATGCATGGGAAACCCACAGTATTGTCCACCGTGTGAATGGGAAACGATTTAAAATGCATCTCAGTTTTCGTATCCTGCTCCTCGGTTTCACCATTCCAGATGCTTTACTAACACTCTCCCTGGTTGGAGAGTCAGTGCCTTTAACCTCCTGTTTGGCACAGCTTGCAATTTCTGTGCCAGATGAACAGGAATAGGGAGAACCAATGAGAGACTAGCTGTAGATGTCTGCACGGGCAAATGTAACGCTCATTTCCCACCAGGAAGAAAAATTAACCAAAGGCTCAGCATGCCCTGCCGGAAACAGATTAGGGCCTGAAGCAATCCTGCGGTTTTGTGCCCAGCTCACAAGAAAGCGAGTTGAAGAAAGGAGCTCAAGGGTACTGTATTTCACAAACCTGCAGAGTTATAAATGACAGCTATCCTCCAAAAATATATTGAAGTAAGCCTGCGAAGGGGACTTGAAAGCGGGGCAGAATTTCAGGAAAACGATTGCAGGGGGTAGACTGGAATTGCCCTGAAAGCATAGGAAAACAGGCAGAACGTCGACAATGATGCACTTGGCCAAAAAGGGCTTATGCGTTTTTTCCTGAATATATTCAGGAAAAAACGCATAAGCCCTTTTTGGCCAACCAAGCAAGCCTGTAAAGGAAATCTCCACTACAATGAAGTCTCACTGCCCCCCGGGCAAAAGGGCCATCTGAAAAAAGTGTAAAATCCAGAAAGGTAGGACAGGATATGGAGAACAGGGAGCCTTGTTATGCTGATTGGTAGGATGTAAATTGCTAACAGCCACCCTGGAGAAGTGTATGGTGTTTCCGGAAACACGGAAGAAATAAAGCAACACAGCCTATGGCAATTGCACTTATGGTCCTATTCCTTAAGGAAATTAAAATCAAAAACAGAGAGCCACCCCAAAGTTTGGGACGGCTGTGTTCCCAATAAGCTCGTCTACAGTACCAGGTAAATATCGCAGAAAGCAAAAAATGGATAAAGAAGTTGTGGCACGTACGTGCAATGCAGTAGCACTCAGCAATGAAATCTGTGTCATCAGGCCCGTAGCGGCATAGTGAGTGGATGCAGGTACGGTGATTCTTCGTGAACTACGTCACACAGAAAAAGAAACATCATAAGATATCACTAATACACGGAATGTAAACTTGACTACACATGAACTGTATTACAAAACAGAACAGGGTCTCAAATTTAGAAAACCAACTAGTGCTTGCTTATGGGGAAAGGTGCCTTGGGGTGCTGCATAAAACCAGAGACTGAAATTAGCACAGATAACATTCCATAAGCCAAATATGTAATAAACAAGACCTACTCCTTGCTCAACGAAATGGACTCAACACCACATATTCAACGCCTAGGAATATAACTGACTAGGAAGAATCTTAAAACCCATGGATATATATGTCTCCGTAAGAGAATCAAGCGTGTGTACAGCGGCCGAAACGCAGCAGTGAAAATCCGATAAATCCTATTATCAAAATAAATTTCGAAAACAAAACACAAACACAGTGAATTAGAGAGCAATTCTTAAATAATTCACTTAGGGCATGTGATGCAACCGGGATTGACCACATCTACACCCAGAGCTGGTTGAGACATAAGGCTGGACACTTCAGGTTGATAGCATTGGTGAGTTTCCGTGAGCAAATACAGACCCTTTGAAGTCATACTGCATGGTACCTATTCCATGGGTCCCAAATCTTCAGTTTCAAGGGATTCTTCCTCCAGCTAAAACATGCATGGGAAACCCACATTATGGTCCACCGTGTGATTGGGAAACGATTTAAAATGCATCTCAGTTTTCGTATCCTGGTCCTCGGGTTCACCATTCCAGATTCTTTACTAACAATCTCCCTGCTTGGAGAGTCAGTGCCTTTAACCTCCTGTTTGGCACAGCTTGCAATTTCTGTGCAAGATGAACAGGAATAGGGAGAACCAATGAGAGACTAGCTGTAGGTGTCTGCACAGGCTAATGTAACGCTGATTTCCCACCAGGAAGAGGAATTAAACAAAGGCACAGCATGCCCTGCCGGAAAAAGATTAGGGCCTGAAGCAATCCTGCGGTTTAGTGCCCAGCTCACAAGAAAGTGAGTTGAAGAAAGCAGCTCAGGGGCACTGTAATTCACAAACCTGCAGAGTTATAAATGACAGCTATCCTCCAAAAATATATTGAAGTAAGCCTGCGAAGGGGACTTGAAAGCGGGGCAGAATTTCAGGAAAACGATTGCAGGGGGTAGACTGGAATTGCCCTGAAAGCATAGGAAAAGAGGCAGAACGTCGAGAATGATGCACTTGGCCAAAAGGGCGTATCCGTTTTTTCCTGAATATATTCAGGAAAAAACGCATACGCCCTTTTTGGCCAACCTAGCAAGCCTGTAAAGGAAATCTGAACTACAATGCAGTCTCACTGCCCCCCGGGCAAAAGGGCCATCTGAAAAAAGTGTAAAATCCAGAAAGGTAGGACAGGATATGGAGAACAGGGAGCCTTGTTATGCTGATTGGCAGGATGTAAATTGCCAGCAGCCACCCTGGAGATGTGTATGGTGTTTCCTGAAACACGTAAGAAACAAAGCAACACAGCCTATGCCTCTTCCACTTATGGTCCTATAGCTTACGGAAATTAAAATCAAAAACAGACAGCCACCCCAATATTTGGGATGGCTGTGTTCACAAGAAGCTCGTCTACAGTATCAGGTAAATATCCCAGAAAGCAAAAAATGGATAAAGAAGTTGTGGCACGTACGTGCAATGCAGTATCACTCAGCAATGAAATCTGTGTCATCAGGCCTGTAGCGGCATAGTGAGTGGATGCAGGTACGGTGATTCTACGTGAACTACGTCACACAGAAAAAGAAACGTCATAAGATATCACTAATACACGGAATGTAAACTTGACTACACATGAACTGAATTACAAAACAGAACAGGGTCTCAAATTTAGAAAACCAACTAGTGCTTGCTTATGGGGAAAGGTGCCTTGGGGTGCTGCATAAAACCAGAGACTGAAATTAGCACAGATAACTTTCCATAAGCCAAATATGTAATAGACAAGACCTACTCCTTGCTCAGTGAAATGGACTCAACACCACATATTCAATGCCTAGGAATATACCTGACTAGGAAGAATCTTAAAACCCATGGATATATATGTCTCCGTAAGAGAATCAAGCATGTGTACAGCGGCCGAAACGCAGCAGTGAAAATCCGATAAATCCCATTATCAAAATAAATTTCGAAAACAAAACACAAAGATAGTGAAATAGAGAGCAATTCTTCAATAATTCACTCAGGGCATGTGATGCAACCGGGATTGACCACATCTACACCCAGAGCTGGTTGAGACATAAGGCTGGACACTTCAGGCTGATAGCATTGGTGAGTTTCGGTGAGCAAATGCAGACCCTTTGAAATAATACTGCATGGTACCTATTCCATGGGTCCCAACTCTTCAGGTTCAAGGGATTCTTCCTCCAGCTAAAACATGCATGGGAAACCCACAGTATTGTCCACCGTGTGAATGGGAAACGATTTAAAATGCATCTCAGTTTTCGTATCCTGCTCCTCGGTTTCACCATTCCAGATGCTTTACTAACACTCTCCCTGCTTGGAGAGTCAGTGCCTTTAACCTCCTGTTTGGCACAGCTTGCAATTTCTGTGCAAGATGAACAGGAATAGGGAGAACCAATGAGAGACTAGCTGTAGGTGTCTGCACGGGCAAATGTAACGCTCATTTCCCACCAGGAAGAGGAATTAACCAAAGGCACAGCATGCCCTGCCGGAAACAGATTAGGGCCTGAAGCAATCCTGCGGTTTTGTGCCCAGCTCACAAGAAAGTGAGTTGAAGAAAGCAGCTCAGGGGCACTGTAATTCACAAACCTGCAGAGTTATAAATGACAGCTTTCCTCCAAAAATATATTGAAGTAAGCCTGCGAAGGGGACTTGAAAGCGGGGCAGAATTTCAGGAAAACGATTGCAGGGGGTAGACTGGAATTGCCCTGAAAGCATAGGAAAAGAGGCAGAACGTCGACAATGATGCACTTGGCCAAAAAGGGCGTATGCGTTTTTTCCTGAATATATTCAGGAAAAAACACATACGCCCTTTTTGGCCAACCAAGCAAGCCTGTAAAGGAAATCTGCACTACAATGAAGTCTCACTGCCCCCCGGGCAAAAGGGCCATCTGAAAAAAGTGTAAAATCCAGAAAGGTAGGACAGGATATGGAGAACAGGGAGCCTTGTTATGCTGATTGGCAGGATGTCAATTGCCAACAGCCACCCTGGAGAAGTGTATGGTGTTTCCTGCAACACGTAAGAAACAAAGCAACACAGCCTATGGCACTTCCACTTATGGTCCTATAGCTTACGGAAATTAAAATCAAAAACAGACAGCCACCCCAATATTTGGGACGGCTGTGTTCACAAGAAGCTCGTCTACAGTATCAGGTAAATATCCCAGAAAGCAAAAAATGGATAAAGAAGTTGTGGCATGTACGTACAATGCAATATCACTCAGAAATGAAATCTTTGTCTTCAGGGCCGTAGCGGCATAGTGAGTGGATGCAGGTACGTTGATTCTACGTGAACTACGTCACACAGAAAAAGAAACATCATAAGATATCATTAATACACGGAATGTAAACTTGACTACACATGAACTGAATTACAAAACAGAACAGGGTCTCAAATTTAGAAAACCAACTAGTGCTTGCTTATGGGAAAAGGTGCCTTGGGGTGCTGCATAAAAGCAGAGACTGAAATTAGCACAGATAACTTTCCATAAGCCAAATATGTAATAGACAAGACCTACTCCTTGCTCAACGAAATGGACCCAACACCACATATTCAACGCCTAGGAATATACCTGACTAGGAAGAATCTTAAAACCCATGGATATATATGTCTCTGTAAGAGATTCAAGCGTGTGTACAGCGGCCGAAACGCAGCAGTGAAAATCCGATAAATCCCATTATCAAAATAAATTTCGGAAACAAAACACAAAGACAGTGAAATAGAGAGCAATTCTTAAATAATTCACTCAGGGCAGGTGATGCAACCGGTATTGACCACATCTACACCCAGAGCTGTTTGAGACATAAGGCTGGACAGTTCAGGCTGATAGCATTGGTGAGTTTCGGTGAGCAAATGCAGACCCTTTGAAGTCAGTCTGCATGGTACCCATTCCATGGCTCCAAACTCTCCAGGTTCAAGGGATTCTTCCTCCAGCTAAAACATGCATGGGAAACCCACAGTATCGTCCACCGTGTGATTGGGAAACGATTTAAAATGCATCTCAGTTTTCGTATCCTGGTCCTCGGGTTCACAATTCCAGATGCTTTACTAACACTCTCCCCACTTGGAGAGTCAGTGCCTTTAACCTCCTGTTTGGCACAGCTTGCAATTTCTGTGCAAGATGAATAGGAATAGGGAGAACCAATGAGAGACTAGCTGTAGGTGTCTGCACGGGCAAATGTAACGCTCATTTCCCACCAGGATGAGGAATTAAACAAAGGCTCAGCGTGCCCTGCTGAAAACAGATTAGGGCCTGAAGCAATCCTGCGGTTTTGTGCCCAGCTCACAAGAAATCGAGTTGAAGAAAGGGGCTCAGGGGCACTGTAATTCACAAACCTGCAGAGTTATAAATGACAGCTATCCTCCAAAAATATATTGAAGTAAGCCTGCGAAGGGGACTTGAGAGCGGGGCAGAATTTCAGGAAAACGATTGCAGGGGCTAGACTGGAATTGCCCTGAAAGCATAGGAAAAGAGGGACAACGTTGACAATGATGCACTTGGCCAAAAAGGGCGTATGCGTTTTTTCCTGAATATATTCAGGAAAAAACGCATACGCCCTTTTTGGCCAACCAAGCAAGCCTGTAAAGGAAATCTGCACTACAATGAAGTCTCACTGCCCCCCGGGCAAAAGGGCCATCTGAAAAACGTGTAAAATCCAGAAAGGTAGGACAGGATATGGAGAACAGGGAGCCTTGTTAAGCTGATTGGCAGGATGTAAATTGCCAGCAGCCACCCTGGAGAAGTGTATGGTGTTTCCTGAAACACGTAAGAAACAAAGCAACACAGCCTATGCCACTTCCACTTATGGTCCTATAGCTTACGGAAATTAAAATCAAAAACAGACAGCCACCCCAATATTTCGGACGGCTGTGTTCACAAGAAGCTCGTCTACAGTATCAGGTAAATATCCCAGAAAGCAAAAAATGGATAAAGAAGTTGTGGCACGTACGTACAATGCAATATCACTCAGCAATGAAATCTGTGTCATCAGGCCAGTAGTGGCATAGTGAGTGGATGCAGGTACGGTGATTCTACGTGAACTACGTCACACAGAAAAAGAAACATCATAAGATATTACTTATACACGGAATGTAAACTTGACTACACATGAACTGAATTACAAAACAGAACAGGGTCTCAAATTTAGAAAACCAACTAGTGCTTGCTTATGGGGAAAGGTGCCTTGGGGTGCTGCATAAAAGCAGAGACTGAAATTAGCACAGATAACTTTCCATAAGCCAAATATGTAATAGACAAGACCTACTCCTTGCTCAACGAAATGGACCCAACACCACATATTCAACGCCTAGGAATATACCTGACTAGGAAGAATCTTAAAACCCATGGATATATATGTCTCCGTAAGAGAATCAAGCGTGTGTACAGCGGCCGAAACGCAGCAGTGAAAATCCGATAAATCCCATTATCAAAATAAATTTCGAAAACAAAACACAAAGACAGTGAAATAGAGAGCAATTCTTAAATAATTCACTCAGGGCATGTGATGCAACTGGGATTGACCACATCTACACCCAGAGCTGGTTGAGACATAAGGCTGGACACTTCAGGCTGATAGCATTGGTGAGTTTCGGTGAGCAAATGCAGACCCTTTGAAGTCATACTGCATGGTACCTATTCCATGGGTCCCAACTCTTCAGGTTCAAGGGATTCTTCCTCCATCTAAAACATGCATGGGAAACCCACAGTATGGTCCACCGTGTGATTGGGAAACGATTTAAAATGCATCTCAGTTTTCGTATCCTGGTCCTCGGGTTCACCATTCCAGATGCTTTACTAAAACTCTCCCCGCTTGGAGAGTCAGTGCCTTTAACCTCCTGTTTGGCACAGCTTGCAATTTCTGTGCAAGATGAACAGGAATAGGGAGAACCAATGAGAGACTAAGTGTAGGTGTCTGCACGGGGAAATGTAACGCTCATTTCCCACCAGGAAGAGGAATTAAACAAAGGCTCAGTGTGCCCTGCTGGAAACAGATTAGGGCCTGAAGCAATCCTGCGGTTTTGTGCCCAGCTCACAAGAAAGCGAGTTGAAGAAAGGAGCTCAGGGGCACTGTAATTCACAAACCTGCAGAGTTATAAATGACAGCTATCTTCCAAAAGTATATTGAAGTAAGCCTGCGAAGGGGACTTGAAAGCGAGGCAGAATTTCAGGAAAACGATTGCAGGGGTACACTGGAATTGCCCTGAAAGCATAGGAAAAGAGGCACAACGTCGACAATGATGCACTTGGCCAAAAAGGGCGTATGCGTTTTTTCCTGAATATATTCAGGAAAAAAACGCATACGCACTTTTTGGCCAACCAAGCAAGCCTGTAAAGGAAATCTGCACTACAATGAAGTCTCACTGCCCCCCAGGCAAAAGGGCCATCTGAAAAATGTGTAACATCCAGAAAGGTAGGACAGGATATGGAGAACAGGGAGCCTTGTTATGCTGATTGGCCGGATGTAAATTGCCAACAGCCACCCTGGAGAAGTGTATGGTGTTTCCTGAAACACGTAAGAAATAAAGCAACACAGCCTATGGCAATTGCACTTATGGTCCTATTCCTTAGGGAAATTAAAATCAAAACAGAGAGCCACCCCAAAGTTTGGGACGGCTGTGTTCCCAAGAAGCTCGTCTACAGTACCAGGTAAATACCCCAGAAAGCAAAAAATGGATAAAGAAGTTGTGGCACGTACGTGCAATGCAGTATCACTCAGCAATGAAATCTGTGTCATCAGGCCCGTAGCGGCATAGTGAGTGGATGCAGGTACGGTGATTCTACGTGAACTACGTCACACAGAAAAAGAAACATCATAAGATATCACTAATACACGGAATGAAAACTTGACTACACATGAACTGAATTACAAAACAGAACAGGGTCTCAAATTTAGAAAACCAACTAGTGCTTGCTTATGGGGAAAGGTGCCTTGGGGAGCTGCATAAAACCAGAGACTGAAATTAGCACAGAAAACTTTCCATAAGCCAAATATGTAATAGACAAGACCTACTCCTTGCTCAACGAAATGGACCCAACACCACATATTCAACGCCTAGGAATATACCTGACTAGGAAGAATCTTAAAACCCATGGATATATATGTCTCCGTAAGAGAATCAAGCGTGTGTACAGCGGCCGACACGCAGCAGTGAAAATCCGATAAATCCCATTATCAAAATAAATTTCGAAAACAAAACACAAAGACAGTGAAATAGAGAGCAATTCTTAAATAATTCACTCAGGGCATGTGATGCAACCGGGATTGACCACATCTACACCCAGAGCTGTTTGAGACATAAGGCTGGACACTTCAGGCTGATAGCATTGGTGAGTTTCGGTGAGCAAATGCAGACCCTTTGAAGTCATACTGCTTGGTACCCATTCCATGGGTCCCAACTCTCCAGGTTCAAGGGATTCTTCCTCCAGCTAAAACATGCATGGGAAACCCAGAGTATCGTCCACCGTGTGATTGGGAAACGATTTAAAATGCATCTCAGTTTTCGTATCCTGGTCCTCGTGTTCACAATTCCAGATGCTTTACTAACACTCTCCCCACTTGGAGAGTCAGTGCCTTTAACCTCCTGTTTGGCACAGCTTGCAATTTCTGTGCAAGATGAACAGGAATAGGGAGAACCAATGAGAGACTAGCTGTAGGTGTCTTCACGGGCAAATGTAACGCTCATTTCCCACCAGGAAGAGGAATTAAACAAAGGCTCAGCGTGCCCTGCTGAAAACAGATTAGGGCCTGAAGCAATCCTGCGGTTTTGTGCCCAGCTCACCAGAAAGCGAGTTGAAGAAAGGGGCTCAGGGGCACTGTAATTCACAAACCTGCAGAGTTATAAATGACAGCTATCCTCCAAAAATATATTGAAGTAAGCCTGCGAAGGGGACTTGAAAGCGGGGCAGAATTTCAGGAAAACGATTGCAGGGTATAGACTGGAATTGCCCTGAAAGCATAGGAAAAGAGGGACAACGTCGACAATGATGCACTTGGCCAAAAAGTGCGTATGCGTTTTTTCCTGAATATATTCAGGAAAAAACGCATACGCCCTTTTTGGCCAACCAAGCAAGCCTGTAAAGGAAATCTGCACTACAATGAAGTCTCACTGCCCCCCGGGCAAAAGGGCCATCTGAAAAAAGGGTAAAATCCAGAAAGGTAGGACAGGATATGGAGAACAGGGAGCCTTGTTATGCTGATTGGCAGGATGTAAATTGCCAGCAGCCACCCTGGAGAAGTGTATGGTGTTTCCTGAAACACGTAAGAAACAAAGCAACACAGCCTATGGCACTTCCACTTATGGTCCTATAGCTTACGGAAATTAAAATCAAAAACAGACAGCCACCCCAATATTTGGGACGGCTGTGTTCACAAGAAGCTCGTCTACAGTATCAGGTAAATATCCCAGAAAGCAAAAAATGGATAAAGAAGTTGTGGCACGTACGTACAATGCAATATCACTCAGCAATGAAATCTGTGTCATCAGGCCCATAGCGGCATAGTGAGTGGATGCAGGTACGGTGATTCTACGTGAACTACGTCACACAGAAAAAGAAACATCATAAGGTATCACTAATACACGGAATGTAAACTTGTCTACACATGAACTGAATTACAAAACAGAACAGGGTCTCAAATTTAGAAAACCACCTAGTGCTTGTTTATGGGGAAAGGTGCGTTGGGGTGCTGCATAAAACCAGAGACTGAAATTGGCACAGATAACTTTCCATAAGCCAAATATGTAATAGACAAGACCTACTCCTTGCTCAACGAAATGGACTCAACACCACATATTCAACGCCTAGGAATATACCTGACTAGGGTGAAACTTAAAACCCATGTATATATATGTCTCCGTAAGAGAATCAAGCGTGTGTACAGCGGCCGAAGCACAGCAGTGAAAATCCGATAAATCCCATTATCAAAATAAATTTCGAAAACAAAACACAAAGACAGTGAAATAGAGAGCAATTCTTAAATAATTCACTCAGGGCATGTGATGCAACCGGGATTGACCACATCTACACCCAGAGCTGGTTGAGACATAAGGCTGGACAGTTCAGGCTGATAGCATTGGTGAGTTTCGGTGAGCAAATGCAGACCCTTTGAAGTCATACTGCATGGTACCTATTCCATGGGTCCCAACGCTTCAGGTTCAAGGGATTCTTCCTCCATCTAAAACATGCATGGGAATCCCACAGTATGGTCCACCGTGTGATTGGGAAACGATTTAAAATGCATCTCAGTTTTCGTATCCTGGTCCTCGGGTTCACCATTCCAGATGCTTTACTAACACTCTCCCTGCTTGGAAAGTCAGTGCCTTTAACCTCCTGTTTGGCACAGCTTGCAATTTCTGTGCAAGATGAACAGGAATAGGGAGAACCAATGAGAGACTCGCTGTAGGTGTCTGCACGGGCAAATGTAATGCTCATTGCCCACCAGGAAGAGGAATTAAACAAAGGCTCAGTGTGCCCTGCCAGAAAGAGATTAGGGCCTGAAGCAATCCTGCGGTTTTGTGCCCAGCTCACAAGAAAGCGAGTTGAAGAAAGGAGCTCAGGGGCACTGTAATTCACAAACCTGCAGAGTTATAAATGACAGCTATCCTCCAAAAATATATTGAAGTAAGCCTGCGAAGGGGACTTGAAAGCGGGGCAGAATTTCAGGAAAACGATTGCAGGGGGTAGACTGGATTTGCCCTGAAAGCATAGGAAAAGAGGCACAACGTCGACAATGATGCACTTGGCCAAAAAGGGCGTATGCGTTTTTTCCTGAATATATTCAGGAAAAAACGCATACGCACTTTTTTGCCAACCAAGCAAGCCTGCAAAGGAAATCTGCACTACAATGAAGTCTCACTGCCCCCCGGGCAAAAGGGCCATCTGAAAAAAGTGTAAAATCCAGAAAGGTAGGACAGGATATGGAGAACAGGGTGCCTTGTTATGCAGACTGGCAGGATATAAATTGCCAGCAGCCACCCTGGAGAAGTGTATAGTGTTTCCTGAATCACGTAAGAAACAAAGCAACACAGCCTATGGCACTTCCACTTATGGTCCTATAGCTTACGGAAATTAAAATCAAAAACAGATAGTCATCCCAATATTTGGGACGGCTGTGTTCACAAGAAGCTAGTCTACAGTACCAGGTATATGTCCCAGAAAGCAAAAAATGGATAAAGAAGTTGTGGCACGTACGTGCAATGCAATATCACTCAGCAATGAAATCTGTGTCATCAGGCCGGTAGCGGCATATTGAGTGGATGCAGGTATGGTGATTCTACGTGAACTACGTCACACAGAAAAAGAAACATCATAAGATATCACTAATACACGGAATGTAAACTTGACTACACATGAACTGAATTACAAAACAGAACAGGTTCTCAAATTTAGAAAACCAACTAGTGCTTGCTTATGGGGAAAGGTGCCTTGGCTTGCTGCATAAAACCAGAGACTGAAATTAGCACAGATAACTTTCCATTAGCCAAATATGTAATAGACAAGACCTACTCCTTGCTCAACGAAATGGACCCAACACCACATATTCAACGCCTAGGTATATACCTGACTAGGAAGAATCTTAAAACCCATGGATATATATGTCTCCGTAAGAGAATCAAGCGTGTGTACAGCGGCCGAAACGCAGCAGTGAAAATCCGATAAATCCCATTATCAAAATAAATTTTAAAAACAAAACACAAAGACAGTGAAATAGAGAGCAATTCTTAAATAATTCACTCAGGGCATGTGATGCAACCGGGATTGACCACATCTACACCCAGAGCTGGTTGAGACATAAGGCTGGACAGTTCAGGCTGATAGCATTGGTGAGTTTCGGTGAGCAAATGCAGACCCTTTGAAGTCATACTGCATGGTACGCATTCCATGGGTCCCAACTCTCCAGGTTCAAGGGATTCTTCCTCCACCTAAAACATGCATGGGAAACCCAGAGTATCGTCCACCGTGTGATTGGGAAACGATTTAAAATGCATCTCAGTTTTCGTATCCTGGTCCTCGGGTTCACCATTCCAGATGCTTTACTAACACTCTCCCCGCTTGGAGAGTCAGTGCCTTTAACCTCCTATTTGGCACAGCTTGCAATTTCTGTGCATGATGTACAGGAATAGGGAGAACCAATGAGAGACTAGCTGTAGGTGTCTGCACGGGCAAATGTAACGCTCATTGCCCAGCAGGAAGAGGAATTAAACAAAGGCTCAGTGTGCCCTGCTGGAAACAGATTAGGGCCTGAAGCAATCCTGCGGTTTTGTGCCCAGCTCACAAGAAAGCGAGTTGAAGAAAGGAGCTCAGGGGCACTGTAATTCACAAACCTGCAGAGTTATAAATGACAGCTATCCTCCAAAAATATATTGAAGTAAGCCTGCGAAGGGGACTTGAAAGCGGGGCAGAATTTCAGGAAAACGATTGCAGGGGGTAGACTGGATTTGCACTGAAAGCATAGGAAAAGAGGCACAACGTCGACAATGATGCACTTGGCCAAAAAGGGCGTATGCGTTTTTTCCTGAATATATTCAGGAAAAAACGCATACGAACTTTTTTGCCAACCAAGCAAGCCTGCAAAGGAAATCTGCACTACAATGAAGTCTCACTGCCCCCCGGGCAAAAGGGCCATCTGAAAAAAGTGTAAAATCCAGAAACGTAGGACAGGATATGGAGAACAGGGTGCCTTGTTATGCAGACTGGCAGGATATAAATTGCCAGCAGCCACCCTGGAGAAGTGTATGGTGTTTCCTGAAACATGTAAGAAACAAAGCAACACAGCCTATGGCACTTCCACTTATGGTCCTATAGCTTACGGAAATTAAAATCAAAAACAGATAGTCATCCCAATATTTGGGACGGCTGTGTTCACAAGAAGCTAGTCTACAATACCAGGTATATGTCCCAGAAAGCAAAAAATGGATAAAGAAGTTGTGGCACGTACGTGCAATGCAATATCACTCAGCAATGAAATCTGTGTCATCAGGCCGGTAGCGGCATAGTGAGTGGATGCAGGTACGGTGATTCTACGTGAACTACGTCACACAGAAAAAGAAACATCATAAGATATCACTAATACACGGAATGTAAACTTGACTACACATGAACTGAATTACAAAACAGAACAGGTTCTCAAATTTAGAAAACCAACTAGTGCTTGCTTATGGGGAAAGGTGCCTTGGGGTGCTGCATAAAACCAGAGACTGAAATTAGCACAGATAACTTTCCATTAGCCAAATATGTAATAGACAAGACCTACTCCTTGCTCAACGAAATGGACCCAACACCACATATTCAACGCCTAGGAATATACCTGACTAGGAAGAATCTTAAAACCCATGGATATATATGTCTCCGTAAGAGAATCAAGCGTGTGTACAGCGGCCGAAACGCAGCAGTGAAAATCCGATAAATCCCATTATCAAAATAAATTTTAAAAACAAAACACAAAGACAGTGAAATAGAGAGCAATTCTTAAATAATTCACTCAGGGCATGTGATGCAACCGGGATTGAACACATCTACACCCAGAGCTGGTTGAGACATAAGGCTGGACAGTTCAGGCTGATAGCATTGGTGAGTTTCGGTGAGCAAATGCAGACCCTTTGAAGTCATACTGCATGGTACCCATTCCATGGGTCCCAACTCTCCAGGTTCAAGGGATTCTTCCTCCACCTAAAACATGCATGGGAAACCCAGAGTATCGTCCACCGTGTGATTGGGAAACGATTTAAAATGCATCTCAGTTTTCGTATCCTGGTCCTCGGGTTCACCATTCCAGATGCTTTACTAACACTCTCCCCGCTTGGAGAGTCAGTGCCTTTAACCTCCTATTTGGCACAGCTTGCAATTTCTGTGCAAGATGTACAGGAATAGGGAGAACCAATGAGAGACTAGCTGTAGGTGTCTGCACGGGCAAATGTAACGCTCATTGCCCTGCAGGAAGAGGAATTAAACAAAGGCTCAGTGTGCCCTGCTGGAAACAGATTAGGGCCTGAAGCAATCCTGCGGTTTTGTGCCCAGCTCACAAGAAAGCGAGTTGAAGAAAGGAGCTCAGGGGCACTGTAATTCACAAACCTGCAGAGTTATAAATGACAGCTATCTTCCAAAAGTATATTGAAGTAAGCCTGCGAAGGGGACTTGAAAGCGAGGCAGAATTTCAGGAAAACGATTGCAGGGGTACACTGGAATTGCCCTGAAAGTATAGGAAAAGAGGCACAACGTCGACAATGATGCACTTGGCCAAAAAGGGCGTATGCGTTTTTTCCTGAATATATTCAGGAAAAAACGCATACGCACGTTTTGGCCAACCAAGCAAGCCTGTAAAAGAAATCTGCACTACAATGAAGTCTCACTGCCCCCCGGGCAAAAGGGCCATCTGAAAAAAGTGTAAAATCCAGAAAGGTAGGACAGGATATGGAGAACAGGGAGCCTTGTTATGCTGATTGGCAGGATGTAAATTGCCAACAGCCACCCTGGAGAAGTGTATGGTGTTTCCTGAAACACGTAAGAAATAAAGCAACACAGCCTATGGCAATTGCACTTATGGTCCTATTCCTTAGGGAAATTAAAATCAAAAACAGAGAGCCACCCCAAAGTTTGGGACGGCTGTGTTCCCAAGAAGCTCGTCTACAGTACCCGGTAAATACCCCAGAAAGCAAAAAATGGATAAAGAAGTTGTGGCACGTACGTGCAATGCAGTATCACTCAGCAATGAAATCTGTGTCATCAGGCCCGTAGCGGCATAGTGAGTGGATGCAGGTACGGTGATTCTACGTGAACTACGTCACACAGAAAAAGAAACATCATAAGATATCACTAATACACGGAATGAAAACTTGACTACACATGAACTGAATTACAAAACAGAACAGGGTCTCAAATTTAGAAAACTAACTACTGCTTGCTTATGGGGAAAGGTGCCTTGGGGTGCTGCATAAAACCAGAGACTGAAATTAGCACAGATAACTCTCCATAAGCCAAATATGCAATAGACAAGACCTACTCCTTGCTCAACGAAATGGACCCAACACCACATATTCAACGCCTAGGAATATACCTGACTAGGAAGAATCTTAACCCATGGATATATATGTCTCCGTAAGAGAATCAAGCGTGTGTACAGCGGCCGAAACACAGCAGTGAAAATCCGATAAATCCCATTATCAAAATAAATTTCGAAAACAAAACACAAAGACAGTGAAATAGAGAGCAATTCTTAAATAATTCACTCAGGGCATGTGATGCAACCGGGATTGACCACATCTACACCCAGAGCTGGTTGAGACATAAGGCTGGACACTTCAGGCTGATAGCATTGGTGAGTTTCGGTGAGCAAATGCAGACCCTTTGAAGTCATACAGCATGGTACCTATTCCATGGGTCCCAACTCTTCAGGTTCAAGGGATTCTTCCTCCATCTAAAACATGCATGGGAAACCCACAGTATGGTCCACCGTGTGATTGGGAAACGATTTAAAATGCATCTCAGTTTTCGTATCCTGGTCCTCGGGTTCACCATTCCAGATGCTTCACTAAAACTCTCCCCGCTTGGAGAGTCAGTGCCTTTAACCTCCTGTTTGGCACAGCTTGCAATTTCTGTGCAAGATGAACAGGAATAGGGAGAACCAATGAGAGACTAAGTGTAGGTGTCTGCACGGGCAAATGTAACGCTCATTTCCCACCAGGAAGAGGAATTAAACAAAGGCTCAGCGTGCCCTGCTGAAAAAAGATTAGGGCCTGAAGCAATCCTGCGGTTTTGTGCCCAGCTCACAAGAAAGCGAGTTGAAGAAAGGGGCTCAGGGTCACTGTAATTCACAAACCTGCAGAGTTATAAATGACAGCTATCCTCCAAAAATATATTGAAGTAAGCCTGCGAAGGGGACTTGAAAGCGGGGCAGAATTTCAGGAAAACGATTGCAGGGGGTAGACTGGATTTGCCCTGAAAGCATAGGAAAAGAGGCACAACGTCGACAATGATGCACTTGGCCAAAAAGGGCGTATGCGTTTTTTCCTGAATATATTCAGGAAAAAACGCATACGCACTTTTTTGCCAACCAAGCAAGCCTGCAAAGGAAATCTGCACTACAATGAAGTCTCACTGCCCCCCGGGCAAAAGGGCCATCTGAAAAAAGTGTAAAATCCAGAAAGGTAGGACAGGATATGGAGAACAGGGTGCCTTGTTATGCAGACTGGCAGGATATAAATTGCCAGCAGCCACCCTGGAGAAGTGTATAGTGTTTCCTGAATCACGTAAGAAACAAAGCAACACAGCCTATGGCACTTCCACTTATGGTCCTATAGCTTACGGAAATTAAAATCAAAAACAGATAGTCATCCCAATATTTGGGACGGCTGTGTTCACAAGAAGCTAGTCTACAGTACCAGGTATATGTCCCAGAAAGCAAAAAATGGATAAAGAAGTTGTGGCACGTACGTGCAATGCAATATCACTCAGCAATGAAATCTGTGTCATCAGGCCGGTAGCGGCATATTGAGTGGATGCAGGTATGGTGATTCTACGTGAACTACGTCACACAGAAAAAGAAACATCATAAGATATCACTAATACACGGAATGTAAACTTGACTACACATGAACTGAATTACAAAACAGAACAGGTTCTCAAATTTAGAAAACCAACTAGTGCTTGCTTATGGGGAAAGGTGCCTTGGCTTGCTGCATAAAACCAGAGACTGAAATTAGCACAGATAACTTTCCATTAGCCAAATATGTAATAGACAAGACCTACTCCTTGCTCAACGAAATGGACCCAACACCACATATTCAACGCCTAGGTATATACCTGACTAGGAAGAATCTTAAAACCCATGGATATATATGTCTCCGTAAGAGAATCAAGCGTGTGTACAGCGGCCGAAACGCAGCAGTGAAAATCCGATAAATCCCATTATCAAAATAAATTTTAAAAACAAAACACAAAGACAGTGAAATAGAGAGCAATTCTTAAATAATTCACTCAGGGCATGTGATGCAACCGGGATTGACCACATCTACACCCAGAGCTGGTTGAGACATAAGGCTGGACAGTTCAGGCTGATAGCATTGGTGAGTTTCGGTGAGCAAATGCAGACCCTTTGAAGTCATACTGCATGGTACGCATTCCATGGGTCCCAACTCTCCAGGTTCAAGGGATTCTTCCTCCACCTAAAACATGCATGGGAAACCCAGAGTATCGTCCACCGTGTGATTGGGAAACGATTTAAAATGCATCTCAGTTTTCGTATCCTGGTCCTCGGGTTCACCATTCCAGATGCTTTACTAACACTCTCCCCGCTTGGAGAGTCAGTGCCTTTAACCTCCTATTTGGCACAGCTTGCAATTTCTGTGCATGATGTACAGGAATAGGGAGAACCAATGAGAGACTAGCTGTAGGTGTCTGCACGGGCAAATGTAACGCTCATTGCCCAGCAGGAAGAGGAATTAAACAAAGGCTCAGTGTGCCCTGCTGGAAACAGATTAGGGCCTGAAGCAATCCTGCGGTTTTGTGCCCAGCTCACAAGAAAGCGAGTTGAAGAAAGGAGCTCAGGGGCACTGTAATTCACAAACCTGCAGAGTTATAAATGACAGCTATCCTCCAAAAATATATTGAAGTAAGCCTGCGAAGGGGACTTGAAAGCGGGGCAGAATTTCAGGAAAACGATTGCAGGGGGTAGACTGGATTTGCACTGAAAGCATAGGAAAAGAGGCACAACGTCGACAATGATGCACTTGGCCAAAAAGGGCGTATGCGTTTTTTCCTGAATATATTCAGGAAAAAACGCATACGAACTTTTTTGCCAACCAAGCAAGCCTGCAAAGGAAATCTGCACTACAATGAAGTCTCACTGCCCCCCGGGCAAAAGGGCCATCTGAAAAAAGTGTAAAATCCAGAAACGTAGGACAGGATATGGAGAACAGGGTGCCTTGTTATGCAGACTGGCAGGATATAAATTGCCAGCAGCCACCCTGGAGAAGTGTATGGTGTTTCCTGAAACATGTAAGAAACAAAGCAACACAGCCTATGGCACTTCCACTTATGGTCCTATAGCTTACGGAAATTAAAATCAAAAACAGATAGTCATCCCAATATTTGGGACGGCTGTGTTCACAAGAAGCTAGTCTACAATACCAGGTATATGTCCCAGAAAGCAAAAAATGGATAAAGAAGTTGTGGCACGTACGTGCAATGCAATATCACTCAGCAATGAAATCTGTGTCATCAGGCCGGTAGCGGCATAGTGAGTGGATGCAGGTACGGTGATTCTACGTGAACTACGTCACACAGAAAAAGAAACATCATAAGATATCACTAATACACGGAATGTAAACTTGACTACACATGAACTGAATTACAAAACAGAACAGGTTCTCAAATTTAGAAAACCAACTAGTGCTTGCTTATGGGGAAAGGTGCCTTGGGGTGCTGCATAAAACCAGAGACTGAAATTAGCACAGATAACTTTCCATTAGCCAAATATGTAATAGACAAGACCTACTCCTTGCTCAACGAAATGGACCCAACACCACATATTCAACGCCTAGGAATATACCTGACTAGGAAGAATCTTAAAACCCATGGATATATATGTCTCCGTAAGAGAATCAAGCGTGTGTACAGCGGCCGAAACGCAGCAGTGAAAATCCGATAAATCCCATTATCAAAATAAATTTTAAAAACAAAACACAAAGACAGTGAAATAGAGAGCAATTCTTAAATAATTCACTCAGGGCATGTGATGCAACCGGGATTGAACACATCTACACCCAGAGCTGGTTGAGACATAAGGCTGGACAGTTCAGGCTGATAGCATTGGTGAGTTTCGGTGAGCAAATGCAGACCCTTTGAAGTCATACTGCATGGTACCCATTCCATGGGTCCCAACTCTCCAGGTTCAAGGGATTCTTCCTCCACCTAAAACATGCATGGGAAACCCAGAGTATCGTCCACCGTGTGATTGGGAAACGATTTAAAATGCATCTCAGTTTTCGTATCCTGGTCCTCGGGTTCACCATTCCAGATGCTTTACTAACACTCTCCCCGCTTGGAGAGTCAGTGCCTTTAACCTCCTATTTGGCACAGCTTGCAATTTCTGTGCAAGATGTACAGGAATAGGGAGAACCAATGAGAGACTAGCTGTAGGTGTCTGCACGGGCAAATGTAACGCTCATTGCCCTGCAGGAAGAGGAATTAAACAAAGGCTCAGTGTGCCCTGCTGGAAACAGATTAGGGCCTGAAGCAATCCTGCGGTTTTGTGCCCAGCTCACAAGAAAGCGAGTTGAAGAAAGGAGCTCAGGGGCACTGTAATTCACAAACCTGCAGAGTTATAAATGACAGCTATCTTCCAAAAGTATATTGAAGTAAGCCTGCGAAGGGGACTTGAAAGCGAGGCAGAATTTCAGGAAAACGATTGCAGGGGTACACTGGAATTGCCCTGAAAGTATAGGAAAAGAGGCACAACGTCGACAATGATGCACTTGGCCAAAAAGGGCGTATGCGTTTTTTCCTGAATATATTCAGGAAAAAACGCATACGCACGTTTTGGCCAACCAAGCAAGCCTGTAAAAGAAATCTGCACTACAATGAAGTCTCACTGCCCCCCGGGCAAAAGGGCCATCTGAAAAAAGTGTAAAATCCAGAAAGGTAGGACAGGATATGGAGAACAGGGAGCCTTGTTATGCTGATTGGCAGGATGTAAATTGCCAACAGCCACCCTGGAGAAGTGTATGGTGTTTCCTGAAACACGTAAGAAATAAAGCAACACAGCCTATGGCAATTGCACTTATGGTCCTATTCCTTAGGGAAATTAAAATCAAAAACAGAGAGCCACCCCAAAGTTTGGGACGGCTGTGTTCCCAAGAAGCTCGTCTACAGTACCCGGTAAATACCCCAGAAAGCAAAAAATGGATAAAGAAGTTGTGGCACGTACGTGCAATGCAGTATCACTCAGCAATGAAATCTGTGTCATCAGGCCCGTAGCGGCATAGTGAGTGGATGCAGGTACGGTGATTCTACGTGAACTACGTCACACAGAAAAAGAAACATCATAAGATATCACTAATACACGGAATGAAAACTTGACTACACATGAACTGAATTACAAAACAGAACAGGGTCTCAAATTTAGAAAACTAACTACTGCTTGCTTATGGGGAAAGGTGCCTTGGGGTGCTGCATAAAACCAGAGACTGAAATTAGCACAGATAACTCTCCATAAGCCAAATATGCAATAGACAAGACCTACTCCTTGCTCAACGAAATGGACCCAACACCACATATTCAACGCCTAGGAATATACCTGACTAGGAAGAATCTTAACCCATGGATATATATGTCTCCGTAAGAGAATCAAGCGTGTGTACAGCGGCCGAAACACAGCAGTGAAAATCCGATAAATCCCATTATCAAAATAAATTTCGAAAACAAAACACAAAGACAGTGAAATAGAGAGCAATTCTTAAATAATTCACTCAGGGCATGTGATGCAACCGGGATTGACCACATCTACACCCAGAGCTGGTTGAGACATAAGGCTGGACACTTCAGGCTGATAGCATTGGTGAGTTTCGGTGAGCAAATGCAGACCCTTTGAAGTCATACAGCATGGTACCTATTCCATGGGTCCCAACTCTTCAGGTTCAAGGGATTCTTCCTCCATCTAAAACATGCATGGGAAACCCACAGTATGGTCCACCGTGTGATTGGGAAACGATTTAAAATGCATCTCAGTTTTCGTATCCTGGTCCTCGGGTTCACCATTCCAGATGCTTCACTAAAACTCTCCCCGCTTGGAGAGTCAGTGCCTTTAACCTCCTGTTTGGCACAGCTTGCAATTTCTGTGCAAGATGAACAGGAATAGGGAGAACCAATGAGAGACTAAGTGTAGGTGTCTGCACGGGCAAATGTAACGCTCATTTCCCACCAGGAAGAGGAATTAAACAAAGGCTCAGCGTGCCCTGCTGAAAAAAGATTAGGGCCTGAAGCAATCCTGCGGTTTTGTGCCCAGCTCACAAGAAAGCGAGTTGAAGAAAGGGGCTCAGGGTCACTGTAATTCACAAACCTGCAGAGTTATAAATGACAGCTCTCCTCCAAAAATATATTGAAGTAAGACTGCGAAGGGGACTTGAAAGCGGGTCAGAATTTCAGGAAAACGATTGCAGGGGGTAGACTGGAATTGCCCTGAAAGCATAGGAAAAGAGGGACAACGTCAACAATGAGGCACTTGGCCAAAAAGGGCGTATGCGTTTTTTCCTGAATATATTCAGGAAAAAACGCATACGCCCTTTTTGGCCAACCAAGCAAGCCTGTAAAGGAAATCTGCACTACAATGAAGTCTCACTGCCCCCTGGGCAATAGGGCCATCTGAAAAAAGTGTAAAATCCAGAAAGGTAGGACAGGATATGGAGAACAGGGAGCCTTGTTATGCTGATTGGCAGGATGTAAATTGCCAACAGCCACCCTGGAGAAGTGTATGGTGTTTCCTGAAACACGTAAGAAATAAAGCAACACAGCCTATGGCAATTGCACTTATGGTAATATTCCTTAGGGAAATTAAAATCAAAAACAGACAGCCACCCCAAAGTTTGGGACGGCTGTGTTCCCAAGAAGCTCGTCTACAGTACCAGGTAAATACCCCAGAAAGCAAAAAATGGATAAAGAAGTTGTGGCACGTACGTGCAATGCAGTATCACTCAGCAATGAAATCTGTGTCATCAGGCCCGTAGCGGCATAGTGAGTGGATGCAGGTACGGTGATTCTACGTGAACTACGTCACACAGAAAAAGAAACATCATAAGATATCACTAATACACGGAATGAAAACTTGACTACACATGAACTGAATTACAAAACAGAACAGGGTCTCAAATTTAGAAAACTAACTACTGCTTGCTTATGGGGAAAGGTGCCTTGGGGTGCTGCATAAAACCAGAGACTGAAATTAGCACAGATAACTTTCCATAAGCCAAATATGCAATAGACAAGACCTACTCCTTGCTCAACGAAATGGACCCAACACCACATATTCAACGCCTAGGAATATACCTGACTAGGAAGAATCTTAACCCAAGGATATATATGTCTCCGTAAGAGAATCAAGCGTGTGTACAGCGGCCGAAACGCAGCAGTGAAAATCCGATAAATCCCATTATCAAAATAAATTTCGAAAAAAAAACACAAAGACAGTGAAATAGAGAGCAATTCTTAAATAATTCACTCAGGGCATGTGATGCAACCGGGATTGACCACATCTACACCCAGAGCTGGTTGAGACATAAGGCTGGACACTTCAGGCTGATAGCATTGGTGAGTTTCGGTGAGCAAATGCAGACCCTTTGAAGTCATACTGCATGGTACCTATTCCATGGGTCCCAACTCTTCCGGTTCAAGGGATTCTTCCTCCATCTAAAACATGCATGGGAAACCCACAGTATGGTCCACCGTGTGATTGGGAAACGATTTAAAATGCATCTCAGTTTTCGTATCCTGGTCCTCGGGTTCACCATTCCAGATGCTTTACTAAAACTCTCCCCGCTTGGAGAGTCAGTGCCTTTAACCTCCTGTTTGGCACAGCTTGCAATTTCTGTGCAAGATGAACAGGAATAGGGAGAACCAATGAGAGACTAGCTGTAGGTGTCTGCACGGGCAAATGTAATGCTCATTTTCCACCTGGAAGAGGAATTCAACAAAGGCTCAGCGTGCCCTGCTGAAAACAGATTAGGGCCTGAAGCAATCCTGCGGTTTTGTGCCCAGCTCACAAGAAAGCGAGTTGAAGAAAGGAGCTCAGGGGCACTGTAATTCACAAACCTGCAGAGTTATAAATGACAGCTATCCTGCAAAAATATATTGAAGTAAGCCTGCGAAGGGGACTTGAAAGCGGGGCAGAATTTCAGGAAAACGATTGCAGGGGGTAGACAGGAATTGCCCTGAAAGCATAGGAAGAGAGGCACAACGTCGAAAATGATGCACTTGGCCAAAAAGTGCATATGCGTTTTTTCCTGAATATATTAAGGAAAAAACGCATACGCCCTTTTTGGCCAACCAAGCAAGCCTGTAAAGGAAATCTGCACTACAATGATGTCTGACTGCCCGCCGGGGAAAAGGGCAATCTGAAAAAAGTGTAAAATCCAGAAAGGTAGGACAGGATATGGAGAACAGGGAGCCTTGTTATGCTGATTGGCAGGATGTAAATTGCCAGCAGCCACCCTGGAGAAGTGTATGGTGTTTCCTGAAACACGTAAGAAACAAAGCAACACAGCCTATGGCACTTTCACTTATGGTCCTATAGCTTACGGAAATTAAAATCAAAAACAGACAGCCACCCCAGTATTTGGGATGGCTGGGTTCACAAGAAGCTCGTCTACAGTATCAGGTAAATATCCCAGAAAGCAAAAAATGGATAAAGAAGTTGTGGCACGTACGTACAATGCAATATCACGCAGCAATGAAATCAGTGTCATCAGGACCGTAGCGGCATAGTGAGTGGATGCAGGTACGGTGATTCTACGTAAACTACGTCACACAGAAAAAGGAACATCATAAGATATCACTAATACACGGAATGTAAACTTGACTACACATGAACTGAATTACAAAACAGAACAGGGTCTCAAAATTAGAAAACCAACTAGTGCTTGCTTATGGGGAAAGGTGCCTTGGGGTGCTGCATAAAACCAGAGACTGAAATTAGCACAGATAACTTTCCATAAGCCAAATATGTAATAGACAAGACCTACTCCTTGCTCAACGAAATGGACCCAACACCACATATTAAACGCCTAGGAATATACCTGAGTAGGAAGAATCTTAAAACCCATGGATATATATGTCTCTGTAAGAGAATCAAGCGTGTGTACAGCGGCATAAACGCAGCAGTGAAAATCCGATAAATCCCATTATCAAAATAAATTTCGAAAACAATACACAAAGACAGTGAAATAGAGAGCAATTCTTAAATAATTCACTCAGGGCATGTGATGCAACCGGGATTGACCACATCTACACCCAGAGCTGGTTGAGACATAAGGCTGGACACTTCAGGCTGATAGCATTGGTGAGTTTCGGTGAGCAAATGCAGACTCTTTGAAGTCATACTGCATGGTACCCATTCCATGGGTCCCAACTCTCCAGGTTCAAGGGATTCTTCCTCCAGATAAAACATGCATGGGAAACCCAGAGTATCGTCCACCGTGTGATTTGGAAACGATTTAAAATGCATCTCAGTTTTCGTATCCTGGTCCTCGGGTTCACCATTCCAGATGCTTTACTAACACTCTCCCCGCTTGGAGAGTCAGTGCCTTTAACCTCCTGTTTGGCACAGCTTGCAATTTCTGTGCAAGATGAACAGGAATAGGGAGAACCAATGAGAGACTAGCTGTAGGTGTCTGCACGGGCAAATGTAACGCTCATTGCCCAGCAGGAAGAGTAATTAAACAAAGGCTCAGTGTGCCCTGCTGGAAACAGATTAGGGCCTGAAGCAATCCTGCGGTTTTGTGCCCAGCTCACAAGAAAGCGAGTTGAAGAAAGGAGCTCAGGGGCACTGTAATTCACAAAACTGCAGAGTTATAAATGACAGCTATCCTCCAAAAATATATTGAAGTAAGCCTGCGAAGGGGACTTGAAAGCGGGGCAGAATTTCAGGAAAACGATTGCAGGGGGTAGACTGGAATTGCCCTGAAAGCATAGGAAAAGAGGCAGAACGTCGACAATGATGCACTTGGCCAAAAAGTGCGTATGCGTTTTTTCCTGAATATATTCAGGAAAAAACGCATACGCCCTTTTTGGCCAACCAAGCAAGCCTGTAAATGAAATCTGCACTACAATGAAGTCTCACTGCCCCCCGGGCAAAAGGGCCATCTGAAAAAAGTGTAAAATCCAGAAAGGTAGGACAGGATATGGAGAACAGGGAGCCTTGTTATGCTGATTGGCAGGATGTAAATTGCCAGCAGCCACCCTGGAGAAGTGTATGGTGTTTCCTGAAACACGTAAGAAACAAAGCAACACAGCCTATGTCACTTCCACTTATGGTCCTATAGCTTACGGAAATTAAAATCAAAAACAGACAGCCACCCCAATATTTGGGACGGCTGTGTTCACAAGAAGCTCGTCTACAGTATCAGGTAAATATCCCAGAAAGCAAAAAATGGATAAAGAAGTTGTGGCACGTACGTACAATGCAATATCACTCAGCAATGAAATCTGTGTCATCAGGCCCATAGCGGCATAGTGAGTGGATGCAGGTACGGTGATTCTACGTGAACTACGTAACACAGAAAAAGAAACATCATAAGATATCAGTAATACACGGAATGTAAACTTGACTACACATGAACTGAATTACAAAACAGAACAGGGTCTCAAATTTACAAAACCAACTAGTGCTTGCTTATGGGGAAAGGTGCCTTGGGGTGCTGCATAAAACCAGAGACTGAAATTAGCACAGATAACTTTCCATAAGCCAAATATGTAATAGACAAGACCTACTCCTTTCTCAACGAAATGGACCCAACACCACATATTCAACGCCTAGGAATATACCTGACTAGGAAGAATCTTAAAACCCATGGATATATATGTCTCCGTAAGAGAATCAAGCGTGTGTACAGCGGCCGAAACGCAGCAGTGAAAATCCGATAAATCCCATTATCAAAATAAATTTCGAAAACAAAACACAAAGACAGTGAAATAGAGAGCAATTCTTAAATAATTCACTCAGGGCATGTGATGCAACCGGGATTGACCACATCTACACCCAGAGCTGGTTGAGACATAAGGCTGGACACTTCAGGCTGATAGCAGTGGTGAGTTTTGGTGAGCAAATGCAGACCCTTTGAAGTCATACTACATGGTACCCATTCCATGGTTCCAACTCTCCAGGTTCAAGGCATTCTTCCTCCAGCTAAAACATGCATGGGAAACCCACAGTATGGTCCACCGTGTGATTGGGAAACGATTTAAAATGCATCTCAGTTTTCGTATCCTGGTCCTCGGGTTCACCATTCCAGATGCTTTACTAAAACTCTCCCCGCTTGGAGAGTCAGTGCCTTTAACCTCCTGTTTGGCACAACTTGCAAATTCTGTGCAAGATGAACAGGAATAGGGAGAACCAATGAGAGACTAGCTGTAGGTGTCTGAACGGGCAAATGTAACGCTCAATTCCCACCAGGAAGAGGAAATAACCAAAGGCTCAGTGTTCCCTGCCGGAAAGAGATTAGGGCCTGAAGCAATCCTGCGGTTTTGTGCCCAGCTCAAAAGAAAGTGAGTTGAAGAAAGGAGCTCAGGGGCACTGTAATTCACAAACCTGCAGAGTTATAAATGACAGCTATCCTCCAAAAATATATTGAAGTAAGCCTGCGAAGGGGACTTGAAAGCGGGGCAGAATTTCAGGAAAACGATTGCAGGGGGTAGACTGGAATTGCCCTGAAAGCATAGGAAAAGAGGCAGAACGTCGACAATGATGCAATTGGCTAAAAAAGGCGTATGCGTTTTTACCTGAATATATTCAGGAAAAAACGCATACGCACTTTTTGGCCAACCAAGCATGCCTGTAAAGGAATTCTGCACTACAATGAAGTCTCACTGCCCCCCAGGCAAAAAGGCCATCTGAAAAAAGTGTAAAATGCAGAAAGGTAGGACAGGATATGGAGAACAGGGAGCCTTGTTATGCTGATTGGCAGGATGTAAATTGCCAACAGCACCCTGGAGAAGTGTATGGTGTTTACTGAAACACATAAGAAATAAAGCAGAACAGCCTATGGCAATTGCACTTATGGTCCTATTCCTTAGGGAAATTAAAATCAAAAACAGAGAGCCACCCCAAAGTTTGGGACGGCTGTGTTCCCAAGAAGCTCGTCTACAGTACCAGGTAAATATCCCAGAAAGCAAAATATGGATAAAGAAGTTGTGGCACGTACGTACAATGCAATATCACTCAGCAATGAAATCTGTGTCATCATGCCCGTAGCGGCATAGCGAGTAGATGCAGGTACGGTGATTCTACGTGAACTACGTCACACAGAAAAAGAAACATCATAAGATATCACTAATACACGGAATGTAAACTTGACTACACATGAACTGAATTACAAAACAGAACAGGGTCTCAAATTTAGAAAACCAACTAGTGCTTGCTTATGGGGAAAGGTGCCTTGGGGTGCTGCATAAAACCAGAGACTGAAATTAGCACAGATAACTTTCCATAAGCCAAATATGTAATAGACAAGACCTACTCCTTGCTCAACGAAATGGACCCAACACCACATATTCAACGCCTAGGAATATACCTGACTAGGAAGAATCTTAAAACCCATGGATATATATGTCTCCGTAAGAGAATCAAGCGTGTGTACAGCGGCCGAAACGCAGTAGTGAAAATCCAATAAATCCCATTATCAAAATAAATTTCGAAAACAAAACACAAAGACAGTGCAATAGAGAGCAATTCTTAAATAATTCACTCAGGGCAGGTGATGCAACCGGTATTGACCACATCTACACCCAGAGCTGGTTGAGACATAAGGCTGGACACTTCAGGTTGCTAGCATTGGTGAGTTTCGGTGAGCAAATGCAGACCCTTTGAAGTCATACTGCATGGTACCCATTCCATGGGTCCCAACTCTCCAGGTTCAAGGCATTCTTCCTCCAGCTAAAACATGCATGGGAAACCCAGAGTATCGTCCACCGTGTGATTGGGAAACGATTTAAAATGCATCTCAGTTTTAGTATCCTGGTCCTCGAGTTCACCATTCCAGATGCTTTACTAACACTCTCCCCGCTTGGAGAGTCAGTGCCTTTAACCTCCTGTTTGGCACAGCTTGCAATTTCTGTGCAAGATGAACAGGAATAGGGAGAACCAATGAGAGACTAGCTGTAGGTGTCTGCACGGGCAAATGTAACGCTCATTGTCGAACAGGAAGAGGAATTAAACAAAGGCTCAGCGTGCCCTGCTGAAAACAGATTAGGGCCTGAAGCAATCCTGCGGTTTTGTGCCCAGTTCACAAGAAAGCGAGTTGAAGAAAGGAGCTCAGGGGCACTGTAATTCACAAACCTCTAGAGTTAAAATGACAGCTACCCTCCAAAAGTATATTGAAGTAAGCCTGCGAAGGGGACTTGAAAGCGGGACAGAATTTCAGGAAAACGATTGCAGGGGCTAGACTGGAATTGCCCTGGAAGCATAGGAAAAGAGGCACAACGTCGACAATGATGCACTTGGCCAAAAAGTGCGTATGCGTTTTTTCCTGAATATATTCAGGAAAAAACGCATACGCCCATTTTGGCCTACCAAGAAAGCCTGTAAAGGAAATCTGCACTACAATGAAATCTCACTGCCCCACCCAGGCAAAAGTGCCATCTGAAAAAAGTGTAAAATCCAGAAAGGTAGGACAGGATATGTAGAACAGGGAGCCTTGTTATGCTGATTGGCAGGATGTAAATTGTGAACAGCCACCCTGGAGAAGTGTATGGTGTTTCCTGAAACACGTAAGAAATAAAGCAACACAGCCTATGGCAATTGCAATTATGGTCCTATTGCTTAGGGAAATTAAAATCAAAAACAGAGAGCCACCCCAAAGTTTTTGACGGCTGTGTTCCCAAGAAGCTCGTCTACAGTACCAGGTAAATATCCCAGAAAGCAAAAAATGGATAAAGAAGTTGTGGCACGTACGTGCAATGCAATATCACTCAGCAATGAAATCTGTGTCATCAGGCCCGTAGCGGCATAGTGAGTGGATGCAGGTATGGTGATTCTACGTGAACTACGTCACACAGAAAAAGAAACATCATAAGATATCTCTAATACACGGAATATAAACTTGACTACACATGAACTGAATTACAAAACAGAACAGGGTCTCAAATTTAGAAAACCAACTACTGCTTGCTTACGGGGAAAGGTGCCTTGGCGTGCTGCATAAAACCAGAGACTGAAATTAGCACAGATAACATTCCATAAGCCAAATATTTAATAGACAAGACCTACTCCTTGCTCAAAGAAATGGAATCAATACCACATATTCAACGCCTAGGAATATACCTGACTAGGAAGAATCTTAAAACCCATGGATTTATATGTCTCCATAGGAGAATCAAGCGTGTGAACAGCGGCATAAACACAGCAGTGAAAATCCGATAAATCCCATTATCAAAATAAATTGCGAAAACAAAACACAAAGACAGTGAAATAGAGAGCAATTCTTAAATAATTCACTCAGGGCATGTGATGCAACCGGGATTGACCACATCTACTCCCAGAGCTGGTTGAGACATAAGGCTGGACACTTCAGGCTGATAGCATTTGTGAGTTTCGGTGAGCAAATGCAGACCCTTTGAAGTCATACTGCATGGTACCCATTCCATGGGTCCCAACTCTCCAGGTTCAAGGCATTCTTCCTCCAGCTAAAACATGCATGGGAAACCCAGAGTATCGTCCACCGTGTGATTGGGAAATGATTTAAAATACATCTCAGTTTTCGTATCCTGGTCCTCGGGTTCACCATTCCAGATGCTTTACTAACACTCTTCCCGCCTGGAGAGTCAGTGCCTTTAACCTCCTGTCTGGCACAGCTTGCAATTTCTGTGCAAGATGAACAGGAATAGGGAGAACCAATGAGAGACTAGCTGTAGGTGTCTGCACGGTCAAATGTAACACTCATTGCCCACCAGGAAGAGGAATTAAACAAAGGCTCAGTGTGCCCTGCTGGAAACAGATTAGGGCCTGAAGCAATCCTGCGGTTTTGTGCCCAGCTCACAAGAAAGCGAGTTGAAGAAAGGAGCTCAGGGGCACTGTAATTCACAAACCTGCAGAGTTATAATTGACAGCTATTCTCCAAAAATATATTGAAGTAAGCCTGCGAAGGGGACTTGAAAGCGGGGCAGAATTTCAGGAAAACGATTGAATGGGGTTGACTGGAATTGCACTGAAAGCATAGGAAAAGAGGCACAACGTCGACAATGATGCACTTGGCCAAAAAGGGCGTATGCGTTTTTTCCTGAATATATTCAGGAAAAATATATATTCAGGAAAAAACGCATACGCCCTTTTTGGCCAACCAAGCAATCCTGTAAAGGAAATCTGCACTACAATGAAGTCTCACTGCCCCCCCGGGCAAAAGGGCCATCTGAAAAAAGTGTAAAATCCACAAAGGTAGGACAGGATATGGAGAACAGGGAGCCTTGGTATGCTGATTGGCAGGATGTAAATTGCCAACAGCCACCCTGGAGAAGTGTATGGTGTTTCCTGAAACATGTAAGAAATAAAGCAACACAGCCTATGGCAATTGCACTTATGGTCCTATTCCTTAGGGAAATTAAAATCAAAAATAGAGAGCCACCCCAAAGTTTGGGACGGCTGTGTTCCCAAGAAGCTCGTCTACAGTACCAGGTGAATATCCCAGAAAGCAAAAAATGGATAAAGAAGTTGTGGCACGTACGTGCAATGAAGTATCACTCAGCAATGAAATCTGTGTCATCAGGCCCGTAGGGGCATAGTGAGTGGATGCTGGTACGGTGATTCTACGTGAACTACGTCACACAGAATAAGAAACATCATAAGATATCACTAATACACGGAATGTAAACTTGACTACACATGAACTGAATTACAAAACAGAACAGGGTCTCAAATTTAGAAAACCAACTAGCGCTTGCTTATGGGGAAAGGTGCCTTGGGGTGCTGCATAAAACCAGAGACTAAAATTAGCACAGATAACTTTCCATAAGCCAAATATGTAATGGAAAAGACCTACTCCTTGTTCAACGAAATTGACCCAACAACACATATTCAATGCCTAGGAATATACCTGACTAGGAAGAATCTTAAAACCCATGGATATATATGTCTCCGTAAGAGAATCAAGCGTGTGTACAGCGGCCGAAACGCAGCAGTGAAAATCCGATAAATCCCATTATCAAAATAAATTTCGAAAACAAAACACAAAGACAGTGAAATAGAGAGCAATTCTTAAATAATTCACTCAGGGCATGTGATGCAACCGGGATTGACCACATCTACACCCAGAGCTGGTTTAGACATAAGGCTGGACACTTCAGGCTGATAGCATTGGTGAGTTTCGGTGAGCAAATGCAGACCCTTTGAAGTCATACTGCATGATACCCATTCCATGGGTCCCAACTCTACAGGTTCAAGGCATTCTTCCTCCAGCTAAAACATGCATGGGAAACCCAGAGTATCATCCACCGTGTGATTGGGAAATGATTTAAAATACATCTCAGTTTTCGTATCCTCGTACTCGGGTTCACCATTCCAGATGCTTTACTAACACTCTCCCCGCTTGGAGAGTCAGTGCCTTTAACCTCCTCTTTGGCACAGCTTGCAATTTCTGTGCAAGATGAACAGGAATAGGGAGAACCAATGAGAGACTAGCTTTAGGTGTCTGCACGGGCAAATGTAACGCTCATTGCCCACCAGGAAGAGGAATTAAACAAAGGCTCAGTGTGCCCTGCTGCAAACAGATTAGGGCCTGAAGCAATCCTGCGGTTTTGTGCCCAGCTCACAAGAAAGCGAGTTGAAGAAAGGAGCTCAGGGGCACTGTAATTCACAAACCTGCAGAGTTATAAATGACAGCTATCCTCCAAAAATATATTGAAGTAAGCCTGCGAAGGGGACTTGAAAGCGGGGCAGAATTTCAGGAAAACGATTGCAGGGGGTAGACTGGAATTGCCCTGAAAGCATAGGAAAAAAGGCACAGCGTCGACAATGATGCACTAGGCCAAAAAGGGCGTATGGTTTTTTCCTGAATATATTCAGGAAAAAACGCATACGCCCTTTTTGGCCAACCAAGCAAGCCTGTAAAGGAAATCTGCACTACAATGAAGTCTCACTGCCCCCCGGGCAAAAGGGCCATCTGATAAAAGTGTAAAATCCAGAAAGGTAGGACAGGATATGGAGAAGAGGGAGCCTTGTTATGCTGATTGGCAGGATGTAAATTGCCAGCAGCCACCCTGGAGAAGTGTATGGTGTTTCCTGAAACACGTAAGAAACAAAGCAACACAGCCTATGGCACTTCCACTTATGGTCCTATAGCTTACGGAAATTAAAATCAAAAACAGACAGCCACCCCAATATTTGGGACGGCTGTGTTCACAAGAAGCTCGTCTACAGTATCAGGTAAATATCTCAGAAAGCAAAAAATGGATAAAGAAGTTGTGGCACGTACGTGCAATGCAGTATCACTCAGCAATGAAATCTGTGTCATCAGGCCCGTAGCGGCATAGTGAGTGGATGCAGGTACGGTGATTCTACGTGACCTACGTCACACAGAAAAAGAAACATCATAAGATATCACTAATACACGGAATGTAAACTTGACTACACATGAACTGAATTACAAAACAGAACAGGGTCTCAAATTTAGAAAACCAACTAGTGCTTGCTTATGGGGAAAGGTGCGTTGGGGTGCTGCATAACACCAGAGACTGAAATTAGCACAGATAACTTTCCATAAGCCAAATATGTAATAGAAAAGACCTACTCCTTGCTCAACGAAATGGACCCAACACCAGATATTCAACGCCTAGAAATATACCTGACTAGGAAGAATCTTAAAACCCATGGATATATATGACTCCGTAAGAGAATCAAGCGTGTGTACAGCGGCCGAAACGCAGCAGTGAAAATCCGATAAATCCCATTATCAAAATAAATTTCGAAACAAAACACAAAGACAGTGAAATAGAGAGCAATTCTTAAATAATTCACTCAGGGCATGTGATGCAACCGGGATTGACCACATCTACACACAGAGCTGGTGGAGACATAAGGCTGGACACTTCAGGCTGATAGCATTGGTGAGTTTCGGTGAGCAAATGCAGACCCTTTGAAGTCATACTGCATGGTACCCATTCCATGGGTCCCAACTCTCCAGGTTCAAGGGATTCTTCCTCCAGCTAAAACATGCATGGGAAAACCAGAGCATCGTCCACCATGTGATTGGGAAACGATTTAAAATGCATCTCAGTTTTCGTATCCTGGTCCTCGGGTTCACCATTCCAGATGCTTTACTAACACTCTCCCCGCTTGGAGAGTCAGTGCCTTTAACCTCCTCTTTGGCACAGCTTGCAATTTCTGTGCAAGATGAACAGGAAAAGGGAGAACCAATGAGAGATTAGCTGTAGGTGTCTGCACGGGCAAACGTAACGCTCATTTCCCACCAGGAACAGGAATTAACCAAAGGCTCAGTGTGCCCTGCTGGAAACAGATTAGGGCCTGAAGCAATCCTGCGGTTTTGTGCCCAGCTCACAAGAAAGCGAGTTGAAGAAAGGAGCTCAGGGTCACTGTAATTCACAAACATGCAGAGTTATACATGACAGCTATCCTACAAAAATATACTGAAGTAAGCCTGCGAAGGGGACTTGAAAGCGGGGCAGAATTTCAGGAAAACGATTGCACGGGGTAGACGGGAATTGCCCTGAAAGCATAGGAAAAGAGGCAGAACGTCGACAATGATGCACTTGGCCAAAAAGGGCGTATGCGTTTTTTCCTGAATATATTCAGGAAAAAACGCATACGCCCTTTTTGGCCAACCAAGCAAGCCTGTAAAGGAAATCTGCACTAGAATGAAGTCTCACTGCCCCCCGGGCAAAAGGGCCATCTGAAAAAAGTGTAAAATCCAGAAAGGTAGGACAGGATATGGAGAACAGGGAGCCTTGTTATGCTGATTGGCAGGATGTAAATTGCCAGCAGCCACCCTGGAGAAGTGTATGGTGTTTCCTGAAACACGTAAGAAACAAAGCAACACAGCCTATGATACTTCCACTTATGGTCCTATAGCTTACGGAAATTAAAATCAAAAACAGACAGCCACCCCAATATTTGGGACGGCTGTGTTCACAAGAAGCTCGTCTACAGTATCAGGTAAATATCCCAGAAAGCAAAAAATGGATAAAGAAGTTGTGGCACGTACGTACAATGCAATATCACTCAGCAATGAAATCTGTGTCATCAGGCCCGTAGCGGCATAGTGAGTGGATGCAGGTACGGTGATTCTACGTGAACTACGTCACACAGAAAAAGAAACATCATAAGATATCACTAATACACGGAATGTAAACTTGACTACACATGAACTGAATTACAAAACAGAACAGGGTCTCAAATTTAGAAAACCAACTAGTGCTTGCTTATGGGGAAAGGTGCGTTGGGGTGCTGCATAACACCAGAGACTGAAATTAGCACAGATAACTTTCCATAAGCCAAATATGTAATAGACAAGACCTACTCCGTGCTCAACGAAATGGACCCAACACCACATATTCAACGCCTAGGAATATACCTGACTAGGAAGAATCTTAAAACCCACGGATATATATGACTCCGTAAGAGAATCAAGCGTGTGTAGAGCGGCCGAAACGCAGCAGTGAAAATCCGATAAATCCCATTATCAAACTAAATTTCGAAAACAAAACACAAAGACAGTGAAATAGAGAGCAATTCTTAAATAATTCACTCAGGGCATGTGATGCAACCGGGATTGACCACATCTACACCCAGAGCTGGTGGAGACATAAGGCTGGACACTTCAGGCTGATAGCATTGGTGAGTTTCGGTGAGCAAATGCAGACCCTTTGAAGTCATACTGCATGGTACCCCTTCCATGGGTCCCAACTCTCCAGGTTCAAGGGATTCTTCCTCCAGCTAAAACATGCATGGGAAAACCAGAGTATCGTCCACCATGTGATTGGGAAACGATTTAAAATGCATCTCAGTTTTCGTATCCTGGTCCTCGGGTTCACCATTCCAGATGCTTTACTAACACTCTCCCCGCTTGGAGAGTCAGTGCCTTTAACCTCCTCTTTGGCACAGCTTGCAATTTCTGTGCAAGATGAAGAGGAATAGGGAGAACCAATGAGAGATTAGCTGTAG
This sequence comes from Phocoena phocoena, assembly GCF_963924675.1. Classification (NCBI taxonomy): domain Eukaryota; kingdom Metazoa; phylum Chordata; class Mammalia; order Artiodactyla; family Phocoenidae; genus Phocoena; species Phocoena phocoena. The sequence continues at coordinate 487,787 of NW_027077752.1, read as the reverse complement.
GTGTCTGCACGGGCAAATGTAACGCTCATTTCCCACCAGGAAGAGGAATTAACCAAAGGCTCAGTGTGCCCTGCTGGAAACAGATTAGGGCCTGAAGCAATCCTGCGGTTTTGTGCCCAGCTCACAAGAAAGCGAGTTGAAGAAAGGAGCTCAGGGGCACTGTAATTCACAAACCTGCAGAGTTATAAATGACAGCTATCCTCCAAAAATATATTGAAGTAAGCCTGCGAAGGGGACTTGAAAGCGGAGCAGAATTTCAAGGAAAACGATTGCAGGGGGTAGACTGGAATTGCCCTGAAAGCCTAGGAAAAGAGGCACAACGTCGGCAATGATGCGCTTGGCCAAAAAGGGCGTATGGGTTTTTTCCTGAATATATTCAGGAAAAAACGCATACGCCCTTTTTGGCCAACCAAGCAAGCCTGTAAAGGAAATCTGCACTACAATGAAGTCTCACTGCCCCCCTGCCAAAAGGGCCATCTGAAAAAAGTGTAAAATCCAGAAAGGTAGGACAGGATATGGAGAACAGGGAGCCTTGTTATGCTGATTTGCAGGATGTAAATTGCCAGCAGCCACCCTGGAGAAGTTTATGGTGTTTCCTGAAACACGGAAGAAAAAAAGCAACACAGCCTATGGCACTTCCACTTATGGTCCTATAGCTTACGGAAATTAAAATCAAAAACAGACAGCCACCCCAATATTTGGGACGGCTGTGTTCACAAGAAGCTCGTCTACAGTATCAGGTAAATATCCCAGAAAGCAAAAAATGGATAAAGAAGTTGTGGTACGTACGTACAATGCAATATCACTCAGCAATGAAATCTGTGTCATCAGGCCCGTAGCGGCATAGTGAGTGGATGCAGGTACGGTGATTCTACGTTAACTACGTCACACATAAAAAGAAACATCATAAGATATCACTAATACACGGAATGTAAACTTGACTACACATGAACTGAATTACAAAACAGAACAGGGTCTCAAATTTAGAAAACCAACTAGTGCTTGCTTATGGGGAAAGGTGCCTTGGGTTGCTGCATAAACCCAGAGACTGAAATTAGAACAGATAACTTTCCATAAGCCAAATATGTAATAGACAAGACCTACTCCTTGCTCAACGAAGTGGACCCAACACCACATATTCAAAGCCTAGGAATATACCTGACTAGGAAGAATCTTAAAACCCATGGATATATATGTCTCCGTAAGAGAATCAAGCGTGTGTACAGCGGCCGAAATGCAGCAGTGAAAATCCGATAAATCCCATTATCAAAATAAATTTCAAAAACAAAACACAAAGACAGTGAAATAGAGAGCAATTCTTAAATAATTCACTCAGGGCATGTGATGCAACCGGGATTGACCACATCTACACCCAGAGCTGGTTGAGACATAAGGCTGGACACTTCAGGCTGATAGCATTGGTGAGTTTCGGTGAGCAAATGCAGACCCTTTGAAGTCATACTGCATGGTACCCATTCCATGGGTCCCAACTCTCCAGGTTCAAGGGATTCTTCCTCCAGCTAAAACATGCATGGGAAACCCAGAGTATCGTCCACCGTGTGATTGGGAAACGATTTAAAATGCATCTCAGTTTTCGTATCCTGGTCCTCGGGTTCACCATTCCAGATGTTTTACTAACACTCTCCCCGCTTGGAGAGTCAGTGCCTTTAACCTCCTCTTTGGCACAGCTTGCAATTTCTGTGCAAGATGAACAGGAATAGGGAGAACCAATGAGAGACTAGCTGTAGGTGTCTGCACGGGCAAATGTAACGCTCATTTCCCACCAGGAAGTGGAATTAACCAAAGGCTCAGTGTGCCCTGCTGGAAACAGATTAGGGCCTGAAGCAATCCTGCGGTTTTGTGCCCAGCTCACAAGAAAGCGAATTGAAGAAAGGAGCTCAGGGGCACTGTAATTCACAAACCTGCAGAGTTATAAATGACAGCTATCCTCCAAAAATATATTGAAGTAAGCCTGCGAAAGGGACTTGAATGCGGGGCAGAATTTCAGGAAAACGATTGCAGGGGGTAGACTGGAATTGCCCTGAAAGCATAGGAATAGAGGCACAACGTCGGCAATGATGCACTTGGCGAAAAAAGTCGTATGCGTTTTTTCCTGAATATATTCAGGAAAAAACGCATACGCCCTTTTTGGCCAACCAAGCAAGCCTGTAAAGGAAATCTGCACTACAATGAAGTCTCACTGCCCCCCGGGCAAAAGGGCCATCTGAAAAAAGTGTAAAATCCAGAAAGATAGGACAGGATACGCAGAACAGGGAGCCTTGTTATGCTGATTGCCAGGGTGTAAATTGCCAGCAGCCACCCTGGAGAAGTGTATGGTGTTTCCTGAAACACGTAAGAAACAAAGCAACACAGCCTATGGCACTTGCACTTATGGTCCTATAGCTTACGGAAATTAAAATCAAAAACAGACAGCCACCCCAATATTTGGGACGGCTGTGTTCACAAGAAGCTCGTCTACAGTATCAGGTAAATATCCCAGAAAGCAAAAAAGGATAAAGAAGTTGTGCCACGTACGTACAATGCAATATCACTCAGCAATGAAATCTGTGTCATCAGGCCCGTAGCGGCATAGTGAGTGGATGCAGGTACGGTGATTCTACGTGAACTACGTCACACAGAAAAAGAAACATCGTAAGATATCATTAATACACGGAATGTAAACTTGACTACACATGAACTGAATTACAAAACAGAACAGGGTCTCAAATTTAGAAAACCAACTAGTGCTTGCTTATGGGGAAAGGTGCCTTGGGGTGCTGCATAAAACCAGAGACTGAAATTAGCACAGATAACTTTCCATAAGCCAAATATGTAATAGACAAGACCTACTCCTTGCTCAACGAAATGGACCCAACACCACATATTCAACGCCTAGGAATATACCTGACTAGGAAGAATCTTAAAACCCATGGATATATATGTCTCTGTAAGAGAATCAAGCGTGTGTACAGCGGCCGAAACGCAGCAGTGAAAATCCGATAAATCCCATTATCAAAATAAATTTCGAAAACAAAACACAAAGACAGTGAAATAGAGAGCAATTCTTAAATAATTCACTCAGGGCATGTGATGCAACCGGGATTGACCACATCTACACCCAGAGCTGGTTGAGACATAAGGCTGGACACTTCAGGCTGATAGCATTGGTGAGTTTCGGTGAGCAAATGCAGACCCTTTGAAGTCATACTGCATGGTACCCATTCCATGGGTCCCAACTCTCCAGGTTCAAGGGATTCTTCCTCCAGCTAAAACATGCATGGGAAACCCAGAGTATCGTCCACCGTGTGATTGGGAAACGATTTAAAATGCATCTCAGTTTTCATATCCTGGTCCTCGCGTTCACCATTCCAGATGTTTTACTAACACTCTCTCCGCTTGGAGAGTCAGTGCCTTTAACCTCCTCTTTGGCACAGCTTGCAATTTCTGTGCAAGATGAACAGGAATAGGGAGAACCAATGAGAGACTAGCTGTAGGTGTCTGCACGGGCAAATGTAACGCTCATTTCCCACCAGGAAGAGGAATTAACCAAAGGCTCAGTGTGCCCTGCTGGAAACAGATTAGGGCCTGAAGCAATCCTGCGGTTTTGTGCCCAGCTCACAAGAAAGCGAGTTGAAGAAAGGAGCTCAGGGGCACTGTAATTCACAAACCTGCAGAGTTATAAATGACAGCTATCCTCCAAAAATATATTGAAGTAAGCCTGTGAAGGGGACTTGAATGCGGGGCAGAATTTCAGGAAAACGATTGCAGGGGGTAGACTGGAATTGCCCTGAAAGCATAGGAATAGAGGCACAACGTCGGCAATGATGCACTTGGCGAAAAAAGGCGTATGCGTTTTTTCCTGAATATATTCAGGAAAAAACGCATACGCCCTTTTTGGCCAAACAAGTAAGCCTGTAAAGGAAATCTGCACTACAATGAAGTCTCACTGCCCCCCGGGCAAAAGGGCCATCTGAAAAAATTGTAAAATCCAGAAAGGTAGGACAGGATATGGAGAACAGGGAGCCTTGTTATGCTGATTGGCAGGATGTAAATTGCCAGCAGCCACCCTGGAGATGTGTATGGTGTTTCCTGAAACACGTAAGAAACAAAGCAACACAGCCTATGGCACTTCCACTTATGGTCCTATAGCTTACGGAAATTAAAATCAAAAACAGACAGCCACCCCAGTATTTGGGACGGCTGTGTTCACAAGAAGCTCGTCTACAGTAACAGGTAAATATCGAAGAAAGCAAAAAATGGATAAGGAAGTTGTGGCACGTACGTACAATGCAATATCACTCAGCAATGAAATCTGTGTCATCAGGCCCGTAGCGGCATAGTGAGTGGATGCAGGTATGGTGATTCTACGTGAACTACGTCACACAGAAAAAGAAACATCATATCACTAATACACGGAATGTAAACTTGACTACACATTAACTGAATTACAAAACAGAACAGGGTGTCAAATTTAGAAAACCAACTAGTGCTTCCTTATGGGAAAAGGTGCCTTGGGGTGCTGCATAAAACCAGAGACTGAAATTAGCACAGATAACTTTCCATAAGCCAAATATGTAATAGACAAGACCTACTCCTTGCTCAACGAAATGGACTCAACACCACATATTCAACGCCTAGGAATATACCTGACTAGGAAGAATCTTAAAACCCATGGATTTTTATGTCTCCATAAGAGAATCAAGCGTGTGTACAGCGGCATAAACGCAGCAGTGAAAATCCGATAAATCACATTATCAAAATAAATTTCAAAAACAAAACACAAAGACAGTGAAATAGAGAGCAATTCTTAAATAATTCACTCAGGGCATGTGATGCAACCGGGATTGACCACATCTACACCCAGAGCTGGTTGAGACATAAGGCTGGACACTTCAGGCTGATAGCATTGGTGAGTTTCGGTGAGCAAATGCAGACCCTTTGAAGTCATACTGCATGGTACCCATTCCATGGGTCCCAGCACTCCAGGTTCAAGGGATTCTTCCTTCAGCTAAAACATGCATGGGAAAAACAGTGTATGCTACACCGTGAGATTGGGAAACGATTTAAAATGGATCTCAGTTTTCGAATCCTTGTCCTTGTGTTCACCATTCCAGACGCTTTACTAACACTCTCCCCGCTTGGAGAGTCAGTGCCTTTAACCTCCTGTTTGGCACAGTTTGCAATTTCTGTGCAAGATGAACAGGAATAGGGAGAACCAATGAGAGACTAGCTGTAGGTGTCTGCACGGCCAAATGTAACTCATTGCCCACCAGGAAGAGGAAAGAAACAAAGGCTCAGTGTGCCCTGCTGGAAACAGATTAGGGCCTGAAGCAATCCTGCGGTTTTGTGCCCAGCTCACAAGAAAGCGAGCTGAAGAAAGGAGCTCAGGGGCACTGTAATTCACAAACCTGCAGAGTTATAAATGACAGCTATCCTCCAAAAATATATTGAAGTAAGCCTGCGAAGGGGACTTGAAAGCGGGGCAGAATTTCAGGAAAACGATTGCAGGGGGTAGACTGGAATTGCCCTGAAAGCATAGGAAAAGAAGCACAATGTCGACAATGATGCACTTGGCCAAAAAGGGCGTATGCGTTTTTTCCTGAATATATTCAGGAAAAAACGCATACCCCCTTTTTGGCCAACCAAGCAAGCCTGTAAAGGAAATCTGCACTACAATGAAGTCTCACTGCCTCCCGGGCAAAAGGGCCATCTGAAAAAAGTGTAAAATCCAGAAAGGTAGGACAGGATATGGAGGACAGGGAGCCTTGTTATGCTGATTGGCAGGATGTAAATTGCCAGCAGCCACCTTGGAGAAGTGTATGGTGTTTCCTGAGACACGTAAGAAACAAAGCAGCGCACCCTATGGCACTTCCACTTATGGTCCTATAGCTTACGGAAATTAAAATCAAAAACAGACAGCCACCCCAATATTTGGGACGGCTGTGTTCACAAGAAGCTCGTCTACAGTATCAGGTAAATATCCCAGAAAGCAAAAAATGGATAAAGAAGTTGTGGCACGTACGTGCAATGCAGTATCACTCAGCAATGAAATCTGTGTCATCAGGCACGTAGCGGCATAGTGAGTGGATGCAGGTACGGTGATTCTACGTGAACTACGTCACACATAAAAAGAAACATCATAAGATATCACTAATACACGGAATGTAAACTTGACTACACATGAACTGAATTACAAAACAGAACAGGGTCTCAAATTTAGAAAACCAACTAGTGCTTGCTTATGGGGAAAGGTGCCTTGGGGTGCTGCATAAAACCAGAGACTGAAATTAGCACAGATAACATTCCATAAGCCAAATATGTAATAGACAAGACCTACTCCTTGCTCAACGAAATGGACTCAACACCACATATTCAACGCCTAGGAATATACCTGACTAGGAAGAATCTTAAAACCCATGGATATATATGTCTCCTTAAGAGAATCAAGCGTGTGTACAGCGGCCCAAACGCAGCAGTGAAAATCCGATAAATCCCATTATCAAAATAAATTTCGAAAACAAAACACAAAGACAGTGAAATAGAGAGCAATTCTTAAATAATTCACTCAGGGCATGTGATGCAACCGGGATTGACCACATCTACACCCAGAGCTGGTTGAGACATAAGGCGGGACACTTCAGGCTGATAGCATTGGTGAGTTTCGGTGAGCAAATGCAGACCCTTTGAAGTCATACTGCATGGTACCCATTCCATGGGTCCCAACTCTCCAGGTTGAAGGGATTCTTCCTCCAGCTAAAACATGCATGGGAAACCCAGAGTATAGTCCACCGTGTGATTGGGAAATGATTTAAAATACATCTCAGTTTTCGTATCCCGGTACTCGGGTTCACCATTCCAGATGCTTTACTAACACTCTCCCCGCTAGGAGAGTCAGTTCCTTTAACCTCCTCTTTGGCACAGCTTGCAATTTCTGTGCAAGATGAACAGGAATAGGGAGAACCAATGAGAGACTAGCTGTAGGTGTCTGCACGGGCAAATGTAATGCTCATTGCCCACAGGAAGAGGAATTAAACAAAGGCTCAGTGTGCCCTGCTGGAAACAGATTAGGGCCTGAAGCAATCCTGCGGTTTTGTGCCCAGCTCACAAGAAAGCCAGTTAAAGAAAGGAGCTCAGGGACACTGTAATTCACAAACCTGCAGAGTTATAAATGACAGCTATCCTCCAAAAATATATTGAAGTAAGCCTGCGAAGGGGACTTGAAAGCGGGGCAGAATTTCAGGAAAACGATTGCAGGGGGTAGACTGGAATTGCCCTGAAAGCATAGGAATAGAGGCACAGCGTCGACAATGATGCACTTGGCCAAAAAGGGCGTATGCGTTTTTTCCTGAATATATTCAGGAAAAAACGCATACGCCCTTTTTGGCCAACCAAGCAAGCCTGTAAAGGAAATCTGCACTACAATGAAGTCTCACTGCCCCCCGGGCAAAAGGGCCATCTGAAAAAAGTGTAAAATCCAGAAAGGTAGGACAGGATATGGAGAAGAGGGAGCCTTGTTATGCTGATTGGCAGGATGTAAATTGCCAGCAGCCACCCTGGAGAAGTGTATGGTGTTTCGTGAAACAAGTAAGAAATAAAGCAACACAGCCTATGGCAATTGCACTTATGGTCCTATTGCTTAGGGAAATTAAAATCAAAAACAGAGAGCCACCCCAAAGTTTGGGACGCCTGTGTCCCCAAGAAGCTCGTCTACAGTGTCAGGTAAATATCCCAGAAAGCAAAAAATGGATAAAGAAGTTGTGGCACGTACGTGCAATGCAATATCACTCAACAATGAAATCTGTGTCATCAGGCCCGTAGCGGCATAGTGAGTGGATGCAGGTACGGGGATTCTACGTGAACTACGTCACACAGAAAAAGAAACATCATAAGATATCACTAATACACGGAATGTAAACTTGACTACACATGAACTGAATTACAAAACAGAACAGGGTCTCAAATTTAGAAAACCAACTAGTGCTTGCTTATGGGGAAAGGTGCCTTGGGGTGCTGCATAAAACCAGAGACTGAAATTAGCACAGATAACATTCCATAAGCCAAATATGTAATAGACAAGACCTACTCCTTGCTCAACGAAATAGACTCAACACCACATATTGAACGCCTAGGAATATACCTGACTAGGAAGAATCTTAAAACCCATGGATTTATATGTCTCCGTAAGAGAATCAAGCATGTGTACAGCGGCATAAACGCAGCAGTGAAAATCCGATAAATCGCATTATCAAAATAAATTTCAAAAACAAAACACAAAGACAGTGAAATAGAGAGCAATTCTTAAATAATTCACTCAGGGCATGTGATGCAACCGGGATTGACCACATCTACACCCAGAGCTGGTTGAGACATAAGGCTGGACACTTCAGGCTGATAACATTGGTGAGTTTCGGTGAGCAAATGCAAACCCTTTGAAGTCATAGTGCATGGTAACCATTCCATGGGTCCCAACTCTCCAGGTTCAAGGGATTCTTCCTCCAGCTAAAACATGCATGGGAAACCCAGAGTATCGTCCACCGTGTGATTGGGAAACGATTTAAAATGCATCTCAGTTTTCGTATCCTGGTCCTCGGGTTCACCATTCCAGATGCTTTACTAACAGTCTCCCCGCTTGGAGAGTCAGTGCCTTTAACCTCCTGTTTGGCACTGCTTGCAAATTCTGTGCAAGATGAACAGGAATAGGGAGAACCAATGAGAAACTACCTCTAGGTGTCTGCACGGGCAAATGTAACCCTCATTGCCCACCAGGAAGAGGAATTAAACAAAGGCTCAGTGTGCCCTGCTGGAAACAGATTAGGGCCTGAAGCAATCCTGCGGTTTTGTGCCCAGCTCACAAGAAAGCGAGTTGAAGAACGGAGCTCAGGGGCACTGTAATTCACAAACCTGCAGAGTTATAATTGACAGCTATCCTCCAAAAATATATTGAAGTAAGCCTGCGAAGGGGACTTGAAAGCGGGGCAGAATTTCAGGAAAACGATTGCAGGCGGTAGACTGGAATTGCACTGAAAGCATAGGAAAAGAGGCACAACGTCGACAATGATGCACTTGGCCAAAAATGGTGTATGCGTTTTTTCCTGAATATATTCAGGAAAAAACGCATACGCCCTTTTTGGCAAACCAAGCAAGCCTGTAAAGGAAATCTGCACAAAAATGAAGTCTCACTGCCCACCGGGCAAAAGGGCCATCTGAAAAAAGTGTAAAATCCAGAAAGGTAGGACAGGATATGGAGAACAGGGAGCCTTGTTATGCTGATTGGCAGGATGTAAATTGCCAGCAGCCACCCTGGAGAAGTGTATGGTGTTTCCTGAAACACGTAAGAAACAAAGCAACACAGCCTATGGCACTTCCACTTATGGTCCTATAGCTTACGGAAATTAAAATCAAAAACAGACAGCCACCCCAATATTTGGGACGGCTGTGTTCACAAGAAGCTCGTCTACAGTATCAAGTAAATATCCCAGAAAGCAAAAAAGGATAAAGAAGTTGTGGCACGTACGTAGAATGCAATATCACTCAGCAATGAAATCTGTGTCATCAGGCCCGTAGCGGCATAGTGAGTGGATGCAGGTACGGTGATTCTACGTGAACTACGTCACACAGAAAAAGAAACATCATAAGATATCAGTAATACACGGAATGTAAACTTGACTACACATGAACTGAATTACAAAACAGAACAGGGTATCAAATTTAGAAAACCAACTAGTGCTTGCTTATGGGGAAAGGTGCCTTGGGGTGCTGCATAAAACCAGAGACTGAAATTAGCACAGATAACTTTCCATAAGCCAAATATGTAATAGACAAGACCTACTCCTTGCTCAACGAAATGGACCCAACACCACATATTCAACGCCTAGGAATATACCTGACTAGGAAGAATCTTAAAACCCATGGATATATATGTCTCTGTAAGAGAATCAAGCGTGTGTACAGCGGCCGAAACGCAGCAGTGAAAATCCGATAAATCCCATTATCAAAATAAATTTCGAAAACAAAACACAAAGACAGTGAAATAGAGAGCAATTCTTAAATAATTCACTCAGGGCATGTGATGCAACCGGGATTGACCACATCTACACCCAGAGCTGGTTGAGACATAAGGCTGGACACTTCAGGCTGATAGCATTGGTGAGTTTCGGTGAGCAAATGCAGACCCTTTGAAGTCATACTGCATGGTACCCATTCCATGGGTCCCAACTCTCCAGGTTCAAGGGATTCTTCGTCCAGCTAAAACATGCATGGGAAACCCAGAGTATCGTCCACCGTGTGATTGGGAAACGATTTAAAATGCATCTCAGTTTTCGTATCCTGGTCCTTGGGTTCACCATTCCAGATGTTTTACTAACACTCTCCCCGCTTGGAGAGTCAGTGCCTTTAACCTCCTCTTTGGCACAGCTTGCAATTTCTGTGCAAGATGAACAGGAATAGGGAGAACCAATGAGAGACTAGCTGTAGGTGTCTGCACGGGCAAATGTAACGCTCATTTCCCACCAGGAAGAGGAATTAACCAAAGGCTCAGTGTGCCCTGCTGGAAACAGATTAGGGCCTGAAGCAATCCTGCGGTTTTGTGCCCAGCTCACAAGAAATCGAGTTGAAGAAAGGAGCTCAGGGGCACTGTAATTCACAAACCTGCAGAGTTATAAATGACAGCTATCCTCCAAAAATATATTGAAGTAAGCCTGCGAAGGGGACTTGAATGCGGGGCAGAATTTCAGGAAAACGATTGCAGGGGGTAGACTGGAATTGCCCTGAAATCATAGGAATAGAGGCACAACGTCGGCAATGATGCACTTGGCGAAAAAAGGCGTATGCGTTTTTTCCTGAATATATTCAGGAAAAAACGCATACGCCCTTTTTGTCCAAACAAGTAAGCCTGTAAAGGAAATCTGCACTACAATGAAGTCTCACTGCCCCCCGGGCAAAAGGGCCATCTGAAAAAATTGTAAAATCCAGAAAGGTAGGACAGGATATGGAGAACAGGGAGCCTTGTTATGCTGATTGGCAGGATGTAAATTGCCAGCAGCCACCCTGGAGATGTTTATGGTGTTTCCTGAAACACGTAAGAAACAAAGCAACACAGCCTATGGCACTTCCACATATGGTCCTATAGCTTACGGAAATTAAAATCAAAAACAGACAGCCACCCCAGTATTTGGGACGGCTGTGTTCACAAGAAGCTCGTCTACAGTACCAGGTAAATATCGAAGAAAGCAAAAAATGGATAAAGAAGTTGTGGCACGTACGTACAATGCAATATCACTCAGCAATGAAATCTGTGTCATCAGGCCCGTAGCGGCATAGTGAGTGGATGCAGGTATGGTGATTCTACGTGAACTACGTCACACAGAAAAAGAAACATCATATCACTAATACACGGAATGTAAACTTGACTACACATTAACTGAATTACAAAACAGAACAGGGTGTCAAATTTAGAAAACCAACTAGTGCTTCCTTATGGGAAAAGGTGCCTTGGGGTGCTGCATAAAACCAGAGACTGAAATTAGCACAGATAACTTTCCATAAGCCAAATATGTAATAGACAAGACCTACTCCTTGTTCAACGAAATGGACTCAACACCACATATTCAACGCCTAGGAATATACCTGACTAGGAAGAATCTTAAAACCCATGGATATATATGTCTCCGTAAGAGAATCAAGGGTGTGTACAGCGGCCGAAAGGCAGCAGTGAAAATCCGATAAATCCCATTATCAAAATAAATTTCGAAAACAAAACACAAAGACAGTGAAATAGAGAGCAATTCTTAAATAATTCACTCAGGGCATGTGATGCAACCGGGATTGACCACATCTACACCCAGAGCTGGTTGAGCCATAAGGCTGGACACTTCAGGCTGATAGCATTGGTGAGTTTCGGTGAGCAAATGCAGACCCTTTGAAGTCATACTGCATGGTACCCATTCCATGGGTCCCAGCACTCCAGGTTCAAGGGATTCTTCCTTCAGCTAAAACATGCATGGGAAAAACAGTGTATGCTACACCATGAGATTGGGAAACGATTTAAAATGGATCTCAGTTTTCGAATCCTTGTCCTTGGGTTCACCATTCCAGACGCTTTACTAAAACTTTCCCCGCTTGGAGAGTCAGTGCCTTTAACCTCCTGTTTGGCACAGTTTGCAATTTCTGTGCAAGATGAACAGGAATAGGGAGAACCAATGAGAGACTAGCTGTAGGTGTCTGCACGGCCAAATGTAACTCATTGCCCACCAGGAAGAGGAAAGAAACAAAGGCTCAGTGTGCCCTGCTGGAAACAGATTAGGGCCTGAAGCAATCCTGCGGTTTTGTGCCCAGCTCACAAGAATGCGAGCTGAAGAAAGGAGCTCAGGGGCACTGTAATTCACAAACCTGCAGAGTTATAAATGACAGCTATCCTCCAAAAATATATTGAAGTAAGCCTGCGAAGGGGACTTGAAAGCGGGGCAGAATTTCAGGAAAACGATTGCAGGGGGTAGACTGGAATTGCCCTGAAAGCATAGGAAAAGAAGCACAACGTCGACAATGATGCACTTGGCCAAAAAGGGCGTATGCGTTTTTTCCTGAATATGTTCAGGAAAAAACGCATACCCCCTTTTTGGCCAACCAAGCAAGCCTGTAAAGGAAATCTGCACTACAATGAAGTCTCACTGCCCCCCGGGCAAAAGGGCCATCTGAAAAAAGTGTAAAATCCAGAAAGGTAGGACAGGATATGGAGGACAGGGAGCCTTGTTATGCTGATTGGCAGGATGTAAATTGCCAGCAGCCACCTTGGAGAAATGTATGGTGTTTCCTGAAACACGTAAGAAACAAAGCAGCGCAGCCTATGGCACTTCCACTTATGGTCCTATAGCTTACGGAAATTAAAATCAAAAACAGACAGCCACCCCAATATTTGGGACGGCTGTGTTCCCAAGAAGCTCGTCTACAGTATCAGGTAAATATCCCAGAAAGCAAAAAATGGATAAAGAAGTTGTGGCACGTACGTGCAATGCAGTATCACTCAGCAATGAAATCTGTGTCATCAGGCACGTAGCGGCATAGTGAGTGGATGCAGGTACGGTGATTCTACGTGAACTACGTCACACATAAAAAGAAACATCATAAGATATCACTAATACAAGGAATGTAAACTTGACTACACATGAACTGAATTACAAAACAGAACAGGGTCTCAAATTTAGAAAACCAACTAGTGCTTGCTTATGGGGAAAGGTGCCTTGGGGCGCTGCATAAAACCAGAGACTGAAATTAGCACAGATAACATTCCATAACCCAAATATGTAATAGACAAGACCTACTCCTTGCTCAACGAAATGGACTCAACACCACATATTCAACGCCTAGGAATATACCTGACTAGGAAGAATCTTAAAACCCATGGATTTATATGTCTCCGTAAGAGAATCAAGCGTGTGTACAGCGGCATAAACGCAGCAGTGAAAATCCGATAAATCGCACTTTCAAAATAAATTTCAAAAACAAAACACAAAGACAGTGAAATAGAGAGCAATTCTTAAATAATTCACTCAGGGCATGTGATGCAACCGGGATTGACCACATCTACACCCAGAGCTGGTTGAGACATAAGGCTGGACACTTCAGGCTGATAACATTGGTGAGTTTTGGTGAGCAAATGCAGACCCTTTGAAGTCATACTGCATGGTACCCATTCCATGGGTCCCAAATCTCCAGGTTCAAGGGATTCTTCCTCCAGCTAAAACATGCATGGGAAACCCAGAGTATCGTCCACCGTGTGATTGGGAAACGATTTAAAATGCATCTCAGTTTTCGTATCCTGGTCCTCGGGTTCACCATTCCAGATGCTTTACTAACAGTCTCCCCGCTTGGAGAGTCAGTGCCTTTAACCTCCTGTTTGGCACTGCTTGCAATTTCTGTGCAAGATGAACAGGAATAGGGAGAACCAATGAGAAACTACCTCTAGGTGTCTGCACGGGCAAATGTAACCCTCATTGCCCACCAGGAAGAGGAATTAAACAAAGGCTCAGTGTGCCCTGCTGGAAACAGATTAGGGCCTGAAGCAATCCTGCGGTTTTGTGCCCAGCTCACAAGAAAGCGAGTTGAAGAACGGAGCTCAGGGGCACTGTAATTCACAAACCTGCAGAGTTATAATTGACAGCTATCCTCCAAAAATATATTGAAGTAAGCCTGCGAAGGGGACTTGAAAGCGGGGCAGAATTTCAGGAAAACGATTGCAGGGGGTAGACTGGAATTGCACTGAAAGCATAGGAAAAGAGGCACAACGTCGACAATGATGCACTTGGCCAAAAATGGTGTATGCGTTTTTTCCTGAATATATTCAGGAAAAAACGCATACGCCCTTTTTGGCAAACCAAGCAAGCCTGTAAAGGAAATCTGCCCAAAAATGAAGTCTCACTGCCCACCGGGCAAAAGGGCCATCTGAAAAAAGTGTAAAATCCAGAAAGGTAGGACAGGATATGGAGAACAGGGAGCCTTGTTATGCTGATTGGCAGGATGTAAATTGCCAGCAGCCACCCTGGAGAAGTGTATGGTGTTTCCTGAAACACGTAAGAAACAAAGCAACACAGCCTATGGCACTTCCACTTATGGTCCTATAGCTTACGGAAATTAAAATCAAAAACAGACAGCCACCCCAATATTTGGGATGGCTGTGTTCACAAGAAGCTCGTCTACAGTATCAGGTAAATATCCCAGAAAGCAAAAAATGGATAAAGAAGTTGTGGCACGTACGTACAATGCAATATCACTCAGCAATGAAATCTGTGTCATCAGGCCCGTAGCGGCATAGTGAGTGGATGCAGGTACGGTGATTCTTCGTGAACTACGTCACACAGAAAAAGAAACATCATAAGGTATCACTAATACACGGAATGTAAACTTGACTACACATGAACTGAATTACAAAACAGAACAGGGTCTCAAATTTAGAAAACCAACTAGTGCTTGCTTATGGGGAAAGGTGCCTTGGGGTGCTGCATAAAACCAGAGACTGAAATTAGCACAGATAACATTCCATAAGCCAAATATTTAATAGACAAGACCTACTCCTTGCTCAACGAAATGGACTCAACACCTCATATTCAACGCCTAGGAATATACCTGACTAGGAAGAATCTTAAAACCCATGGATATATATGTCTCCTTAAGAGAATCAAGCGTGTGTACAGCGGCCCAAACGCAGCAGTGAAAATCCGATAAATCCCATTATCAAAATAAATTTCGAAAACAAAACACAAAGACAGTGAAATAGAGAGCAATTCTTAAATAATTCACTCAGGGCATGTGATGCAACCGGGATTGACCACATCTACACCCAGAGCTGGTTGAGACATAAGGCTGGACACTTCAGGCTGATAGCATTGGTGAGTTTCGGTGAGCAAATGCAGACCCTTTGAAGTCATACTGCATGATACCCATTCCATGGGTCCCAACTCTCCAGGTTCAAGGCATTCTTCCTCCAGCTAAAACATGCATGGGAAACCCAGAGTATAGTCCACCGTGTGATTGGGAAATGATTTAAAATACATCTCAGTTTTCGTATCCCGGTACTCGGGTTCACCATTCCAGATGCTTTACTAACACTCTCCCCGCTAGGAGAGTCAGTTCCTTTAACCTCCTCTTTGGCACAGCTTGCAATTTCTGTGCAAGATGAACAGGAATAGGGAGAACCAATGAGAGACTAGCTGTAGGTGTCTGCACGGGCAAATGTAATGCTCATTGCCCACAGGAAGTGGAATTAAACAAAGGCTCAGTGTGCCCTGCTGGAAACAGATTAGGGCCTGAAGCAATCCTGCGGTTTTGTGCCCAGCTCACAAGAAAGCCAGTTGAAGAAAGGAGCTCAGGGACACTGTAATTCACAAACCTGCAGAGTTATAAATGACAGCTATCCTCCAAAAATATATTGAAGTAAGCCTGCGAAGGGGACTTGAAAGCGGGGCAGAATTTCAGGAAAACGATTGCATGGGGTAGACTGGAATTGCCCTGAAAGCATAGGAAAAGAGGCACAGCGTCGACAATGATGCACTTGGCCAAAAAGGGCGTATGCGTTTTTTCCTGAATATATTCAGGAAAAAACACATACGCCCTTTTTGGCCAACCAAGCAAGCCTGTAAAGGAAATCTGCACTACAATGAAGTCTCACTGCCCCCCGGGCAAAAGGGCCATCTGAAAAAAGTGTAAAATCCAGAAAGGTAGGACAGGATATGGAGAAGAGGGAGCCTTGTTATGCTGATTGGCAGGATGTAAATTGCCAGCAGCCACCCTGGAGAAGTGTATGGTGTTTCGTGAAACAAGTAAGAAATAAAGCAACACAGTCTATGGCAATTGCACTTATGGTCCTATTGCTTAGGGAAATTAAAATCAAAAACAGAGAGCCACCCCAAAGTTTGGGACGCCTGTGTCCCCAAGAAGCTCGTCTACAGTGTCAGGTAAATATCCCAGAAAGCAAAAAATGGATAAAGAAGTTGTGGCACGTACGTGCAATGCAATATCACTCAACAATGAAATCTGTGTCATCAGGCCCGTAGCGACATAGTGAGTGGATGCAGGTACGGTGATTCTACGTGAACTACGTCACACAGAAAAAGAAACATCATAAGATATCACTAATACACGGAATGTAAACTTGACTACACATGAACTGAATTACAAAACAGAACAGGGTCTCAAATTTAGAAAACCAACTAGTGCTTGCTTATGGGGAAAGGTGCCTTGGGGTGCTGCATAAAACCAGAGACTGAAATTAGCACAGATAACATTCCATAAGCCAAATATGTAATAGACAAGACCTACTCCTTGCTCAACGAAATGGACTCAACACCACATATTGAACGCCTAGGAATATACCTGACTAGGAAGTATCTTAAAACCCATGGATTTATATGTCTCCGTAAGAGAATCAAGCATGTGTACAGCGGCATAAACGCAGCAGTGAAAATCCGATAAATCGCATTATCAAAATAAATTTCAAAAACAAAACACAAAGACAGTGAAATAGAGAGCAATTCTTAAATAATTCACTCAGGGCATGTGATGCAACCGGGATTGACCACATCTACACCCAGAGCTGGTTGAGACATAAGGCTGGACACTTCAGGCTGATAACATTGGTGAGTTTCGGTGAGCAAATGCAAACCCTTTGAAGTCATAGTGCATGGTAACCATTCCATGGGTCCCAACTCTCCAGGTTCAAGGGATTCTTCCTCCAGCTAAAACATGCATGGGAAACCCAGAGTATCGTCCACCGTGTGATTGGGAAACGATTTAAAATGCATCTCAGTTTTCATATCCTGATCCTCGGGTTCACCATTCCAGATGCTTTACTAACAGTCTCCCCGCTTGGAGAGTCAGTGCCTTTAACCTCCTCTTTGGCACAGCTTGCAATTTCTATGCAAGATGAACAGGAATAGGGAGAACCAATGAGAGACTAGCTGTAGGTGTCTGCACGGGCAAATGTAACGCTCATTACCCACCAGGAAGAGGAATTGAACAAAGGCTCAGTGTGCCCTGCTGGAAACAGATTAGGGCCTGAAGCAATCATGCGGTTTTGTGCCCAGCTCACAAGAAAGCGAGTTGAAGAAAGGAGCTCAGGGGCACTGTAATTCACAAACCTGCAGAGTTATAAATGACAGCTATCTTCCAAAAGTACACTGAAGTAAGCCTGCGAAGGGGAATTGAAAGCGGGGCAGAATTTCAGGAAAACGATTGCAGGGGGTAGACTGGAATTGCCCTGAAAGCATAGGAAAAGAGGCAGAACGTCGACAATGATGCACTTGGCCAAAAAGGGCGTATGCGTTTTTTCCTGAATATATTCAGGTAAAAACGCATACGCCCTTTTTGGCCAACCAAGCAAGCCTGTAAAGGAAATCTGCACTACAATGAAGTCTCACTGCCCCCCTGGCAAGAGGGCCATCTGAAAAAAGTGTAAAATCCAGAAAGGTAGGACAGGATATGGAGAACAGGGAGCCTTGTTATGCTGATTGTCAGGATGTAAATTGCCAGCAGCCACCCTGGAGAAGTGTATGGTGTTTCCTGAAACACGTAAGAAACAAAGCAACACAGCCTATGGCACTTCCACTTATGGTCCTATAGCTTACGGAAATTGAAATCAAAAACAGACAGCCACCCCAATATTTGGGACGGCTGTGTTCACAAGAAGCTCGTCTACAGTATCAGGTAAATATCCCAGAAAGCAAAATATGGATAAAGAAGTTGTGGCATGTACGTACAATGCAATATCACTCAGAAATGAAATCTGTGTCTTCAGGCCCGTAGCAGCATAGTGAGTGGATGCAGGTACGGTGATTCTACGTGAACTACGTCACACAGAAAAAGAAACATCATAAGATATCATTAATACACGGAATGTAAACTTGACTACACATGAACTGAATTACAAAACAGAACAGGGTCTCAAATTTAGAAAACCAACTAGTGCTTGCTTATGGGAAAAGGTGCCTTGGGGTGCTGCATAAAACCAGAGACTGAAATTAGCACAGATAACTTTCCATAAGCCAAATATGTAATAGACAAGACCTACTCCTTGCTCAACGAAATGGACCCAACACCACATATTCAACGCCTAGGAATATACCTGACTAGGAAGAATCTTAAAACCCATGGATATATATGTCTCCATAAGAGATTCAAGCGTGTGTACAGCGGCCGAAACGCAGCAGTGAAAATCCGATAAATCCCATTATCAAAATAAATTTCGAAAACAAAACACAAAGACAGTGAAATAGAGAGCAATTCTTAAATAATTCACTCAGGGCAGGTGATGCAACCGGTATTGACCACATCTACACCCAGAGCTGGTTGAGACATAAGGCTGGACACTTCAGGCTGATAGCATTGGTGAGTTTCGGTGAGCAAATGCAGACCCTTTGAAGTCATACTGCATGGTACCCATTCCATGGGTCCGAGCACTCCAGGTTCAAGGGATTCTTCCTTCAGCTAAAACATGCATGGGAAAAACAGTGTATGCTACACCGTGAGATTGGGAAACGATTTAAAATGGATCTCAGTTTTCGAATCCTTGTCCTTGGGTTCACCATTCCAGACGCTTTACTAACACTTTCCCCGCTTGGAGAGTCAGTGCCTTTAACCTCCTGTTTGGCACAGTTTGCAATTTCTGTGCAAGATGAACAGGAATAGGGAGAACCAATGAGAGACTAGCTGTAGGTGTCTGCACGGCCAAATGTAACTCATTGCCCACCAGGAAGAGGAAAGAAACAAAGGCTCAGTGTGCCCTGCTGGAAACAGATTAGGGCCTGAAGCAATCCTGCGGTTTTGTGCCCAGCTCACAAGAAAGCGAGCTGAAGAAAGGAGCTCAGGGGCACTGTAATTCACAAACCTGCAGAGTTATAAATGACAGCTATCCTCCAAAAATATATTGAAGTAAGCCTGCGAAGGGGACTTGAAAGCGGGGCAGAATTTCAGGAAAACGATTGCAGGGGGTAGACTGGAATTGCCCTGAAAGCATAGGAAAAGAAGCACAACGTCGACAATGATGCACTTGGCCAAAAAGGGCGTATGCATTTTTTCCTGAATATATTCAGGAAAAAACGCATACGCCCTTTTTGGCCAACCAAGCAAGCCTGTAAAGGAAATCTGCACTACAATGAAGTCTCACTGCCCCCCGGGCAAAAGAGCCATCTGAAAAAAGTGTAAAATCCAGAAAGGTAGGACAGGATATGGAGGACAGGGAGCCTTGTTATGCTGATTGGCAGGATGTAAATTGCCAGCAGCCACCTTGGAGAAGTGTATGGTGTTTCCTGAAACACGTAAGAAACAAAGCAGCGCAGCCTATGGCACTTCCACTTATGGTCCTATAGCTTACGGAAATTAAAATCAAAAACAGACAGCCACCCCAATATTTGGGACGGCTGTGTTCACAAGAAGCTCGTCTACAGTATCAGGTAAATATCCCAGAAAGCAAAAAATGGATAAAGAAGTTGTGGCTGGTACGTGCAATGCAGTATCACTCAGCAATGAAATCTGTGTCATCAGGCACGTAGCGGCATAGTGAGTGGATGCAGGTACGGTGATTCTACGTGAACTACGTCACACATAAAAAGAAACATCATAAGATATCACTAATACAAGGAATGTAAACTTGACTACACATGAACTGAATTACAAAACAGAACAGGGTCTCAAATTTAGAAAACCAACTAGTGCTTGCTTATGGGGAAAGGTGCCTTGGGGTGCTGCATAAAACCAGAGACTGAAATTAGCACAGATAACATTCCATAAGCCAAATATGTAATAGACAAGACCTACTCCTTGCTCAACGAAATGGACTCAACACCACATATTCAACGCCTAGGAATATACCTGACTAGGAAGAAACTTAAAACCCATGGATTTATATGTCTCCGTAAGAGAATCAAGCGTGTGTACAGCGGCATAAACGCAGCAGTGAAAATCCGATAAATCGCACTTTCAAAATAAATTTCAAAAACAAAACACAAAGACAGTGAAATAGAGAGCAATTCTTAAATAATTCACTCAGGGCATGTGATGCAACCGGGATTGACCACATCTACACCCAGAGCTGGTTGAGACATAAGGCTGGACACTTCAGGCTGATAACATTGGTGAGTTTCGGTGAGCAAATGCAGACCCTTTGAAGTCATACTGCATGGTACCCATTCCATGGGTCCCAACTCTCCAGGTTCAAGGGATTCTTCCTCCAGCTAAAACATGCATGGGAAACCCAGAGTATCGTCCACCGTGTGATTGGGAAACGATTTAAAATGCATCTCAGTTTTCGTATCCTGGTCCTCGGGTTCACCATTCCAGATGCTTTACTAACAGTCTCCCCGCTTGGAGAGTCAGTGCCTTTAACCTCCTGTTTGGCACTGCTTGCAATTTCTGTGCAAGATGAACAGGAATAGGGAGAACCAATGAGAAACTACCTCTAGGTGTCTGCACGGGCAAATGTAACCCTCATTGCCCACCAGGAAGAGGAATTAAACAAAGGCTCAGTGTGCCCTGCTGGAAACAGATTAGGGCCTGAAGCAATCCTGCGGGTTTGTGCCCAGCTCACAAGAAAGCGAGTTGAAGAACGGAGCTCAGGGGCACTGTAATTCACAAACCTGCAGAGTTATAAATGACAGCTATCCTCCAAAAATATATTGAAGTAAGCCTGCGAAGGGGACTTGAAAGCGGGGCAGAATTTCAGGAAAACGATTGCAGGGGGTAGACTGGAATTGCACTGAAAGCATAGGAAAAGAGGCACAACGTCGACAATGATGCACTTGGCCAAAAATGGTGTATGCGTTTTTTCCTGAATATATTCAGGAAAAAACGCATACGCCCTTTTTGGCAAACCAAGCAAGCCTGTAAAGGAAATCTGCACAAAAATGAAGTCTCACTGCCCACCGGGCAAAAGGGCCATCTGAAAAAAGTGTAAAATCCAGAAAGGTAGGACAGGATATGGAGAACAGGGAGCCTTGTTATGCTGATTGGCAGGATGTAAATTGCCAGCAGCCACCCTGGAGAAGTGTATGGTGTTTCCTGAAACACGTAAGAAACAAAGCAACACAGCCTATGGCACTTCCACTTATGGTCCTATAGCTTACGGAAATTAAAATCAAAAACAGACAGCCACCCCAATATTTGGGACGGCTGTGTTCACAAGAAGCTCGTCTACAGTATCAGGTAAATATCCCAGAAAGCAAAAAATGGATAAAGAAGTTGTGGCACGTACGTACAATGCAATATCACTCAGCAATGAAATCTGTGTCATCAGGCCCGTAGCGGCATAGTGAGTGGATGCAGGTACGGTGATTCTTCGTGAACTACGTCACACAGAAAAAGAAACATCATAAGGTATCACTAATACACGGAATGTAAACTTGACTACACATGAACTGAATTACAAAACAGAACAGGGTCTCAAATTTAGAAAACCAACTAGTGCTTGCTTATGGGGAAAGGTGCCTTTGGGTGCTGCATAAAACCAGAGACTGAAATTAGCACAGATAACATTCCATAAGCCAAATATTTAATAGACAAGACCTACTCCTTGCTCAACGAAATGGACTCAACACCTCATATTCAACGCCTAGGAATATACCTGACTAGGAAGAATCTTAAAACCCATGGATATATATGTCTCCTTAAGAGAATCAAGCGTGTGTACAGCGGCCCAAACGCAGCAGTGAAAATCCGATAAATCCCATTATCAAAATAAATTTCGAAAACAAAACACAAAGACAGTGAAATAGAGAGCAATTCTTAAATAATTCACTCAGGGCATGTGATGCAACCGGGATTGACCACATCTACACCCAGAGCTGGTTGAGACATAAGGCTGGACACTTCAGGCTGATAGCATTGGTGAGTTTCGGTGAGCAAATGCAGACCCTTTGAAGTCATACTGCATGATACCCATTCCATGGGTCCCAACTCTCCAGGTTCAAGGCATTCTTCCTCCAGCTAAAACATGCATGGGAAACCCAGAGTATAGTCCACCGTGTGATTGGGAAATGATTTAAAATACATCTCAGTTTTCGTATCCCGGTACTCGGGTTCACCATTCCAGATGCTTTACTAACACTCTCCCCGCTAGGAGAGTCAGTTCCTTTAACCTCCTCTTTGGCACAGCTTGCAATTTCTGTGCAAGATGAACAGGAATAGGGAGAACCAATGAGAGACTAGCTGTAGGTGTCTGCACGGGCAAATGTAATGCTCATTGCCCACAGGAAGTGGAATTAAACAAAGGCTCAGTGTGCCCTGCTGGAAACAGATTAGGGCCTGAAGCAATCCTGCGGTTTTGTGCCCAGCTCACAAGAAAGCCAGTTGAAGAAAGGAGCTCAGGGACACTGTAATTCACAAACCTGCAGAGTTATAAATGACAGCTATCCTCCAAAAATATATTGAAGTAAGCCTGCGAAGGGGACTTGAAAGCGGGGCAGAATTTCAGGAAAACGATTGCATGGGGTAGACTGGAATTGCCCTGAAAGCATAGGAAAAGAGGCCCAGCGTCGACAATGATGCACTTGGCCAAAAAGGGCGTATGCGTTTTTTCCTGAATATATTCAGGAAAAAACGCATACGCCCTTTTTGGCCAACCAAGCAAGCCTGTAAAGGAAATCTGCACTACAATGAAGTCTCACTGCCCCCCGGGCAAAAGGGCCATCTGAAAAAAGTGTAAAATCCAGAAAGGTAGGACAGGATATGGAGAAGAGGGAGCCTTGTTATGCTGATTGGCAGGATGTAAATTGCCAGCAGCCACCCTGGAGAAGTGTATGGTGTTTCGTGAAACAAGTAAGAAATAAAGCAACACAGTCTATGGCAATTGCACTTATGGTCCTATTGCTTAGGGAAATTAAAATCAAAAACAGAGAGCCACCCCAAAGTTTGGGACGCCTGTGTCCCCAAGAAGCTCGTCTACAGTGTCAGGTAAATATCCCAGAAAGCAAAAAATGGATAAAGAAGTTGTGGCACGTACGTGCAATGCAATATCACTCAACAATGAAATCTGTGTCATCAGGCCCGTAGCGGCATAGTGAGTGGATGCAGGTACGGTGATTCTACGTGAACTACGTCACACAGAAAAAGAAACATCATAAGATATCACTAATACACGGAATGTAAACTTGACTACACATGAACTGAATTACAAAACAGAACAGGGTCTCAAATTTAGAAAACCAACTAGTGCTTGCTTATGGGGAAAGGTGCCTTGGGGTGCTGCATAAAACCAGAGACTGAAATTAGCACAGATAACATTCCATAAGCCAAATATGTAATAGACAAGACCTACTCCTTGCTCAACGAAATGGACTCAACACCACATATTGAACGCCTAGGAATATACCTGACTAGGAAGTATCTTAAAACCCATGGATTTATATGTCTCCGTAAGAGAATCAAGCATGTGTACAGCGGCATAAACGCAGCAGTGAAAATCCGATAAATCGCATTATCAAAATAAATTTCAAAAACAAAACACAAAGACAGTGAAATAGAGAGCAATTCTTAAATAATTCACTCAGGGCATGTGATGCAACCGGGATTGACCACATCTACACCCAGAGCTGGTTGAGACATAAGGCTGGACACTTCAGGCTGATAACATTGGTGAGTTTCGGTGAGCAAATGCAAACCCTTTGAAGTCATAGTGCATGGTAACCATTCCATGGGTCCCAACTCTCCAGGTTCAAGGGATTCTTCCTCCAGCTAAAACATGCATGGGAAACCCAGAGTATCGTCCACCGTGTGATTGGGAAACGATTTAAAATGCATCTCAGTTTTCGTATCCTGATCCTCGGGTTCACCATTCCAGATGCTTTACTAACAGTCTCCCCGCTTGGAGAGTCAGTGCCTTTAACCTCCTCTTTGGCACAGCTTGCAATTTCTATGCAAGATGAACAGGAATAGGGAGAACCAATGAGAGACTAGCTGTAGGTGTCTGCACGGGCAAATGTAACGCTCATTACCCACCAGGAAGAGGAATTGAACAAAGGCTCAGTGTGCCCTGCTGGAAACAGATTAGGGCCTGAAGCAATCATGCGGTTTTGTGCCCAGCTCACAAGAAAGCGAGTTGAAGAAAGGAGCTCAGGGGCACTGTAATTCACAAACCTGCAGAGTTATAAATGACAGCTATCTTCCAAAAGTACACTGAAGTAAGCCTGCGAAGGGGAATTGAAAGCGGGGCAGAATTTCAGGAAAACGATTGCAGGGGGTAGACTGGAATTGCCCTGAAAGCATAGGAAAAGAGGCAGAACGTCGACAATGATGCACTTGGCCAAAAAGGGCGTATGCGTTTTTTCCTGAATATATTCAGGTAAAAACGCATACGCCCTTTTTGGCCAACCAAGCAAGCCTGTAAAGGAAATCTGCACTACAATGAAGTCTCACTGCCCCCCTGGCAAGAGGGCCATCTGAAAAAAGTGTAAAATCCAGAAAGGTAGGACAGGATATGGAGAACAGGGAGCCTTGTTATGCTGATTGTCAGGATGTAAATTGCCAGCAGCCACCCTGGAGAAGTGTATGGTGTTTCCTGAAACACGTAAGAAACAAAGCAACACAGCCTATGGCACTTCCACTTATGGTCCTATAGCTTACGGAAATTAAAATCAAAAACAGACAGCCACCCCAATATTTGAGACGGCTGTGTTCACAAGAAGCTCGTCTACAGTATCAGGTAAATATCCCAGAAAGCAAAATATGGATAAAGAAGTTGTGGCATGTACGTACAATGCAATATCACTCAGAAATGAAATCTGTGTCTTCAGGCCCGTAGCAGCATAGTGAGTGGATGCAGGTACGGTGATTCTACGTGAACTACGTCACACAGAAAAAGAAACATCATAAGATATCATTAATACACGGAATGTAAACTTGACTACACATGAACTGAATTACAAAACAGAACAGGGTCTCAAATTTAGAAAACCAACTAGTGCTTGCTTATGGGAAAAGGTGCCTTGGGGTGCTGCATAAAACCAGAGACTGAAATTAGCACAGATAACTTTCCATAAGCCAAATATGTAATAGACAAGACCTACTCCTTGCTCAACGAAATGGACCCAACACCACATATTCAACGCCTAGGAATATACCTGACTAGGAAGAATCTTAAAACCCATGGATATATATGTCTCCGTAAGAGATTCAAGCGTGTGTACAGCGGCCGAAACGCAGCAGTGAAAATCCGATAAATCCCATTATCAAAATAAATTTCGAAAACAAAACACAAAGACAGTGAAATAGAGAGCAATTCTTAAATAATTCACTCAGGGCAGGTGATGCAACCGGTATTGACCACATCTACACCCAGAGCTGTTTGAGACATAAGGCTGGACAGTTCAGGCTGATAGCATTGGTGAGTTTCGGTGAGCAAATGCAGACCCTTTGAAGTCATACTGCATGGTACCCATTCCATGGCTCCAAACTCTCCAGGATCAAGGGATTCTTCCTCCAGCTAAAACATGCATGGGAAACCCAGAGTATCGTCCACCGTGTGATTGGGAAACGATTTAAAATGCATCTCAGTTTTCGTATCCTGGTCCTCGGGTTCACAATTCCAGATGCTTTACTAACACTCTCCCCACTTGGAGAGTCAGTGCCTTTAACCTCCTGTTTGGCACAGCTTGCAATTTCTGTGCAAGATGAACAGGAATAGGGAGAACCAATGAGAGACTAGCTGTAGGTGTCTGCACGGGCAAATATAACGCTCATTTCCCACCAGAAAGAGGAATTAAACAAAGGCTCAGCGTGCCCTGCCGAAAACAGATTAGGGCCTGAAGCAATCCTGCGGTTTTGTGCCCAGCTCACAAGAAAGCGAGTTGAAGAAAGGAGCTCAGGGGCACTGTAATTCACAAACCTGCAGAGTTATAAATGACAGCTATCCTCCAAAAATATATTGAAGTAAGCCTGCGAAGGGGACTTGAAAGCGGGGCAGAATTTCAGGAAAACGATTGCAGGGGGTAGACTGGAATTGCCCTGAAAGCATAGGAAAAGAGGGACAACGTCGACAATGATGCACTTGGTCAAAAAGGGCGTATGCGTTTTTTCCTGAATATATTCAGGAAAAAACGCATACGCCCTTTTTGGCCAAACAAGCAAGCCTGTAAAGGAAATCTGCACTACAATGAAGTCTCACTGCCCCCCGGGCAAAAGGGCCATCTGAAAAAAGTATAAAATCCAGAAAGTTTGGACAGGATATGGAGAACAGGGAGCCTTGTTGTGCTGATTGGCAGGATGTAAATTGCCAGCAGCCACCCTGGAGAAGTGTATGGTGTTTCCTGAAACATGTAAGAAACAAAGCAACACAGCCTATGGCACTTCCACTTATGGTCCTATAGCTTATGGAAAATAAAATCAAAAACAGACAGCCACCCCAATATTTGGGACGGCTGTGTTCACAAGAAGCTCGTCTACAGTATCAGGTAAATATCCCAGAAAGCAAAAAATGGATAAAGAAGTTGTGGCACGTACGTGCAATGCAATATCACTCAGCAATTATATCTGTGTCATCAGGCCCGTAGCGGCATAGTAAGTGGATGCAGGTACGGTGATTCTACGTGAACTACGTCACACAGAAAAAGAAGCATCATAAGATATCACTAATACACGGAATGTAAACTTGACTACACATGAACTGAATTACAAAACAGAACAGGGTCTCAAATTTAGAAAACCAACTAGTGCTTGCTTATGGGGAAAGGTGCCTTGGGGTGCTGCATAAAACCACAAACTGAAATTAGCACAGATAACATTCCATAAGCCAAATATGTAATAGACAAGACCTACTCCTTGCTCAACGAAATGGACCCAACACCACATATTCAATGCCTAGGAATATACCTGACTAGGAAGAATCTTAAAACCCATGGATATATATGTCTCCGTAAGAGTATCAAGCGTGTGTACAGCGGCCGAAACGCAGCAGTGAAAACCCGATAAATCCCATTATCAAAATAAATTTCGAAAACAAAACACAAAGACAGTGAAATAGAGAGCAATTCTTAAATAATTCACTCAGGGCATGTGATGCAACCGGGATTGTCCACATCTACACCCAGAGCTGGTTGAGACATAAGGCTGGACACTTCAGGCTGATAGCATTGGTGAGTTTCGGTGAGTAAATGCAGACCCTTTGAAGTCATACTGCATGCTACCCATTCCATGGGTGCCAACTCTCCAGGTTCAAGGCATTCTTCCTCCAGCTAAAACATGCATGGGAAACCCAGAGTATCGTCCACCGTGTGATTGGGAAACGATTTAAAATGCATCTCAGTTTTCGTATCCTGGTCCTCGGGTTCACCATTCCAGATGCTTTACTAACACTCTCCCCACTTGGAGAGTCAGTGCCTTTAACCTCCTGTTTGGCACAGTTTGCAATTTCTGTGCAAGATGAACAGGAATAGGGAGAACCAATGAGAGACTAGCTGTAGGTGTCTGCACGGTCAAATGTAACACTCATTGCCCACCAGGAAGAGGAATTAAACAAAGGCTCAGTGTGCCCTGCTGGAAACAGATTAGGGCCTGAAGCAATCCTGCGGTTTTGTGCCCAGCTCACAAGAAAGCGAGTTGAAGAAAGGAGCTCAGGGGCACTGTAATTCACAAACCTGCAGAGTTATAATTGACAGCTATTCTCCAAAAATATATTGAAGTAAGCCTGTGAAGGGGACTTGAAAGCGGGGCAGAATTTCAGGAAAACGATTGAATGGGGTTGACTGGAATTGCACTGAAAGCATAGGAAAAGAGGCACAACGTCGACAATGATGCACTTGGCCAAAAAGGGCGTATGCGTTTTTTCCTGAATATATTCAGGAAAAATATATATTCAGGAAAAAACGCATACGCCCTTTTTGGCCAAGCAAGCAATCCTGTAAAGGAAATCTGCACTACAATGAAGTCTCACTGCCCCCCCGGGCAAAAGGGCCATCTGAAAAAAGTGTAAAATCCACAAAGGTAGGACAGGATATGGAGAACAGGGAGCCTTGGTATGCTGATTGGCAGGATGTAAATTGCCAACAGCCACCCTGGAGAAGTGTATGGTGTTTCCTGAAACACGTAAGAAATAAAGCAACACAGCCTATGGCAATTGCACTTATGGTCCTATTCCTTAGGGAAATTAAAATCAAAAATAGAGAGCCACCCCAAAGTTTGGGACGGCTGTGTTCCCAAGAAGCTCGTCTACAGTACCAGGTGAATATCCCAGAAAGCAAAAAATGGATAAAGAAGTTGTGGCACGTACGTGCAATGAAGTATCACTCAGCAATGAAATCTGTGTCATCAGGCCCGTAGGGGCATAGTGAGTGGATGCAGGTACGGTGATTCTACGTGAACTACGTCACACAGAATAAGAAACATCATAAGATATCACTAATACACGGAATGTAAACTTGACTACACATGAACTGAATTACAAAACAGAACAGGGTCTCAAATTTAGAAAACCAACTAGTGCTTGCTTATGGGGAAAGGTGCCTTGGGGTGCTGCATAAAACCAGAGACTGAAATTAGCACAGATAACTTTCCATAAGCCAAATATGTAATGGAAAAGACCTACTCCTTGTTCAACGAAATTGACCCAACACCACATATTCAATGCCTAGGAATATACCTGACTAGGAAGAATCTTAAAACCCATGGATATATATGTCTCCGTAAGAGAATCAAGCGTGTGTACAGCAGCCGAAACGCAGCAGTGAAAATCCGATAAATCCCATTATCAAAATAAATTTCGAAAGCAAAACACAAAGACAGTGAAATAGAGAGCAATTCTTAAATAATTCACTCAGGACATGTGATGCAATCGGGATTGACCACATCTACACCCAGAGCTGGTTTAGACATAAGGCTGGACACTTCAGGCTGATAGCATTGGTGAATTTCGGTGAGCAAATGCAGACCCTTTGAAGTCATACTGCATGGTACCCATTCCATGGGTCCCAACTCCTCAGGTTCAAGGGATTCTTCCTCCAGCTAAAACATGCATGGGAAACCCACAGTATGGTCCACCGTGTGATTGGGAAAGATTTAAAATGCATCTCCGTTTTCGTATCCTGGTCCTCGGGTTCACCATTCCAGACGCTTTACTAACACTCTCCCTGCTTGGAGAGTCAGTGCCTTTAACCTCCTGTTTGGCACAGCTTGCAATTTCTGTGCAAGATGAACAGGAATAGGGAGAACCAATGAGAGACTAGCTATAGGTGTCTGCACGGGCAAATGTAACGCTCATTTCCCACCAGGAAGAGGAATTAAACAAAGGCTCAGCATGCCCTGCCAGAAACAGATTAGGGCCTGAAGCAATCCTGCGGTTTTGTGCCCAGCTCACAAGAAAGCGAGTTGAAGAAAGGAGCTCAGGGGCACTGTAATTCACAAACCTGCAGAGTTATAAATGACAGCTATCCTCCAAAAATATATTGAAGTAAGCCTGCGTAGGGGACTTGAAAGCGGGGCAGAATTTCAGGAAAACGATTGCAGGGGGTAGACTGGAATTGCCCTGAAAGCATAGGAAAAGAGGCAGAACGTCGACAATGATGCACTTGGCCAAAAAGGGCGTATGCGTTTTTTCCTGAATATATTCAGGAAAAAACGCATACGCCCTTTTTGGCCAACCAAGCAAGCCTGTAAAGGAAATCTGCACTACAATGTAGTCTCACTGCCCCCTGGGCAAAAGGGCCATCTGAAAAAAGTATAAAATCCAGAAAGGTTGGACAGGATATGGAGAACAGGGAGCCTTGTTATGCTGATTGGCAGTATGTAAATTGCCAGCAGCCACCCTGGAGAAGTGTATGGTGTTTCCTGAAACATGTAAGAAACAAAGCAACACAGCCTATGGCACTTCCACTTATGGGCCTATAGCTTACGGAAATTAAAATCAAAAACAGACAGCCACCCCAATATTTGGGACGGCTGTGTTCACAAGAAGCTCGTCTACAGTATCAGGTAAATATCCCAGAAAGCAAAAAATGGATAAAGAAGTGCTGGCACGTACGTGCAATGCAATATCACTCAGCAATGATATCTGTGTCATCAGGCCCGTAGCGGCATAGTAAGTGGATGCAGGTACGGTGATTCTACGTGAACTACGTCACACAGAAAAAGAAACATCATAAGATATCACTAATACACGGAATGTAAACTTGACTACACATGAACTGAATTACAAAACAGAACAGGGTCTCAAATTTAGAAAACCAACTAGTGCTTGCTTATGGGGAAAGGTGCCTTGGGGTGCTGCATAAAACCAGAGTCTGAAATTAGCACAGATAACTTTCCATAAGCCAAATATGTAATAGACAAGACCTACTCCTTGCTCAACGAAATGCACCCAACACCACATATTCAACGCCTAGGAATATACCTGACTAGGAAGAATCTTAAAACCCATGGATATATATGTCTCCGTAAGAGAAGCAAGCGTGTGTACAGCGCCCGAAACGCAGCAGTGAAAATCCGATAAATCCCATTATCAAATAAATTTCGAAAACAAAACACAAAGACAGTGAAATAGAGAGCAATTCTTAAATAATTCACTCAGGGCATGTGATGCAACCGGGATTGACCACATCTACACCCAGAGCTGGTTGAGACATAAGGCTGGACACTTCAGGCTGATAGCATTGGTGAGTTTCGGTGAGCAAATGCAGACCCTTTGAAGTCATACTGCATGATACCCATTCCATGGGTCCCAACTCTACAGGTTCAAGGCATTCTTCCTCCAGCTAAAACATGCATGGGAAACCCAGAGTATCATCCACCGTGTGATTGGGAAATGATTTAAAATACATCTCAGTTTTCGTATCCTCGTACTCGGGTTCACCATTCCAGATGCTTTACTAACACTCTCCCCGCTTGGAGAGTCAGTGCCTTTAACCTCCTCTTTGGCACAGCTTGCAATTTCTGTGCAAGATGAACAGGAATAGGGAGAACCAATGAGAGACTAGCTGTAGGTGTCTGCACGGGCAAATGTAACGCTCATTGCCCACCAGGAAGAGGAATTAAACAAAGGCTCAGTGTGCCCTGCTGGAAACAGATTAGGGCCTGAAGCAATCCTGCGGTTTTGTGCCCAGCTCACAAGAAAGCGAGTTGAAGAAAGGAGCTCAGGGGCACTGTAATTCACAAACCTGCAGAGTTATAAATGACAACTATCCTCCAAAAATATATTGAAGTAAGCCTGCGAAGGGGACTTGAAAGCGGGGCAGAATTTCAGGAAAACGATTGCAGGGGGTAGACTGGAATTGCCCTGAAAGCATAGGAAAAGAGGCAGAACGTCGACAATGATGCACTTGGCCAAAAAGGGCGTATGCGTTTTTTCCTGAATATATTCAGGAAAAAACGCATACGCCCTTTTTGGCCAACCAAGCAAGCCTGTAAAGGAAATCTGCACTCCAATGAAGTCTCACTGCCCCCCGGGCAAAAGGGCCATCTGAAAAAAGTGTAAAATCCAGAAAGTTAGGACAGGATATGGAGAACAGGGAGCCTTGTTATGCTGCTTGGCACGATGTAAATTGTGAACAGCCACCCTGGAGAAGTGTATGGTGTTTCCTGAAACACGTAAGAAATAAAGCAACACAGCCTATGGCAATTGCACTTATGGTCCTATTGCTTAGGGAAATTAAAATCAAAAACAGAGAGCCACCCCAAAGTTTGGGACGGCTGTGTTCCCAAGAAGCTCGTCTACAGTACCAGGTAAATATCCCAGAAAGCAAAAAATGGATAAAGAAGTTGTGGCACGTACATGCAAAGCAATATCTCTCAGCAATGAAATCTGTGTCATCAGGCCGGTAGCGGCATAGTGAGTGGATGCAGGTATGGTGATTCTACGTGAACTACGTCATACAGAAAAAGAAACATCATAAGATATCACTAATACACGGAATGTAAACTTGACTACACATGAACTGAATTACAAAACAGAACAGGGTCTCAAATTTAGAAAACCAACTAGTGCTTGCTTATGGGGAAAGGTGCCTTAGGGTGCTGCATAAAACCAGACACTGAAATTAGCACAGATAACATTCCAAAAGCCAAATATGTAATAGACAAGACCTACTCCTTGCTCAACGAAATGGACTCAACACCACATATTCAACGCCTAGGAATATACCTGACTAGGAAGAATCTTAAAACCCATGGATATATATGTCTCCGTAAGAGAATCAAGCGTGTGTACAGCGGCATAAACACAGCAGTGAAAATCCGATAAATCCCATTATCAAAATAAATTTCAAAAACAAAACACAAAGACAGTGAAATAGAGAGCAATTCTTAAATAATTCACTCAGGGCATGTGATGCAACCGGGATTTAACACATCTACACCCAGAGCTGGTTGAGACATAAGGCTGGACACTTCAGGCTGATAGCATTGGTGAGTTTCGGTGAGCAAATGCAGACCCTTTGAAGTCATACTGCATGGTACCTATTCCATGGGTCCCAACACTTCAGGTTCAAGGGATTCTTCCTCCAGCTAAAACATGCTTGGGAAACCCACAGTATGGTCCACCGTGTGATTGGGAAACGATTTAAAATGCATCTCAGTTTTCGTATCCTGGTCCTCGGGTTCACAATTCCAGATGCTTTACTAACAATCTCCCCGCTTGGAGAACCAGTGCCTTTAACCTCGTATTTGGCACAGCTTGCAATTTCTGTGCAAGATGAACAGGAATAGGAGAAGCAATGTGAGACTAGATGTAGGTGTCTGCACGGGCAAATGTAACGCTCATTTCCCACCAGGAAGAGGAATTAACCAAAGGCTCAGCATGCCCTGCCGGAAACAGATTAGGGCCTGAAGCAATCCTGCGGTTTTGGGCTCAGCTCACCAGAAAGCGAGTTGAAGAAAGGAGCCCAGGGGCACTGTAATTCACAAAACTGCAGAGTTATAAATGACAGCTATCCTCCAAAAATATATTGAAATAAGCCTGCGAAGGGGACTGGAAAGCGGGGCAGAATTTCCGAAAAAGGATTGCAGGGGGTAGACTGGAATTGCCCAGAAAGCATAGGAAAAGAGGCAGAACGTCGACAATGATGCACTTGGCCAAAAAGGGCGTATGCGTTTTTTCCTGAATATATTCAGTAAAAAACGCATACGCACTTTTTGGCCAACCAAGCAAGCCTGTAAAGGAAATCTGCACTACAATGAAGTCTCACTGCCCCCCGGGCAAAAGGGCCATCTGAAAAAAGTGTAAAATCCAGAAAGGTAGGACAGGATATGGAGAACAGGGAGCCTTGTTATGCTGATTGGCAGGATGTAAATTGCCAGCAGCCACCCTGGAGAAGTGTATGGTGTTTCCTGAAACACGTAAGAAACAAAGCAACACAGCCTATGGCACTTCCACTTATGGTCCTATAGCTTACGGAAATTAAAATCAAAAACAGACAGCCACCCCAATATTTGGGACGGCTGTGTTCCCAAGAAGCTCGTCTACAGTACCAGGTAAATATCCCAGAAAGCAAAAATGGATAAAGAAGTTGTGGCACGTACGTGCAATGCAATATCACTCAGCAATGAAATCTGTGTCATCAGGCCCGTAGCGGCATAGTGAGTGGATACAGGTACGGTGCTTCTACGTGAACTACGTCACACAGAAAACGAAACATCATAATATATCACTAATACACGGAATGTAAACTTGACTACACATGAACTGAATTACAAAACAGAACAGGGTCTCAAATTTAGAAAACCAACTAGTGCTTGCTTATGGGGAAAGGTGCCTTGGGGTGCTGCATAAAACCAGAGACTGAAATTAGCACAGATAACATTCCATAAGCCAAATATGTAATAGACAAGACCTACTCCTTGCTCAACGAAATGGACCCAACACCACATATTCAACGCCTAGGAATATACCTGACTAGGAAGAATCTTAAAACCCATGGATATATATGTCTCCGTAAGAGAATCAAGCGTGTGTACAGCGGCCGAAACGCAGCAGTGAAAATCCGATAAATCCCATTATCAAAATAAATTTCGAAATCAAACACAAAGACAGTGAAATAGAGAGCAACTCTTAAATAATTCACTCAGGGCATGTGATGCAACCGGGATTGAC
Source organism: Phocoena phocoena (assembly GCF_963924675.1). Classification (NCBI taxonomy): domain Eukaryota; kingdom Metazoa; phylum Chordata; class Mammalia; order Artiodactyla; family Phocoenidae; genus Phocoena; species Phocoena phocoena. The sequence goes on along the minus strand of NW_027077752.1, from coordinate 453,241 downwards.
CACATCTACACCCAGAGCTGGTTGAGACATAAGGCTGGACACGTCAGGCTGATAGCATTGGTGAGTTTCGGTGAGCAAATGCAGGCCCTTTGAAGTCATACTGCATGGTACCCATTCCATGGGTCAAAACTCTCCAGGTTCAAGGCATTCTTTCTCCAGCTAAAACATGCATGGGAAACCCAGAGTGTCGTCCAACGTATGATTGGGAAATGATTTAAAATGCATCTCCGTTTTCGTATCCTGGTCCTCGGGTTCACCATTCCAGATGCTTTACTAACACTCTCCCCGCTTGGAGAGTCTGTGCCTTTAACCTCCTGTTTGGCACAGCTTGCAATTTCTGTGCAAGATGAACAGGAATAGGGAGAACCAATGAGAGACTAGCTGTAGGTGTCTGCACGGGCAAATGAAACGCTCATTGCCCACCAGGAAGAGGAATTAAACAAAGGCTCAGCGTGCCCTGCTAGAAACAGATTAGGGCCTGAAGCACTCCTGCGGTTTTGTGCCCAGCTCACAAGAAAGCGAGTTGAAGAAAGGAGCTCAGGGGCACTGTAATTCACAAACCTGCAGAGTTATAAATGACAGCTATCCTCCAAAAATATATTGAAGTAAGCCTGCGAAGGGGACTTGAAAGCGGGGCAGAATTTCAGGAAAACGATTGCAGGGGGTAGACTGGAATTGCCCTGAAAGCATAGGAAATGAGGCAGAACGTCGACAATGATGCACTTGGCCAAAAAGGGCGTATGCGTTTTTTCCTGAATATATTCAGGAAAAAACGCATAGGAACTTTTTGGCCAAACAAGCAAGCCTGTAAAGGAAATCTGCACTACAATGAAGTCTCACTGCCCCCCGGGCAAAAGGGCCATCTGAAAAAAGTGTAAAATCCAGAAAGGTAGGACAGGATATGGAGAACAGGGAGCCTTGTTATGCTGATTGGCAGGATGTAAATTGCCAGCAGCCACCCTGGAGAAGTGTATGGTGTTTCCTGAAACACGTAAGAAACAAAGCAACACAGCCTATGGCACTTCCACTTATGGTCCTATATCTTACGGAAATTAAAATCAAAAACAGACAGCCACCCCAATATTTGGGACGGCTGTGTTCAGAAGAAGCTCGTCTACAGTATCAGGTAAATATCCCAGAAAGCAAAAAATGGATAAAGAAGTTGTGGCACGTACGTACAATGCAATATCACTCAGCAATGAAATCTGTGTCATCAGGCCCGTAGCGGCATAGTGAGTGGATGCAGGTACGGTGATTCTACGTGAACTACGTCACACAGAAAAAGAAACATCATAAGATATCACTAATACACGGAATGTAAACTTGACTACACATGAACTGAATTACAAAACAGAACAGGGTCTCAAATTTAGAAAACCAACTAGTGCTTGCTTATGGGAAAAGGTGCCTTGGGGTGCTGCATAAAACCAGAGACTGAAATTAGCACAGATAACTTTCCATAAGCCAAATATGTAATAGACAAGTCCTACTCCTTGCTCAACGAAATGGACCCAACACCACATATTCAACGCCTAGGAATATACCTGACTAGGAAGAATCTTAAAACCCATGGATATATATGTCTCCGTAAGAGAATCAAGCGTGTGTACAGCGGCCGACACGCAGCAGTGAAAATCCGATAAATCCCATTATCAAAATAAATTTCGAAAACAAAACACAAAGACAGTGAAATAGAGAGCAATTCTTAAATAATTCACTCAGGGCATGTGATGCAACCGGGATTGACCACATCTACACCCAGAGCTGATTGAGACATAAGGCTGGACACTCCAGGCTGATAGCATTGGTGAGTTTCGGTGAGCAAATGCAGACCCTTTGAAGTCATACTGCATGGTACCCATTCCATGGGTCCCAACTCTCCAGGTTCAAGGCATTCTTCCTCCAGCTAAAACATGCATGGGAAACCCAGAGTATCGTCCACCGTGTGATTGGGAAACGATTTAAAATGCATCTCAGTTTTCGTATCCTGGTCCTCGGGTTCACCATTCCAGATGCTTTACTAACACTCTCCCCGCTTGGAGAGTCAGAGCCTTTAACCACCTCTTTGGCACAGCTTGCAATTTCTGTGCAAGATGAACAGGAATAGGGAGAACCAATGAGAGACTAGCTGTAGGTGTCTGCACGGGCAAATGTAACGCTCATTGCCCACCAGGAAGAGGAATTAAACAAAGGCTCAGTGTGCCCTGCTGGAAACAGATTAGGGCCTGAAGCAATCCTGCGGTTTTGTGCCCAGCTCACAAGAAAGCGTGTTGAAGAAAGGAGCTCAGGGGCACTGTAATTCACAAACCTGCAGAGTTATAAATGACAGCTATCCTCCAAAAATATATTGAAGTAAGCCTGCGAAGGGGACTTGAATGCGGGGCAGAATTTCAGGAAAACGATTGCAGGGGGTAGACTGGAATTGCGCTGAAAGCATACGAAAAGAGGCAGAACGTCGACAATGATGCACTTGGCCAAAAAGTGCGTATGCGTTTTTTCCTGAATATATTCAGGAAAAAACGCATACGCCCTTTTTGGCCAACCAAGCAAGCCTGTAAAGGAAATCTGCACTACAATGAAGTCTCACTGCCCCCCGGGCAAAACGGCCATCTGAAAAAAGTGTAAAATCCAGAAAGGTAGGACAGGATATGGAGAACAGGGAGCCTTGTTATGCTGATTGGCAGGATGTAAATTGCCAGCAGCCACCCTGGAGAAGTGTATGGTGTTTCCTGAAACACGTAAGAAACAAAGCAACACAGCCTATGGCACTTCCACTTATGGTCCTATAGCTTACGGAAATTAAAATCAAAAACAGACAGCCACCCCAATATTTGGGACGGCTGTGTTCACAAGAAGCTCGTCTACATTATCAGGTAAATATCCCAGAAAGCAAAAAATGGATAAAGAAGTTGTGGCACGTACGTACAATGCAATATCACTCAGCAATGAAATCTGTGTCATCAGGCCCGTAGCGGCATAGTGTGTGGATGCAGATACGGTGATTCTACGTGAACTACGTCACACAGAAAAAGAAACATCATAAGATATCACTAATACACGGAATGTAAACTTGACTACACATGAACTGAATTACAAAACAGAACAGGGTCTCAAATTTAGAAAACCAACTAGTGCTTGCTTATGGGGAAAGGTGCGTTTGGGTGCTGCATAAAACCAGAGACTGAAATTAGCACAGATAACTTTCCATAAGCCAAATATGTAATAGACAAGACCTACTCCTTGCTCAACGAAATGGACCCAACACCACATATTCAACGCCTAGGAATATACCTGACTAGGAAGAATCTTAAAACCCATGGATATATATGTCTCCGTAAGAGAATCAAGCGTGTGTACAGCGGCCGAAACGCAGCAGGGAAAATCCGATAAATCCCATTATCAAAATAAATTTCGAAACCAAAACACAAAGACAGTGAAATAGAGAGCAATTCTTAAATAATTCACTCAGGGCATGTGATGCAACCGGGATTGACCACATCTACACCCAGAGCTGGTTGAGACATAAGGCTGGACACTTCAGGCTGATAGCATTGGTGAGTTTCGGTGAGCAAATTCAGGCCCTTTGAAGTCATACTGCATGGTACCCATTCCATGGGTCCCAACTCTCCAGGTTCAAGGGATTCTTCCTCCAGCTAAAACATGCATGGGAAACCCAGAGTATCGTCCACCGTGTGATTGGGAAACGATTTAAAATGCATCTCCGTTTTCGTATCCTGGTCCTCGGGTTCACCATTCCAGATGCTTTACTAACACTCTCCCCGCTTGGAGAGTCATTGCCTTTAACCTCCTCTTTGGCACAGCTTGCAATTTCTGTGCAAGATGAACAGGAATAGGGAGAACCAATGAGAGACTAGCTGTAGGTGTCTGCACGGGCAAATGTAACGCTCATTGCCCACCAGGAAGAGGAATTAAACAAAGGCTCAGTGTGCCCTGCTGGAAACAGATTAGGGCCTGAAGCATTCCTGCGGTTTTGTGCCCAGCTCACAAGAAAGCGAGTTGAAGAAAGGAGCTCAGTGGCACTGTAATTCACAAACCTGCACAGTTATAAATGACAGCTATCTCCCAAAAGTATATTGAAGTAAGCCTGCGAAGGGGACTGGAAAGCGGGGCAGAATTTCAGGAAAACGATTGCAGGGGGTAGACTGGAATTGCCCAGAAAGCATAGGAAAAGAGGCAGAATGTTGACAATGATGCACTTGGCCAAAAAGGGCGTATGCGTTTTTTCCTGAATATATTCAGGAAAAAACGCATACGCCCTTTTTGGCCAACCAAGCAAGCCTGTAAAGGAAATCTGCACTACAATGAAGTCTCACTGCCCCCCGGGCAAAAGGGCCATCTGAAAAATGTGTAAAATCCAGAAAGGTAGGACAGGATATGGAGAACAGGGAGCCTTGTTATGCTGATTGGCAGGATGTAAATTGCCAACAGCCACCCTGGAGAAGTGTATGGTGTTTCCTGAAAAACGTAAGAAATAAAGCAACACAGCCTATGGCAATTGCACTTATGGTCCTATTCCTTAGGGAAATTAAAATCAAAACAGAGAGCCACCCCACAGTTTGGGACGGCTGTGTTCCCAAGAAGCTTGTCTACAGTACCAGGTAAATATCCCAGAAAGCAAAAAATGGATAAAGAAGTTGTGGCACGTACGTGCAATGCAGTATCACTCAGCAATGAAATCTGTGTCATCAGGCCCATAGCGGCATAGTGAGTGGATGCAGGTACGGTGATTCTACGTGAACTACGTCACACAGAAAAAGAAACATCATAAGATATCACTAATACACGGAATGTAAACTTGACTACACATGAACTGAATTACAAAACAGAACAGGGTCTCAAATTTAGAAAACAAACTAGTGCTTGCTTATGGGGAAAGGTGCCTTGGGGTGCTGCATAAAACCAGAGACTGAAATTAGCACAGATAACATTCCATAAGCCAAATATGTAATAGAAAAGACCTACTCCTTGCTCAACGAAATGGACTCAACACCACATATTCAACGCCTAAGAATATACATGACTAGGAAGAATCTTAAAACCCATGGATATATATGTCTCCGTAAGAGAATCAAGCGTGTGTACAGCGGCCGAAACGCAGCAGTGAAAATCCGATAAATCCTATTATCAGAATAAATTTCGAAAACAAAACACAAAGACAGTGAAATAGAGAGCAATTCTTAAATAATTCACTCAGGGCATGTGATTCAACCGGGATTGACCACATCTACACCCAGAGCTGGTTGAGACATAAGGCTGGACACTTCAGGATGATAGCATTGGTGAGTTTCGGTGAGCAAATGCAGACACTTTGAAGTCATACTGCATGGTACCTATTCCATGGGTCCCAACACTTCAGGTTCAAGGGATTCGTCCTCCAGCTAAAACATGCATGGGAAACCCACAGTATGGTCCACCGTGTGATTGGGAAACGATTTAAAATGCATCTCAGTTTTCGTATCCTGGTCCTCGGGTTCACCATTCCAGATGCTTTACTAACACTCTCCCCGCTTGGAGAGTCAGTGCCTTTAACCTCCTCTTAGGCACAGCTTGCAATTTCTGTGCAAGATGAACAGGAATAGGGAGAAGCAATGAGAGACTAGCTGTAGGTGTCTGCACGGGCAAATGTAACGCTCATTGCCCACCAGGAAGAGGAATTAAACAAAGGCTCAGTGTGCCCTGCTGGAAAATAATTAGGGCCTGAAGCAATCCTGCGGTTTTCTGCCCAGCTCACAAGAAAGCGAGTTGAAGAAAGGAGCTCAGGGGCACTGTAATTCACAAAACTGCAGAGTTATAAATGGCAGCTATCCTCCAAAAATATATTGAAGTAAGCCTGCGAAGGGGACTTGAAAGCGGAGCAGAATTTCAGGAAAACGATTGCAGGGGGTAGACTGGAATTGCCCTGAAAGCATAGGAAAAGAGGCAGAACGTCGTCAATGATGCACTTGGCCAAAAAGTGCGTATGCGTATTTTCCTGAATATATTCAGGAAAAAACGCATACGCACTTTTTGGCCAACCAAGCAAGCCTGTAAAGGAAATCTGCACTACAATGAAGTCTCACTGCCCCCCGGGCAAGAGGGCCATCTGAAAAAAGTGTAAAATCCAGAAAGGTAGGACAGGATATGGAGAACAGGGAGCCTTGTTATGCTGATTGGCAGGATGTAAATTGCCAACAGCCACCCTGGAGAAGTGTATGGTGTTTCCTGAAAAATGTAAGAAATAAAGCAACACAGCCTATGGCAATTGCACTTATGGTCCTATTCCTTAGGGAAATTAAAATCAAAAACAGAGAGCCACCCCACAGTTTGGGACGGCTGTGTTCCCAAGAAGCTCGTCTACAGTACCAGGTAAATATCCCAGAAAGCAAAAAATGGATAAAGAAGTCGTGGCACGTACGTGCAATGCAGTATCACTCAGCAATGAAATCTGTGTCATCAGGCCCATAGCGGCATAGTGAGTGGATGCAGGTACGGTGATTCTACGTGAACTACGTCACACAGAAAAAGAAACATCATAAGATATCACTAATACACGGAATGTAAACTTGACTACACATGAACTGAATTACAAAACAGAACAGGGTCTCAAATTTAGAAAACAAAGTAGTGCTTGCTTATGGGGAAAGGTGCCTTGGGGTGCTGCATAAAACCAGAGACTGAAATTAGCACAGATAACATTCCATAAGCCAAATATGTAATAGACAAGACCTACTCCTTGCTCAACGAAATGGACTCAACACCACATATTCAACGCCTAAGAATATACCTGACTAGGAAGAATCTTAAAACCCATGGATATATATGTCTCTGTAAGAGAATCAAGCGTGTGTACAGCGGCCGAAACGCAGCAGTGAAAATCCGATAAATCCCATTATCAAAATAAATTTCGAAAACAAAACACAAAGACAGTGAAATAGAGAGCAATTCTTAAATAATTCACTCAGGGCATGTGATGCAACCGGGATTGACCACATCTACACCCACAGCTGGTTGAGACATAAGGCTGGACACTTCAGGCTGATAGCATTGGTGAGTTTAGGTGAGCAAATGCACACCCTTTGAAGTCATACTGCATGGTACCTATTCCATGGGTCCCAACACTTCAGGTTCAAGGGATTCTTCCTCCAGCTAAAACATGCATGGGAAACCCACAGTATGGTCCACCGAGTGATTGGGAATCGATTTAAAATGCATCTCAGTTTTCGTATCCTGGTCCTCGGGTTCACCATTCCAGATGCTTTACTAACACTCTCCCCGCTTGGAGAGTCAGTGCCTTTAACGTCCTGTTTGGCACAGCTTGCAATTTCTGTGCAAGATGAACAGGAATAGGGAGAACCAATGAGAGACTAGCTGTAGGTGTCTGCACGGGCAAATGTAATGCTCATTTCCCACCAGGAAGAGGAATTAACCAAAGGCTCAGCGTGCCCTGCTGGTAACAGATTAGTGCCTGAAACAATCCTGTGGTTTTGTGCCCAGCTCACAAGAAAGCGAGTTGAAGAAAGGAGCTCAGTGGCACTGTAATTCACAAACCTGCAGAGTTATAAATGACAGCTATCTTCCAAAAGTATATTGAAGTAAGCCTGCGAAGGGGACTTGAAAGCGGGGCAGAATTTCAGGAAAACGATTGCAGGTGGTAGATTGGAATTGCCCTGAAAGCATAGGAAAAGAGGCACAAAGTGGACAATGATGCACTTGGCCAAAAAGGGCGTATGCGTTTTTTCCTGAATATATTCAGGAAAAAACGCATATGCACTTTTTGGCCAACCAAGCAAGACTGTAAAGGAAATCTGCACTACAATGTAGTCTCACTGCCCCCCTGGCAAAAGGGCCATCTGAAAAAAGTGTAAAATCCAGAAAGGTAAGACAGGATATGGAGAACAGGGAGCCTTGTTATGCTGATTGGGATGATGTAAATTGCCAACAGCCACCCTGGAGAAGTGTATGGTGTTTCCTGAAACACGTAAGAAATAAAGGAACACAGCTTATGGCAATTGCACTTATGGTCCTCTTGCTTAGGGAAATTAAAATCAAAAACAGAGATCCACCCCAAAATTTGGGACGGCTGTGTTCCCAAGAAGCTCGTCTACAGTACCAGGTAAATATCCCAGAAAGCAAAAAATGGATAAAGAAGTTGTGGCACGTACGTGCAATGCAATATCACTCAGCAATGAAATCTGTGTCATCAGGCCCGTAGCGGCATAGTGAGTGGATGCAGGTATGGTGATTCTACGTGAACTACATCACACAGAAATAGAAACATCATAAGATATCACTAATACACGGAGTGTAAATTTAACTACACATGAACTGAATTACAAAACAGAACAGGGTCTCAAATTTTGAAAACCAACTAGTGCTTGCTTATGGGGAAATGTGCGTTGGGATGCTGCATAAATCCAGAGACTGAAATTAGCACAGATAACTTTCCATAAGCCAAATATGTAATAGACAAGACCTACTCCTTGCTCAACGCAATGGACTCAACACCACATATTCAACGCCTAGGAATATACCTGACTAGGAAGAATCTTAAAACCCATGGATTTATATGTCTCCGTAAGAGAATCAAGTGTGTGTACAGCGACATAAACGCAGCAGGGAAAATCTGATAAATCCTATTATCAAAATAAATTTCAAAAACAAAACACAAAGACAGTGAAATAGAGAGCAATTCTTAAACAATTCACTCAGGGCCTCTGATGCAACCGGGATTGACCACATCTACACCCACAGCTGGTTGAGACATAAGGCTGGACACTTCAGGCTGATAGCATTGGTGAGTTTCGGTGAGCAAATGCAGACCCTTTGAAGTCATACTGCATGGTACCCATTCCATGGGTCCCAACTCTCCAGGTTCAAGAGATTCTTCCTCCAGCTAAAACATGCATGGGAAACCCAGAGTATCGTCCACCGTGTGATTGGGAAATGATTTAAAATGCATCTCAGTTTTCGTATCCTGGTCCTCGGGTTCACCATTCCAGATGCTTTACTAACACTCTCCCCGCTTGGAGAGTCAGTGCCTTTAACCTCCTCTTTGGCACAGCTTGCAATTTCTGTGCAAGATGAACAGGAATAGGGAGAACCAATGAGAGACTAGCTGTAGTTGTCTGCACGGGCAAATGTAATGCTCATTTCCCACCAGGAATAGGAATTAACCAAAGGCTCAGCGTGCCCTGCTGGAAAGAGATTAGTGCCTGAAGCAATCCTGCGTTTTTGTGCCCAGCTCACAAGAAAGCGAGTTGAAGAAAGGAGCTCAGGGGCACTGTAATTCACAAACCTGCAGAGTTATAAATGACAGCTATCCTCCAAAAATATATTGAAGTAAGCCTGCAAAGGGGACTTGAAAGCGGGGCAGAAATTCAGGAAAACGATTGAAGGGTTAAACTGGAATTGCACTTAAAGAATAGGAAAAAAGGCAGAACGTCGATAATGATGCACTTGTCCAAAAAGTGCGGATGCTTTTTTCCTTAAATATATTAAGGAAAAAACGCATACGCACTTTTTGGCCAACCAAGCAAGCTTGTAAATAAACCTGCACTACAATGAAGTCTCAGTGCCCCCCAGGGCAAAAGGGCCATTTAAAAAAATTGTAAAATCCAGAAACGGAGGACAGGCAATGGAAAACAGGGATCCTTATTATGCTGATGCATATGATGTAAATTGCCGACAGCCATTCTGGAGAAGTGTTATGTGTTTCCTGTAACACGTAAGAAACAAAGCAACACAGCCTATGGCACTTCCACTTATGGTCCTACAGCTTAGGGAAATTAAAATCAAAAACACCCAGCCACCTCAAAGTTTGGGACCTCTCTGTTCACAAGAACCTCGTTTACAGTACAAGGTAAATATCTCAGAGAGCAAACAATGGATAAAGAAGTTGTGGTACGTACGTACAATGGAATATCACTCAGCAATGAAATCTGTGTCATCAGGCCCATAACGGCATAGTGAGTGGATTCAGGTATGGTGATTCTACGTGAAATAAGTCACACATAAAAAGAAACATCATAAAATATCACTAATACACAGTATGTAAACTTGACTATACATGAACTGAATTACAAAACAGAACAGTCTCAAATTTAGAAAACCAACTTGTGCTTTCTTATGGAGAAAGGTGCGTTGGCGTGCTGCATAAAACCAGAGACTGAAATTAGCACAGATACCGTTCCATAAGCCAAATATGTAATAGACAAGACCTACTCCTTGCTCAACGAAATGGACTCAACACCACATATTCAACGCCTAGGATTATACCTGACTAGGAAGAATCTTAAAACCCGTGGATATTTATGTCTCCGTAAGAGAATCAAGAGTGTGTACAGCGGCATTAACGCAGCAGTGAAAATCCGATAAATCCCAGTGTCAAAAAAAAATTTCAAAAACAAAACACAATGACAGTGAAATAGAGAGCAATTGTTAAATAACTCACACATGGCATGTGATGCAACCTGGTTTACCACATCTACACCCAGAGCTGGGTGAGAGATAAGGCTGGACCCTTTGGGCTGATAGCATTGGTGAGGTTCAGTGAGCAAATGCAGACCCTTTGATGTCATACTGCCTGGTACCCATTCCATGGTTCCCAACTCTCCAGGTTCTAGGGATTCTTCCTTCTGCTAAAATTTGCATGGGAAACCCAGAGTATGCTCCACCGTGTGACTGGGAAACCTTTTTACATGCATGTCTGTTTTCGTCCCCTGGTACTCAGGTTCACCATTCCAGACCCTTTTCTTACACTCTCCCCATTTGGAGAGTCAGTGTCTTTAACCTCCTGTTTGGCACTGTTTGCAATTTCTGCGCAAGATGAACAGGAATACGGAGAACCAATGGGAGACTATCTGTAGGTGTGTGCACGGGCAAATATTTTTTTTAACATCTTTATTGGGGTATAATTGCTTTACAATGGTGTGTTAGTTTTTGCTTTATAACAAAGTGAATCAGCCATACATATACATATGCTCCCTGTGTCTTCCCTCTTGTGTCTCCCTCCCTCCCTCTCTCCCCCTTCCACCCCTCCAGGCTGTCCCAACGCCCCGAGCTAATATCCCTGTGCCTTGCGGCTGCTTCCCCCTTGCTATCTACCTTACTACATTTGTTAGTGTGTATATGTCCATGACTCTCTCTCGCCCTGTCAGAACTCACCATTCCCCCTCCCCATATCCTCAATTCCGTTCTCCAGTAGGTCTGCGCCTCTATTCCTGTCTTATCCCTAGGTTCTTCATGACATTTTTTTCCTTTAAATTCCATATATATGTGTTAGCATACGCTATTTGTCTTTTTCTTTCTGACTTACTTCACTCTGTATGACAGACTCTAGGTCTATCCATCTCATTACAAATAACTCAGTTTCATTTCTTTTTAAGGCTGAGTAATATTCCATTGTGTATATGTGCCACATCTTCTTTATCCATTCGTCCGATGATGGGCGCTTAGGTTCTTTCCATCTCCGGGCTATTGTAAATAGAGCTGCAATGAACATTTTGGTACATGACTCTTTTTGAATTTTGGTTTTCTCAGGGTATATGCCCAGTATGCACGGGCCATTTTAACACTCATTTCCCAACAGGAAAAGGAATTAACCAAAGGCTCAGCATGCTGTGCTGGAACAAGATTAGGGCCTGAAGCAATCCTGCGGTTTTGTGGCCAGCTCACAAGAAAGCGAGTTGAGGAAAGGAGCTCAGGGGCACTGTCATTCACATACCTGCAGACTTATAAATGACAGAAATCGTACAAAAATATATTGAATTAAGGCTGCGAAGAGGACTTGAAAGTGGGGCAGAATTGCTGGAATCCGATTTCAGGAGGTAGACGTGAATTGCTCTGAAAGCATAAGAGAAGTGGCAGAACCTCGTCAATGAAGCACTTGGCCAAAAAGGGCATATGCATTTTTTCCAGGGCCATCATTCACGGGAGTAGGAGGCTCCCAGCATGCTCCAGTGGCCAACAGAGGGCCCACGTCGCCAAGGCGATGTGAGCTAGCCAGGCAGGAGTGACCTGACATCAGAGGGCTCACCTCACAGAATGGTAGGGAACCCAGCCAGGATCAGACTCTCCCCAGAGGGCCCACATCACCAAGGTGATGGGAACCAGGCAGGAGTGTCCTCACACCCGTGGGGCCACATCATCAAAAGTTGAGGTACCCAGCACATGTGGCCTCAAACCAGAGGACCCACATCACCATGGGTTTCGGAGTGAGGCAGGCAGGATTAACCTCACAACACATGTCCCATTGTATACAAAAGGTGTGGAAACCAGCAGTTGGATCTTCCTAGCAGGCGGCCCAGAGCACTGAGGCTATGAGATCCAGGCCGGCATGAACTCACAACAGAGGGCCCTCATTGTGATTCTGTAAGCAACCCAGCCGTTGTGACCTCAGAGCAGAAGGCCCACATCCCCATGGGGAAGGGAAACAAGCAGGAGTGTCATCGCAAGAGTGGGCACACATGAAAAAATGTGGGGAGCCCAGCAATTAGTGCCTGATGCCAGAGGGCCCTCATCACCGAGGGGCGGTGGCTCCCAGCCAGCTCTGACTGCTACCAGCAGGGCGACGTCGCCAATGCGGAGTGCGACAACCAGGCAGGAGTGACCTCAGAGCAGAGGGTCAACCTCACAGAAGTGTGAAGAACCAAAGAGGATCAGATTCTCACCAGAGGGCCCACATCACCAAGGGAATGGGAACCAGGCAGGAGTGTCCTCACACTAGTGGGGCCACATCACCGAAAAGTGAGGGACCCAGCACACGTGGCCTCAAACCAGAGGACACACATCACAAGGGAGCTGGGATTGAGGCAGGCAGGAGGAGCCTCAAAACAGAGGGACCATAGAATTAAAGAGGTGAAGAATCCCGCAGTTGGAACCTCCCAGCAGGCGGCCAGGAGCAGCGAGACTATGGGATCCAGGCCGGAGTGATCTCACACCAGAGGGCCGTCATCATGAAACTGTGAGCAACCTAGGCGTTGGGATCTCAGAGCAGAAGGCCCACATTCCCATGGGGTTGGGAACCTGTCAGAAGTGTACTCGCACCACAGGGCACACATCAGAGAATTTAGGGAACCCAGGAGTTAGGGCCTGATGCCAGAGGGCCCTCATTACCAAGGGGAGGAGACTCCAATCAGGCACCAACACCCAACTGAGGTCCCACGTCGCCAAGGTGACGTGTGACAGCCAGGTAGGAGTGACCTCACCGCAGAGGGCCTACCTCACAGAAGGGTGAGGAACACAGCCAGGATAAGACTCTCACCAGAGGGCCCACATCACCAAGGTGATCAGAACCAGGCAGGAGAGTCTTCACACCAGTGTGGCCACATCATAGAAAGGTGAGGAACCCAGCACATGTGGCCTAAACAAGAAGACCCACATCTCCAAGGGGCTCGGAATGAGGCAGGCAGGAGTAGCCTCACAACACAGGGCCCATAGAATAAAAAAGCTGAGGAATCCAGCAATGGGAACCTCCCAGCAGGCGGCCAAGAGCACCAAGTCTATGCGATTCAGGCCGCAGTAAACTCACAGCAGAGGGTCCACATCATGAAAATGCGAGCAACCCAGCCATTTGGACCTCAGAGCAGAAGGTCCACATCCCCAAGGTGTTGGGAGCATGGCAGGAGTGTCCTCGCACCACTTAGCACATATCAGAAAATGTGGGTACCCAGCAGTTAGGGCCTGACGCCAGAGGGCCCTCATCACTGAGGGGAGGAGGCTCCCAGCATGTTCCAACTACCACAAGAGGGCCCACGTCGCCAAGGCGGGGTGTGCCAGCCAGGCAGGAGTGACCTCACAGCAGACGGCCCACCTCAAAGAAGTGTGAGGAACCCAACCAGGATCAGACTCTCACCAGAGGGCCCATATCACCAAGGGGACGGGAACCAGGCACGAGTGTCCTCACACCAGTGGGGCCACATCACTAAAAGATGAGGAAACTGGCACATGTGGCCACAAACCAGAGGACCTATATCACCAAGGGGCTGGGAGTGACACAGGCAGGAGGAGCCTCCCAACACAGGGCCCAAAGAATAAAAAAGGTGAGGAACCCAGCAGTTGGAACTTCCCAGCAGGCGGCCCAGAGTACAGAGGCTATGGGATCTAGGAATGAGTGAACTAACACCAGAGAGCTAACATCAGGAAACTGTGAGCAACCCAGTCGTTGGAACCTCAGAGCAGAAGGCCCATATCGCCATGGGGATGGGAACATTTCACGAGTGTCCTGGCATCACTGGGCTCACATCAGAAAACCTGGGGAGCCCAGCAGTTAGAGCCTGACGCCAGAGGGACCTCATCACCGAGGACAGGAGTCTCCAAAAGGATCGAACTGCCACCAGAGGGCCGACGTCACCAAGGCAATGGGAGCAAGCCAGGCAGGAGTTACCTCAGAGCACAGGGCCCACCTCACAGAACGGTAAGGAACCCAGCCAGGATCAGACTCTCACCAGAGGGGCCACATCACCAAGGGGCTGGGAAACAGGCACGAGTGTCCTCACACCATTGGGGCCACATCATCGAAAGGTGAGGGACCCAGCACACGTGGCCTCACACCAGAGGACACACATCACAACGGGGCTGGGATTGAGGCAGGCAGGAGGAGCCTCAAAACAGAGGGCCCATAGAATAAAAAAGGTGAGGAATCCCGCAGTTGGAACCTCCCAGCAGGCGCCCAGGAGCAGCAAGCCTATGGGATCTAGGCCGGAATGAACGCACATCAGAGGGCCCTCATCATGAAACTGTGAGCACCCCAGCCTTTGGGACCTCAGAGCAGAAGGCCCAAATTCCCATGTGGTTGGGAACCTGACAGGAGTGTACTCGCACCACAGGTCGCACATCTGCAAATTTTGGGAGCCCAGGAGTTAGGGTCTGACGCAAGAGGGCCCTCATTACCGAGGGACAGAGACTCGCAGCAGACACCAACTCCCAACTGAGGGCCCACGTCACCAAGGTGATGTGTGCCAGCCAGGCAGGAGTGACCTCACCGCAGAGGGCCTACCTCACAGAAGGGTGAGGAAACCAGCCAGGATAAGACTCTCACCAGAGGGCCCACATCACCAAGGGGATCGGAACCAGGCAGGAGGGTCCTCACACAAGTGTGGCCACATTATAGAAAGGTGAGGAACCCAGAACATGTGGCCTAAAACAGGGGACCCACATCTCCAAGGGGCTAGGAGTGAGGCAAGCAGGAGTATCCTCACAAAACAGAGCCCACAGAATAAAAGTTGTGAGGAATCCAGCAGTTGGAACCGGCCAGTAGGCCGCCCAGAGCACAGAGTCTATGGGATCCAGGCCACAGCAAACTCACAGCAGAGGTCCCACATCATGAAACTGTGAGCAACCCAGCGGATGGGACCTCAGAGCAGAAGGCCCACATCCCTATGGGGATGGGAACCTGACAGGAGTGTCCTCGGCCCACTTCCACGAATCAGAAAATGTGGGAACCCAGCAGTTAGGACCTGAGGCCAGAGGACCCTCATCACCGAGGGGAGGAGGCTCCCAGCAGGCTCCAACTGCCACCATAAGGCCGATGTCACCAAGGAGGGGTGTGCCAACCAGGCAGGAGTGACCTCAGAGCAGAAAGCCCACCTCACAGAAGTGTGAGGAACCCAACAAGGATCAGACTGTCACCAGAGGGCCAACATCACCAAGGGAATGGGAACCAGGCAGGAGTGTCCTCACACCAGTGGGGCTACATCACCATAATTTGAGGGACCCAGCACACGTGGCCTCAAACCTGAGGACACACATCACCAAGGGGCTGGGAGTGAGGCAGGCCAGAGGATCCTCAAAACAGAGGGACCATAGAATAAAAAAGGTGAGGAATCCCACAGTTGGAACCTCCAGCAGGCAGCCAGGAGCAGCGAGGCTATGGGATCTAGGCAGGAGTGAACTCACACCAGAGGGCCCTCATCATGAAACTGTGAGCAACACAGCCGTTGGGACCTCAGAGCAGAAGGCTCACATCCCCATGGGGATGGGAACCTGGCAGGAGTGTCCTTGCACCACTTAGCACGAATCAGAAAATGTGGGAACCCAGCAGTTAGGGCCTGAGGCCAGAGGGCCCTCATCACCGAGGGGAGGAGGCTCCCAGCAGGCTCCAACTGCCACCATATGGCCAACGTTGCCAAGGCGGGGTGTGCCAGCCAGGCAGGAGTGACCTCAGAGCAGAGGGCCCACCTCACAGAAGGGTGAGGAACCTAACCAGGATCAGACTCTCACCAGAGGGCCAACATCACCAAGGTGATGGGAACCAGGCAAGACTGTCCTAACAGCAGTGGGGCCAACATCACCAAGGGAATGGGAACCAGGCAAGAGTGTCCTCACACCAGTGTGGCCACATTATAGAAAGGTGAGGAACACAGCACATGTGGCCTCAAACAAGGGGACACACATCACGA
This sequence comes from Phocoena phocoena, assembly GCF_963924675.1. NCBI lineage: Eukaryota > Metazoa > Chordata > Mammalia > Artiodactyla > Phocoenidae > Phocoena > Phocoena phocoena. The sequence goes on along the minus strand of NW_027077752.1, from coordinate 436,844 downwards.
AGGGGCTGGGAGTGAGGCATGCAGGAGGAGACGCACAACCGAGGGCCCATAGAATAAAAAAGGTGAGGAATCGAGAAGTTGGAAACTCCAAGCTGGAGGCCCAGAGCACTGACACTATGGGATACAGGCCAGAGTGAACACACAGCAAAGGGCCCACATCATGAAACTGTGAGCAACCCAGCAGTTGGGACCACAGAACAGAAGTCCCACATGCCCATGGGGATGGGAACCTGGCAGGAGTGACTCGCACCACTGGGCACACATCAGAAAATGTGTGGAGCCCAGCACTTAGGGCCTGACACCAGAAGGCCCTCATCACTGAGGGGAGGAGGCCCCAGCACGCTCCAACTGCCACCAGAGGGTCCACGTCGCCAAGGCGACGTGCGCCAGCCAGGCAGGATTGACCTCACAGCAGAGAGCCCACATCATGAAAGTGTGAGCAACCCAGCCGTTAGGACCTCAGAACAGAAGGCCCACACGCTCATGAGGATGGGAACCTGGCAGGAGTGCCCTCGTACCACTTAGCACGTATCAGAAAATGTGGGAACCCCGCCATTAGGGTCTGACGCCAGAGGGCCTCATCACCGCGGGAAGGAGGCTCCCAGCAGGCTCCAACTGCCACCAGGGTGCCGAAGTCAACAAGGCGGGTTGTGCCAGCCAGGCAGGAGTGACCTCAGAGAAGAGGGCTCACCTCACGGATGTGTGAGGAACCCAACCAGGATCAGAGTCTCACCAGAGGACCCACATCACCAAAGGGATGGGAACCAGGCAGGAGTGTCCACACACCAGTGGGGCCACATCATCAAAAGATGAGGAACCCATCACATATGGCCTCAAACCTGAGGACATACATCACCATGTGGCTGGGAGTGAGGCAGGTATCTGGAGGGGCACATTTAACTCTAATTTCCCACCAGGAAGAGGAATTAACCAAAGGCTCAGAGTGCCGTGCCGGACCCTGATTATGGCCTGAAGCAAACCTGCAGTTTTGTGGCCAGCTTACAAGGAAGCGAGTTAAGAAAGGAGCTCAGGGGCACTGTAATTCACAAACCTGCAGAGATAAATGACAGCTATTGGCAAAAATATATCGAAGTAAGTCTGCAAAGAGGACTTGAAAACGAGGCAGAATTGCAGGAATCATATTTCAAGAGGTAGATTGGAATTGCATTTAAAGCATATGAAAAGCGGCAGATCTTTGACAGTGATGCACATGGACAAAAAGTGCGTATACATTTTTCCTGAATATATTCAGGAAAAAACGCATATGAACATTTTGGCCAACCAAGCACTCCAGCAATGGAAATCCACACTACAATGAAGTCACATTTCCCATTCGTCAAAAAGGCCATCTGAATAAAGTGTAAAAACCAGAAACACAGGACAGGCCATGGAGAACAGGGAGCCGTGTTATGCTGATGGGCGGGATGTAAATTGCCAGCAGACACTCTGGAGATGTTCATGGTGTATCCTGAAACATCTAAAAAACAAAGCTACAGAGCCTAGGGCACTTCCACTTTTGGCCCTATAGCTTAGGAAAATTAAAATCAACAAGACACAGCCAACACAAAATTTAGGGCTGCTGTGTTTACAAGAACCTCGAGTCCAGTACAAATTAAATATCCCAGAAAGAAAAAAATGGATAAAGAAGTTGTGCTACTTACGTACAACGGAATATCACTCAGCAGTGAAATCAATGTCATCAGGCCTGTAGCAGCAAATTGAGTGGATTTAATTATGATGATTCTAAGAGAAATATGTCACACAAAGAAAGATAATTATCATAAGATATCACTAATAGAGGGAGTGTAAACTTGGCTACACATAAACTGAATTACAAAACCGAACAGAGTCTCACATTTAGATAAAAACCTTATGCTTGCTTAAGGGGAAAGTTGAGTTGGGCTGCTGTATAAAAACAGATTGAAATTAGCACACATACCATTCCATAAGCCAAATACGTAATAAACAAGACCTACTCTTTGCTCAACGAAATAGACTCATCCATGGTGTATCACCTCACACCTATTAGAATGGGCATCATCAGAAAATCTACAAACAACAAATGCTGGAAACGGTGTGGAGATAAGGAATCCTCTTCCACTATTGTTGGGAACGTAAATTGATACAGTCACTGTGGAGAACATTATGGAGTTTCTTATAAAACTAAGAATAGAATTACCATATGATACAGCAATCCCTCTACTGGGCATATACCCAGACAAAACCATAAATCAAAAAGAGACATTCACCACAATGTTCATTGCATCACTATTTACACTATCCAGGAAATGGAAGCAACCTAAATGCCCACAGACAGACGAATGCATAAAGATGTGGTACATATATAAAATGGAATATTACTAAGCCATAAAAAGGAATGAAATTGGGACATTTGTAGAGACGTTGATGGATCTAGAGACTGTCATACAGAGTGAAGTAAGTCAGAAAGAGAAAAACAAATCTTGTATATTAATGCATATATGTGGAACCTAGAAAAATTGTACAGATGAACCGTTTTGCAAGGCAGAAATAGAGCAACACATGTATACAACAAACGTATGGACAACAAGGGGGGAAAGCTGTTGGGGATGGTGGTGGGAGGAGTTGAGATATTGGGATTGGTATGTATACATTTATATGTATAAAGTAGATAACCAAAAACAACCTGCTGTATAAAAATATAAAATTAAATTCAAAATAAAAAAATAAAATTAAAAAAAGTAAAACAGAAAAAATATTCTTCCCTTCACATACATGTATTTATATGAATAAATTATTTCCATGCTTATATCTGTAAATACACAAAAGAGGAATAAAATCTACCTTGAACCAAAAACGAAAAAAAGATAAAAAAGAACAGAACCCACCAGTTACACAGAGGAAAACCGTTTCAGGGCACTTGCTCCAATTGCAAACAATTCTGAAGTTGGTCAGTGGTGGGGAATCATCTCCCACTCAGCCAGCATGCTCCTCGCAACAAGCGTCCTCACTGCAAAGCTGGGGGACCGTGCCGAGGTATCTGTGAGTAAACGTGGGCCGAGCCCCAGGCCAGCTGCTGCTGAAATGTTCCCACCCTTCCAAGGCTAAACACCTGAATATGTACAAGGACTTGAAAACCTAGAGGAAGGGCCATGGAGCCACATGAGGGACAGCATGCCAGCCGACTTGGTGCCTGCAGGCCAGCCAGGATGGTCCTGGCCCTGGGTGCTCTTCTGGAAGCTCTCCATTTCCCTGCCTGAGATACCCCTGCTGTCCCGGCCCCCACTGCTTTCTTCCTTCCTCACCTGTGCCCAGGGAGAAATTCCAGCGGCAGGTGTGGGTGACACATCCTCTTCTTTAGCAGGTAGCATCTTGGCAACTGCTGCAGAAAGTCCAGCAGAGCCCCACTCACACTGGGACACCCACAAAGCCGTGGCTTCTCACTCCCTCCCACCAGCCCAGCCCCGAGACTGCTGACAGGGCAGAGAAAATGGCGTCAGGCACAGCTGCAGGGGCTCTTGCTGCCTGGAGCGGTGTTTATATTGATCTCAACCCAGGCACACCTGGGGAGGGCTGGCCGGCACGGTCAGGCTTCCCAAGCCAGCCAATAATCACCCCTCAGGGGCTCACAGTTGCTGAAAATGGAACTTGCTGAATTGGCCAGGTCCAAGGAACAGGTGTGGGCTCCTGAGAGTCAGGATAGACAAGGGGCTGCAGCTCTGGCTTGTTTTCTAATTATATTATCTGGCCCATGAGTGGGAGACAACTTCAAGAAAACCCTCTCCTAATGAGAGGAACCCAGGAGTCAGGGAGAGGAGGGGTGGGTGGTGGTTGGAGACAGAGGCCTGGTGCCCCGGGTGCAGTGGAAGTCTCTGGAAGATCAGGTGGAGGAGGCCGCACAGAGTGATGCCCAGGGTCACAGACCTGTCAGAGCTGCTGTTTGTTAGTTCAAGTCCTGCTCTGAGGTGCTCTGTGTCAGATCTGAGCGACAGGTGAGCTGGGAGTGCTCTGCAATGAGGGCTATGTGCACGGTTCCTGTGTGCCCAGCCCTGCCAAGGTACCTGCAAGGGTAGCTCTGTATCCTGGGAGGGGCCTGACCACGGGAGCCCCATGGACTGCAGAGGACCTGCCCAGGGAATCCCATATCCTGGGAGGGGCCTGAACACGAGAGCCCCGTGGGCTGGGGTGGGGGTAGGGTACCTGCCCAGGTGAGCTCCATATCCTGGGATTGGCCTGACCTCGAGAGCCCCATGGGCTGCTGGAGTCCTGGTAAAGGATGTCAGGACAGTCAGTGAAGCCACTGAGGATATACCTCCAGTAGTTCCTAAATCCTACACCCTGCTGGTCATTCTACCAACCACCAGGACTTGGTATTCTGTATTAGTCTTCACTGATGCCTTCTTTTGTATTCCATTAGTCCCAGAGTCACAAGAAATTTTGGCTTGTGAGTGACAGGACTCAACATACAACTAAAACAATACTTCCAGGCTGTCTTGCCCCAAGGGTTCAAAAATTCCCACACCATCTTTGGGGAAAGCTCAGCTAAAGACCTAAAAGTTCTACCTCTGGAAAAGGAAACACTCCTTCAATATTCAGACGACATTCTGATCGCCAGCCCTACTAAGGAGGCCTCAGAACTACCAAGCCAATAAAGGATAGTTGTCCACGAAAAAGCTCAAGTATCACAGACTACGGTGACCTGCCTGGGCTTCATTCTCACAGAAGGTCGGAGAAGCCCATCCCAGGAAAGGGAAGAAACAATTTACAGCCTTACCCCTTTCTGAAACTAGAAGACAGCTTAGGGGTTCCTGGGGAAGCCAGGGTTTCCTGCCTCTGGATCCCTAACTACAGTCTACTAGCTGGGCCTCTATATGAAACACTGAAAGGAAAAGATGATGATCCTTTTGAATAGAATCCAGAAGTGGCCTTTCAAGAATGGAAAGAGCAGTCAATTCAGACCCTTGCCCTGGGACTCCCTAATTTAGCTAAACCCTTTGACCTTTACATTCCTGGTGAAAGGTGAATCGCCATTGGAGTATTAGTGCAAAAACTGGGACCACTTGAAATGGAACAATGCAAGAATGCCATCCAGGTAGGATAAACTATGGTCACCAAGGGGCTTGGCCCACCGCCACATCTGGCCAAGATACTGGTGGTATCTGAAAACCTGGAAATCAGCAGCCCAAAAGGCCACCTCCCTTCTAAGGGAAACGGACCCCACGTGGTGATCCTAACCCCCAACCATGCCCTGAAGTTGCAGGGTTTGCTCCGTGGGCACACTGACCTCGATTGAGGAGGCCCTCCAACTCCAACCTCCAGAGAGATAACCGGGGGCAACGGGGCACCATGACGACCCGTGTGACCATCACTTGACCTGGAGTTTCTCTCATAAAACAACAAGAGTGTGTCCCAAAAGAGTAGACTACTGCTTTCAGTACTTACTGTACCCAGAGGGGAGCTAATAATCTTGGCGGGGGAACCGTATATCATGATGTCACCATAGAAAAGCCTACAGACACCCTGATGATGGTGGCCAATAAGACCGGCTGGACTCCTGTTTACTTCCAAAGGCTCTTGACTCAGTGACCATCATGATCCTTCATCACCACTGACCCTGGACTGTCTGGGAGCTGAGCGGGCAGGATCCTGACACCTGGTGCTGTTTTTACGTTAATTCAGGGGCCTAATGGAAGAAAGCGCAGACTGTTGGTCAGAGCATCTAGGCTGGCAGAAACGGTCAGTCAGAGCATCTAGGCTGGCAGAAACGGTCAGCCTAAGGTGGCCGAACAAATGTGGGGCGGAGTGAAACTGGACCTCACAGCGCCACTGCACATCTCCTTTCTGGACCCTTAAAGGTCATTAGAATCTATAACACTTCCAATACTGGTGCTCAGGTGGACGAGCAGGGAGGCAGGAGGCCTGGGGACAATCAACGTCACCTGGAGGCTGCTGGGGAGAAGTTCTGACCCTCGCCCACGGGTATGAAGCCTCCTAACTCAGCACTCAGCAGTTACAGAAGAAGGGTCTGCACCCGCAGCACTCCAAGAATGAGGAAAGGGACAAAAGGCAGAAGAGAAGTTTGTCCCAGGCAAAGCCCCTTAAAAATGCCTGGGAGATAAAAATAGAATCTGGGCAATAAAATAAAGTCTAACCATTTTTATCCTTTGTGCTTTGTCTAATTTCAGGTGCTCCTAGTGTCCCGCATACAGAGGTTCCACACCCGGCACTTCAGACCACATTTCCTAGAGCAGAATGGCTCGATGACACTTCAGCTCCTGGGGCCCAGTTCAGACTCCATGACATAGAGCCTGAGCTGCAGCCAACCAGGTCCTCGAGAGCTCAGCCCCCTCCCTCCCAGTGACTCTGACAGGATCTCTACACAGCAGCCCAGCCCACAGCCCACAGGGTAGCACCTCTCCATTCTCTGATCAAAATATAAAGTTTCCTTTGCTTTTGAACCAAACTCAGTCTCGATCTATTGGCTCCAATGACACTGGGCAGGGGGACACTTGTTGGCGTCCACTCTAGAGGATCAGTAACAGAAATTGAGAACATTGTAACTTCAATGAACAGATGTGTGAGCCAAACTGTAATTAACATAGAACAGTGTATAAGGCTCGGGTAAAATAAGATGTTTCTAACACTTCCATTTGATATTTCCATCACTTTCTTATAAGCAAGTTCAGTGAAAAGGTTTGTCTTCTTTGTCAGGTCAATATTAGAGAAACAAAGTGATTTCTTTCCAAGGATGTACATCTAATAATCTTGGTTAAAGCTTCAATCTTGTTTTAAATGCTTTTGCATTGAAAATGATACCTCTCTTTCAGCTCCCCCATTTCTGAGAAGCATAAAATCTTATAATTTATTATTACCAAAGGGAAATGGTAGGAGGAGGGATAAATTAACAGTTTGGGATTAACACATACACACTGCTATGTATGAAATCATCAGCAAGGAACTACTGTATAGCACAGGGAACTACACTCAATATTTTGCAATAACCTATAAGGGGAAATGATCTGAAAAAGAATAGATATTTTTATTGACATCATCCATCAATGACAGTAAAAATGGAATCTAAGGGAAGACAGTGGTGAGTGCTTCTGACCCTGAAGACTTCAATCATCTAAAGTTTGGACTCTGCCTACTTCCCAAGGCCCTTAATGAACATATGTGTAGCCGTAGCTTAAAAAATTCCCCAGTTTGGGTTGCGGACAGACACTGATATTTAAAATCCCCTGGTGTTCTCCTCACATGAATGGGACCCTTCCTACACCTAAAACATGCCTGTCACACCCAGAGGATGGTATACCGTCTGATCGGGAAAAGTTTGGAAAAGGCATCTCATCTCCTCATCTCTTGGTGCTAGGGTTCACCACTCCAGCGTCTTTACTAACAGTCTCCCCACTTGGAGATGTCAGCACTGTCAACATCCTGTTGCATACAGTTTGGAATTTGTCCAGAGGATGAAGCAGAAGGAGGAGGAACAATGAGAGACAAGTCCTAGGTGTTCGGACAGGCACATGCCACTCTAATTTCCAATCAGGAAGACGAATTGACCAAAGGCTAGGGTTGCCCATGGAAACAGAATAGGGCTTGAGGAATCCTGATGCTTTGTGGCCAGTTCCCATAAACACAAGTTGGAAAATGGAACTCAGGGGCACTAAAATTCACGAAACTGCAGAGTTGAAAATATCTATCACTGAAAAATGTCTTGAGGAAAGTCAGAGAAAAGGACTTGTAAGCAACGGAGAATGGCAGGAAAGGGATTGGAAGAGGTAGAAAGGACTCGCCATTAAGCACAAGCAAAGGGGCTGAACATTGCCAACATTGCAGTTGGCCAAAAAGGGTGTATGTGTCTTTTTCTGTATATATTCAAGAAAAGGGCATACACTTTTTTAGCCAACCAAACAGGTGGGCAGTGGAAATCAATACTACAAAACATATCACTTTGCATCTGTCAGAAGAGCCGTCCTCATAAAGTGTAAACACCAGAAATGCAGGACAGGGCAAGGAGAAAAGGGAGCCCTGTGAGTCTTATAGTGGAAATGTATATTGCAAACGGTCACTCTGGATAAGTCTATTGTGTTTACTAAAGCATCTAAAAAATGAGCTACCGAGCACAGGGCACTTGCACTCATGGACATATATCTTGGGAAAAACAAAAATCGAGAGGACACAGGCACCCCAATGTTTACCACCTCTCTGTTTAAAAGATCCTCGACTAGGTTATAACTTAAATGTATCTGCAGAGAAAAAACGGACAGAGATGTGGTGATTATGTAGAGTGGAATATTACTCAGCCTGGAAATCAATGAAATACGGCCAGTTATAACAACTCCAGAGGAGTTACGTGTGATCATTCGAAGTCACATAATTCAAAAAGAAAAAGACATAAGATATCACTAATACATGGAATGTTAACATGGCTACACATGAACTGAATTACAAAAGAGAAGAGGGTTTCAAATTAAGAAAACCAACTTATGCTTCCTTAAGGGGAAAGGTGAGTTGGGGTGCTACATAAAACCAGAGATTAAAATTAGCACAGATACCATTCCATAAGCCAAATATGTAATAGTCAAGACCTACTCCTTGCTCAACGAAATGGACTCAACACGCCATATTCAATGCCTAAGAATATACCGGATTAGTAAGAATCTTAAAACCCATGGGCTTATATGTCTCCGTAAGAGAAACAAGCGCGTGTACAGCAGCATAAATGAAGCAGTGAAAATGCGATAAATCCCATTATTAAAATAAATTTCAAAAACAAAACACAATGACAGTGAAATAGAGAGCAATTCTTAAATAATTCACTCAGGGCATGTGATGCAACCTGGATTTACCACATCTACACCCAGAGCTGGTTGAGACATAAGGCTGGACACTTCAGGCTGATAGCATTGGTGAGTTTCAGTAAACAAATGCAGATCCTTTGAAGTCATACTGCATGGTACCCATTCCAAGGGTCCCAACTCTCCAGGTTCAAGGGATTCTTTCTTCAGCTAAAACATGCGTGGGAAACGCCGAGTATGGTCCACCGTGTGATTGGGAAACGACTTAAAATGCATCTCAGTTTTCGTATCCTGGTCCTCGGGTTCACCATTCCAGATGCTTTACTAACACTCTCCCCGCTTGGAGAGTCAGTGCCTTTGACCTCCTGTTTGGCACAGCTTGCAATTTCTGCGCAAGATGAACAGGAATAGGGAGAACCAATGAGAGACTAGCTATAGGTATTTGCACGGTCAAATGTAAGGCTCATTTCCCACCAGGAAGAGGAATTAACCAAAGGCTCAGCGTGCCCTGCCGGAAACAGATTAGGGCCTGAAGCAATCCTGCGGTTTTGTGCCCAGCTCACAAGAAAGCGAGTTGAAGAAAGGAGCTCAGGGTCACTGTAATTCACAAACCTGCTGAGTTATAAATGACAGCTATCCTCCAAAAATATATTGAAGTAAGCCTGCGAAGGGGACGTGAAAGCGGGGCAGAATTTCAGGAAAACGATTGCAGGGGTAGACAGGAATTGACCTGAAAGCATAGGAAAAGAGGCACAACGTCGACAATGGTGCACTTGGCCAAAAAGTGCGTATGAATTTTTTCCTGAATATATTCAGGAAAAAACGCATACGCCCTTTTTCGCAAACCAAGCAAGCCTGTAAAGGAAATCTGCACTACAATGAAGTCTAACTGCCCCCTGGGCAAAAGGGCCATCTGAAAAAAGTGTAAAATCCAGAAAGTTAGGAAAGGATATGGAGAACAGGGAGCTTGGTTATGCTGATTGGCAGGATGTAAATTGCCAACAGCCATCCTGGAGAAGTGTATGGTGTTTCCTGAAATCCATAAGAAACAAAGCAACACAGCCTATGGCACTTCCACTTATGGTCCCAAAGATTACGGAAATTAAATTCAAAAACAGACAGCCACCCCAATGTTTGGGACGGCTGTGTTCACAAGAAGCTCATCTGCAGTACCAGGTAAATATCCCAGAAAGCAAAAAATGGATAAAGAACTTGTGGCACGTATGTGCAATGCAATATCACTCAGCAATGAAATCTGTGTCATCAGGCCCGTAGCGGCATAGTGAGTGGATGCAGGTACGGTGATTCTACGTGAACTACGTCACACAGAAAAAGAAACATCATAAGATAGCACTAATACACGGAATGTAAACTTGACTACACATGAACAGAATTACAAAACAGAACAGGGTCTCAAATTTAGAAAACCAACTAGTGCTTGCTTATGGGGAAAGGTGCGTTGGGGTGCTTCATAAAACCAGAGACTGAAATTAGCACAGATAACATTCCATAAGCCAAATATGTAATAGACAAGACCTACTCCTTGCTCAACGGAATGGACGCAACACCACATATTCAACGCCTAGGAATATACCTGACTAGGAAGAATCTTAAAACCCATGGATTTATATGTCTCCGTAAGAGAACCAAGCGTGTGTACAGCGCCATAAACGCAGCAGTGAAAATCCGATAAATCCCATTATCAAAATAAATTTCAAAAACAAAACACAAAGACAGTGAAATAGAGAGCAATTCTTAAATAATTCACTCAGGGCATGTGATGCAACCGGGATTGACACCAACTACACCCAGAGCTGGTTGAGACATAAGGCTGGACACTTCAGGCTGATAGCATTGGTGAGTTTCGGTGAGCAAATGCAGACCCTTTGAAGTCATACTGCATGGTACCCATTCCATGGGTCCCAACTCTCCAGGTTCAAAGGATTCTTCCTCTGGCTAAAACATGCATGAGAAACCCAGAGTATCGTCCCCCGTGTGATTGGGAAACAATTTAAAATGCATCTCAGTTTTTGTATCCTTGTCCTCGGGTTCACCATTCCAGATGCTTTACTAACAATCTCCCCGCTTGGAGAGTCAGTGCCTTTAACCTCGTATTTGGCACAGCTTGCAATTTCTGTGCAAGATGAACAGGAATAGGAGAAGCAATGAGAGACTAGATGTAGGTGTCTGCACGGGCAAATGTAACGCTCATTTACCACCAGGAAGAGGAATTAACCAAAGGCTCAGCGTGCCCTGCCGGAAACAGATTAGGGCCTGAAGCAATCCTGCGGTTTTGGGCCCAGCTCACAAGAAAGCGAATTGAAGAAAGGAGCTCAGGGGCACTGTAATTCACAAACCTGCAGAGTTATAAATGACAGCTATCCTCCAAAAACATATTGAAGTAAGCCTGCGAAGGGGACTGGAAGGCGGGCCAAAATTTTAGGAAAACGATTGCAGGGGGTAGACTGGAATTGCCTTGAAAGCATAGGAAAAGAGGCAAAACGTCGACAATGATGCACTTGGCCAAAAAGGGCATATGCGTTTTTTCCTGAATATATTCAGGAAAAAACGCATACGCCCTTTTTGGCAAACCAAGCAAGCCTGTAAAGGAAATCTGCACTACAATGAAGTCTCACTGCCCCACAGGCAAAAGGGCCCTCTGAAATAAGTGTAAAATCCAGAAAGGTAGGACAGGATATGGAGAACAGGAAGCCTTGTTAAGCTGATTGGCAGGATGTAAATTGCCAGCAGCCACCCTGGAGAAGTGTATGGTGTTTCCTGAAACACGTAAGAAACAAAGCAACACAGCCTATGGCACTTCCACTTATGGTCCTATAGGTTACGGAAATTAAAATCAAAAACAGACAGCCACCCCAATATTTGGGACAGCTGTGTTCAGAAGAAGCGCGTCTACATTATCAGGTAAATATCCAAGAAAGCAAAAAATGGATAAAGAAGTTGTGGCACGTACGTACAATGCAATATCACTCAGCAATGAAATCTGTGTCATCAGGCCTATAGGGGCATAGTGAGTGGATGCGGGTACGGTGACTCTACGTGAACTACGTCACACAGAAAAAGAAACATCATAAGATATCACTAATACACGGAATGTAAACTTGACTACACATGAACTGAATTACAAAACAGAACAGGGTCTCAAATTTAGAAAACCAACTAGTGCTTGCTTATGGAGAAAGGTGCCTTGGGGTGCTGCATAAAACCAGAGACTGAAATTAGCACAGCTAACTTTCCATAAGCCAAATATGTAATAGACAAGACCTACTCCTTGCTCAACGAAATGGACCCAAGACCACATATTCAACGCCTAGGAATATACCTGACTAGGAAGAATCTTAAAACCCATGGATATATATGTCTCCGTAAGAGAATCAAGCGTGTGTACAGCGGCCGAAACGCAGCAGTGAAAATCCGATAAATCCCATTATCCAAATAAATTTCGAAAACAAAACACAAAGACAGTGAAATAGAGAGCAATTCTTAAATAATTCACTCAGGGCATGTGATGCAACCGGGATTGACCACATCTACACCCAGAGCTGTTTGAGACATAAGGCTGGACACTTCAGGCTGATAGCATTGGTGAGTTTCGGTGAGCAAATGCAGACCCTTTTATGTCATACTGCATGGTACCCATTACATGGGTCCCAACTCTCCAGGTTCAAGGCATTCTTCCTCCAGCTAAAACATGCATGGGAAACCCAGAGTATCGTCCACCATGTGATTGGGAAACGATTTAAAATGCATCTCAGTTTTCGTATCCTGGTCCTCGGGTTCACCATTCCAGATGCTTTACTAACACTCTCCCCGCTTGGAGAGTCAGTGCCTTTAACCTCGTCTTTGGCACAGCTTGCAATTTCTGTGCAAGATGAAGAGGAATAGGGAGAACCAATGAGAGACTAGCTGTAGGTGTCTGCACGGGCAAATGTAACCCTCATTGCCCACCAGGAAGAGGAATTAAACAAAGGCTCAGTGTGCCCTGCTGGAAACAGAGTAGGGCCTTAAGCAATCTTGTAGTTTTGTGCCCAGCTCACAAGAAAGCGAGTTGAAGAATGGAGCTCAGGGGCACTGTAATTCACAAACCTGCAGAGTTATAAATGACAGCTATCTTCCAAAAGTATATTGAAGTAAGCCTGCGAAGGGGACTTGAAAGCGGGGCAGAATTTCAGGAAAACGATTGCAGGGGGTAGACTGGAATTGCCCTGAAAGCATAGGAAAAGAGGCACAACGTCGACAATGATGCACTTGGCCAAAAAGTGCGTATGTGTTTTTTCCTGAATATATTCAGGAAAAAACGCATACGCACTTTTTGGCCAACCAAGCAAGCCTGTAAAGCAATCTGCACTACAATGAAATCTCACTGCCCTCCGGGCAAAAGGGCCATCTGAAAAAAGTGTAAAACCCAGAAAGGAAGGACAGGATATGGAGAACAGGCAGCCTTGTTATGCTGATTGGCAGGATGTAAATTTTGAACAGCCACCCTGGAGAAGTGTATGGTGTTTCCTGAAACACGTAAGAAATAAAGCAACACAGCCTATGGCAATTGCACTTATTGTCCTATTCCTTAGGGAAATTAAAATCAAAAACAGAGAGCCACCCCAAAGTTTGGGACGGCTCTGTTCACAAGCAGCTCGTCTACAGGACCAGGTAAATATCCCAGAAAGCAAAAAATGGATAAAGAATTTGTGGCACGTACGTGCAATGCAGTATCAGTCAGCAATGAAATCTGTGTCATCAGGCCCGTAGCGGCATAGTGAGTGGATGCAGGTACGGTGATTCTACGTGAACTACGTCACACAGAAAAAGAAACATCATAAGATATCACTAATACACGGAATGTAAACTTGACTACACATGAACTGAATTATAAAACAGAACAGGGTCTCAAATTTAGAAAACCAACTAGTGCTTGCTTATGGGGAAAGGTGCGTTGGGGTGCTTCATAAAACCAGAGACTGAAATTAGCACAGATAACTTTCCATAAGCCAAATATGTAATAGACAAGACCTACTCCTTGCTCAACGAAATGGACCCAACACCACATATTCAACGCCTAGGAATATACCTGACTAGGAAGAATCTTAAAACCCATGGATATATATGTCTCCGTAAGAGAATCAAGCGTGTGTACAGCGGCATAAACGCAGCAGTGAAAATCCGATAAATCCCATTATCAAAATAAATTTCAAAAAAAAATCATAAAGACAGTGAAATAGAGAGCAATTCTTAAATAATTCACTCAGGGCATGTGATGCAACCGGGATTTAACACATCTACACCCAGAGCTGGTTGAGACATAAGGCTGGACACTTCAGGCTGATAGCATTGGTGAGTTTCGGTGAGCAAATGCAGACCCTTTGAAGTCATACTGCATGGTACCCATTCCATGGGTCCCAACTCTCCAGGTTCAAGGGATTCTTCCTCCAGCTAAAACATGCATGGGAAACCAAGAGTATCGTCCACCATGTGATTGGGAAATGATTTAAAATGCATCTCAGTTTTCGTATCCTGGTCCTCGGGTTCACCATTCCAGATGCTTTACTAACACTCTCCCCGCTTGGAGAGTCTGTGCCTTTAACCTCCTCTTTGGCACAGCTTGCAATTTCTGTGCAAAATGAACAGGAATAGGGAGAACCAATGAGAGACTAGCTGTAGGTGTCTGCACGGGCAAATGTAACGCTCATTGCCCACCAGGAAGAGGAATTAAACAAAGGCTCAGTGTGCCCTGCTGGAAACAGATTAGGGCCTGAAGCAATCCTGCGGTTTTGTGCCCAGCTCACAAGAAAGCGAGTTGAAGAAAGGAGCTCAGGGGCACTGTAATTCACAAACCTGCAGAGTTATAAATGACAGCTTTCCTCCAAAAATATATTGAAGTAAGCCTGCGAAGGGGACTTGAAAGAGGGGCAGAATTTCAGGAAAACGATTGCAGGGGGTAGACTGGAATTGCCCTGAAAGCATAGGAAAAGAGGCAGAACGTCGACAATGATGCACTTGGCCAAAAAGGGCGTATGCGTTTTTTCCTGAATATATTCAGGAAAAAACGCATACGCCCTTTTTGGCCAACCAAGCAAGCCTGTAAATGAAATCTGCACTACAATGAAGTCTCACTGCCCCCCTGGCAAAAGGGCCATCTGAAAAAAGTATAAAATCCAGAAAGGTAGGACAGGATATGGAGAACAGGGAGCCTTGTTATGCTGATTGGCAGGATGTAAATTGCCAGCAGCCACCCTGGAGAAGTGTATGGTGTTTCCTGAAACACGAAAGAAACAAAGCAACACAGCCTATGGCACTTCCACTTATGGTCCTATAGCTTACGGAAATTAAAATCAAAAACAGACAGCCACCCCAATATTTGAGACGGCTGTGTTCACAAGAAGCTCGTCTACAGTATCAGGTAAATATCCCAGAAAGCAAAAAATGGATAAAGAACTTGTGGCACGTACGTACAATGCAATATCACTCAGCAATGAAATCTGTGTCATCAGGCCCGTAGCGGCATAGTGAGTGGATGCAGGTACGGTGATTCTACGTGAACTACGTCACACAGAAAAAGAAACATCATAAGATATCACGAATACACGGAATGTAAACTTGACTACACATGAACTGAATTACAAAATAGAAAAGGGTCTCAAATTTAGAAAACCAACTAGTGCTTGCTTATGCGGAAAGGTGCCTTGGGGTGCTGCATAAAACCAGAGACTGAAATTAGCACAGATAACTTTCCATAAGCCCAATATGTAATAGACAAGACCTACTCCTTGCTCAACGAAATGGACCCAACACCACATATTCAACGCCTAGGAATATACCTGACTAGGAAGAATCTTAAAACCCATGGATATATATGTCTCCGTAAGAGAATCAAGGGTGTGTACAGCGGCTGAAAGGCAGCAGTGAAAATCCGATAAATCCCATTATCAAAATAAATTTCGAAAACAAAACACAAAGACAGTGAAATAGAGAGCAATTCTTAAATAATTCACTCAGGGCATGTGATGCAACCGGGATTGACCACATCTACACCCAGAGCTGGTTGAGACATAAGGCTGGACACTTCAGGCTGATAGCATTGGTGAGTTTAGGTGAGCAAATGCACACCCTTTGAAGTCATACTGTATGGTACCTATTCCATGGGTCCCAACTCTTCAGGTTCAAGGGATTCTTCCTCCAGCTAAAACATGCATGTGAAACCCACAGTATGGTCCACCGTGTTATGGGGAAATGATTTAAAATGCATCTCAGTTTTCGTATCCTGGTCCTCGGGTTCACCATTCCAGATGATTTACTAACAGTCTCCCTGCTTGGAGAGTCAGTGCCTTTAACCTCCTGTTTGGCACAGCTTGCAATTTCTGTGCAAGATGAACAGGAATAGGGAGAACCAATGAGAGACTAGCTGTAGGTGTCTGCACGGGCAAATGTAACGCTCATTTCCCACCAGGAAGAGGAATTTACCAAAGGCTCAGCATGCCCTGCCCGAAACAGATTAGGGCCTGAAGCAATCCTGCGGTTTTGTGCCCAGTTCACAAGAAAGCGAGTTGAAGAAAGGAGCTCAGGGGCACTGTAATTCACAAACCTGCAGAGTTATAAATGACAGCTATCCTCCAAAAATATATTGAAGTAAGCCTGCGAAGGGGACTTGAAAGCGGGGCAGAATTTCAGGAAAACGATTGCAGGGGGTAGACTGGAATTGCCCTGAAAGCATAGGAAAAGAGGCAGAACGTCGACAATGATGCACTTGGCCAAAAAGGGCGTATGCGTTTTTTCCTGAATATATTCAGGAAAAAACGCATACGCCCTTTTTGGCCAACCAAGCAAGCCTGTAAAGGAAATCTGCACTACAATGAAGTCTCACTGCCCCCCGGGCAAGAGGGCCATCTGAAAAAAGTGTAAAATCCAGAAAGGTAGGACAGGATATGGAGAACAGGGAGCCTTGTTATGCTGATTGGCAGGATGTAAATTGCCAGCAGCCAGCCTGGAGAAGTGTATGGTGTTTCCTGAAACACATAAGAAACAAAGCAACACAGTCTATGGCACTTCCACTTATGGTCCTATAGCTTACGGAAATTAAAATCAAAAACAGACAGCCACCCCAATATTTGGGACGGCTGTGTTCACAAGAAGCTCGTCTACAGTAACAGGTAAATATCCCAGAAAGCAAAATATGGATAAAGAAGTTGTGGCACGTACGTCCAATGCAATATCACTCAGCAATGAAATCTGTGTCATCAGGCCCGTAGCGGCATAGTGAGTGGATGCAGGTACGCTGATTCTACGTGAACTACGTCACACAGAAAAAGAAACATCATAAGATATCACTAATACACGGAATGTAAACTTGACTACACATGAACTGAATTACAAAACAGAACAGGGTCTCAAATTTAGAAAACCAACTAGTGCTTGCTTATGGGGAAAGGTGCGTTGGGGTGCTTCATAAAACCAGAGACTGAAATTAGCACAGATAACTTTCCATAAGCCAAATATGTAATAGACAAGACCTACTCCTTGCTCAACGAAATGGACCCAACACCACATATTCAACGCCTAGGAATATACCTGACTAGGAAGAATCTTAAAACCCATGGATATATATGTCTCCGTAAGAGAATCAAGCGTGTGTACAGCGGCATAAACGCAGCAGTGAAAATCCGATAAATCCCATTATCAAAATAAATTTCAAAAAAAAATCATAAAGACAGTGAAATAGAGAGCAATTCTTAAATAATTCACTCAGGGCATGTGATGCAACCGGGATTTAACACATCTACACCCAGAGCTGGTTGAGACATAAGGCTGGACACTTCAGGCTGATAGCATTGGTGAGTTTCGGTGAGCAAATGCAGACCCTTTGAAGTCATACTGCATGGTACCCATTCCATGGGTCCCAACTCTCCAGGTTCAAGGGATTCTTCCTCCAGCTAAAACATGCATGGGAAACCAAGAGTATCGTCCACCATGTGATTGGGAAATGATTTAAAATGCATCTCAGTTTTCGTATCCTGGTCCTCGGGTTCACCATTCCAGATGCTTTACTAACACTCTCCCCGCTTGGAGAGTCAGTGCCTTTAACCTCCTCTTTGGCACAGCTTGCAATTTCTGTGCAAAATGAACAGGAATAGGGAGAACCAATGAGAGACTAGCTGTAGGTGTCTGCACGGGCAAATGTAACGCTCATTGCCCACCAGGAAGAGGAATTAAACAAAGGCTCAGTGTGCCCTGCTGGAAACAGATTAGGGCCTGAAGCAATCCTGCGGTTTTGTGCCCAGCTCACAAGAAAGCGAGTTGAAGAAAGGAGCTCAGGGGCACTGTAATTCACAAACCTGCAGAGTTATAAATGACAGCTTTCCTCCAAAAATATATTGAAGTAAGCCTGCGAAGGGGACTTGAAAGTGGGGCAGAATTTCAGGAAAACGATTGCAGGGGGTAGACTGGAATTGCCCTGAAAGCATAGGAAAAGAGGCAGAACGTCGACAATGATGCACTTGGCCAAAAAGGGCGTATGCGTTTTTTCCTGAATATATTCAGGAAAAAACGCATACGCCCTTTTTGGCCAACCAAGCAAGCCTGTAAATGAAATCTGCACTACAATGAAGTCTCACTGCCCCCCTGGCAAAAGGGC
The DNA here is from genome assembly GCF_963924675.1 of Phocoena phocoena. Classification (NCBI taxonomy): domain Eukaryota; kingdom Metazoa; phylum Chordata; class Mammalia; order Artiodactyla; family Phocoenidae; genus Phocoena; species Phocoena phocoena. Next base: position 418,424 of record NW_027077752.1, on the reverse strand, counting down.
CATCTGAAAAAAGTGTAAAATCCAGAAAGGTAGGACAGGATATGGAGAACAGGGAGCCTTGTTATGCTGATTGGCAGGATGTAAATTGCCAGCAGCCACCCTGGAGAAGTGTATGGTGTTTCCTGAAACACGAAAGAAACAAAGCAACACAGCCTATGGCACTTCCACTTATGGTCCTATAGCTTACGGAAATTAAAATCAAAAACAGACAGCCACCCCAATATTTGAGACGACTGTGTTCACAAGAAGCTCGTCTACAGTATCAGGTAAATATCCCAGAAAGCAAAAAATGGATAAAGAACTTGTGGCACGTACGTACAATGCAATATCACTCAGCAATGAAATCTGTGTCATCAGGCCCGTAGCGGCATAGTGAGTGGATGCAGGTACGGTGATTCTACGTGAACTACGTCACACAGAAAAAGAAACATCATAAGATATCACGAATACACGGAATGTAAACTTGACTACACATGAACTGAATTACAAAATAGAAAAGGGTCTCAAATTTAGAAAACCAACTAGTGCTTGCTTATGGGGAAAGGTGCCTTGGGGTGCTGCATAAAACCAGAGACTGAAATTAGCACAGATAACTTTCCATAAGCCCAATATGTAATAGACAAGACCTACTCCTTGCTCAACGAAATGGACCCAACACCACATATTCAACGCCTAGGAATATACCTGACTAGGAAGAATCTTAAAACCCATGGATATATATGTCTCCGTAAGAGAATCAAGGGTGTGTACAGCGGCTGAAAGGCAGCAGTGAAAATCCGATAAATCCCATTATCAAAATAAATTTCGAAAACAAAACACAAAGACAGTGAAATAGAGAGCAATTCTTAAATAATTCACTCAGGGCATGTGATGCAACCGGGATTGACCACATCTACACCCAGAGCTGGTTGAGACATAAGGCTGGACACTTCAGGCTGATAGCATTGGTGAGTTTAGGTGAGCAAATGCACACCCTTTGAAGTCATACTGTATGGTACCTATTCCATGGGTCCCAACTCTTCAGGTTCAAGGGATTCTTCCTCCAGCTAAAACATGCATGTGAAACCCACAGTATGGTCCACCGTGTTATGGGGAAATGATTTAAAATGCATCTCAGTTTTCGTATCCTGGTCCTCGGGTTCACCATTCCAGATGATTTACTAACAGTCTCCCTGCTTGGAGAGTCAGTGCCTTTAACCTCCTGTTTGGCACAGCTTGCAATTTCTGTGCAAGATGAACAGGAATAGGGAGAACCAATGAGAGACTAGCTGTAGGTGTCTGCACGGGCAAATGTAACGCTCATTTCCCACCAGGAAGAGGAATTTACCAAAGGCTCAGCATGCCCTGCCCGAAACAGATTAGGGCCTGAAGCAATCCTGCGGTTTTGTGCCCAGTTCACAAGAAAGCGAGTTGAAGAAAGGAGCTCAGGGGCACTGTAATTCACAAACCTGCAGAGTTATAAATGACAGCTATCCTCCAAAAATATATTGAAGTAAGCCTGCGAAGGGGACTTGAAAGCGGGGCAGAATTTCAGGAAAACGATTGCAGGGGGTAGACTGGAATTGCCCTGAAAGCATAGGAAAAGAGGCAGAACGTCGACAATGATGCACTTGGCCAAAAAGGGCGTATGCGTTTTTTCCTGAATATATTCAGGAAAAAACGCATACGCCCTTTTTGGCCAACCAAGCAAGCCTGTAAAGGAAATCTGCACTACAATGAAGTCTCACTGCCCCCCGGGCAAGAGGGCCATCTGAAAAAAGTGTAAAATCCAGAAAGGTAGGACAGGATATGGAGAACAGGGAGCCTTGTTATGCTGATTGGCAGGATGTAAATTGCCAGCAGCCAGCCTGGAGAAGTGTATGGTGTTTCCTGAAACACATAAGAAACAAAGCAACACAGTCTATGGCACTTCCACTTATGGTCCTATAGCTTACGGAAATTAAAATCAAAAACAGACAGCCACCCCAATATTTGGGACGGCTGTGTTCACAAGAAGCTCGTCTACAGTAACAGGTAAATATCCCAGAAAGCAAAATATGGATAAAGAAGTTGTGGCACGTACGTCCAATGCAATATCACTCAGCAATGAAATCTGTGTCATCAGGCCCGTAGCGGCATAGTGAGTGGATGCAGGTACGGTGATTCTACGTGAACTACGTCACACAGAAAAAGAAACATCATAAGATATCACTAATACACGGAATGTAAACTTGACTACACATGAACTGAATTACAAAACAGAACAGGGTCTCAAATTTAGAAAACCAACTAGTGCTTGCTTATGGGGAAAGGTGCGTTGGGGTGCTTCATAAAACCAGAGACTGAAATTAGCACAGATAACTTTCCATAAGCCAAATATGTAATAGACAAGACCTACTCCTTGCTCAACGAAATGGACCCAACACCACATATTCAACGCCTAGGAATATACCTGACTAGGAAGAATCTTAAAACCCATGGATATATATGTCTCCGTAAGAGAATCAAGCGTGTGTACAGCGGCATAAACGCAGCAGTGAAAATCCGATAAATCCCATTATCAAAATAAATTTCAAAAAAAAATCATAAAGACAGTGAAATAGAGAGCAATTCTTAAATAATTCACTCAGGGCATGTGATGCAACCGGGATTTAACACATCTACACCCAGAGCTGGTTGAGACATAAGGCTGGACACTTCAGGCTGATAGCATTGGTGAGTTTCGGTGAGCAAATGCAGACCCTTTGAAGTCATACTGCATGGTACCCATTCCATGGGTCCCAACTCTCCAGGTTCAAGGGATTCTTCCTCCAGCTAAAACATGCATGGGAAACCAAGAGTATCGTCCACCATGTGATTGGGAAATGATTTAAAATGCATCTCAGTTTTCGTATCCTGGTCCTCGGGTTCACCATTCCAGATGCTTTACTAACACTCTCCCCGCTTGGAGAGTCTGTGCCTTTAACCTCCTCTTTGGCACAGCTTGCAATTTCTGTGCAAAATGAACAGGAATAGGGAGAACCAATGAGAGACTAGCTGTAGGTGTCTGCACGGGCAAATGTAACGCTCATTGCCCACCAGGAAGAGGAATTAAACAAAGGCTCAGTGTGCCCTGCTGGAAACAGATTAGGGCCTGAAGCAATCCTGCGGTTTTGTGCCCAGCTCACAAGAAAGCGAGTTGAAGAAAGGAGCTCAGGGGCACTGTAATTCACAAACCTGCAGAGTTATAAATGACAGCTTTCCTCCAAAAATATATTGAAGTAAGCCTGCGAAGGGGACTTGAAAGCGGGGCAGAATTTCAGGAAAACGATTGCAGGGGGTAGACTGGAATTGCCCTGAAAGCATAGGAAAAGAGGCAGAACGTCGACAATGATGCACTTGGCCAAAAAGGGCGTATGCGTTTTTTCCTGAATATATTCAGGAAAAAACGCATACGCCCTTTTTGGCCTACCAAGCAAGCCTGTAAATGAAATCTGCACTACAATGAAGTCTCACTGCCCCCCTGGCAAAAGGGCCATCTGAAAAAAGTGTAAAATCCAGAAAGGTAGGACAGGATATGGAGAACAGGGAGCCTTGTTATGCTGATTGGCAGGATGTAAATTGCCAGCAGCCAACCTGGAGAAGTGTATGGTGTTTCCTGAAACACGAAAGAAACAAAGCAACACAGCCTATGGCACTTCCACTTATGGTCCTATAGCTTACGGAAATTAAAATCAAAAACAGACAGCCACCCCAATATTTGAGACGGCTGTGTTCACAAGAAGCTCGTCTACAGTATCAGGTAAATATCCCAGAAAGCAAAAAATGGATAAAGAACTTGTGGCACGTACGTACAATGCAATATCACTCAGCAATGAAATCTGTGTCATCAGGCCCGTAGCGGCATAGTGAGTGGATGCAGGTACGGTGATTCTACGTGAACTACGTCACACAGAAAAAGAAACATCATAAGATATCACGAATACACGGAATGTAAACTTGACTACACATGAACTGAATTACAAAATAGAAAAGGGTCTCAAATTTAGAAAACCAACTAGTGCTTGCTTATGGGGAAAGGTGCCTTGGGGTGCTGCATAAAACCAGAGACTGAAATTAGCACAGATAACTTTCCATAAGCCCAATATGTAATAGACAAGACCTACTCCTTGCTCAACGAAATGGACCCAACACCACATATTCAACGCCTAGGAATATACCTGACTAGGAAGAATCTTAAAACCCATGGATATATATGTCTCCGTAAGAGAATCAAGGGTGTGTACAGCGGCCGAAAGGCAGCAGTGAAAATCCGATAAATCCCATTATCAAAATAAATTTCGAAAACAAAACACAAAGACAGTGAAATAGAGAGCAATTCTTAAATAATTCACTCAGGGCATGTGATGCAACCGGGATTGACCACATCTACACCCAGAGCTGGTTGAGACATAAGGCTGGACACTTCAGGCTGATAGCATTGGTGAGTTTAGGTGAGCAAATGCACACCCTTTGAAGTCATACTGTATGGTACCTATTCCATGGGTCCCAACTCTTCAGGTTCAAGGGATTCTTCCTCCAGCTAAAACATGCATGTGAAACCCACAGTATGGTCCACCGTGTTATGGGGAAATGATTTAAAATGCATCTCAGTTTTCGTATCCTGGTCCTCGGGTTCACCATTCCAGATGATTTACTAACAGTCTCCCTGCTTGGAGAGTCAGTGCCTTTAACCTCCTGTTTGGCACAGCTTGCAATTTCTGTGCAAGATGAACAGGAATAGGGAGAACCAATGAGAGACTAGCTGTAGGTGTCTGCACGGGCAAATGTAACGCTCATTTCCCACCAGGAAGAGGAATTTACCAAAGGCTCAGCATGCCCTGCCCGAAACAGATTAGGGCCTGAAGCAATCCTGCGGTTTTGTGCCCAGTTCACAAGAAAGCGAGTTGAAGAAAGGAGCTCAGGGGCACTGTAATTCACAAACCTGCAGAGTTATAAATGACAGCTATCCTCCAAAAATATATTGAAGTAAGCCTGCGAAGGGGACTTGAAAGCGGGGCAGAATTTCAGGAAAACGATTGCAGGGGGTAGACTGGAATTGCCCTGAAAGCATAGGAAAAGAGGCAGAACGTCGACAATGATGCACTTGGCCAAAAAGGGCGTATGCGTTTTTTCCTGAATATATTCAGGAAAAAACGCATACGCCCTTTTTGGCCAACCAAGCAAGCCTGTAAAGGAAATCTGCACTACAATGAAGTCTCACTGCCCCCCGGGCAAGAGGGCCATCTGAAAAAAGTGTAAAATCCAGAAAGGTAGGACAGGATATGGAGAACAGGGAGCCTTGTTATGCTGATTGGCAGGATGTAAATTGCCAGCAGCCAGCCTGGAGAAGTGTATGGTGTTTCCTGAAACACATAAGAAACAAAGCAACACAGTCTATGGCACTTCCACTTATGGTCCTATAGCTTACGGAAATTAAAATCAAAAACAGACAGCCACCCCAATATTTGGGACGGCTGTGTTCACAAGAAGCTCGTCTACAGTAACAGGTAAATATCCCAGAAAGCAAAATATGGATAAAGAAGTTGTGGCACGTACGTACAATGCAATATCACTCAGCAATGAAATCTGTGTCATCAGGCCCGTAGCGGCATAGTGAGTGGATGCAGGTACGGTGATTCTACGTGAACTACGTCACACAGAAAAAGAAACATCATAAGATATCACTAATACACGGAATGTAAACTTGACTACACATGAACTGAATTACAAAACAGAACAGGGTCTCAAATTTAGAAAACCAACTAGTGCTTGCTTATGGGGAAAGGTGCGTTGGGGTGCTTCATAAAACCAGAGACTGAAATTAGCACAGATAACTTTCCATAAGCCAAATATGTAATAGACAAGACCTACTCCTTGCTCAACGAAATGGACCCAACACCACATATTCAACGCCTAGGAATATACCTGACTAGGAAGAATCTTAAAACCCATGGATATATATGTCTCCGTAAGAGAATCAAGCGTGTGTACAGCGGCATAAACGCAGCAGTGAAAATCCGATAAATCCCATTATCAAAATAAATTTCAAAAAAAAATCATAAAGACAGTGAAATAGAGAGCAATTCTTAAATAATTCACTCAGGGCATGTGATGCAACCGGGATTTAACACATCTACACCCAGAGCTGGTTGAGACATAAGGCTGGACACTTCAGGCTGATAGCATTGGTGAGTTTCGGTGAGCAAATGCAGACCCTTTGAAGTCATACTGCATGGTACCCATTCCATGGGTCCCAACTCTCCAGGTTCAAGGGATTCTTCCTCCAGCTAAAACATGCATGGGAAACCAAGAGTATCGTCCACCATGTGATTGGGAAATGATTTAAAATGCATCTCAGTTTTCGTATCCTGGTCCTCGGGTTCACCATTCCAGATGCTTTACTAACACTCTCCCCGCTTGGAGAGTCTGTGCCTTTAACCTCCTCTTTGGCACAGCTTGCAATTTCTGTGCAAAATGAACAGGAATAGGGAGAACCAATGAGAGACTAGCTGTAGGTGTCTGCACGGGCAAATGTAACGCTCATTGCCCACCAGGAAGAGGAATTAAACAAAGGCTCAGTGTGCCCTGCTGGAAAGAGATTAGGGCCTGAAGCAATCCTGCGGTTTTGTGCCCAGCTCACAAGAAAGCGAGTTGAAGAAAGGAGCTCAGGGGCACTGTAATTCACCAACCTGCAGAGTTATAAATGACAGCTTTCCTCTAAAAATATATTGAAGTAAGCCTGCGAAGGGGACTTGAAAGCGGGGCAGAATTTCAGGAAAACGATTGCAGGGGGTAGACTGGAATTGCCCTGAAAGCATAGGAAAAGAGGCAGAACGTCGACAATGATGCACTTGGCCAAAAAGGGCGTATGCGTTTTTTCCTGAATATATTCAGGAAAAAACGCATACGCCCTTTTTGGCCAACCAAGCAAGCCTGTAAATGAAATCTGCACTACAATGAAGTCTCACTGCCCCCCTGGCAAAAGGGCCATCTGAAAAAAGTGTAAAATCCAGAAAGGTAGGACAGGATATGGAGAACAGGGAGCCTTGTTATGCTGATTGGCAGGATGTAAATTGCCAGCAGCCAACCTGGAGAAGTGTATGGTGTTTCCTGAAACACGAAAGAAACAAAGCAACACAGCCTATGGCACTTCCACTTATGGTCCTATAGCTTACGGAAATTAAAATCAAAAACAGACAGCCACCCCAATATTTGAGACGGCTGTGTTCACAAGAAGCTCGTCTACAGTATCAGGTAAATATCCCAGAAAGCAAAAAATGGATAAAGAACTTGTGGCACGTACGTACAATGCAATATCACTCAGCAATGAAATCTGTGTCATCAGGCCCGTAGCGGCATAGTGAGTGGATGCAGGTACGGTGATTCTACGTGAACTACGTCACACAGAAAAAGAAACATCATAAGATATCACGAATACACGGAATGTAAACTTGACTACACATGAACTGAATTACAAAATAGAAAAGGGTCTCAAATTTAGAAAACCAACTAGTGCTTGCTTATGGGGAAAGGTGCCTTGGGGTGCTGCATAAAACCAGAGACTGAAATTAGCACAGATAACTTTCCATAAGCCCAATATGTAATAGACAAGACCTACTCCTTGCTCAACGAAATGGACCCAACACCACATATTCAACGCCTAGGAATATACCTGACTAGGAAGAATCTTAAAACCCATGGATATATATGTCTCCGTAAGAGAATCAAGGGTGTGTACAGCGGCCGAAAAGCAGCAGTGAAAATCCGATAAATCCCATTATCAAAATAAATTTCGAAAACAAAACACAAAGACAGTGAAATAGAGAGCAATTCTTAAATAATTCACTCAGGGCATGTGATGCAACCGGGATTGACCACATCTACACCCAGAGCTGGTTGAGACATAAGGCTGGACACTTCAGGCTGATAGCATTGGTGAGTTTAGGTGAGCAAATGCACACCCTTTGAAGTCATACTGTATGGTACCTATTCCATGGGTCCCAACTCTTCAGGTTCAAGGGATTCTTCCTCCAGCTAAAACATGCATGTGAAACCCACAGTATGGTCCACCGTGTTATGGGGAAATGATTTAAAATGCATCTCAGTTTTCGTATCCTGGTCCTCGGGTTGACCATTCCAGATGATTTACTAACAGTTTCCCTGCTTGGAGAGTCAGTGCCTTTAACCTCCTGTTTGACACACCTTGCAATTTCTGTGCAAGATGAACAGGAATAGGGAGTACCAATGAGAGACTAGCTGTAGGTGTCTGCACGGGCAAATGTAACGCTCATTTCCCACCAGGAAGAGGAATTTACCAAAGGCTCAGCATGCCCTGCCCGAAACAGATTAGGGCCTGAAGCAATCCTGCGGTTTTGTGCCCAGTTCACAAGAAAGCGAGTTGAAGAAAGGAGCTCAGGGACACTGTAATTCACAAACCTGCAGAGTTATAAATGACAGCTATCCTCCAAAAATATATTGAAGTAAGCCTGCGAAGGGGACTTGAAAGCGGGGCAGAATTTCAGGAAAAGGATTGCAGGGGGTAGACTGGAATTGCCCTGAAAGCATAGGAAAAGAGGCAGAACGTCGACAATGATGCACTTGGCCAAAAAGGGCGTATGCGTTTTTTCCTGAATATATTCAGGAAAAAACGCATACGCCCTTTTTGGCCAACCAAGCAAGCCTGTAAAGGAAATCTGCACTACAATGAAGTCTCACTGCCCCCCGGGCAAGAGGGCCATCTGAAAAAAGTGTAAAATCCAGAAAGGTAGGACAGGATATGGAGAACAGGGAGCCTTGTTATGCTGATTGGCAGGATGTAAATTGCCAGCAGCCAGCCTGGAGAAGTGTATGGTGTTTCCTGAAACACATAAGAAACAAAGCAACACAGTCTATGGCACTTCCACTTATGGTCCTATAGCTTACGGAAATTAAAATCAAAAACAGACAGCCACCCCAATATTTGGGACGGCTGTGTTCACAAGAAGCTCGTCTACAGTAACAGGTAAATATCCCAGAAAGCAAAATATGGATAAAGAAGTTGTGGCACGTACGTACAATGCAATATCACTCAGCAATGAAATCTGTGTCATCAGACCCGTAGCGGCATAGTGAGTGGATGCAGGTACGGTGATTCTACGTGAACTACGTCACACAGAAAAAGAAACATCATAAGATATCACGAATACACGGAATGTAAACTTGACTACACATGAACTGAATTACAAAATAGAAAAGGGTCTCAAATTTAGAAAACCAACTAGTGCTTGCTTATGGGGAAAGGTGCGTTGGGGTGCTTCATAAAACCAGAGACTGAAATTAGCACAGATAACTTTCCATAAGCCAAATATGTAATAGACAAGACCTACTCCTTGCTCAACGAAATGGACCCAACACCACATATTCAACGCCTAGGAATATACCTGACTAGGAAGAATCTTAAAACCCATGGATATATATGTCTCCGTAAGAGAATCAAGCGTGTGTACAGTGGCATAAACGCAGCAGTGAAAATCCGATAAATCCCATTATCAAAATAAATTTCAAAAAAAAATCATAAAGACAGTGAAATAGAGAGCAATTCTTAAATAATTCACTCAGGGCATGTGATGCAACCGGGATTTAACACATCTACACCCAGAGCTGGTTGAGACATAAGGCTGGACACTTCAGGCTGATAGCATTGGTGAGTTTCGGTGAGCAAATGCAGACCCTTTGAAGTCATACTGCATGGTACCCATTCCATGGGTCCCAACTCTCCAGGTTCAAGGGATTCTTCCTCCAGCTAAAACATGCATGGGAAACCAAGAGTATCGTCCACCATGTGATTGGGAAATGATTTAAAATGCATCTCAGTTTTCGTATCCTGGTCCTCGGGTTCACCATTCCAGATGCTTTACTAACACTCTCCCCGCTTGGAGAGTCAGTGCCTTTAACCTCCTCTTTGGCACAGCTTGCAATTTCTGTGCAAAATGAACAGGAATAGGGAGAACCAATGAGAGACTAGCTGTAGGTGTCTGCACGGGCAAATGTAACGCTCATTGCCCACCAGGAAGAGGAATTAAACAAAGGCTCAGTGTGCCCTGCTGGAAACAGATTAGGGCCTGAAGCAATCCTGCGGTTTTGTGCCCAGCTCACAAGAAAGCGAGTTGAAGAAAGGAGCTCAGGGGCACTGTAATTCACAAACCTGCAGAGTTATAAATGACAGCTTTCCTCCAAAAATATATTGAAGTAAGCCTGCGAAGGGGACTTGAAAGCGGGGCAGAATTTCAGGAAAACGATTGCAGGGGGTAGACTGGAATTGCCCTGAAAGCATAGGAAAAGAGGCAGAACGTCGACAATGATGCACTTGGCCAAAAAGGGCGTATGCGTTTTTTCCTGAATATATTCAGGAAAAAACGCATACGCCCTTTTTGGCCAACCAAGCAAGCCTGTAAATGAAATCTGCACTACAATGAAGTCTCACTGCCCCCCTGGCAAAAGGGCCATCTGAAAAAAGTGTAAAATCCAGAAAGGTAGGACAGGATATGGAGAACAGGGAGCCTTGTTATGCTGATTGGCAGGATGTAAATTGCCAGCAGCCACCCTGGAGAAGTGTATGGTGTTTCCTGAAACACGAAAGAAACAAAGCAACACAGCCTATGGCACTTCCACTTATGGTCCTATAGCTTACGGAAATTAAAATCAAAAACAGACAGCCACCCCAATATTTGAGACGGCTGTGTTCACAAGAAGCTCGTCTACAGTATCAGGTAAATATCCCAGAAAGCAAAAAATGGATAAAGAACTTGTGGCACGTACGTACAATGCAATATCACTCAGCAATGAAATCTGTGTCATCAGGCCCATAGCGGCATAGTGAGTGGATGCAGGTACGGTGATTCTACGTGAACTACGTCACACAGAAAAAGAAACATCATAAGATATCACGAATACACGGAATGTAAACTTGACTACACATGAACTGAATTACAAAATAGAAAAGGGTCTCAAATTTAGAAAACCAACTAGTGCTTGCTTATGGGGAAAGGTGCCTTGGGGTGCTGCATAAAACCAGAGACTGAAATTAGCACAGATAACTTTCCATAAGCCCAATATGTAATAGACAAGACCTACTCCTTGCTCAACGAAATGGACCCAACACCACATATTCAACGCCTAGGAATATACCTGACTAGGAAGAATCTTAAAACCCATGGATATATATGTCTCCGTAAGAGAATCAAGGGTGTGTACAGCGGCCGAAAGGCAGCAGTGAAAATCCGATAAATCCCATTATCAAAATAAATTTCGAAAACAAAACACAAAGACAGTGAAATAGAGAGCAATTCTTAAATAATTCACTCAGGGCATGTGATGCAACCGGGATTGACCACATCTACACCCAGAGCTGGTTGAGACATAAGGCTGGACACTTCAGGCTGATAGCATTGGTGAGTTTAGGTGAGCAAATGCACACCCTTTGAAGTCATACTGTATGGTACCTATTCCATGGGTCCCAACTCTTCAGGTTCAAGGGATTCTTCCTCCAGCTAAAACATGCATGTGAAACCCACAGTATGGTCCACCGTGTTATGGGGAAATGATTTAAAATGCATCTCAGTTTTCGTATCCTGGTCCTCGGGTTCACCATTCCAGATGATTTACTAACAGTCTCCCTGCTTGGAGAGTCAGTGCCTGTAACCTCCTGTTTGGCACAGCTTGCAATTTCTGTGCAAGATGAACAGGAATAGGGAGAACCAATGAGAGACTAGCTGTAGGTGTCTGCACGGGCAAATGTAATGCTCATTTCCCACCAGGAAGAGGAATTTACCAAAGGCTCAGCATGCCCTGCCCGAAACAGATTAGGGCCTGAAGCAATCCTGTGGTTTTGTGCCCAGTTCACAAGAAAGCGAGTTGAAGAAAGGAGCTCAGGGGCACTGTAATTCACAAACCTGCAGAGTTATAAATGACAGCTTTCCTCCAAAAATATATTGAAGTAAGCCTGCGAAGGGGACTTGAAAGCGGGGCAGAATTTCAGGAAAACGATTGCAGGGGGTAGACTGGAATTGCCCTGAAAGCATAGGAAAAGAGGCAGAACGTCGACAATGATGCACTTGGCCAAAAAGGGCGTATGCGTTTTTTCCTGAATATATTCAGGAAAAAACGCATACGCCCTTTTTGGCCAACCAAGCAAGCCTGTAAAGGAAATCTGCACTACAATGAAGTCTCACTGCCCCCCGGGCAAGAGGGCCATCTGAAAAAAGTGTAAAATCCAGAAAGGTAGGACAGGATATGGAGAACAGGGAGCCTTGTTATGCTGATTGGCAGGATGTAAATTGCCAGCAGCCAGCCTGGAGAAGTGTATGGTGTTTCCTGAAACACATAAGAAACAAAGCAACACAGTCTATGGCACTTCCACTTATGGTCCTATAGCTTACGGAAATTAAAATCAAAAACAGACAGCCACCCCAATATTTGGGACGGCTGTGTTCACAAGAAGCTCGTCTACAGTAACAGGTAAATATCCCAGAAAGCAAAATATGGATAAAGAAGTTGTGGCACGTACGTACAATGCAATATCACTCAGCAATGAAATCTGTGTCATCAGGCCCGTAGCGGCATAGTGAGTGGATGCAGGTACGGTGATTCTACGTGAACTACGTCACACAGAAAAAGAAACATCATAAGATATCACTAATACACGGAATGTAAACTTGACTACACATGAACTGAATTACAAAACAGAACAGGGTCTCAAATTTAGAAAACCAACTAGTGCTTGCTTATGGGGAAAGGTGCGTTGGGGTGCTTCATAAAACCAGAGACTGAAATTAGCACAGATAACTTTCCATAAGCCAAATATGTAATAGACAAGACCTACTCCTTGCTCAACGAAATGGACCCAACACCACATATTCAACGCCTAGGAATATACCTGACTAGGAAGAATCTTAAAACCCATGGATATATATGTCTCCGTAAGAGAATCAAGCGTGTGTACAGCGGCATAAACGCAGCAGTGAAAATCCGATAAATCCCATTATCAAAATAAATTTCAAAAAAAAATCATAAAGACAGTGAAATAGAGAGCAATTTTTAATAATTCACTCAGGGCCTGTGATGCAACCGGGATTTAACACATCTACACCCAGAGCTGGTTGAGACATAAGGCTGGACACTTCAGGCTGATAGCATTGGTGAGTTTCGGTGAGCAAATGCAGACCCTTTGAAGTCATACTGCATGGTACCCATTCCATGGGTCCCAACTCTCCAGGTTCAAGGGATTCTTCCTCCAGCTAAAACATGCATGGGAAACCAAGAGTATCGTCCACCATGTGATTGGGAAATGATTTAAAATGCATCTCAGTTTTCGTATCCTGGTCCTCGGGTTCACCATTCCAGATGCTTTACTAACACTCTCCCCGCTTGGAGAGTCAGTGCCTTTAACCTCCTCTTTGGCACAGCTTGCAATTTCTGTGCAAAATGAACAGGAATAGGGAGAACCAATGAGAGACTAGCTGTAGGTGTCTGCACGGGCAAATGTAACGCTCATTGCCCACCAGGAAGAGGAATTAAACAAAGGCTCAGTGTGCCCTGCTGGAAACAGATTAGGGCCTGAAGCAATCCTGCGGTTTTGTGCCCAGCTCACAAGAAAGCGAGTTGAAGAAAGGAGCTCAGGGGCACTGTAATTCACAAACCTGCAGAGTTATAAATGACAGCTATCCTCCAAAAATATATTGAAGTAAGCCTGCGAAGGGGACTTGAAAGCGGGGCAGAATTTCAGGAAAACGATTGCAGGGGGTAGACTGGAATTGCCCTGAAAGCATAGGAAAAGAGGCAGAACGTCGACAATGATGCACTTGGCCAAAAAGGGCGTATGCGTTTTTTCCTGAATATATTCAGGAAAAAACGCATACGCCCTTTTTGGCCAACCAAGCAAGCCTGTAAATGAAATCTGCACTACAATGAAGTCTCACTGCCCCCCTGGCAAAAGGGCCATCTGAAAAAAGTGTAAAATCCAGAAAGGTAGGACAGGATATGGAGAACAGGGAGCCTTGTTATGCTGATTGGCAGGATGTAAATTGCCAGCAGCCACCCTGGAGAAGTGTATGGTGTTTCCTGAAACACGAAAGAAACAAAGCAACACAGCCTATGGCACTTCCACTTATGGTCCTATAGCTTACGGAAATTAAAATCAAAAACAGACAGCCACCCCAATATTTGAGACGGCTGTGTTCACAAGAAGCTCGTCTACAGTATCAGGTAAATATCCCAGAAAGCAAAAAATGGATAAAGAACTTGTGGCACGTACGTACAATGCAATATCACTCAGCAATGAAATCTGTGTCATCAGGCCCGTAGCGGCATAGTGAGTGGATGCAGGTACGGTGATTCTACGTGAACTACGTCACACAGAAAAAGAAACATCATAAGATATCACGAATACACGGAATGTAAACTTGACTACACATGAACTGAATTACAAAATAGAAAAGGGTCTCAAATTTAGAAAACCAACTAGTGCTTGCTTATGGGGAAAGGTGCCTTGGGGTGCTGCATAAAACCAGAGACTGAAATTAGCACAGATAACTTTCCATAAGCCCAATATGTAATAGACAAGACCTACTCCTTGCTCAACGAAATGGACCCAACACCACATATTCAACGCCTAGGAATATACCTGACTAGGAAGAATCTTAAAACCCATGGATATATATGTCTCCGTAAGAGAATCAAGGGTGTGTACAGCGGCTGAAAGGCAGCAGTGAAAATCCGATAAATCCCATTATCAAAATAAATTTCAAAAACAAAACACAAAGACAGTGAAATAGAGAGCAATTCTTAAATAATTCACTCAGGGCATGTGATGCAACCGGGATTGACCACATCTACACCCAGAGCTGGTTGAGACATAAGGCTGGACACTTCAGGCTGATAGCATTGGTGAGTTTAGGTGAGCAAATGCACACCCTTTGAAGTCATACTGTATGGTACCTATTCCATGGGTCCCAACTCTTCAGGTTCAAGGGATTCTTCCTCCAGCTAAAACATGCATGTGAAACCCACAGTATGGTCCACCGTGTTATGGGGAAATGATTTAAAATGCATCTCAGTTTTCGTATCCTGGTCCTCGGGTTCACCATTCCAGATGATTTACTAACAGTCTCCCTGCTTGGAGAGTCAGTGCCTTTAACCTCCTGTTTGGCACAGCTTGCAATTTCTGTGCAAGATGAACAGGAATAGGGAGAACCAATGAGAGACTAGCTGTAGGTGTCTGCACGGGCAAATGTAAGGCTCATTTCCCACCAGGAAGAGGAATTTACCAAAGGCTCAGCATGCCCTGCCCGAAACAGATTAGGGCCTGAAGCAATCCTGCGGTTTTGTGCCCAGTTCACAAGAAAGCGAGTTGAAGAAAGGAGCTCAGGGGCACTGTAATTCACAAACCTGCAGAGTTATAAATGACAGCTATCCTCCAAAAATATATTGAAGTAAGCCTGCGAAGGGGACTTGAAAGCGGGGCAGAATTTCAGGAAAACGATTGCAGGGGGTAGACTGGAATTGCCCTGAAAGCATAGGAAAAGAGGCAGAACGTCGACAATGATGCACTTGGCCAAAAAGGGCGTATGCGTTTTTTCCTGAATATATTCAGGAAAAAACGCATACGCCCTTTTTGGCCAACCAAGCAAGCCTGTAAAGGAAATCTGCACTACAATGAAGTCTCACTGCCCCCCGGGCAAGAGGGCCATCTGAAAAAAGTGTAAAATCCAGAAAGGTAGGACAGGATATGGAGAACAGGGAGCCTTGTTATGCTGATTGGCAGGATGTAAATTGCCAGCAGCCAGCCTGGAGAAGTGTATGGTGTTTCCTGAAACACATAAGAAACAAAGCAACACAGTCTATGGCACTTCCACTTATGGTCCTATAGCTTACGGAAATTAAAATCAAAAACAGACAGCCACCCCAATATTTGGGACGGCTGTGTTCACAAGAAGCTCGTCTACAGTAACAGGTAAATATCCCAGAAAGCAAAATATGGATAAAGAAGTTGTGGCACGTACGTCCAATGCAATATCACTCAGCAATGAAATCTGTGTCATCAGGCCCGTAGCGGCATAGTGAGTGGATGCAGGTACGGTGATTCTACGTGAACTACGTCACACAGAAAAAGAAACATCATAAGATATCACTAATACACGGAATGTAAACTTGACTACACATGAACTGAATTACAAAACAGAACAGGGTCTCAAATTTAGAAAACCAACTAGTGCTTGCTTATGGGGAAAGGTGCGTTGGGGTGCTTCATAAAACCAGAGACTGAAATTAGCACAGATAACTTTCCATAAGCCAAATATGTAATAGACAAGACCTACTCCTTGCTCAACGAAATGGACCCAACACCACATATTCAACGCCTAGGAATATACCTGACTAGGAAGAATCTTAAAACCCATGGATATATATGTCTCCGTAAGAGAATCAAGCGTGTGTACAGCGGCATAAACGCAGCAGTGAAAATCCGATAAATCCCATTATCAAAATAAATTTCAAAAAAAAATCATAAAGACAGTGAAATAGAGAGCAATTCTTAAATAATTCACTCAGGGCATGTGATGCAACCGGGATTTAACACATCTACACCCAGAGCTGGTTGAGACATAAGGCTGGACACTTCAGGCTGATAGCATTGGTGAGTTTCGGTGAGCAAATGCAGACCCTTTGAAGTCATACTGCATGGTACCCATTCCATGGGTCCCAACTCTCCAGGTTCAAGGGATTCTTCCTCCAGCTAAAACATGCATGGGAAACCAAGAGTATCGTCCACCATGTGATTGGGAAATGATTTAAAATGCATCTCAGTTTTCGTATCCTGGTCCTCGGGTTCACCATTCCAGATGCTTTACTAACACTCTCCCCGCTTGGAGAGTCAGTGCCTTTAACCTCCTCTTTGGCACAGCTTGCAATTTCTGTGCAAAATGAACAGGAATAGGGAGAACCAATGAGAGACTAGCTGTAGGTGTCTGCACGGGCAAATGTAATGCTCATTGCCCACCAGGAAGAGGAATTAAACAAAGGCTCAGTGTGCCCTGCTGGAAACAGATTAGGGCCTGAAGCAATCCTGCGGTTTTGTGCCCAGCTCACAAGAAAGCGAGTTGAAGAAAGGAGCTCAGGGGCACTGTAATTCACAAACCTGCAGAGTTATAAATGACAGCTTTCCTCCAAAAATATATTGAAGTAAGCCTGCGAAGGGGACTTGAAAGCGGGGCAGAATTTCAGGAAAACGATTGCAGGGGGTAGACTGGAATTGCCCTGAAAGCATAGGAAAAGAGGCAGAACGTCGACAATGATGCACTTGGCCAAAAAGGGCGTATGCGTTTTTTCCTGAATATATTCAGGAAAAAACGCATACGCCCTTTTTGGCCAACCAAGCAAGCCTGTAAATGAAATCTGCACTACAATGAAGTCTCACTGCCCCCCTGGCAAAAGGGCCATCTGAAAAAAGTGTAAAATCCAGAAAGGTAGGACAGGATATGGAGAACAGGGAGCCTTGTTATGCTGATTGGCAGGATGTAAATTGCCAGCAGCCACCCTGGAGAAGTGTATGGTGTTTCCTGAAACACGAAAGAAACAAAGCAACACAGCCTATGGCACTTCCACTTATGGTCCTATAGCTTACGGAAATTAAAATCAAAAACAGACAGCCACCCCAATATTTGAGACGGCTGTGTTCACAAGAAGCTCGTCTACAGTATCAGGTAAATATCCCAGAAAGCAAAAAATGGATAAAGAACTTGTGGCACGTACGTACAATGCAATATCACTCAGCAATGAAATCTGTGTCATCAGGCCCGTAGCGGCATAGTGAGTGGATGCAGGTACGGTGATTCTACGTGAACTACGTCACACAGAAAAAGAAACATCATAAGATATCACGAATACACAGAATGTAAACTTGACTACACATGAACTGAATTACAAAATAGAAAAGGGTCTCAAATTTAGAAAACCAACTAGTGCTTGCTTATGGGGAAAGGTGCCTTGGGGTGCTGCATAAAACCAGAGACTGAAATTAGCACAGATAACTTTCCATAAGCCCAATATGTAATAGACAAGACCTACTCCTTGCTCAACGAAATGGACCCCACACCACATATTCAACGCCTAGGAATATACCTGACTAGGAAGAATCTTAAAACCCATGGATATATATGTCTCCGTAAGAGAATCAAGGGTGTGTACAGCGGCCTAAAGGCAGCAGTGAAAATCCGATAAATCCCATTATCAAAATAAATTTCGAAAACAAAACACAAAGACAGTGAAATAGAGAGCAATTCTTAAATAATTCACTCAGGGCATGTGATGCAACCGGGATTGACCACATCTACACCCAGAGCTGGTTGAGACATAAGGCTGGACACTTCAGGCTGATAGCATTGGTGAGTTTAGGTGAGCAAATGCACACCCTTTGAAGTCATACTGTATGGTACCTATTCCATGGGTCCCAACTCTTCAGGTTCAAGGGATTCTTCCTCCAGCTAAAACATGCATGTGAAACCCACAGTATGGTCCACCGTGTTATGGGGAAATGATTTAAAATGCATCTCAGTTTTCGTATCCTGGTCCTCGGGTTCACCATTCCAGATGATTTACTAACAGTCTCCCTGCTTGGAGAGTCAGTGCCTGTAACCTCCTGTTTGGCACAGCTTGCAATTTCTGTGCAAGATGAACAGGAATAGGGAGAACCAATGAGAGACTAGCTGTAGGTGTCTGCACGGGCAAATGTAACGCTCATTTCCCACCAGGAAGAGGAATTTACCAAAGGCTCAGCATGCCCTGCCCGAAACAGATTAGGGCCTGAAGCAATCCTGTGGTTTTGTGCCCAGTTCACAAGAAAGCGAGTTGAAGAAAGGAGCTCAGGGGCACTGTAATTCACAAACCTGCAGAGTTATAAATGACAGCTATCCTCCAAAAATATATTGAAGTAAGCCTGCGAAGGGGACTTGAAAACGGGGCAGAATTTCAGGAAAACGATTGCAGGGGGTAGACTGGAATTGCCCTGAAAGCATAGGAAAAGAGGCAGAACGTCGACAATGATGCACTTGGCCAAAAAGGGCGTATGCGTTTTTTCCTGAATATATTCAGGAAAAAACGCATACGCCCTTTTTGGCCAACCAAGCAAGCCTGTAAAGGAAATCTGCACTACAATGAAGTCTCACTGCCCCCCGGGCAAGAGGGCCATCTGAAAAAAGTGTAAAATCCAGAAAGGTAGGACAGGATATGGAGAACAGGGAGCCTTGTTATGCTGATTGGCAGGATGTAAATTGCCAGCAGCCAGCCTGGAGAAGTGTATGGTGTTTCCTGAAACACATAAGAAACAAAGCAACACAGTCTATGGCACTTCCACTTATGGTCCTATAGCTTACGGAAATTAAAATCAAAAACAGACAGCCACCCCAATATTTGGGACGGCTGTGTTCACAAGAAGCTCGTCTACAGTAACAGGTAAATATCCCAGAAAGCAAAATATGGATAAAGAAGTTGTGGCACGTACGTACAATGCAATATCACTCAGCAATGAAATCTGTGTCATCAGGCCCGTAGCGGCATAGTGAGTGGATGCAGGTACGGTGATTCTACGTGAACTACGTCACACAGAAAAAGAAACATCATAAGATATCACTAATACACGGAATGTAAACTTGACTACACATGAACTGAATTACAAAACAGAACAGGGTCTCAAATTTAGAAAACCAACTAGTGCTTGCTTATGGGGAAAGGTGCGTTGGGGTGCTTCATAAAACCAGAGACTGAAATTAGCACAGATAACTTTCCATAAGCCAAATATGTAATAGACAAGACCTACTCCTTGCTCAACGAAATGGACCCAACACCACATATTCAACGCCTAGGAATATACCTGACTAGGAAGAATCTTAAAACCCATGGATATATATGTCTCCGTAAGAGAATCAAGCATGTGTACAGCGGCATAAACGCAGCAGTGAAAATCCGATAAATCCCATTATCAAAATAAATTTCAAAAAAAAATCATAAAGACAGTGAAATAGAGAGCAATTCTTAAATAATTCACTCAGGGCATGTGATGCAACCGGGATTTAACACATCTACACCCAGAGCTGGTTGAGACATAAGGCTGGACACTTCAGGCTGATAGCATTGGTGAGTTTCGGTGAGCAAAGGCAGACCCTTTGAAGTCATACTGCATGGTACCCATTCCATGGGTCCCAACTCTCCAGGTTCAAGGGATTCTTCCTCCAGCTAAAACATGCATGGGAAACCAAGAGTATCGTCCACCATGTGATTGGGAAATGATTTAAAATGCATCTCAGTTTTCGTATCCTGGTCCTCGGGTTCACCATTCCAGATGCTTTACTAACACTCTCCCCACTTGGAGAGTCAGTGCCTTTAACCTCCTCTTTGGCACAGCTTGCAATTTCTGTGCAAAATGAACAGGAATAGGGAGAACCAATGAGAGACTAGCTGTAGGTGTCTGCACGGGCAAATGTAACGCTCATTGCCCACCAGGAAGAGGAATTAAACAAAGGCTCAGTGTGCCCTGCTGGAAACAGATTAGGGCCTGAAGCAATCCTGCGGTTTTGTGCCCAGCTCACAAGAAAGCGAGTTGAAGAAAGGAGCTCAGGGGCACTGTAATTCACAAACCTGCAGAGTTATAAATGACAGCTTTCCTCCAAAAATATATTGAAGTAAGCCTGCGAAGGGGACTTGAAAGCGGGGCAGAATTTCAGGAAAACGATTGCAGGGGGTAGACTGGAATTGCCCTGAAAGCATAGGAAAAGAGGCAGAACGTCGACAATGATGCACTTGGCCAAAAAGGGCGTATGCGTTTTTTCCTGAATATATTCAGGAAATATATTCAGGAATATATTCAGGAAAAAACGCATACGCCCTTTTTGGCCAACCAAGCAAGCCTGTAAATGAAATCTGCACTACAATGAAGTCTCACTGCCCCCCTGGCAAAAGGGCCATCTGAAAAAAGTGTAAAATCCAGAAAGGTAGGACAGGATATGGAGAACAGGGAGCCTTGTTATGCTGATTGGCAGGATGTAAATTGCCAGCAGCCACCCTGGAGAAGTGTATGGTGTTTCCTGAAACACGAAAGAAACAAAGCAACACAGCCTATGGCACTTCCACTTATGGTCCTATAGCTTACGGAAATTAAAATCAAAAACAGACAGCCACCCCAATATTTGAGACGGCTGTGTTCACAAGAAGCTCGTCTACAGTATCAGGTAAATATCCCAGAAAGCTAAAAATGGATAAAGAACTTGTGGCACGTACGTACAATGCAATATCACTCAGCAATGAAATCTGTGTCATCAGGCCCATAGCGGCATAGTGAGTGGATGCAGGTACGGTGATTCTACGTGAACTACGTCACACAGAAAAAGAAACATCATAAGATATCACGAATACACGGAATGTAAACTTGACTACACATGAACTGAATTACAAAATAGAAAAGGGTCTCAAATTTAGAAAACCAACTAGTGCTTGCTTATGGGGAAAGGTGCCTTGGGGTGCTGCATAAAACCAGAGACTGAAATTAGCACAGATAACTTTCCATAAGCCCAATATGTAATAGACAAGACCTACTCCTTGCTCAACGAAATGGACCCAACACCACATATTCAACGCCTAGGAATATACCTGACTAGGAAGAATCTTAAAACCCATGGATATATATGTCTCCGTAAGAGAATCAAGGGTGTGTACAGCGGCCGAAAGGCAGCAGTGAAAATCCGATAAATCCCATTATCAAAATAAATTTCGAAAACAAAACACAAAGACAGTGAAATAGAGAGCAATTCTTAAATAATTCACTCAGGGCATGTGATGCAACCGGGATTGACCACATCTACACCCAGAGCTGGTTGAGACATAAGGCTGGACACTTCAGGCTGATAGCATTGGTGAGTTTAGGTGAGCAAATGCACACCCTTTGAAGTCATACTGTATGGTACCTATTCCATGGGTCCCAACTCTTCAGGTTCAAGGGATTCTTCCTCCAGCTAAAACATGCATGTGAAACCCACAGTATGGTCCACCGTGTTATGGGGAAATGATTTAAAATGCATCTCCCTTTTCGTATCCTGGTCCTCGGGTTCACCATTCCAGATGATTTACTAACAGTCTCCCTGCTTGGAGAGTCAGTGCCTTTAACCTCCTGTTTGGCACAGCTTGCAATTTCTGTGCAAGATGAACAGGAATAGGGAGAACCAATGAGAGACTAGCTGTAGGTGTCTGCACGGGCAAATGTAACGCTCATTTCCCACCAGGAAGAGGAATTTACCAAAGGCTCAGCATGCCCTGCCCGAAACAGATTAGGGCCTGAAGCAATCCTGCGGTTTTGTGCCCAGTTCACAAGAAAGCGAGTTGAAGAAAGGAGCTCAGGGGCACTGTAATTCACAAACCTGCAGAGTTATAAATGACAGCTATCCTCCAAAAATATATTGAAGTAAGCCTGCGAAGGGGACTTGAAAGCGGGGCAGAATTTCAGGAAAACGATTGCAGGGGGTAGACTGGAATTGCCCTGAAAGCATAGGAAAAGAGGCAGAACGTCGACAATGATGCACTTGGCCAAAAAGGGCGTATGCGTTTTTTCCTGAATATATTCAGGAAAAAACGCATACGCCCTTTTTGGCCAACCAAGCAAGCCTGTAAAGGAAATCTGCACTACAATGAAGTCTCACTGCCCCCCGGGCAAGAGGGCCATCTGAAAAAAGTGTAAAATCCAGAAAGGTAGGACAGGATATGGAGAACAGGGAGCCTTGTTATGCTGATTGGCAGGATGTAAATTGCCAGCAGCCAGCCTGGAGAAGTGTATGGTGTTTCCTGAAACACATAAGAAACAAAGCAACACAGTCTATGGCACTTCCACTTATGGTCCTATAGCTTACGGAAATTAAAATCAAAAACAGACAGCCACCCCAATATTTGGGACGGCTGTGTTCACAAGAAGCTCGTCTACAGTAACAGGTAAATATCCCAGAAAGCAAAAAATGGATAAAGAAGTTGTGGCACGTACGTACAATGCAATATCACTCAGCAATGAAATCTGTGTCATCAGGCCCGTAGCGGCATAGTGAGTGGATGCAGGTACGGTGATTCTACGTGAACTACGTCACACAGAAAAAGAAACATCATAAGATATCACTAATACACGGAATGTAAACTTGACTACACATGAACTGAATTACAAAACAGAACAGGGTCTCAAATTTAGAAAACCTACTAGTGCTTGCTTATGGGGAAAGGTGCGTTGGGGTGCTTCATAAAACCAGAGACTGAAATTAGCACAGATAACTTTCCATAAGCAAAATATGTAATAGACAAGACCTACTCCTTGCTCAACGAAATGGACCCAACACCACATATTCAACGCCTAGGAATATACCTGACTAGGAAGAATCTTAAAACCCATGGATATATATGTCTCCGTAAGAGAATCAAGCGTGTGTACAGCGGCATTAACGCAGCAGTGAAAATCCGATAAATCCCATTATCAAAATAAATTTCAAAAAAAAATCATAAAGACAGTGAAATAGAGAGCAATTCTTAAATAATTCACTCAGGGCATGTGATGCAACCGGGATTGACCACATCTACACCCAGAGCTGGTTGAGACATAAGGCCTGGACACTTCAGGCTGATAGCATTGGTGAGTTTCGGTGAGCAAATGCAGACCCTTTGAAGTCATACTGCATGGTACCCATTCCATGGGTCCCAACTCTCCAGGTTCAAGGGATTCTTCCTCCAGCTAAAACATGCATGGGAAACCAAGAGTATCGTCCACCATGTGATTGGGAAATGATTTAAAATGCATCTCAGTTTTCGTATCCTGGTCCTCGGGTTCACCATTCCAGATGCTTTACTAACACTCTCCCCACTTGGAGAGTCAGTGCCTTTAACCTCCTCTTTGGCACAGCTTGCAATTTCTGTGCAAAATGAACAGGAATAGGGAGAACCAATGAGAGACTAGCTGTAGGTGTCTGCACGGGCAAATGTAACGCTCATTGCCCACCAGGAAGAGGAATTAAACAAAGGCTCAGTGTGCCCTGCTGGAAACAGATTAGGGCCTGAAGCAATCCTGCGGTTTTGTGCCCAGCTCACAAGAAAGCGAGTTGAAGAAAGGAGCTCAGGGGCACTGTAATTCACAAACCTGCAGAGTTATAAATGACAGCTTTCCTCCAAAAATATATTGAAGTAAGCCTGCGAAGGGGACTTGAAAGCGGGGCAGAATTTCAGGAAAACGATTGCAGGGGGTAGACTGGAATTGCCCTGAAAGCATAGGAAAAGAGGCAGAACGTCGACAATGATGCACTTGGCCAAAAAGGGCGTATGCGTTTTTTCCTGAATATATTCAGGAAATATATTCAGGAATATATTCAGGAAAAAACGCATACGCCCTTTTTGGCCAACCAAGCAAGCCTGTAAATGAAATCTGCACTACAATGAAGTCTCACTGCCCCCCTGGCAAAAGGGCCATCTGAAAAAAGTGTAAAATCCAGAAAGGTAGGACAGGATATGGAGAACAGGGAGCCTTGTTATGCTGATTGGCAGGATGTAAATTGCCAGCAGCCACCCTGGAGAAGTGTATGGTGTTTCCTGAAACACGAAAGAAACAAAGCAACACAGCCTATGGCACTTCCACTTATGGTCCTATAGCTTACGGAAATTAAAATCAAAAACAGACAGCCACCCCAATATTTGAGACGGCTGTGTTCACAAGAAGCTCGTCTACAGTATCAGGTAAATATCCCAGAAAGCAAAAAATGGATAAAGAACTTGTGGCACGTACGTACAATGCAATATCACTCAGCAATGAAATCTGTGTCATCAGGCCCATAGTGGCATAGTGAGTGGATGCAGGTACGGTGATTCTACGTGAACTACGTCACACAGAAAAAGAAACATCATAAGATATCACGAATACACGGAATGTAAACTTGACTACACATGAACTGAATTACAAAATAGAAAAGGGTCTCAAATTTAGAAAACCAACTAGTGCTTGCTTATGGGGAAAGGTGCCTTGGGGTGCTGCATAAAACCAGAGACTGAAATTAGCACAGATAACTTTCCATAAGCCCAATATGTAATAGACAAGACCTACTCCTTGCTCAACGAAATGGACCCCACACCACATATTCAACGCCTAGGAATATACCTGACTAGGAAGAATCTTAAAACCCATGGATATATATGTCTCCGTAAGAGAATCAAGGGTGTGTACAGCGGCCGAAAGGCAGCAGTGAAAATCCGATAAATCCCATTATCAAAATAAATTTCGAAAACAAAACACAAAGACAGTGAAATAGAGAGCAATTCTTAAATAATTCACTCAGGGCATGTGATGCAACCGGGATTGACCACATCTACACCCAGAGCTGGTTGAGACATAAGGCTGGACACTTCAGGCTGATAGCATTGGTGAGTTTAGGTGAGCAAATGCACACCCTTTGAAGTCATACTGTATGGTACCTATTCCATGGGTCCCAACTCTTCAGGTTCAAGGGATTCTTCCTCCAGCTAAAACATGCATGTGAAACCCACAGTATGGTCCACCGTGTTATGGGGAAATGATTTAAAATGCATCTCCCTTTTCGTATCCTGGTCCTCGGGTTCACCATTCCAGATGATTTACTAACAGTCTCCCTGCTTGGAGAGTCAGTGCCTTTAACCTCCTGTTTGGCACAGCTTGCAATTTCTGTGCAAGATGAACAGGAATAGGGAGAACCAATGAGAGACTAGCTGTAGGTGTCTGCACGGGCAAATGTAACGCTCATTTCCCACCAGGAAGAGGAATTTACCAAAGGCTCAGCATGCCCTGCCCGAAACAGATTAGGGCCTGAAGCAATCCTGCGGTTTTGTGCCCAGTTCACAAGAAAGCGAGTTGAAGAAAGGAGCTCAGGGGCACTGTAATTCACAAACCTGCAGAGTTATAAATGACAGCTATCCTCCAAAAATATATTGAAGTAAGCCTGCGAAGGGGACTTGAAAGCGGGGCAGAATTTCAGGAAAACGATTGCAGGGGGTAGACTGAAATTGCCCTGAAAGCATAGGAAAAGAGGCAGAACGTCGACAATGATGCACTTGGCCAAAAAGGGCGTATGCGTTTTTTCCTGAATATATTCAGGAAAAAACGCATACGCCCTTTTTGGCCAACCAAGCAAGCCTGTAAAGGAAATCTGCACTACAATGAAGTCTCACTGCCCCCCGGGCAAGAGGGCCATCTGAAAAAAGTGTAAAATCCAGAAAGGTAGGACAGGATATGGAGAACAGGGAGCCTTGTTATGCTGATTGGCAGGATGTAAATTGCCAGCAGCCAGCCTGGAGAAGTGTATGGTGTTTCCTGAAACACATAAGAAACAAAGCAACACAGTCTATGGCACTTCCACTTATGGTCCTATAGCTTACGGAAATTAAAATCAAAAACAGACAGCCACCCCAATATTTGGGACGGCTGTGTTCACAAGAAGCTCGTCTACAGTAACAGGTAAATATCCCAGAAAGCAAAAAATGGATAAAGAAGTTGTGGCACGTACGTACAATGCAATATCACTCAGCAATGAAATCTGTGTCATCAGGCCCGTAGCGGCATAGTGAGTGGATGCAGGTACGGTGATTCTACGTGAACTACGTCACACAGAAAAAGAAACATCATAAGATATCACTAATACACGGAATGTAAACTTGACTACACATGAACTGAATTACAAAACAGAACAGGGTCTCAAATTTAGAAAACCTACTAGTGCTTGCTTATGGGGAAAGGTGCGTTGGGGTGCTTCATAAAACCAGAGACTGAAATTAGCACAGATAACTTTCCATAAGCCAAATATGTAATAGACAAGACCTACTCCTTGCTCAACGAAATGGACCCAACACCACATATTCAACGCCTAGGAATATACCTGACTAGGAAGAATCTTAAAACCATGGATATATATGTCTCCGTAAGAGAATCAAGCGTGTGTACAGCGGCATAAACGCAGCAGTGAAAATCCGATAAATCCCATTATCAAAATAAATTTCAAAAAAAAATCATAAAGACAGTGAAATAGAGAGCAATTCTTAAATAATTCACTCAGGGCATGTGATGCAACCGGGATTGACCACATCTACACCCAGAGCTGGTTGAGACATAAGGCTGGACACTTCAGGCTGATAGCATTGGTGAGTTTCGGTGAGCAAATGCAGACCCTTTGAAGTCATACTGCATGGTACCCATTCCATGGGTCCCAACTCTCCAGGTTCAAGGGATTCTTCCTCCAGCTAAAACATGCATGGGAAACCAAGAGTATCGTCCACCATGTGATTGGGAAATGATTTAAAATGCATCTCAGTTTTCGTATCCTGGTCCTCGGGTTCACCATTCCAGATGCTTTACTAACACTCTCCCCGCTTGGAGAGTCAGTGCCTTTAACCTCCTCTTTGGCACAGCTTGCAATTTCTGTGCAAAATGAACAGGAATAGGGAGAACCAATGAGAGACTAGCTGTAGGTGTCTGCACGGGCAAATGTAACGCTCATTGCCCACCAGGAAGAGGAATTAAACAAAGGCTCAGTGTGCCCTGCTGGAAACAGATTAGGGCCTGAAGCAATCCTGCGGTTTTGTGCCCAGCTCACAAGAAAGCGAGTTGAAGAAAGGAGCTCAGGGGCACTGTAATTCACAAACCTGCAGAGTTATAAATGACAGCTTTCCTCCAAAAATATATTGAAGTAAGCCTGCGAAGGGGACTTGAAAGCGGGGCAGAATTTCAGGAAAACGATTGCAGGGGGTAGACTGGAATTGCCCTGAAAGCATAGGAAAAGAGGCAGAACGTCGACAATGATGCACTTGGCCAAAAAGGGCGTATGCGTTTTTTCCTGAATATGTTCAGGATAAAACGCATACGCCCTTTTTGGCCAACCAAGCAAGCCTGTAAATGAAATCTGCACTACAATGAAGTCTCACTGCCCCCCTGGCAAAAGGGCCATCTGAAAAAAGTGTAAAATCCAGAAAGGTAGGACAGGATATGGAGAACAGGGAGCCTTGTTATGCTGATTGGCAGGATGTAAATTGCCAGCAGCCACCCTGGAGAAGTGTATGGTGTTTCCTGAAACACGAAAGAAACAAAGCAACACAGCCTATGGCACTTCCACTTATGGTCCTATAGCTTACGGAAATTAAAATCAAAAACAGACAGCCACCCCAATATTTGAGACGGCTGTGTTCACAAGAAGCTCATCTACAGTATCAGGTAAATATCCCAGAAAGCAAAAAATGGATAAAGAACTTGTGGCACGTACGTACAATGCAATATCACTCAGCAATGAAATCTGTGTCATCAGGCCCATAGCGGCATAGTGAGTGGATGCAGGTACGGTGATTCTACGTGAACTACGTCACACAGAAAAAGAAACATCATAAGATATCACGAATACACGGAATGTAAACTTGACTACACATGAACTGAATTACAAAATAGAAAAGGGTCTCAAATTTAGAAAACCAACTAGTGCTTGCTTATGGGGAAAGGTGCCTTGGGGTGCTGCATAAAACCAGAGACTGAAATTAGCACAGATAACTTTCCATAAGCCCAATATGTAATAGACAAGACCTACTCCTTGCTCAACGAAATGGACCCAACACCACATATTCAACGCCTAGGAATATACCTGACTAGGAAGAATCTTAAAACCCATGGATATATATGTCTCCGTAAGAGAATCAAGGGTGTGTACAGCGGCCGAAAGGCAGCAGTGAAAATCCGATAAATCCCATTATCAAAATAAATTTCGAAAACAAAACACAAAGACAGTGAAATAGAGAGCAATTCTTAAATAATTCACTCAGGGCATGTGATGCAACCGGGATTGACCACATCTACACCCAGAGCTGGTTGAGACATAAGGCTGGACACTTCAGGCTGATAGCATTGGTGAGTTTAGGTGAGCAAATGCACACCCTTTGAAGTCATACTGCATGGTACCTATTCCATGGGTCCCAACTCTTCAGGTTCAAGGGATTCTTCCTCCAGCTAAAACATGCATGTGAAACCCACAGTATGGTCCACCGTGTTATGGGGAAATGATTTAAAATGCATCTCAGTTTTCGTATCCTGGTCCTCGGGTTCACCATTCCAGATGATTTACTAACAGTCTCCCTGCTTGGAGAGTCAGTGCCTGTAACCTCCTGTTTGGCACAGCTTGCAATTTCTGTGCAAGATGAACAGGAATAGGGAGAACCAATGAGAGACTAGCTGTAGGTGTCTGCACGGGCAAATGTAACACTCATTTCCCACCAGGAAGAGGAATTTACCAAAGGCTCAGCATGCCCTGCCCGAAACAGATTAGGGCCTGAAGCAATCCTGTGGTTTTGTGCCCAGTTCACAAGAAAGCGAGTTGAAGAAAGGAGCTCAGGGGCACTGTAATTCACAAACCTGCAGAGTTATAAATGACAGCTATCCTCCAAAAATATATTGAAGTAAGCCTGCGAAGGGGACTTGAAAGCGGGGCAGAATTTCAGGAAAACGATTGCAGGGGGTAGACTGGAATTGCCCTGAAAGCATAGGAAAAGAGGCAGAACGTCGACAATGATGCACTTGGCCAAAAAGGGCGTATGCGTTTTTTCCTGAATATATTCAGGAAAAAACGCATACGCCCTTTTTGGCCAACCAAGCAAGCCTGTAAAGGAAATCTGCACTACAATGAAGTCTCACTGCCCCCCGGGCAAGAGGGCCATCTGAAAAAAGTGTAAAATCCAGAAAGGTAGGACAGGATATGGAGAACAGGGAGCCTTGTTATGCTGATTGGCAGGATGTAAATTGCCAGCAGCCAGCCTGGAGAAGTGTATGGTGTTTCCTGAAACACATAAGAAACAAAGCAACACAGTCTATGGCACTTCCACTTATGGTCCTATAGCTTTCGGAAATTAAAATCAAAAACAGACAGCCACCCCAATATTTGGGACGGCTGTGTTCACAAGAAGCTCGTCTACAGTAACAGGTAAATATCCCAGAAAGCAAAATATGGATAAAGAAGTTGTGGCACGTACGTACAATGCAATATCACTCAGCAATGAAATCTGTGTCATCAGGCCCGTAGCGGCATAGTGAGTGGATGCAGGTACGGTGATTCTACGTGAACTACGTCACACAGAAAAAGAAACATCATAAGATATCACTAATACACGGAATGTAAACTTGACTACACATGAACTGAATTACAAAACAGAACAGGGTCTCAAATTTAGAAAACCTACTAGTGCTTGCTTATGGGGAAAGGTGCGTTGGGGTGCTTCATAAAACCAGAGACTGAAATTAGCACAGATAACTTTCCATAAGCCAAATATGTAATAGACAAGACCTACTCCTTGCTCAACGAAATGGACCCAACATCACATATTCAACGCCTAGGAATATACCTGACTAGGAAGAATATTAAAACCCATGGATATATATGTCTCCGTAAGAGAATCAAGCGTGTGTACAGCGGCATAAACGCAGCAGTGAAAATCCGATAAATCCCATTATCAAAATAAATTTCAAAAAAAAATCATAAAGACAGTGAAATAGAGAGCAATTCTTAAATAATTCACTCAGGGCATGTGATGCAACCGGGATTTAACACATCTACACCCAGAGCTGGTTGAGACATAAGGCTGGACACTTCAGGCTGATAGCATTGGTGAGTTTCGGTGAGCAAATGCAGACCCTTTGAAGTCATACTGCATGGAACCCATTCCATGGGTCCCAACTCTCCAGGTTCAAGGGATTCTTCCTCCAGCTAAAACATGCATGGGAAACCAAGAGTATCGTCCACCATGTGATTGGGAAATGATTTAAAATGCATCTCAGTTTTCGTATCCTGGTCCTCGGGTTCACCATTCCAGATGCTTTACTAACACTCTCCCCGCTTGGAGAGTCAGTGCCTTTAACCTCCTCTTTGGCACAGCTTGCAATTTCTGTGCAAGATGAACAGGAATAGGGAGAACCAATGAGAGACTAGCTGTAGGTGTCTGCACGGGCAAATGTAACGCTCATTGCCCACCAGGAAGAGGAATTAAACAAAGGCTCAGCATGCCCTGCCCGAAACAGATTAGGGCCTGAAGCAATCCTGCGGTTTTGTGCCCAGCTCACAAGAAAGCGAGTTGAAGAAAGGAGCTCAGGGGCACTGTAATTCACAAACCTGCAGAGTTATAAATGACAGCTTTCCTCCAAAAATATATTGAAGTAAGCCTGCGAAGGGGACTTGAAAGCGGGGCAGAATTTCAGGAAAACGATTGCAGGGGGTAGACTGGAATTGCTCTGAAAGCATAGGAAAAGAGGCAGAACGTCGACAATGATGCACTTGGCCAAAAAGGGCGTATGTGTTTTTTCCTGAATATATTCAGGAAAAAACGCATACGCCCTTTTTGGCCAACCAAGCAAGCCTGTAAATGAAATCTGCACTACAATGAAGTCTCACTGCCCCCCTGGCAAAAGGGCCATCTGAAAAAAGTGTAAAATCCAGAAAGGTAGGACAGGATATGGAGAACAGGGAGCCTTGTTATGCTGATTGGCAGGATGTAAATTGCCAGCAGCCACCCTGGAGAAGTGTATGGTGTTTCCTGAAACACGAAAGAAACAAAGCAACACAGCCTATGGCACTTCCACTTATGGTCCTATAGCTTACGGAAATTAAAATCAAAAACAGACAGCCACCCCAATATTTGAGACGGCTGTGTTCACAAGAAGCTCGTCTACAGTATCAGGTAAATATCCCAGAAAGCAAAAAATGGATAAAGAACTTGTGGCACGTACGTACAATGCAATATCACTCAGCAATGAAATCTGTGTCATCAGGCCCATAGCGGCATAGTGAGTGGATGCAGGTACGGTGATTCTACATGAACTACGTCACACAGAAAAAGAAACATCATAAGATATCACGAATACACGGAATGTAAACTTGACTACACATGAACTGAATTACAAAATAGAAAAGGGTCTCAAATTTAGAAAACCAACTAGTGCTTGCTTATGGGGAAAGGTGCCTTGGGGTGCTGCATAAAACCAGAGACTGAAATTAGCACAGATAACTTTCCATAAGCCCAATATGTAATAGACAAGACCTACTCCTTGCTCAACGAAATGGACCCAACACCACATATTCAACGCCTAGGAATATACCTGACTAGGAAGAATCTTAAAACCCATGGATATATATGTCTCCGTAAGAGAATCAAGGGTGTGTACAGCGGCCGAAAGGCAGCAGTGAAAATCCGATAAATCCCATTATCAAAATAAATTTCGAAAACAAAACACAAAGACAGTGAAATAGAGAGCAATTCTTAAATAATTCACTCAGGGCATGTGATGCAACCGGGATTGACCACATCTACACCCAGAGCTGGTTGAGACATAAGGCTGGACACTTCAGGCTGATAGCATTGGTGAGTTTAGGTGAGCAAATGCACACCCTTTGAAGTCATACTGTATGGTACCTATTCCATGGGTCCCAACTCTTCAGGTTCAAGGGATTCTTCCTCCAGCTAAAACATGCATGTGAAACCCACAGTATGGTCCACCGTGTTATGGGGAAATGATTTAAAATGCATCTCAGTTTTCGTATCCTGGTCCTCGGGTTCACCATTCCAGATGATTTACTAACAGTCTCCCTGCTTGGAGAGTCAGTGCCTTTAACCTCCTGTTTGGCACAGCTTGCAATTTCTGTGCAAGATGAACAGGAATAGGGAGAACCAATGAGAGACTAGCTGTAGGTGTCTGCACGGGCAAATGTAACGCTCATTTCCCACCAGGAAGAGGAATTTACCAAAGGCTCAGCATGCCCTGCCCGAAACAGATTAGGGCCTGAAGCAATCCTGCGGTTTTGTGCCCAGTTCACAAGAAAGCGAGTTGAAGAAAGGAGCTCAGGGGCACTGTAATTCACAAACCTGCAGAGTTATAAATGACAGCTATCCTCCAAAAATATATTGAAGTAAGCCTGCGAAGGGGACTTGAAAGCGGGGCAGAATTTCAGGAAAACGATTGCAGGGGGTAGACTGGAATTGCCCTGAAAGCATAGGAAAAGAGGCAGAACGTCGACAATGATGCACTTGGCCAAAAAGGGCGTATGCGTTTTTTCCTGAATATATTCAGGAAAAAACGCATACGCCCTTTTTGGCCAACCAAGCAAGCCTGTAAAGGAAATCTGCACTACAATGAAGTCTCACTGCCCCCCGGGCAAGAGGGCCATCTGAAAAAAGTGTAAAATCCAGAAAGGTAGGACAGGATATGGAGAACAGGGAGCCTTGTTATGCTGATTGGCAGGATGTAAATTGCCAGCAGCCAGCCTGGAGAAGTGTATGGTGTTTCCTGAAACACATAAGAAACAAAGCAACACAGTCTATGGCACTTCCACTTATGGTCCTATAGCTTACGGAAATTAAAATCAAAAACAGACAGCCACCCCAATATTTGGGACGGCTGTGTTCACAAGAAGCTCGTCTACAGTAACAGGTAAATATCCCAGTAAGCAAAATATGGATAAAGAAGTTGTGGCACGTACGTACAATGCAATATCACTCAGCAATGAAATCTGTGTCATCAGGCCCGTAGCGGCATAGTGAGTGGATGCAGGTACGGTGATTCTACGTGAACTACGTCACACAGAAAAAGAAACATCATAAGATATCACTAATACACGGAATGTAAACTTGACTACACATGAACTGAATTACAAAACAGAACAGGGTCTCAAATTTAGAAAACCAACTAGTGCTTGCTTATGGGGAAAGGTGCGTTGGGGTGCTTCATAAAACCAGAGACTGAAATTAGCACAGATAACTTTCCATAAGCCAAATATGTAATAGACAAGACCTACTCCTTGCTCAACGAAATGGACCCAACACCACATATTCAACGCCTAGGAATATACCTGACTAGGAAGAATCTTAAAACCCATGGATATATATGTCTCCGTAAGAGAATCAAGCGTGTGTACAGCGGCATAAACGCAGCAGTGAAAATCCGATAAATCCCATTATCAAAATAAATTTCAAAAAAAAATCATAAAGACAGTGAAATAGAGAGCAATTCTTAAATAATTCACTCAGGGCATGTGATGCAACCGGGATTGACCACATCTACACCCAGAGCTGGTTGAGACATAAGGCTGGACACTTCAGGCTGATAGCATTGGTGAGTTTTGGTGAGCAAATGCAGACCCTTTGAAGTCATACTGCATGGTACCCATTCCATGGGTCCCAACTCTCCAGGTTCAAGGGATTCTTCCTCCAGCTAAAACATGCATGGGAAACCAAGAGTATCGTCCACCATGTGATTGGGAAATGATTTAAAATGCATCTCAGTTTTCGTATCCTGGTCCTCGGGTTCACCATTCCAGATGCTTTACTAACACTCTCCCCGCTTGGAGAGTCAGTGCCTTTAACCTCCTCTTTGGCACAGCTTGCAATTTCTGTGCAAAATGAACAGGAATACGGAGAACCAATGAGAGACTAGCTGTAGGTGTCTGCACGGGCAAATGTAACGCTCATTGCCCACCAGGAAGAGGAATTAAACAAAGGCTCAGTGTGCCCTGCTGGAAACAGATTAGGGCCTGAAGCAATCCTGCGGTTTTGTGCCCAGCTCACAAGAAAGCGAGTTGAAGAAAGGAGCTCAGGGGCACTGTAATTCACAAACCTGCAGAGTTATAAATGACAGCTTTCCTCCAAAAATATATTGAAGTAAGCCTGCGAAGGGGACTTGAAAGCGGGGCAGAATTTCAGGAAAACGATTGCAGGGGGTAGACTGGAATTGCCCTGAAAGCATAGGAAAAGAGGCAGAACGTCGACAATGATGCACTTGGCCAAAAAGGGCGTATGCGTTTTTTCCTGAATATATTCAGGAAAAAACGCATACGCCCTTTTTGGCCAACCAAGCAAGCCTGTAAATGAAATCTGCACTACAATGAAGTCTCACTGCCCCCCTGGCAAAAGGGCCATCTGAAAAAAGTGTAAAATCCAGAAAGGTAGGACAGGATATGGAGAACAGGGAGCCTTGTTATGCTGATTGGCAGGATGTAAATTGCCAGCAGCCACCCTGGAGAAGTGTATGGTGTTTCCTGAAACACGAAAGAAACAAAGCAACACAGCCTATGGCACTTCCACTTTTGGTCCTATAGCTTACGGAAATTAAAATCAAAAACAGACAGCCACCCCAATATTTGAGACGGCTGTGTTCACAAGAAGCTCGTCTACAGTATCAGGTAAATATCCCAGAAAGCAAAAAATGGATAAAGAACTTGTGGCACGTACGTACAATGCAATATCACTCAGCAATGAAATCTGTGTCATCAGGCCCATAGCGGCATAGTGAGTGGATGCAGGTACGGTGATTCTACGTGAACTACGTCACACAGAAAAAGAAACATCATAAGATATCACGAATACACGGAATGTAAACTTGACTACACATGAACTGAATTACAAAACAGAAAAGGGTCTCAAATTTAGAAAACCAACTAGTGCTTGCTTATGGGGAAAGGTGCCTTGGGGTGCTGCATAAAACCAGAGACTGAAATTAGCACAGATAACTTTCCATAAGCCCAATATGTAATAGACAAGACCTACTCCTTGCTCAACGAAATGGACCCCACACCACATATTCAACGCCTAGGAATATACCTGACTAGGAAGAATCTTAAAACCCATGGATATATATGTCTCCGTAAGAGAATCAAGGGTGTGTACAGCGGCCGAAAGGCAGCAGTGAAAATCCGATAAATCCCATTATCAAAATAAATTTCGAAAACAAAACACAAAGACAGTGAAATAGAGAGCAATTCTTAAATAATTTACTCAGGGCATGTGATGCAACCGGGATTGACCACATTTACACCCAGAGCTGGTTGAGACATAAGGCTGGACACTTCAGGCTGATAGCATTGGTGAGTTTAGGTGAGCAAATGCACACCCTTTGAAGTCATACTGTATGGTACCTATTCCATGGGTCCCAACTCTTCAGGTTCAAGGGATTCTTCCTCCAGCTAAAACATGCATGTGAAACCCACAGTATGGTCCACCGTGTTATGGGGAAATGATTTAAAATGCATCTCAGTTTTCGTATCCTGGTCCTCGGGTTCACCATTCCAGATGATTTACTAACAGTCTCCCTGCTTGGAGAGTCAGTGCCTTTAACCTCCTGTTTGGCACAGCTTGCAATTTCTGTGCAAGATGAACAGGAATAGGGAGAACCAATGAGAGACTAGCTGTAGGTGTCTGCACGGGCAAATGTAACGCTCATTTCCCACCAGGAAGAGGAATTTACCAAAGGCTCAGCATGCCCTGCCCGAAACAGATTAGGGCCTGAAGCAATCCTGCGGTTTTGTGCCCAGTTCACAAGAAAGCGAGTTGAAGAAAGGAGCTCAGGGGCACTGTAATTCACAAACCTGCAGAGTTATAAATGACAGCTATCCTCCAAAAATATATTGAAGTAAGCCTGCGAAGGGGACTTGAAAGCGGGGCAGAATTTCAGGAAAACGATTGCAGGGGGTAGACTGGAATTGCCCTGAAAGCATAGGAAAAGAGGCAGAACGTCGACAATGATGCACTTGGCCAAAAAGTGCGTATGCGTTTTTTCCTGAATATATTCAGGAAAAAACGCATACGCCCTTTTTGGCCAACCAAGAAAGCCTGTAAAGGAAATCTGCACTACAATGAAGTCTCACTGCCCCCCGGGCAAGAGGGCCATCTGAAAAAAGTGTAAAATCCAGAAAGGTAGGACAGTATATGGAGAACAGGGAGCCTTGTTATGCTGATTGGCAGGATGTAAATTGCCAGCAGCCAGCCTGGAGAAGTGTATGGTGTTTCCTGAAACACATAAGAAACAAAGCAACACAGTCTATGGCACTTCCACTTATGGTCCTATAGCTTACGGAAATTAAAATCAAAAACAGACAGCCACCCCAATATTTGGGACGGCTGTGTTCACAAGAAGCTCGTCTACAGTAACAGGTAAATATCCCAGAAAGCAAAATATGGATAAAGAAGTTGTGGCACGTACGTACAATGCAATATCACTCAGCAATGAAATCTGTGTCATCAGGCCCGTAGCGGCATAGTGAGTGGATGCAGGTACGGTGATTCTACGTGAACTACGTCACACAGAAAAAGAAACATCATAAGATATCACTAATACACGGAATGTAAACTTGACTACACATGAACTGAATTACAAAACAGAACAGGGTCTCAAATTTAGAAAACCAACTAGTGCTTGCTTATGGGGAAAGGTGCGTTGGGGTGCTTCATAAACCAGAGACTGAAATTAGCACAGATAACTTTCCATAAGCCAAATATGTAATAGACAAGACCTACTCCTTGCTCAACGAAATGGACCCAACACCACATATTCAACGCCTAGGAATATACCTGACTAGGAAGAATCTTAAAACCCATGGATATATATGTCTCCGTAAGAGAATCAAGCGTGTGTACAGCGGCATAAACGCAGCAGTGAAAATCCGATAAATCCCATTATCAAAATAAATTTCAAAAAAAAATCATAAAGACAGTGAAATAGAGAGCAATTCTTAAATAATTCACTCAGGGCATGTGATGCAACCGGGATTTAACACATCTACACCCAGAGCTGGTTGAGACATAAGGCTGGACACTTCAGGCTGATAGCATTGGTGAGTTTCGGTGAGCAAATGCAGACCCTTTGAAGTCATACTGCATGGTACCCATTCCATGGGTCCCAACTCTCCAGGTTCAAGGGATTCTTCCTCCAGCTAAAACATGCATGGGAAACCAAGAGTATCGTCCACCATGTGATTGGGAAATGATTTAAAATGCATCTCAGTTTTCGTATCCTGGTCCTCGGGTTCACCATTCCAGATGCTTTACTAACACTCTCCCCGCTTGGAGAGTCAGTGCCTTTAACCTCCTCTTTGGCACAGCTTGCAATTTCTGTGCAAAATGAACAGGAATAGGGAGAACCAATGAGAGACTAGCTGTAGGTGTCTGCACGGGCAAATGTAACACTCATTGCCCACCAGGAAGAGGAATTAAACAAAGGCTCAGTGTGCCCTGCTGGAAACAGATTAGGGCCTGAAGCAATCCTGCGGTTTTGTGCCCAGCTCACAAGAAAGCGAGTTGAAGAAAGGAGCTCAGGGGCACTGTAATTCACAAACCTGCAGAGTTATAAATGACAGCTTTCCTCCAAAAATATATTGAAGTAAGCCTGCGAAGGGGACTTGAAAGCGGGGCAGAATTTCAGGAAAACGATTGCAGGGGGTAGACTGGAATTGCCCTGAAAGCATAGGAAAAGAGGCAGAACGTCGACAATGATGCACTTGGCCAAAAAGGGCGTATGCGTTTTTTCCTGAATATATTCAGGAAAAAACGCATACGCCCTTTTTGGCCAACCAAGCAAGCCTGTAAATGAAATCTGCACTACAATGAAGTCTCACTGCCCCCCTGGCAAAAGGGCCATCTGAAAAAAGTGTAAAATCCAGAAAGGTAGGACAGGATATGGAGAACAGGGAGCCTTGTTATGCTGATTGGCAGGATGTAAATTGCCAGCAGCCACCCTGGAGAAGTGTATGGTGTTTCCTGAAACACGAAAGAAACAAAGCAACACAGCCTATGGCACTTCCACTTCTGGTCCTATAGCTTACGGAAATTAAAATCAAAAACAGACAGCCACCCCAATATTTGAGACGGCTGTGTTCACAAGAAGCTCGTCTACAGTATCAGGTAAATATCCCAGAAAGCAAAAAATGGATAAAGAACTTGTGGCACGTACGTACAATGCAATATCACTCAGCAATGAAATCTGTGTCATCAGGCCCATAGCGGCATAGTGAGTGGATGCAGGTACGGTGATTCTACGTGAACTATGTCACACAGAAAAAGAAACATCATAAGATATCACGAATACACGGAATGTAAACTTGACTACACATGAACTGAATTACAAAATAGAAAAGGGTCTCAAATTTAGAAAACCAACTAGTGCTTGCTTATGGGGAAAGGTGCCTTGGAGTGCTGCATAAAACCAGAGACTGAAATTAGCACAGATAACTTTCCATAAGCCCAATATGTAATAGACAAGACCTACTCCTTGCTCAACGAAATGGACCCAACACCACATATTCAACGCCTAGGAATATACCTGACTAGGAAGAATCTTAAAACCCATGGATATATATGTCTCCGTAAGAGAATCAAGCGTGTGTACAGCGGCATAAACGCAGCAGTGAAAATCCGATAAATCCCATTATCAAAATAAATTTCAAAAAAAAATCATAAAGACAGTGAAATAGAGAGCAATTCTTAAATAATTCACTCAGGGCATGTGATGCAACCGGGATTTAACACATCTACACCCAGAGCTGGTTGAGACATAAGGCTGGACACTTCAGGCTGATAGCATTGGTGAGTTTCGGTGAGCAAATGCAGACCCTTTGAAGTCATACTGCATGGTACCCATTCCATGGGTCCCAACTCTCCAGGTTCAAGGGATTCTTCCTCCAGCTAAAACATGCATGGGAAACCAAGAGTATCGTCCACCATGTGATTGGGAAATGATTTAAAATGCATCTCAGTTTTCGTATCCTGGTCCTCGGGTTCACCATTCCAGATGCTTTACTAACACTCTCCCCGCTTGGAGAGTCAGTGCCTTTAACCTCCTCTTTGGCACAGCTTGCAATTTCTGTGCAAAATGAACAGGAATAGGGAGAACCAATGAGAGACTAGCTGTAGGTGTCTGCACGGGCAAATGTAACGCTCATTGCCCACCAGGAAGAGGAATTAAACAAAGGCTCAGTGTGCCCTGCTGGAAACAGATTAGGGCCTGAAGCAATCCTGCGGTTTTGTGCCCAGCTCACAAGAAAGCGAGTTGAAGAAAGGAGCTCAGGGACACTGTAATTCACAAACCTGCAGAGTTATAAATGACAGCTTTCCTCCAAAAATATATTGAAGTAAGCCTGCGAAGGGGACTTGAAAGCGGGGCAGAATTTCAGGAAAACGATTGCAGGGGGTAGACTGGAATTGCCCTGAAAGCATAGGAAAAGAGGCAGAACGTCGACAATGATGCACTTGGCCAAAAAGGGCGTATGCGTTTTTTCCTGAATATATTCAGGAAAAAACGCATACGCCCTTTTTGGCCAACCAAGCAAGCCTGTAAATGAAATCTGCACTACAATGAAGTCTCACTGCCCCCCTGGCAAAAGGGCCATCTGAAAAAAGTGTAAAATCCAGAAAGGTAGGACAGGATATGGAGAACAGGGAGCCTTGTTATGCTGATTGGCAGGATGTAAATTGCCAGCAGCCACCCTGGAGAAGTGTATGGTGTTTCCTGAAACACGAAAGAAACAAAGCAACACAGCCTATGGCACTTCCACTTATGGTCCTATAGCTTACGGAAATTAAAATCAAAAACAGACAGCCACCCCAATATTTGAGACGGCTGTGTTCACAAGAAGCTCGTCTACAGTATCAGGTAAATATCCCAGAAAGCAAAAAATGGATAAAGAACTTGTGGCACGTACGTACAATGCAATATCACTCAGCAATGAAATCTGTGTCATCAGGCCCATAGCGGCATAGTGAGTGGATGCAGGTACGGTGATTCTACGTGAACTACGTCACACAGAAAAAGAAACATCATAAGATATCACGAATACACGGAATGTAAACTTGACTACACATGAACTGAATTACAAAATAGAAAAGGGTCTCAAATTTAGAAAACCAACTAGTGCTTGCTTATGGGGAAAGGTGCCTTGGGGTGCTGCATAAAACCAGAGACTGAAATTAGCACAGATAACTTTCCATAAGCCCAATATGTAATAGACAAGACCTACTCCTTGCTCAACGAAATGGACCCAACACCACATATTCAACGCCTAGGAATATACCTGACTAGGAAGAATCTTAAAACCCATGGATATATATGTCTCCGTAAGAGAATCAAGGGTGTGTACAGCGGCCGAAAGGCAGCAGTGAAAATCCGATAAATCCCATTATCAAAATAAATTTCGAAAACAAAACACAAAGACAGTGAAATAGAGAGCAATTCTTAAATAATTCACTCAGGGCATGTGATGCAACCGGGATTGACCACATCTACACCCAGAGCTGGTTGAGACATAAGGCTGGACACTTCAGGCTGATAGCATTGGTGAGTTTAGGTGAGCAAATGCACACCCTTTGAAGTCATACTGTATGGTACCTATTCCATGGGTCCCAACTCTTCAGGTTCAAGGGATTCTTCCTCCAGCTAAAACATGCATGTGAAACCCACAGTATGGTCCACCGTGTTATGGGGAAATGATTTAAAATGCATCTCAGTTTTCATATCCTGGTCCTCGGGTTCACCATTCCAGATGATTTACTAACAGTCTCCCTGCTTGGAGAGTCAGTGCCTTTAACCTCCTGTTTGGCACAGCTTGCAATTTCTGTGCAAGATGAACAGGAATAGGGAGAACCAATGAGAGACTAGCTGTAGGTGTCTGCACGGGCAAATGTAACGCTCATTTCCCACCAGGAAGAGGAATTTACCAAAGGCTCAGCATGCCCTGCCCGAAACAGATTAGGGCCTGAAGCAATCCTGCGGTTTTGTGCCCAGTTCACAAGAAAGCGAGTTGAAGAAAGGAGCTCAGGGGCACTGTAATTCACAAACCTGCAGAGTTATAAATGACAGCTATCCTCCAAAAATATATTGAAGTAAGCCTGCGAAGGGGACTTGAAAGCGGGGCAGAATTTCAGGAAAACGATTGCAGGGGGTAGACTGGAATTGCCCTGAAAGCATAGGAAAAGAGGCAGAACGTCGACAATGATGCACTTGGCCAAAAAGGGCGTATGCGTTTTTTCCTGAATATATTCAGGAAAAAACGCATACGCCCTTTTTGGCCAACCAAGCAAGCCTGTAAAGGAAATCTGCACTACAATGAAGTCTCACTGCCCCCCGGGCAAGAGGGCCATCTGAAAAAAGTGTAAAATCCAGAAAGGTAGGACAGGATATGGAGAACAGGGAGCCTTGTTATACTGATTGGCAGGATGTAAATTGCCAGCAGCCAGCCTGGAGAAGTGTATGGTGTTTCCTGAAACACATAAGAAACAAAGCAACACAGTCTATGGCACTTCCACTTATGGTCCTATAGCTTACGGAAATTAAAATCAAAAACAGACAGCCACCCCAATATTTGGGACGGCTGTGTTCACAAGAAGCTCGTCTACAGTAACAGGTAAATATCCCAGAAAGCAAAATATGGATAAAGAAGTTGTGGCACGTACGTCCAATGCAATATCACTCAGCAATGAAATCTGTGTCATCAGGCCCGTAGCGGCATAGTGAGTGGATGCAGGTACGGTGATTCTACGTGAACTACGTCACACAGAAAAAGAAACATCATAAGATATCACTAATACACGGAATGTAAACTTGACTACACATGAACTGAATTACAAAACAGAACAGGGTCTCAAATTTAGAAAACCAACTAGTGCTTGCTTATGGGGAAAGGTGCGTTGGGGTGCTTCATAAAACCAGAGACTGAAATTAGCACAGATAACTTTCCATAAGCCAAATATGTAATAGACAAGACCTACTCCTTGCTCAACGAAATGGACCCAACACCACATATTCAACGCCTAGGAATATACCTGACTAGGAAGAATCTTAAAACCCATGGATATATATGTCTCCGTAAGAGAATCAAGCGTGTGTACAGCGGCATAAACGCAGCAGTGAAAATCCGATAAATCCCATTATCAAAATAAATTTCAAAAAAAAATCATAAAGACAGTGAAATAGAGAGCAATTCTTAAATAATTCACTCAGGGCATGTGATGCAACCGGGATTTAACACATCTACACCCAGAGCTGGTTGAGACATAAGGCTGGACACTTCAGGCTGATAGCATTGGTGAGTTTCGGTGAGCAAATGCAGACCCTTTGAAGTCATACTGCATGGTACCCATTCCATGGGTCCCAACTCTCCAGGTTCAAGGGATTCTTCCTCCAGCTAAAACATGCATGGGAAACCAAGAGTATCGTCCACCATGTGATTGGGAAATGATTTAAAATGCATCTCAGTTTTCGTATCCTGGTCCTCGGGTTCACCATTCCAGATGCTTTACTAACACTCTCCCCGCTTGGAGAGTCAGTGCCTTTAACCTCCTCTTTGGCACAGCTTGCAATTTCTGTGCAAAATGAACAGGAATAGGGAGAACCAATGAGAGACTAGCTGTAGGTGTCTGCACGGGCAAATGTAACGCTCATTGCCCACCAGGAAGAGGAATTAAACAAAGGCTCAGTGTGCCCTGCTGGAAACAGATTAGGGCCTGAAGCAATCCTGCGGTTTTGTGCCCAGCTCACAAGAAAGCGAGTTGAAGAAAGGAGCTCAGGGGCACTGTAATTCACAAACCTGCAGAGTTATAAATGACAGCTTTCCTCCAAAAATATATTGAAGTAAGCCTGCGAAGGGGACTTGAAAGCGGGGCAGAATTTCAGGAAAACGATTGCAGGGGGTAGACTGGAATTGCCCTGAAAGCATAGGAAAAGAGGCAGAACGTCGACAATGATGCACTTGGCCAAAAAGGGCGTATGCGTTTTTTCCTGAATATATTCAGGAAAAAACGCATACGCCCTTTTTGGCCAACCAAGCAAGCCTGTAAATGAAATCTGCACTACAATGAAGTCTCACTGCCCCCCTGGCAAAAGGGCCATCTGAAAAAAGTGTAAAATCCAGAAAGGTAGGACAGGATATGGAGAACAGGGAGCCTTGTTATGCTGATTGGCAGGATGTAAATTGCCAGCAGCCACCCTGGAGAAGTGTATGGTGTTTCCTGAAACACGAAAGAAACAAAGCAACACAGCCTATGGCACTTCCACTTATGGTCCTATAGCTTACGGAAATTAAAATCAAAAACAGACAGCCACCCCAATATTTGAGACGGCTGTGTTCACAAGAAGCTCGTCTACAGTATCAGGTAAATATCCCAGAAAGCAAAAAATGGATAAAGAACTTGTGGCACGTACGTACAATGCAATATCACTCAGCAATGAAATCTGTGTCATCAGGCCCATAGCGGCATAGTGAGTGGATGCAGGTACGGTGATTCTACGTGAACTACGTCACACAGAAAAAGAAACATCATAAGATATCACGAATACACGGAATGTAAACTTGACTACACATGAACTGAATTACAAAATAGAAAAGGGTCTCAAATTTAGAAAACCAACTAGTGCTTGCTTATGGGGAAAGGTGCCTTGGGGTGCTGCATAAAACCAGAGACTGAAATTAGCACAGATAACTTTCCATAAGCCCAATATGTAATAGACAAGACCTACTCCTTGCTCAACGAAATGGACCCAACACCACATATTCAACGCCTAGGAATATACCTGACTAGGAAGAATCTTAAAACCCATGGATATATATGTCTCCGTAAGAGAATCAAGGGTGTGTACAGCGGC
Organism: Phocoena phocoena; assembly: GCF_963924675.1. Taxonomy (NCBI): domain Eukaryota; kingdom Metazoa; phylum Chordata; class Mammalia; order Artiodactyla; family Phocoenidae; genus Phocoena; species Phocoena phocoena. Next base: position 373,945 of record NW_027077752.1, on the reverse strand, counting down.
CGAAAGGCAGCAGTGAAAATCCGATAAATCCCATTATCAAAATAAATTTCGAAAACAAAACACAAAGACAGTGAAATAGAGAGCAATTCTTAAATAATTCACTCAGGGCATGTGATGCAACCGGGATTGACCACATCTACACCCAGAGCTGGTTGAGACATAAGGCTGGACACTTCAGGCTGATAGCATTGGTGAGTTTAGGTGAGCAAATGCACACCCTTTGAAGTCATACTGTATGGTACCTATTCCATGGGTCCCAACTCTTCAGGTTCAAGGGATTCTTCCTCCAGCTAAAACATGCATGTGAAACCCACAGTATGGTCCACCGTGTTATGGGGAAATGATTTAAAATGCATCTCAGTTTTCGTATCCTGGTCCTCGGGTTCACCATTCCAGATGATTTACTAACAGTCTCCCTGCTTGGAGAGTCAGTGCCTTTAACCTCCTGTTTGGCACAGCTTGCAATTTCTGTGCAAGATGAACAGGAATAGGGAGAACCAATGAGAGACTAGCTGTAGGTGTCTGCACGGGCAAATGTAACGCTCATTTCCCACCAGGAAGAGGAATTTACCAAAGGCTCAGCATGCCCTGCCCGAAACAGATTAGGGCCTGAAGCAATCCTGTGGTTTTGTGCCCAGTTCACAAGAAAGCGAGTTGAAGAAAGGAGCTCAGGGGCACTGTAATTCACAAACCTGCAGAGTTATAAATGACAGCTTTCCTCCAAAAATATATTGAAGTAAGCCTGCGAAGGGGACTTGAAAGCGGGGCAGAATTTCAGGAAAACGATTGCAGGGGGTAGACTGGAATTGCCCTGAAAGCATAGGAAAAGAGGCAGAACGTCGACAATGATGCACTTGGCCAAAAAGGGCGTATGCGTTTTTTCCTGAATATATTCAGGAAAAAACGCATACGCCCTTTTTGGCCAACCAAGCAAGCCTGTAAAGGAAATCTGCACTACAATGAAGTCTCACTGCCCCCCGGGCAAGAGGGCCATCTGAAAAAAGTGTAAAATCCAGAAAGGTAGGACAGGATATGGAGAACAGGGAGCCTTGTTATGCTGATTGGCAGGATGTAAATTGCCAGCAGCCAGCCTGGAGAAGTGTATGGTGTTTCCTGAAACACATAAGAAACAAAGCAACACAGTCTATGGCACTTCCACTTATGGTCCTATAGCTTACGGAAATTAAAATCAAAAACAGACAGCCACCCCAATATTTGGGACGGCTGTGTTCACAAGAAGCTCGTCTACAGTAACAGGTAAATATCCCAGAAAGCAAAATATGGATAAAGAAGTTGTGGCACGTACGTACAATGCAATATCACTCAGCAATGAAATCTGTGTCATCAGGCCCGTAGCGGCATAGTGAGTGGATGCAGGTACGGTGATTCTACGTGAACTACGTCACACAGAAAAAGAAACATCATAAGATATCACTAATACACGGAATGTAAACTTGACTACACATGAACTGAATTACAAAACAGAACAGGGTCTCAAATTTAGAAAACCAACTAGTGCTTGCTTATGGGGAAAGGTGCGTTGGGGTGCTTCATAAAACCAGAGACTGAAATTAGCACAGATAACTTTCCATAAGCCAAATATGTAATAGACAAGACCTACTCCTTGCTCAACGAAATGGACCCAACACCACATATTCAACGCCTAGGAATATACCTGACTAGGAAGAATCTTAAAACCCATGGATATATATGTCTCCGTAAGAGAATCAAGCGTGTGTACAGCGGCATAAACGCAGCAGTGAAAATCCGATAAATCCCATTATCAAAATAAATTTCAAAAAAAAATCATAAAGACAGTGAAATAGAGAGCAATTCTTAAATAATTCACTCAGGGCATGTGATGCAACCGGGATTTAACACATCTACACCCAGAGGTGGTTGAGACATAAGGCTGGACACTTCAGGCTGATAGCATTGGTGAGTTTCGGTGAGCAAATGCAGACCCTTTGAAGTCATACTGCATGGTACCCATTCCATGGGTCCCAACTCTCCAGGTTCAAGGGATTCTTCCTCCAGCTAAAACATGCATGGGAAACCAAGAGTATCGTCCACCATGTGATTGGGAAATGATTTAAAATGCATCTCAGTTTTCGTATCCTGGTCCTCGGGTTCACCATTCCAGATGCTTTACTAACACTCTCCCCGCTTGGAGAGTCAGTGCCTTTAACCTCCTCTTTGGCACAGCTTGCAATTTCTGTGCAAAATGAACAGGAATAGGGAGAACCAATGAGAGACTAGCTGTAGGTGTCTGCACGGGCAAATGTAACGCTCATTGCCCACCAGGAAGAGGAATTAAACAAAGGCTCAGTGTGCCCTGCTGGAAACAGATTAGGGCCTGAAGCAATCCTGCGGTTTTGTGCCCAGCTCACAAGAAAGCGAGTTGAAGAAAGGAGCTCAGGGGCACTGTAATTCACAAACCTGCAGAGTTATAAATGACAGCTTTCCTCCAAAAATATATTGAAGTAAGCCTGCGAAGGGGACTTGAAAGCGGGGCAGAATTTCAGGAAAACGATTGCAGGGGGTAGACTGGAATTGCCCTGAAAGCATAGGAAAAGAGGCAGAACGTCGACAATGATGCACTTCGCCAAAAAGGGCGTATGCGTTTTTTCCTGAATATATTCAGGAAAAAACGCATACGCCCTTTTTGGCCAACCAAGCAAGCCTGTAAATGAAATCTGCACTACAATGAAGTCTCACTGCCCCCCTGGCAAAAGGGCCATCTGAAAAAAGTGTAAAATCCAGAAAGGTAGGACAGGATATGGAGAACAGGGAGCCTTGTTATGCTGATTGGCAGGATGTAAATTGCCAGCAGCCACCCTGGAGAAGTGTATGGTGTTTCCTGAAACACGAAAGAAACAAAGCAACACAGCCTATGGCACTTCCACTTATGGTCCTATAGCTTACGGAAATTAAAATCAAAAACAGACAGCCACCCCAATATTTGAGACGGCTGTGTTCACAAGAAGCTCGTCTACAGTATCAGGTAAATATCCCAGAAAGCAAAAAATGGATAAAGAACTTGTGGCACGTACGTACAATGCAATATCACTCAGCAATGAAATCTGTGTCATCAGGCCCATAGCGGCATAGTGAGTGGATGCAGGTACGGTGATTCTACGTGAACTACGTCACACAGAAAAAGAAACATCATAAGATATCACGAATACACGGAATGTAAACTTGACTACACATGAACTGAATTACAAAATAGAAAAGGGTCTCAAATTTAGAAAACCAACTAGTGCTTGCTTATGGGGAAAGGTGCCTTGGGGTGCTGCATAAAACCAGAGACTGAAATTAGCACAGATAACTTTCCATAAGCCCAATATGTAATAGACAAGACCTACTCCTTGCTCAACGAAATGGACCCAACACCACATACTCAACGCCTAGGAATATACCTGACTAGGAAGAATCTTAAAACCCATGGATATATATGTCTCCGTAAGAGAATCAAGGGTGTGTACAGCGGCCGAAAGGCAGCAGTGAAAATCCGATAAATCCCATTATCAAAATAAATTTCGAAAACAAAACACAAAGACAGTGAAATAGAGAGCAATTCTTAAATAATTCACTCAGGGCATGTGATGCAACCGGGATTGACCACATCTACACCCAGAGCTGGTTGAGACATAAGGCTGGACACTTCAGGCTGATAGCATTGGTGAGTTTAGGTGAGCAAATGCACACCCTTTGAAGTCATACTGTATGGTACCTATTCCATGGGTCCCAACTCTTCAGGTTCAAGGGATTCTTCCTCCAGCTAAAACATGCATGTGAAACCCACAGTATGGTCCACCGTGTTATGGGGAAATGATTTAAAATGCATCTCAGTTTTCGTATCCTGGTCCTCGGGTTCACCATTCCAGATGATTTACTAACAGTCTCCCTGCTTGGAGAGTCAGTGCCTTTAACCTCCTGTTTGGCACAGCTTGCAATTTCTGTGCAAGATGAACAGGAATAGGGAGAACCAATGAGAGACTAGCTGTAGGTGTCTGCACGGGCAAATGTAACGCTCATTTCCCACCAGGAAGAGGAATTTACCAAAGGCTCAGCATGCCCTGCCCGAAACAGATTAGGGCCTGAAGCAATCCTGCGGTTTTGTGCCCAGTTCACAAGAAAGCGAGTTGAAGAAAGGAGCTCAGGGGCACTGTAATTCACAAACCTGCAGAGTTATAAATGACAGCTATCCTCCAAAAATATATTGAAGTAAGCCTGCGAAGGGGACTTGAAAGCGGGGCAGAATTTCAGGAAAACGATTGCAGGGGGTAGACTGGAATTGCCCTGAAAGCATAGGAAAAGAGGCAGAACGTCGACAATGATGCACTTGGCCAAAAAGGGCGTATGCGTTTTTTCCTGAATATATTCAGGAAAAAACGCATACGCCCTTTTTGGCCAACCAAGCAAGCCTGTAAAGGAAATCTGCACTACAATGAAGTCTCACTGCCCCCCGGGCAAGAGGGCCATCTGAAAAAAGTGTAAAATCCAGAAAGGTAGGACAGGATATGGAGAACAGGGAGCCTTGTTATGCTGATTGGCAGGATGTAAATTGCCAGCAGCCAGCCTGGAGAAGTGTATGGTGTTTCCTGAAACACATAAGAAACAAAGCAACACAGTCTATGGCACTTCCACTTATGGTCCTATAGCTTACGGAAATTAAAATCAAAAACAGACAGCCACCCCAATATTTGGGACGGCTGTGTTCACAAGAAGCTCGTCTACAGTAACAGGTAAATATCCCAGAAAGCAAAATATGGATAAAGAAGTTGTGGCACGTACGTACAATGCAATATCACTCAGCAATGAAATCTGTGTCATCAGGCCCGTAGTGGCATAGTGAGTGGATGCAGGTACGGTGATTCTACGTGAACTACGTCACACAGAAAAAGAAACATCATAAGATATCACTAATACACGGAATGTAAACTTGACTACACATGAACTGAAATACAAAACAGAACAGGGTCTCAAATTTAGAAAACCAACTAGTGCTTGCTTATGGGGAAAGGTGCGTTGGGGTGCTTCATAAAACCAGAGACTGAAATTAGCACAGATAACTTTCCATAAGCCAAATATGTAATAGACAAGACCTACTCCTTGCTCAACGAAATGGACCCAACACCACATATTCAACGCCTAGGAATATACCTGACTAGGAAGAATCTTAAAACCCATGGATATATATGTCTCCATAAGAGAATCAAGCGTGTGTACAGCGGCATAAACGCAGCAGTGAAAATCCGATAAATCCCATTATCAAAATAAATTTCAAAAAAAAATCATAAAGACAGTGAAATAGAGAGCAATTCTTAAATAATTCACTCAGGGCATGTGATGCAACCGGGATTTAACACATCTACACCCAGAGCTGGTTGAGACATAAGGCTGGACACTTCAGGCTGATAGCATTGGTGAGTTTTGGTGAGCAAATGCAGACCCTTTGAAGTCATACTGCATGGTACCCATTCCATGGGTCCCAACTCTCCAGGTTCAAGGGATTCTTCCTCCAGCTAAAACATGCATGGGAAACCAAGAGTATCGTCCACCATGTGATTGGGAAATGATTTAAAATGCATCTCAGTTTTCGTATCCTGGTCCTCGGGTTCACCATTCCAGATGCTTTACTAACACTCTCCCCGCTTGGAGAGTCAGTGCCTTTAACCTCCTCTTTGGCACAGCTTGCAATTTCTGTGCAAAATGAACAGGAATAGGGAGAACCAATGAGAGACTAGCTGTAGGTGTCTGCACGGGCAAATGTAACGCTCATTGCCCACCAGGAAGAGGAATTAAACAAAGGCTCAGTGTGCCCTGCTGGAAACAGATTAGGGCCTGAAGCAATCCTGCGGTTTTGTGCCCAGCTCACAAGAAAGCGAGTTGAAGAAAGGAGCTCAGGGGCACTGTAATTCACAAACCTGCAGAGTTATAAATGACAGCTTTCCTCCAAAAATATATTGAAGTAAGCCTGCGAAGGGGACTTGAAAGCGGGGCAGAATTTCAGGAAAACGATTGCAGGGGGTAGACTGGAATTGCCCTGAAAGCATAGGAAAAGAGGCAGAACGTTGACAATGATGCACTTGGCCAAAAAGGGCGTATGCGTTTTTTCCTGAATATATTCAGGAAAAAACGCATACGCCCTTTTTGGCCAACCAAGCAAGCCTGTAAATGAAATCTGCACTACAATGAAGTCTCACTGCCCCCCTGGCAAAAGGGCCATCTGAAAAAAGTGTAAAATCCAGAAAGGTAGGACAGGATATGGAGAACAGGGAGCCTTGTTATGCTGATTGGCAGGATGTAAATTGCCAGCAGCCACCCTGGAGAAGTGTATGGTGTTTCCTGAAACACGAAAGAAACAAAGCAACACAGCCTATGGCACTTCCACTTATGGTCCTATAGCTTACGGAAATTAAAATCAAAAACAGACAGCCACCCCAATATTTGAGACGGCTGTGTTCACAAGAAGCTCGTCTACAGTATCAGGTAAATATCCCAGAAAGCAAAAAATGGATAAACAACTTGTGGCACGTACGTACAATGCAATATCACTCAGCAATGAAATCTGTGTCATCAGGCCCATAGCGGCATAGTGAGTGGATGCAGGTACGGTGATTCTACGTGAACTACGTCACACAGAAAAAGAAACATCATAAGATATCACGAATACACGGAATGTAAACTTGACTACACATGAACTGAATTACAAAACAGAACAGGGCCTCAAATTTAGAAAACCAACTAGTGCTTGCTTATGGGGAAAGGTGCCTTGGGGTGCTGCATAAAACCAGAGACTGAAATTAGCACAGATAACTTTCCATAAGCCCAATATGTAATAGACAAGACCTACTCCTTGCTCAACGAAATGGACCCAACACCACATATTCAACGCCTAGGAATATACCTGACTAGGAAGAATCTTAAAACCCATGGATATATATGTCTCCGTAAGAGAATCAAGGGTGTGTACAGCGGCCGAAAGGCAGCAGTGAAAATCCGATAAATCCCATTATCAAAATAAATTTCGAAAACAAAACACAAAGACAGTGAAATAGAGAGCAATTCTTAAATAATTCACTCAGGGCATGTGATGCAACCGGGATTGACCACATCTACACCCAGAGCTGGTTGAGACATAAGGCTGGACACTTCAGGCTGATAGCATTGGTGAGTTTAGGTGAGCAAATGCACACCCTTTGAAGTCATACTGTATGGTACCTATTCCATGGGTCCCAACTCTTCAGGTTCAAGGGATTCTTCCTCCAGCTAAAACATGCATGTGAAACCCACAGTATGGTCCACCGTGTTATGGGGAAATGATTTAAAATGCATCTCAGTTTTCGTATCCTGGTCCTCGGGATCACCATTCCAGATGATTTACTAACAGTCTCCCTGCTTGGAGAGTCAGTGCCTTTAACCTCCTGTTTGGCACAGCTTGCAATTTCTGTGCAAGATGAACAGGAATAGGGAGAACCAATGAGAGACTAGCTGTAGGTGTCTGCACGGGCAAATGTAACGCTCATTTCCCACCAGGAAGAGGAATTTACCAAAGGCTCAGCGTGCCCTGCCCGAAACAGATTAGGGCCTGAAGCAATCCTGCGGTTTTGTGCCCAGTTCACAAGAAAGCGAGTTGAAGAAAGGAGCTCAGGGGCACTGTAATTCACAAACCTGCAGAGTTATAAATGACAGCTATCCTCCAAAAATATATTGAAGTAAGCCTGCGAAGGGGACTTGAAAGCGGGGCAGAATTTCAGGAAAACGATTGCAGGGGGTAGACTGGAATTGCCCTGAAAGCATAGGAAAAGAGGCAGAACGTCGACAATGATGCACTTGGCCAAAAAGGGCGTATGCGTTTTTACCTGAATATATTCAGGAAAAAACGCATACGCCCTTTTTGGCCAACCAAGCAAGCCTGTAAAGGAAATCTGCACTACAATGAAGTCTCACTGCCCCCAGGGCAAGAGGGCCATCTGAAAAAAGTGTAAAATCCAGAAAGGTAGGACAGGATATGGAGAACAGGGAGCCTTGTTATGCTGATTGGCAGGATGTAAATTGCCAGCAGCCAGCCTGGAGAAGTGTATGGTGTTTCCTGAAACACATAAGAAACAAAGCAACACAGTCTATGGCACTTCCACTTATGGTCCTATAGCTTACGGAAATTAAAATCAAAAACAGACAGCCACCCCAATATTTGGGACGGCTGTGTTCACAAGAAGCTCGTCTACAGTAACAGGTAAATATCCCAGAAAGCAAAATATGGATAAAGAACTTGTGGCACGTACGTACAATGCAATATCACTCAGCAATGAAATCTGTGTCATCAGGCCCGTAGTGGCATAGTGAGTGGATGCAGGTACGGTGATTCTACGTGAACTACGTCACACAGAAAAAGAAACATCATAAGATATCACTAATACACGGAATGTAAACTTGACTACACATGAACTGAATTACAAAACAGAACAGGGTCTCAACTTTAGAAAACCAACTAGTGCTTGCTTATGGGGAAAGGTGCCTTGGGGTGCTGCATAAAACCAGAGACTGAAATTAGCACAGATAACTTTCCATAAGCCAAATATGTAATAGACAAGACCTACTCCTTGCTCAACGAAATGGACCCAACACCACATATTCAACGCCTAGGAATATACCTGACTAGGAAGAATCTTAAAACCCATGGATATATATGTCTCCGTAAGAGAATCAAGCGTGTGTACAGCGGCATAAACGCAGCAGTGAAAATCCGATAAATCCCATTATCAAAATAAATTTCAAAAAAAAATCATAAAGACAGTGAAATAGAGAGCAATTCTTAAATAATTCACTCAGGGCATGTGATGCAACCGGGATTTAACACATCTACACCCAGAGCTGGTTGAGACATAAGGCTGGACACTTCAGGCTGATAGCATTGGTGAGTTTCGTTGAGCAAATGCAGACCCTTTGAAGTCATACTGCATGGTACCCATTCCATGGGTCCCAACTCTCCAGGTTCAAGGGATTCTTCCTCCAGCTAAAACATGCATGGGAAACCAAGAGTATCGTCCACCATGTGATTGGGAAATGATTTAAAATGCATCTCAGTTTTCGTATCCTGGTCCTCGGGTTCACCATTCCAGATGCTTTACTAACACTCTCCCCGCTTGGAGAGTCAGTGCCTTTAACCTCCTCTTTGGCACAGCTTGCAATTTCTGTGCAAAATGAACAGGAATAGGGAGAACCAATGAGAGACTAGCTGTAGGTGTCTGCACGGGCAAATGTAACGCTCATTGCCCACCAGGAAGAGGAATTAAACAAAGGCTCAGCGTGCCCTGCCGGAAAGAGATTAGGGCCTGAAGCAATCCTGCGGTTTTGTGCCCAGCTCACAAGAAAGCGAGTTGAAGAAAGGAGCTCAGGGGCACTGTAATTCACAAACCTGCAGAGTTATAAATGACAGCTTTCCTCCAAAAATATATTGAAGTAAGCCTGCGAAGGGGACTTGAAAGCGGGGCAGAATTTCAGGAAAACGATTGCAGGGGGTAGACTGGAATTGCCCTGAAAGCATAGGAAAAGAGGCAGAACGTCGACAATGATGCACTTGGCCAAAAAGGGCGTATGCGTTTTTTCCTGAATATATTCAGGAAAAAACGCATACGCCCTTTTTGGCCAACCAAGCAAGCCTGTAAATGAAATCTGCACTACAATGAAGTCTCACTGCCCCCCTGGCAAAAGGGCCATCTGAAAAAAGTGTAAAATCCAGAAAGGTAGGACAGGATATGGAGAACAGGGAGCCTTGTTATGCTGATTGGCAGGATGTAAATTGCCAGCAGCCACCCTGGAGAAGTGTATGGTGTTTCCTGAAACACGAAAGAAACAAAGCAACACAGCCTATGGCACTTCCACTTATGGTCCTATAGCTTACGGAAATTAAAATCAAAAACAGACAGCCACCCCAATATTTGAGACGGCTGTGTTCACAAGAAGCTCGTCTACAGTATCAGGTAAATATCCCAGAAAGCAAAAAATGGATAAAGAACTTGTGGCACGTACGTACAATGCAATATCACTCAGCAATGAAATCTGTGTCATCAGGCCCATAGCGGCATAGTGAGTGGATGCAGGTACGGTGATTCTACGTGAACTACGTCACACAGAAAAAGAAACATCATAAGATATCACGAATACACGGAATGTAAACTTGACTACACATGAACTGAATTACAAAATAGAAAAGGGTCTCAAATTTAGAAAACCAACTAGTGCTTGCTTATGGGGAAAGGTGCCTTGGGGTGCTGCATAAAACCAGAGACTGAAATTAGCACAGATAACTTTCCATAAGCCCAATATGTAATAGACAAGACCTACTCCTTGCTCAACGAAATGGACCCAACACCACATATTCAACGCCTAGGAATATACCTGACTAGGAAGAATCTTAAAACCCATGGATATATATGTCTCCGTAAGAGAATCAAGGGTGTGTACAGCGGCCGAAAGGCAGCAGTGAAAATCCGATAAATCCCATTATCAAAATAAATTTCGAAAACAAAACACAAAGACAGTGAAATAGAGAGCAATTCTTAAATAATTCACTCAGGGCATGTGATGCAACCGGGATTGACCACATCTACACCCAGAGCTGGTTGAGACATAAGGCTGGACACTTCAGGCTGATAGCATTGGTGAGTTTAGGTGAGCAAATGCACACCCTTTGAAGTCATACTGTATGGTACCTATTCCATGGGTCCCAACTCTTCAGGTTCAAGGGATTCTTCCTCCAGCTAAAACATGCATGTGAAACCCACAGTATGGTCCACCGTGTTATGGGGAAATGATTTAAAATGCATCTCAGTTTTCGTATCCTGGTCCTCGGGTTCACCATTCCAGATGATTTACTAACAGTCTCCCTGCTTGGAGAGTCAGTGCCTTTAACCTCCTGTTTGGCACAGCTTGCAATTTCTGTGCAAGATGAACAGGAATAGGGAGAACCAATGAGAGACTAGCTGTAGGTGTCTGCACGGGCAAATGTAACGCTCATTTCCCACCAGGAAGAGGAATTTACCAAAAGCTCAGCATGCCCTGCCCGAAACAGATTAGGGCCTGAAGCAATCCTGCGGTTTTGTGCCCAGTTCACAAGAAAGCGAGTTGAAGAAAGGAGCTCAGGGGCACTGTAATTCACAAACCTGCAGAGTTATAAATGACAGCTATCCTCCAAAAATATATTGAAGTAAGCCTGCGAAGGGGACTTGAAAGCGGGGCAGAATTTCAGGAAAACGATTGCAGGGGGTAGACTGGAATTGCCCTGAAAGCATAGGAAAAGAGGCAGAACGTCGACAATGATGCACTTGGCCAAAAAGGGCGTATGCGTTTTTTCCTGAATATATTCAGGAAAAAACGCATACGCCCTTTTTGGCCAACCAAGCAAGCCTGTAAAGGAAATCTGCACTACAATGAAGTCTCACTGCCCCCCGGGCAAGAGGGCCATCTGAAAAAAGTGTAAAATCCAGAAAGGTAGGACAGGATATGGAGAACAGGGAGCCTTGTTATGCTGATTGGCAGGATGTAAATTGCCAGCAGCCACCCTGGAGAAGTGTATGGTGTTTCCTGAAACACGAAAGAAACAAAGCAACACAGCCTATGGCACTTCCACTTATGGTCCTATAGCTTACGGAAATTAAAATCAAAAACAGACAGCCACCCCAATATTTGAGACGGCTGTGTTCACAAGAAGCTCGTCTACAGTATCAGGTAAATATCCCAGAAAGCAAAAAATGGATAAAGAACTTGTGGCACGTACGTACAATGCAATATAACTCAGCAATGAAATCTGTGTCATCAGGCCCATAGCGGCATAGTGAGTGGATGCAGGTACGGTGATTCTACGTGAACTACGTCACACAGAAAAAGAAACATCATAAGATATCACGAATACACGGAATGTAAACTTGACTACACATGAACTGAATTACAAAATAGAAAAGGGTCTCAAATTTAGAAAACCAACTAGTGCTTGCTTATGGGGAAAGGTGCGTTGGGGTGCTTCATAAACCAGAGACTGAAATTAGCACAGATAACTTTCCATAAGCCCAATATGTAATAGACAAGACCTACTCCTTGCTCAACGAAATGGACCCAACACCACATATTCAACGCCTAGGAATATACCTGACTAGGAAGAATCTTAAAACCCATGGATATATATGTCTCCGTAAGAGAATCAAGGGTGTGTACAGCGGCCGAAAGGCAGCAGTGAAAATCCGATAAATCCCATTATCAAAATAAATTTCGAAAACAAAACACAAAGACAGTGAAATAGAGAGCAATTCTTAAATAATTCACTCAGGGCATGTGATGCAACCGGGATTGACCACATCTACACCCAGAGCTGGTTGAGACATAAGGCTGGACACTTCAGGCTGATAGCATTGGTGACTTTAGGTGAGCAAATGCACACCCTTTGAAGTCATACTGTATGGTACCTATTCCATGGGTCCCAACTCTTCAGGTTCAAGGGATTCTTCCTCCAGCTAAAACATGCATGTGAAACCCACAGTATGGTCCACCGTGTTATGGGGAAATGATTTAAAATGCATCTCAGTTTTCGTATCCTGGTCCTCGGGTTCACCATTCCAGATGATTTACTAACAGTCTCCCTGCTTGGAGAGTCAGTGCCTTTAACCTCCTGTTTGGCACAGCTTGCAATTTCTGTGCAAGATGAACAGGAATAGGGAGAACCAATGAGAGACTAGCTGTAGGTGTCTGCACGGGCAAATGTAACGCTCATTTCCCAACAGGAAGAGGAATTTACCAAAGGCTCAGCATGCCCTGCCCGAAACAGATTAGGGCCTGAAGCAATCCTGCGGTTTTGTGCCCAGTTCACAAGAAAGCGAGTTGAAGAAAGGAGCTCAGGGGCACTGTAATTCACAAACCTGCAGAGTTATAAATGACAGCTATCCTCCAAAAATATATTGAAGTAAGCCTGCGAAGGGGACTTGAAAGCGGGGCAGAATTTCAGGAAAACGATTGCAGGGGGTAGACTGGAATTGCCCTGAAAGCATAGGAAAAGAGGCAGAACGTCGACAATGATGCACTTGGCCAAAAAGGGCGTATGCGTTTTTTCCTGAATATATTCAGGAAAAAACGCATACGCCCTTTTTGGCCAACCAAGCAAGCCTGTAAAGGAAATCTGCAGTACAATGAAGTCTCACTGCCCCCCGGGCAAGAGGGCCATCTGAAAAAAGTGTAAAATCCAGAAAGGTAGGACAGGATATGGAGAACAGGGAGCCTTGTTATGCTGATTGGCAGGATGTAAATTGCCAGCAGCCAGCCTGGAGAAGTGTATGGTGTTTCCTGAAACACATAAGAAACAAAGCAACACAGTCTATGGCACTTCCACTTATGGTCCTATAGCTTACGGAAATTAAAATCAAAAACAGACAGCCACCCCAATATTTGGGACGGCTGTGTTCACAAGAAGCTCGTCTACAGTAACAGGTAAATATCCCAGAAAGCAAAATATGGATAAAGAAGTTGTGGCACGTACGTACAATGCAATATCACTCAGCAATGAAATCTGTGTCATCAGGCCCGTAGCGGCATAGTGAGTGGATGCAGGTACGGTGATTCTACGTGAACTACGTCACACAGAAAAAGAAACATCATAAGATATCACTAATACACGGAATGTAAACTTGACTACACATGAACTGAATTACAAAACAGAACAGGGTCTCAAATTTAGAAAACCAACTAGTGCTTGCTTATGGGGAAAGGTGCGTTGGGGTGCTTCATAAAACCAGAGACTGAAATTAGCACAGATAACTTTCCATAAGCCAAATATGTAATAGACAAGACCTACTCCTTGCTCAACGAAATGGACCCAACACCACATATTCAACGCCTAGGAATATACCTGACTAGGAAGAATCTTAAAACCCATGGATATATATGTTTCCGTAAGAGAATCAAGCGTGTGTACAGCGGCATAAACACAGCAGTGAAAATCCGATAAATCCCATTATCAAAATAAATTTCAAAAAAAAATCATAAAGACAGTGAAATAGAGAGCAATTCTTAAATAATTCACTCAGGGCATGTGATGCAACCGGGATTTAACACATCTACACCCAGAGCTGGTTGAGACATAAGGCTGGACACTTCAGGCTGATAGCATTGGTGAGTTTCGGTGAGCAAATGCAGACCCTTTGAAGTCATACTGCATGGTACCCATTCCATGGGTCCCAACTCTCCAGGTTCAAGGGATTCTTCCTCCAGCTAAAACATGCATGGGAAACCAAGAGTATCGTCCACCATGTGATTGGGAAATGATTTAAAATGCATCTCAGTTTTCGTATCCTGGTCCTCGGGTTCACCATTCCAGATGCTTTACTAACACTCTCCCCGCTTGGAGAGTCAGTGCCTTTAACCTCCTCTTTGGCACAGCTTGCAATTTCTGTGCAAAATGAACAGGAATAGGGAGAACCAATGAGAGACTAGCTGTAGGTGTCTGCACGGGCAAATGTAACGCTCATTGCCCACCAGGAAGAGGAATTAAACAAAGGCTCAGTGTGCCCTGCTGGAAACAGATTAGGGCCTGAAGCAATCCTGTGGTTTTGTGCCCAGCTCACAAGAAAGCGAGTTGAAGAAAGGAGCTCAGGGGCACTGTAATTCACAAACCTGCAGAGTTATAAATGACAGCTTTCCTCCAAAAATATATTGAAGTAAGCCTGCGAAGGGGACTTGAAAGCGGGGCAGAATTTCAGGAAAACGATTGCAGGGGGTAGACTGGAATTGCCCTGAAAGCATAGGAAAAGAGGCAGAACGTCGACAATGATGCACTTGGCCAAAAAGGGCGTATGCGTTTTTTCCTGAATATATTCAGGAAAAAACGCATACGCCCTTTTTGGCCAACCAAGCAAGCCTGTAAATGAAATCTGCACTACAATGAAGTCTCACTGCCCCCCTGGCAAAAGGGCCATCTGAAAAAAGTGTAAAATCCAGAAAGGTAGGACAGGATATGGAGAACAGGGAGCCTTGTTATGCTGATTGGCAGGATGTAAATTGCCAGCAGCCACCCTGGAGAAGTGTATGGTGTTTCCTGAAACACGAAAGAAACAAAGCAACACAGCCTATGGCACTTCCACTTATGGTCCTATAGCTTACGGAAATTAAAATCAAAAACAGACAGCCACCCCAATATTTGAGACGGCTGTGTTCACAAGAAGCTCGTCTACAGTATCAGGTAAATATCCCAGAAAGCAAAAAATGGATAAAGAACTTGTGGCACGTACGTACAATGCAATATCACTCAGCAATGAAATCTGTGTCATCAGGCCCATAGCGGCATAGTGAGTGGATGCAGGTACGGTGATTCTACGTGAACTACGTCACACAGAAAAAGAAACATCATAAGATATCACGAATACACGGAATGTAAACTTGACTACACATGAACTGAATTACAAAATAGAAAAGGGTCTCAAATTTAGAAAACCAACTAGTGCTTGCTTATGGGGAAAGGTGCCTTGGGGTGCTGCATAAAACCAGAGACTGAAATTAGCACAGATAACTTTCCATAAGCCCAATATGTAATAGACAAGACCTACTCCTTGCTCAACGAAATGGACCCAACACCACATATTCAACGCCTAGGAATATACCTGACTAGGAAGAATCTTAAAACCCATGGATATATATGTCTCCGTAAGAGAATCAAGGGTGTGTACAGCGGCCGAAAGGCAGCAGTGAAAATCCGATAAATCCCATTATCAAAATAAATTTCGAAAACAAAACACAAAGACAGTGAAATAGAGAGCAATTCTTAAATAATTCACTCAGGGCATGTGATGCAACCGGGATTGACCACATCTACACCCAGAGCTGGTTGAGACATAAGGCTGGACACTTCAGGCTGATAGCATTGGTGAGTTTCGGTGAGCAAATGCACACCCTTTGAAGTCATACTGTATGGTACCTATTCCATGGGTCCCAACTCTTCAGGTTCAAGGGATTCTTCCTCCAGCTAAAACATGCATGTGAAACCCACAGTATGGTCCACCGTGTTATGGGGAAATGATTTAAAATGCATCTCAGTTTTCGTATCCTGGTCCTCGGGTTCACCATTCCAGATGATTTACTAACAGTCTCCCTGCTTGGAGAGTCAGTGCCTTTAACCTCCTGTTTGGCACAGCTTGCAATTTCTGTGCAAGATGAACAGGAATAGGGAGAACCAATGAGAGACTAGCTGTAGGTGTCTGCACGGGCAAATGTAACGCTCATTTCCCACCAGGAAGAGGAATTTACCAAAGGCTCAGCATGCCCTGCCCGAAACAGATTAGGGTCTGAAGCAATCCTGCGGTTTTGTGCCCAGTTCACAAGAAAGCGAGTTGAAGAAAGGAGCTCAGGGGCACTGTAATTCACAAACCTGCAGAGTTATAAATGACAGCTATCCTCCAAAAATATATTGAAGTAAGCCTGCGAAGGGGACTTGAAAGCGGGGCAGAATTTCAGGAAAACGATTGCAGGGGGTAGACTGGAATTGCCCTGAAAGCATAGGAAAAGAGGCAGAACGTCGACAATGATGCACTTGGCCAAAAAGGGCGTATGCGTTTTTTCCTGAATATATTCAGGAAAAAACGCATACGCCCTTTTTGGCCAACCAAGCAAGCCTGTAAAGGAAATCTGCAGTACAATGAAATCTCACTGCCCCCCGGGCAAGAGGGCCATCTGAAAAAAGTGTAAAATCCAGAAAGGTAGGACAGGATATGGAGAACAGGGAGCCTTGTTATGCTGATTGGCAGGATGTAAATTGCCAGCAGCCAGCCTGGAGAAGTGTATGGTGTTTCCTGAAACACATAAGAAACAAAGCAACACAGTCTATGGCACTTCCACTTATGGTCCTATAGCTTACGGAAATTAAAATCAAAAACAGACAGCCACCCCAATATTTGGGACGGCTGTGTTCCCAAGAAGCTCGTCTACAGTAACAGGTAAATATCCCAGAAAGCAAAATATGGATAAAGAAGTTGTGGCACGTACGTACAATGCAATATCACTCAGCAATGAAATCTGTGTCATCAGGCCCGTAGCGGCATAGTGAGTGGATGCAGGTACGGTGATTCTACGTGAACTACGTCACACAGAAAAAGAAACATCATAAGATATCACTAATACACGGAATGTAAACTTGACTACACATGAACTGAATTACAAAACAGAACAGGGTCTCAAATTTAGAAAACCAACTAGTGCTTGCTTATGGGGAAAGGTGCGTTGGGGTGCTTCATAAAACCAGAGACTGAAATTAGCACAGATAACTTTCCATAAGCCAAATATGTAATAGACAAGACCTACTCCTTGCTCAACGAAATGGACCCAACACCACATATTCAACGCCTAGGAATATACCTGACTAGGAAGAATCTTAAAACCCATGGATATATATGTCTCCGTAAGAGAATCAAGCGTGTGTACAGCGGCATAAACGCAGCAGTGAAAATCCGATAAATCCCATTATCAAAATAAATTTCAAAAAAAAATCATAAAGACAGTGAAATAGAGAGCAATTCTTAAATAATTCACTCAGGGCATGTGATGCAACCGGGATTGACCACATCTACACCCAGAGCTGGTTGAGACATAAGGCTGGACACTTCAGGCTGATAGCATTGGTGAGTTTCGTTGAGCAAATGCAGACCCTTTGAAGTCATACTGCATGGTACCCATTCCATGGGTCCCAACTCTCCAGGTTCAAGGGATTCTTCCTCCAGCTAAAACATGCATGGGAAACCAAGAGTATCGTCCACCATGTGATTGGGAAATGATTTAAAATGCATCTCAGTTTTCGTATCCTGGTCCTCGGGTTCACCATTCCAGATGCTTTACTAACACTCTCCCCGCTTGGAGAGTCAGTGCCTTTAACCTCCTCTTTGGCACAGCTTGCAATTTCTGTGCAAAATGAACAGGAATAGGGAGAACCAATGAGAGACTAGCTGTAGGTGTCTGCACGGGCAAATGTAACGCTCATTGCCCACCAGGAAGAGGAATTAAACAAAGGCTCAGTGTGCCCTGCTGGAAACAGATTAGGGCCTGAAGCAATCCTGCGGTTTTGTGCCCAGCTCACAAGAAAGCGAGTTGAAATAAGGAGCTCAGGGGCACTGTAATTCACAAACCTGCAGAGTTATAAATGACAGCTTTCCTCCAAAAATATATTGAAGGAAGCCTGCGAAGGGGACTTGAAAGCGGGGCAGAATTTCAGGAAAACGATTGCAGGGGGTAGACTGGAATTGCCCTGAAAGCATAGGAAAAGAGGCAGAACGTCGACAATGATGCACTTGGCCAAAAAGGGCGTATGCGTTTTTTCCTGAATATATTCAGGAAAAAACGCATACGCCCTTTTTGGCCAACCAAGCAAGCCTGTAAAGGAAATCTGCACTACAATGAAGTCTCACTGCCCCCCGGGCAAGAGGGCCATCTGAAAAAAGTGTAAAATCCAGAAAGGTAGGACAGGATATGGAGAACAGGGAGCCTTGTTATGCTGATTGGCAGGATGTAAATTGCCAGCAGCCAGCCTGGAGAAGTGTATGGTGTTTCCTGAAACACATAAGAAACAAAGCAACACAGTCTATGGCACTTCCACTTATGGTCCTATAGCTTTCGGAAATTAAAATCAAAAACAGACAGCCACCCCAATATTTGGGACGGCTGTGTTCACAAGAAGCTCGTCTACAGTAACAGGTAAATATCCCAGAAAGCAAAATATGGATAAAGAAGTTGTGGCACGTACGTACAATGCAATATCACTCAGCAATGAAATCTGTGTCATCAGGCCCGTAGCGGCATAGTGAGTGGATGCAGGTACGGTGATTCTACGTGAACTACGTCACACAGAAAAAGAAACATCATAAGATATCACTAATACACGGAATGTAAACTTGACTACACATGAACTGAATTACAAAACAGAACAGGGTCTCAAATTTAGAAAACCAACTAGTGCTTGCTTATGGGGAAAGGTGCGTTGGGGTGCTTCATAAACCAGAGACTGAAATTAGCACAGATAACTTTCCATAAGCCAAATATGTAATAGACAAGACCTACTCCTTGCTCAACGAAATGGACCCAACACCACATATTCAACGCCTAGGAATATACCTGACTAGGAAGAATCTTAAAACCCATGGATATATATGTCTCCGTAAGAGAATCAAGCGTGTGTACAGCGGCATAAACGCAGCAGTGAAAATCCGATAAATCCCATTATCAAAATAAATTTCAAAAAAAAATCATAAAGACAGTGAAATAGAGAGCACTTCTTAAATAATTCACTCAGGGCATGTGATGCAACCGGGATTTAACACATCTACACCCAGAGCTGGTTGAGACATAAGGCTGGACACTTCAGGCTGATAGCATTGGTGAGTTTCGGTGAGCAAATGCAGACCCTTTGAAGTCATACTGCATGGTACCCATTCCATGGGTCCCAACTCTGCAGGTTCAAGGGATTCTTCCTCCAGCTAAAACATGCATGGGAAACCAAGAGTATCGTCCACCATGTGATTGGGAAATGATTTAAAATGCATCTCAGTTTTCGTATCCTGGTCCTCGGGTTCACCATTCCAGATGCTTTACTAACACTCTCCCCGCTTGGAGAGTCAGTGCCTTTAACCTCCTCTTTCGCACAGCTTGCAATTTCTGTGCAAAATGAACAGGAATAGGGAGAACCAATGAGAGACTAGCTGTAGGTGTCTGCACGGGCAAATGTAACGCTCATTGCCCACCAGGAAGAGGAATTAAACAAAGGCTCAGTGTGCCCTGCTGGAAACAGATTAGGGCCTGAAGCAATCCTGCGGTTTTGTGCCCAGCTCACAAGAAAGCGAGTTGAAGAAAGGAGCTCAGGGGCACTGTAATTCACAAACCTGCAGAGTTATAAATGACAGCTTTCCTCCAAAAATATATTGAAGTAAGCCTGCGAAGGGGACTTGAAAGCGGGGCAGAATTTCAGGAAAACGATTGCAGGGGGTAGACTGGAATTGCCCTGAAAGCATAGGAAAAGAGGCAGAACGTCGACAATGATGCACTTGGCCAAAAAGGGCGTATGCGTTTTTTCCTGAATATATTCAGGAAAAAACGCATACGCCCTTTTTGGCCAACCAAGCAAGCCTGTAAATGAAATCTGCACTACAATGAAGTCTCACTGCCCCCCTGGCAAAAGGGCCATCTGAAAAAAGTGTAAAATCCAGAAAGGTAGGACAGGATATGGAGAACAGGGAGCCTTGTTATGCTGATTGGCAGGATGTAAATTGCCAGCAGCCACCCTGGAGAAGTGTATGGTGTTTCCTGAAACACGAAAGAAACAAAGCAACACAGCCTATGGCACTTCCACTTTTGGTCCTATAGCTTACGGAAATTAAAATCAAAAACAGACAGCCACCCCAATATTTGAGACGGCTGTGTTCACAAGAAGCTCGTCTACAGTATCAGGTAAATATCCCAGAAAGCAAAAAATGGATAAAGAACTTGTGGCACGTACGTACAATGCAATATCACTCAGCAATGAAATCTGTGTCATCAGGCCCATAGCGGCATAGTGAGTGGATGCAGGTACGGTGATTCTACGTGAACTACGTCACACAGAAAAAGAAACATCATAAGATATCACGAATACACGGAATGTAAACTTGACTACACATGAACTGAATTACAAAATAGAAAAGGGTCTCAAATTTAGAAAACCAACTAGTGCTTGCTTATGGGGAAAGGTGCCTTGGGGTGCTGCATAAAACCAGAGACTGAAATTAGCACAGATAACTTTCCATAAGCCCAATATGTAATAGACAAGACCTACTCCTTGCTCAACGAAATGGACCCCACACCACATATTCAACGCCTAGGAATATACCTGACTAGGAAGAATCTTAAAACCCATGGATATATATGTCTCCGTAAGAGAATCAAGGGTGTGTACAGCGGCCGAAAGGCAGCAGTGAAAATCCGATAAATCCCATTATCAAAATAAATTTCGAAAACAAAACACAAAGACAGTGAAATAGAGAGCAATTCTTAAATAATTCACTCAGGGAATGTGATGCAACCGGGATTGACCACATCTACACCCAGAGCTGGTTGAGACATAAGGCTGGACACTTCAGGCTGATAGCATTGGTGAGTTTAGGTGAGCAAATGCACACCCTTTGAAGTCATACTGTATGGTACCTATTCCATGGGTCCCAACTCTTCAGGTTCAAGGGATTCTTCCTCCAGCTAAAACATGCATGTGAAACCCACAGTATGGTCCACCGTGTTATGGGGAAATGATTTAAAATGCATCTCCCTTTTCGTATCCTGGTCCTCGGGTTCACCATTCCAGATGATTTACTAACAGTCTCCCTGCTTGGAGAGTCAGTGCCTTTAACCTCCTGTTTGGCACAGCTTGCAATTTCTGTGCAAGATGAACAGGAATAGGGAGAACCAATGAGAGACTAGCTGTAGGTGTCTGCACGGGCAAATGTAACGCCCATTTCCCACCAGGAAGAGGAATTTACCAAAGGCTCAGCATGCCCTGCCCGAAACAGATTAGGGCCTGAAGCAATCCTGCGGTTTTGTGCCCAGTTCACAAGAAAGCGAGTTGAAGAAAGGAGCTCAGGGGCACTGTAATTCACAAACCTGCAGAGTTATAAATGACAGCTATCCTCCAAAAATATATTGAAGTAAGCCTGCGAAGGGGACTTGAAAGCGGGGCAGAATTTCAGGAAAACGATTGCAGGGGGTAGACTGGAATTGCCCTGAAAGCATAGGAAAAGAGGCAGAACGTCGACAATGATGCACTTGGCCAAAAAGGGCGTATGCGTTTTTTCCTGAATATATTCAGGAAAAAACGCATACGCCCTTTTTGGCCAACCAAGCAAGCCTGTAAAGGAAATCTGCACTACAATGAAGTCTCACTGCCCCCCGGGCAAGAGGGCCATCTGAAAAAAGTGTAAAATCCAGAAAGGTAGGACAGTATATGGAGATCAGGGAGCCTTGTTATGCTGATTGGCAGGATGTAAATTGCCAGCAGCCAGCCTGGAGAAGTGTATGGTGTTTCCTGAAACACATAAGAAACAAAGCAACACAGTCTATGGCACTTCCACTTATGGTCCTATAGCTTACGGAAATTAAAATCAAAAACAGACAGCCACCCCAATATTTGGGACGGCTGTGTTCACAAGAAGCTCGTCTACAGTAACAGGTAAATATCCCAGAAAGCAAAATATGGATAAAGAAGTTGTGGCACGTACGTACAATGCAATATCACTCAGCAATGAAATCTGTGTCATCAGGCCCGTAGCGGCATAGTGAGTGGATGCAGGTACGGTGATTCTACGTGAACTACGTCACACAGAAAAAGAAACATCACAAGATATCACTAATACACGGAATGTAAACTTGACTACACATGAACTGAATTACAAAACAGAACAGGGTCTCAAATTTAGAAAACCAACTAGTGCTTGCTTATGGGGAAAGGTGCGTTGGGGTGCTTCATAAACCAGAGACTGAAATTAGCACAGATAACTTTCCGTAAGCCAAATATGTAATAGACAAGACCTACTCCTTGCTCAACGAAATGGACCCAACACCACATATTCAACGCCTAGGAATATACCTGACTAGGAAGAATCTTAAAACCCATGGATATATATGTCTCCGTAAGAGAATCAAGCGTGTGTACAGCGGCATAAACGCAGCAGTGAAAATCCGATAAATCCCATTATCAAAATAAATTTCAAAAAAAAATCATAAAGACAGTGAAATAGAGAGCAATTCTTAAATAATTCACTCAGGGCATGTGATGCAACCGGGATTTAACACATCTACACCCAGAGCTGGTTGAGACATAAGGCTGGACACTTCAGGCTGATAGCATTGGTGAGTTTCGGTGAGCAAATGCAGACCCTTTGAAGTCATACTGCATGGTACCCATTCCATGGGTCCCAACTCTCCAGGTTCAAGGGATTCTTCCTCCAGCTAAAACATGCATGGGAAACCAAGAGTATCGTCCACCATGTGATTGGGAAATGATTTAAAATGCATCTCAGTTTTCGTATCCTGGTCCTCGGGTTCACCATTCCAGATGCTTTACTAACACTCTCCCCGCTTGGAGAGTCAGTGCCTTTAACCTCCTCTTTGGCACAGCTTGCAATTTCTGTGCAAAATGAACAGGAATAGGGAGAACCAATGAGAGACTAGCTGTAGGTGTCTGCACGGGCAAATGTAACACTCATTGCCCACCAGGAAGAGGAATTAAACAAAGGCTCAGTGTGCCCTGCTGGAAACAGATTAGGGCCTGAAGCAATCCTGCGGTTTTGTGCCCAGCTCACAAGAAAGCGAGTTGAAGAAAGGAGCTCAGGGGCACTGTAATTCACAAACCTGCAGAGTTATAAATGACAGCTTTCCTCCAAAAATATATTGAAGTAAGCCTGCGAAGGGGACTTGAAAGCGGGGCAGAATTTTAGGAAAACGATTGCAGGGGGTAGACTGGAATTGCCCTGAAAGCATAGGAAAAGAGGCAGAACGTCGACAATGATGCACTTGGCCAAAAAGGGCGTATGGGTTTTTTCCTGAATATATTCAGGAAAAAACGCATACGCCCTTTTTGGCCAACCAAGCAAGCCTGTAAATGAAATCTGCACTACAATGAAGTCTCACTGCCCCCCTGGCAAAAGGGCCATCTGAAAAAAGTGTAAAATCCAGAAAGGTAGGACAGGATATGGAGAACAGGGAGCCTTGTTATGCTGATTGGCAGGATGTAAATTGCCAGCAGCCACCCTGGAGAAGTGTATGGTGTTTCCTGAAACACGAAAGAAACAAAGCAACACAGCCTATGGCACTTCCACTTATGGTCCTATAGCTTACGGAAATTAAAATCAAAAACAGACAGCCACCCCAATATTTGAGACGGCTGTGTTCACAAGAAGCTCGTCTACAGTATCAGGTAAATATCCCAGAAAGCAAAAAATGGATAAAGAACTTGTGGCACGTACGTACAATGCAATATCACTCAGCAATGAAATC
Source organism: Phocoena phocoena (assembly GCF_963924675.1). NCBI lineage: Eukaryota > Metazoa > Chordata > Mammalia > Artiodactyla > Phocoenidae > Phocoena > Phocoena phocoena. Next base: position 349,900 of record NW_027077752.1, on the reverse strand, counting down.
TGTGTCATCAGGCCCATAGCGGCATAGTGAGTGGATGCAGGTACGGTGATTCTACGTGAACTACGTCACACAGAAAAAGAAACATCATAAGATATCACGAATACACGGAATGTAAACTTGACTACACATGAACTGAATTACAAAATAGAAAAGGGTCTCAAATTTAGAAAACCAACTAGTGCTTGCTTATGGGGAAAGGTGCCTTGGGGTGCTGCATAAAACCAGAGACTGAAATTAGCACAGATAACTTTCCATAAGCCCAATATGTAATAGACAAGACCTACTCCTTGCTCAACGAAATGGACCCAACACCACATATTCAACGCCTAGGAATATACCTGACTAGGAAGAATCTTAAAACCCATGGATATATATGTCTCCGTAAGAGAATCAAGGGTGTGTACAGCGGCCGAAAGGCAGCAGTGAAAATCCGATAAATCCCATTATCAAAATAAATTTCGAAAACAAAACACAAAGACAGTGAAATAGAGAGCAATTCTTAAATAATTCACTCAGGGCATGTGATGCAACCGGGATTGACCACATCTACACCCAGAGCTGGTTGAGACATAAGGCTGGACACTTCAGGCTGATAGCATTGGTGAGTTTAGGTGAGCAAATGCACACCCTTTGAAGTCATACTGTATGGTACCTATTCCATGGGTCCCAACTCTTCAGGTTCAAGGGATTCTTACTCCAGCTAAAACATGCATGTGAAACCCACAGTATGGTCCACCGTGTTATGGGGAAATGATTTAAAATGCATCTCCCTTTTCGTATCCTGGTCCTCGGTTTCACCATTCCAGATGATTTACTAACAGTCTCCCTGCTTGGAGAGTCAGTGCCTTTAACCTCCTGTTTGGCACAGCTTGCAATTTCTGTGCAAGATGAACAGGAATAGGGAGAACCAATGAGAGACTAGCTGTAGGTGTCTGCACGGGCAAATGTAACGCTCATTTCCCACCAGGAAGAGGAATTTACCAAAGGCTCAGCATGCCCTGCCCGAAACAGATTAGGGCCTGAAGCAATCCTGCGGTTTTGTGCCCAGTTCACAAGAAAGCGAGTTGAAGAAAGGAGCTCAGGGGCACTGTAATTCACAAACCTGCAGAGTTATAAATGACAGCTATCCTCCAAAAATATATTGAAGTAAGCCTGCGAAGGGGACTTGAAAGCGGGGCAGAATTTCAGGAAAACGATTGCAGGGGGTAGACTGGAATTGCCCTGAAAGCATAGGAAAAGAGGCAGAACGTCGACAATGATGCACTTGGCCAAAAAGGGCGTATGCGTTTTTTCCTGAATATATTCAGGAAAAAACGCATACGCCCTTTTTGGCCAACCAAGCAAGCCTGTAAAGGAAATCTGCACTACAATGAAGTCTCACTGCCCCCCGGGCAAGAGGGCCATCTGAAAAAAGTGTAAAATCCAGAAAGGTAGGACAGGATATGGAGAACAGGGAGCCTTGTTATGCTGATTGGCAGGATGTAAATTGCCAGCAGCCAGCCTGGAGAAGTGTATGGTGTTTCCTGAAACACATAAGAAACAAAGCAACACAGTCTATGGCACTTCCACTTATGGTCCTATAGCTTACGGAAATTAAAATCAAAAACAGACAGCCACCCCAATATTTGGGACGGCTGTGTTCACAAGAAGCTCGTCTACAGTAACAGGTAAATATCCCAGAAAGCAAAATATGGATAAAGAAGTTGTGGCACGTACGTACAATGCAATATCACTCAGCAATGAAATCTGTGTCATCAGGCCCGTAGCGGCATAGTGAGTGGATGCAGGTACGGTGATTCTACGTGAACTACGTCACACAGAAAAAGAAACATCATAAGATATCACTAATACACGGAATGTAAACTTGACTACACATGAACTGAATTACAAAACAGAACAGGGTCTCAAATTTAGAAAACCAACTAGTGCTTGCTTATGGGGAAAGGTGCGTTGGGGTGCTTCATAAACCAGAGACTGAAATTAGCACAGATAACTTTCCATAAGCCAAATATGTAATAGACAAGACCTACTCCTTGCTCAACGAAATGGACCCAACACCACATATTCAACGCCTAGGAATATACCTGACTAGGAAGAATCTTAAAACCCATGGATATATATGTCTCCGTAAGAGAATCAAGCGTGTGTACAGCGGCATAAACGCAGCAGTAAAAATCCGATAAATCCCATTATCAAAATAAATTTCAAAAAAAAATCATAAAGACAGTGAAATAGAGAGCAATTCTTAAATAATTCACTCAGGGCATGTGATGCAACCGGGATTTAACACATCTACACCCAGAGCTGGTTGAGACATAAGGCTGGACACTTCAGGCTGATAGCATTGGTGAGTTTCGGTGAGCAAATGCAGACCCTTTGAAGTCATACTGCATGGTACCCATTCCATGGGTCCCAACTCTCCAGGTTCAAGGGATTCTTCCTCCAGCTAAAACATGCATGGGAAACCAAGAGTATCGTCCACCATGTGATTGGGAAATGATTTAAAATGCATCTCAGTTTTCGTATCCTGGTCCTCGGGTTCACCATTCCAGATGCTTTACTAACACTCTCCCCGCTTGGAGAGTCAGTGCCTTTAACCTCCTCTTTGGCACAGCTTGCAATTTCTGTGCAAAATGAACAGGAATAGGGAGAACCAATGAGAGACTAGCTGTAGGTGTCTGCACGGGCAAATGTAACGCTCATTTCCCACCAGGAAGAGGAATTAAACAAAGGCTCAGTGTGCCCTGCTGGAAACAGATTAGGGCCTGAAGCAATCCTGCGGTTTTGTGCCCAGCTCACAAGAAAGCGAGTTGAAGAAAGGAGCTCAGGGGCACTGTAATTCACAAACCTGCAGAGTTATAAATGACAGCTTTCCTCCAAAAATATATTGAAGTAAGCCTGCGAAGGGGACTTGAAAGCGGGGCAGAATTTCAGGAAAACGATTGCAGGGGGTAGACTGGAATTGCCCTGAAAGCATAGGAAAAGAGGCAGAACGTCGACAATGATGCACTTGGCCAAAAAGGGCGTATGCGTTTTTTCCTGAATATATTCAGGAAAAAACGCATACGCCCTTTTTGGCCAACCAAGCAAGCCTGTAAAGGAAATCTGAAGTACAAGGAAGTCTCACTGCCCCCCGGGCAAGAGGGCCATCTGAAAAAAGTGTAAAATCCAGAAAGGTAGGACAGGATATGGAGAACAGGGAGCCTTGTTATGCTGATTGGCAGGATGTAAATTGCCAGCAGCCAGCCTGGAGAAGTGTATGGTGTTTCCTGAAACACATAAGAAACAAAGCAACACAGCCTATGGCACTTCCACTTATGGTCCTATAGCTTACGGAAATTAAAATCAAAAACAGACAGCCACCCCAATATTTGGGACGGCTGTGTTCACAAGAAGCTCGTCTACAGTAACAGGTAAATATCCCAGAAAGCAAAATATGGATAAAGAAGTTGTGGCACGTACGTACAATGCAATATCACTCAGCAATGAAATCTGTGTCATCAGGCCCGTAGCGGCATAGTGAGTGGATGCAGGTACGGTGATTCTACGTGAACTACGTCACACAGAAAAAGAAACATCATAAGATATCACTAATACACGGAATGTAAACTTGACTACACATGAACTGAATTACAAAACAGAACAGGGTCTCAAATTTAGAAAACCAACTAGTGCTTGCTTATGGGGAAAGGTGCGTTGGGGTGCTTCATAAACCAGAGACTGAAATTAGCACAGATAACTTTCCATAAGCCAAATATGTAATAGACAAGACCTACTCCTTGCTCAACGAAATGGACCCAACACCACATATTCAACGCCTAGGAATATACCTGACTAGGAAGAATCTTAAAACCCATGGATATATATGTCTCCGTAAGAGAATCAAGCGTGTGTACAGCGGCATAAACGCAGCAGTGAAAATCCGATAAATCCCATTATCAAAATAAATTTCAAAAAAAAATCATAAAGACAGTGAAATAGAGAGCAATTCTTAAATAATTCACTCAGGGCATGTGATGCAACCGGGATTTAACACATCTACACCCAGAGCTGGTTGAGACATAAGGCTGGACACTTCAGGCTGATAGCATTGGTGAGTTTCGGTGAGCAAATGCAGACCCTTTGAAGTCATACTGCATGGTACCCATTCCATGGGTCCCAACTCTCCAGGTTCAAGGGATTCTTCCTCCAGCTAAAACATGCATGGGAAACCAAGAGTATCGTCCACCATGTGATTGGGAAATGATTTAAAATGCATCTCAGTTTTCGTATCCTGGTCCTCGGGTTCACCATTCCAGATGCTTTACTAACACTCTCCCCGCTTGGAGAGTCAGTGCCTTTAACCTCCTCTTTGGCACAGCTTGCAATTTCTGTGCAAAATGAACAGGAATAGGGAGAACCAATGAGAGACTAGCTGTAGGTGTCTGCACGGGCAAATGTAACGCTCATTTCCCACCAGGAAGAGGAATTAAACAAAGGCTCAGTGTGCCCTGCTGGAAACAGATTAGGGCCTGAAGCAATCCTGCGGTTTTGTGCCCAGCTCACAAGAAAGCGAGTTGAAGAAAGGAGCTCAGGGGCACTGTAATTCACAAACCTGCAGAGTTATAAATGACAGCTTTCCTCCAAAAATATATTGAAGTAAGCCTGCGAAGGGGACTTGAAAGCGGGGCAGAATTTCAGGAAAACGATTGCAGGGGGTAGACTGGAATTGCCCTGAAAGCATAGGAAAAGAGGCAGAACGTCGACAATGATGCACTTGGCCAAAAAGGGCGTATGCGTTTTTTCCTGAATATATTCAGGAAAAAACGCATACGCCCTTTTTGGCCAACCAAGCAAGCCTGTAAATGAAATCTGCACTACAATGAAGTCTCACTGCCCCCCTGGCAAAAGGGCCATCTGAAAAAAGTGTAAAATCCAGAAAGGTAGGACAGGATATGGAGAACAGGGAGCCTTGTTATGCTGATTGGCAGGATGTAAATTGCCAGCAGCCACCCTGGAGAAGTGTATGGTGTTTCCTGAAACATGAAAGAAACAAAGCAACACAGCCTATGGCACTTCCACTTATGGTCCTATAGCTTACGGAAATTAAAATCAAAAACAGACAGCCACCCCAATATTTGAGACGGCTGTGTTCACAAGAAGCTCGTCTACAGTATCAGGTAAATATCCCAGAAAGCAAAAAATGGATAAAGAACTTGTGGCACGTACGTACAATGCAATATCACTCAGCAATGAAATCTGTGTCATCAGGCCCATAGCGGCATAGTGAGTGGATGCAGGTACGGTGATTCTACGTGAACTACGTCACACAGAAAAAGAAACATCATAAGATATCACGAATACACGGAATGTAAACTTGACTACACATGAACTGAATTACAAAATAGAAAAGGGTCTCAAATTTAGAAAACCAACTAGTGCTTGCTTATGGGGAAAGGTGCCTTGGGGTGCTGCATAAAACCAGAGACTGAAATTAGCACAGATAACTTTCCATAAGCCCAATATGTAATAGACAAGACCTACTCCTTGCTCAACGAAATGGACCCAACACCACATATTCAACGCCTAGGATTATACCTGACTAGGAAGAATCTTAAAACCCATGGATATATATGTCTCCGTAAGAGAATCAAGGGTGTGTACAGCGGCCGAAAGGCAGCAGTGAAAATCCGATAAATCCCATTATCAAAATAAATTTCGAAAACAAAACACAAAGACAGTGAAATAGAGAGCAATTCTTAAATAATTCACTCAGGGCATGTGATGCAACCGGGATTGACCACATCTACACCCAGAGCTGGTTGAGACATAAGGCTGGACACTTCAGGCTGATAGCATTGGTGAGTTTAGGTGAGCAAATGCACACCCTTTGAAGTCATACTGTATGGTACCTATTCCATGGGTCCCAACTCTTCAGGTTCAAGGGATTCTTCCTCCAGCTAAAACATGCATGTGAAACCCACAGTATGGTCCACCGTGTTATGGGGAAATGATTTAAAATGCATCTCAGTTTTCGTATCCTGGTCCTCGGGTTCACCATTCCAGATGATTTACTAACAGTCTCCCTGCTTGGAGAGTCAGTGCCTTTAACCTCCTGTTTGGCACAGCTTGCAATTTCTGTGCAAGATGAACAGGAATAGGGAGAACCAATGAGAGACTAGCTGTAGGTGTCTGCACGGGCAAATGTAATGCTCATTTCCCACCAGGAAGAGGAATTTACCAAAGGCTCAGCATGCCCTGCCCGAAACAGATTAGGGCCTGAAGCAATCCTGCGGTTTTGTGCCCAGTTCACAAGAAAGCGAGTTGAAGAAAGGAGCTCAGGGGCACTGTAATTCACAAACCTGCAGAGTTATAAATGACAGCTATCCTCCAAAAATATATTGAAGTAAGCCTGCGAAGGGGACTTGAAAGCGGGGCAGAATTTCAGGAAAACGATTGCAGGGGGTAGACTGGAATTGCCCTGAAAGCATAGGAAAAGAGGCAGAACGTCGACAATGATGCACTTGGCCAAAAAGGGCGTATGCGTTTTTTCCTGAATATATTCAGGAAAAAACGCATACGCCCTTTTTGGCCAACCAAGCAAGCCTGTAAAGGAAATCTGCACTACAATGAAGTCTCACTGCCCCCCGGGCAAGAGGGCCATCTGAAAAAAGTGTAAAATCCAGAAAGGTAGGACAGGATATGGAGAACAGGGAGCCTTGTTATGCTGATTGGCAGGATGTAAATTGCCAGCAGCCAGCCTGGAGAAGTGTATGGTGTTTCCTGAAACACATAAGAAACAAAGCAACACAGTCTATGGCACTTCCACTTATGGTCCTATAGCTTTCGGAAATTAAAATCAAAAACAGACAGCCACCCCAATATTTGGGACGGCTGTGTTCACAAGAAGCTCGTCTACAGTAACAGGTAAATATCCCAGAAAGCAAAATATGGATAAAGAAGTTGTGGCACGTACGTACAATGCAATATCACTCAGCAATGAAATCTGTGTCATCAGGCCCGTAGCGGCATAGTGAGTGGATGCAGGTACGGTGATTCTACGTGAACTACGTCACACAGAAAAAGAAACATCATAAGATATCACTAATACACGGAATGTAAACTTGACTACACATGAACTGAATTACAAAACAGAACAGGGTCTCAAATTTAGAAAACCTACTAGTGCTTGCTTATGGGGAAAGGTGCGTTGGGGTGCTTCATAAAACCAGAGACTGAAATTAGCACAGATAACTTTCCATAAGCCAAATATGTAATAGACAAGACCTACTCCTTGCTCAACGAAATGGACCCAACACCACATATTCAACGCCTAGGAATATACCTGACTAGGAAGAATCTTAAAACCCATGGATATATATGTCTCCGTAAGAGAATCAAGCGTGTGTACAGCGGCATAAACGCAGCAGTGAAAATCCGATAAATCCCATTATCAAAATAAATTTCAAAAAAAAATCATAAAGACAGTGAAATAGAGAGCAATTCTTAAATAATTCACTCAGGGCATGTGATGCAACCGGGATTTAACACATCTACACCCAGAGCTGGTTGAGACATAAGGCTGGACACTTCAGGCTGATAGCATTGGTGAGTTTCGGTGAGCAAATGCAGACCCTTTGAAGTCATACTGCATGGAACCCATTCCATGGGTCCCAACTCTCCAGGTTCAAGGGATTCTTCCTCCAGCTAAAACATGCATGGGAAACCAAGAGTATCGTCCACCATGTGATTGGGAAATGATTTAAAATGCATCTCAGTTTTCGTATCCTGGTCCTCGGGTTCACCATTCCAGATGCTTTACTAACACTCTCCCCGCTTGGAGAGTCAGTGCCTTTAACCTCCTCTTTGGCACAGCTTGCAATTTCTGTGCAAGATGAACAGGAATAGGGAGAACCAATGAGAGACTAGCTGTAGGTGTCTGCACGGGCAAATGTAACGCTCATTGCCCACCAGGAAGAGGAATTAAACAAAGGCTCAGCATGCCCTGCCCGAAACAGATTAGGGCCTGAAGCAATCCTGCGGTTTTGTGCCCAGCTCACAAGAAAGCGAGTTGAAGAAAGGAGCTCAGGGGCACTGTAATTCACAAACCTGCAGAGTTATAAATGACAGCTTTCCTCCAAAAATATATTGAAGTAAGCCTGCGAAGGGGACTTGAAAGCGGGGCAGAATTTCAGGAAAACGATTGCAGGGGGTAGACTGGAATTGCCCTGAAAGCATAGGAAAAGAGGCAGAACGTCGACAATGATGCACTTGGCCAAAAAGGGCGTATGTGTTTTTTCCTGAATATATTCAGGAAAAAACGCATACGCCCTTTTTGGCCAACCAAGCAAGCCTGTAAATGAAATCTGCACTACAATGAAGTCTCACTGCCCCCCTGGCAAAAGGGCCATCTGAAAAAAGTGTAAAATCCAGAAAGGTAGGACAGGATATGGAGAACAGGGAGCCTTGTTATGCTGATTGGCAGGATGTAAATTGCCAGCAGCCACCCTGGAGAAGTGTATGGTGTTTCCTGAAACACGAAAGAAACAAAGCAACACAGCCTATGGCACTTCCACTTATGGTCCTATAGCTTACGGAAATTAAAATCAAAAACAGACAGCCACCCCAATATTTGAGACGGCTGTGTTCACAAGAAGCTCGTCTACAGTATCAGGTAAATATCCCAGAAAGCAAAAAATGGATAAAGAACTTGTGGCACGTACGTACAATGCAATATCACTCAGCAATGAAATCTGTGTCATCAGGCCCATAGCGGCATAGAGAGTGGATGCAGGTACGGTGATTCTACATGAACTACGTCACACAGAAAAAGAAACATCATAAGATATCACGAATACACGGAATGTAAACTTGACTACACATGAACTGAATTACAAAATAGAAAAGGGTCTCAAATTTAGAAAACCAACTAGTGCTTGCTTATGGGGAAAGGTGCCTTGGGGTGCTGCATAAAACCAGAGACTGAAATTAGCACAGATAACTTTCCATAAGCCCAATATGTAATAGACAAGACCTACTCCTTGCTCAACGAAATGGACCCAACACCACATATTCAACGCCTAGGAATATACCTGACTAGGAAGAATCTTAAAACCCATGGATATATATGTCTCCGTAAGAGAATCAAGGGTGTGTACAGCGGCCGAAAGGCAGCAGTGAAAATCCGATAAATCCCATTATCAAAATAAATTTCGAAAACAAAACACAAAGACAGTGAAATAGAGAGCAATTCTTAAATAATTCACTCAGGGCATGTGATGCAACCGGGATTGACCACATCTACACCCAGAGCTGGTTGAGACATAAGGCTGGACACTTCAGGCTGATAGCATTGGTGAGTTTAGGTGAGCAAATGCACACCCTTTGAAGTCATACTGTATGGTACCTATTCCATGGGTCCCAACTCTTCAGGTTCAAGGGATTCTTCCTCCAGCTAAAACATGCATGTGAAACCCACAGTATGGTCCACCGTGTTATGGGGAAATGATTTAAAATGCATCTCAGTTTTCGTATCCTGGTCCTCGGGTTCACCATTCCAGATGATTTACTAACAGTCTCCCTGCTTGGAGAGTCAGTGCCTTTAACCTCCTGTTTGGCACAGCTTGCAATTTCTGTGCAAGATGAACAGGAATAGGGAGAACCAATGAGAGACTACCTGTAGGTGTCTGCACGGGCAAATGTAACGCTCATTTCCCACCAGGAAGAGGAATTTACCAAAGGCTCAGCATGCCCTGCCCGAAACAGATTAGGGCCTGAAGCAATCCTGCGGTTTTGTGCCCAGTTCACAAGAAAGCGAGTTGAAGAAAGGAGCTCAGGGGCACTGTAATTCACAAACCTGCAGAGTTATAAATGACAGCTATCCTCCAAAAATATATTGAAGTAAGCCTGCGAAGGGGACTTGAAAGCGGGGCAGAATTTCAGGAAAACGATTGCAGGGGGTAGACTGGAATTGCCCTGAAAGCATAGGAAAAGAGGCAGAACGTCGACAATGATGCACTTGGCCAAAAAGGGCGTATGCGTTTTTTCCTGAATATATTCAGGAAAAAACGCATACGCCCTTTTTGGCCAACCAAGCAAGCCTGTAAAGGAAATCTGCACTACAATGAAGTCTCACTGCCCCCCGGGCAAGAGGGCCATCTGAAAAAAGTGTAAAATCCAGAAAGGTAGGACAGGATATGGAGAACAGGGAGCCTTGTTATGCTGATTGGCAGGATGTAAATTGCCAGCAGCCAGCCTGGAGAAGTGTATGGTGTTTCCTGAAACACATAAGAAACAAAGCAACACAGTCTATGGCACTTCCACTTATGGTCCTATAGCTTACGGAAATTAAAATCAAAAACAGACAGCCACCCCAATATTTGGGACGGCTGTGTTCACAAGAAGCTCGTCTACAGTAACAGGTAAATATCCCAGAAAGCAAAATATGGATAAAGAAGTTGTGGCACGTACGTACAATGCAATATCACTCAGCAATGAAATCTGTGTCATCAGGCCCGTAGCGGCATAGTGAGTGGATGCAGGTACGGTGATTCTACGTGAACTACGTCACACAGAAAAAGAAACATCATAAGATATCACTAATACACGGAATGTAAACTTGACTACACATGAACTGAATTACAAAACAGAACAGGGTCTCAAATTTAGAAAACCAACTAGTGCTTGCTTATGGGGAAAGGTGCGTTGGGGTGCTTCATAAAACCAGAGACTGAAATTAGCACAGATAACTTTCCATAAGCCAAATATGTAATAGACAAGACCTACTCCTTGCTCAACGAAATGGACCCAACACCACATATTCAACGCCTAGGAATATACCTGACTAGGAAGAATCTTAAAACCCATGGATATATATGTCTCCGTAAGAGAATCAAGCGTGTGTACAGCGGCATAAACGCAGCAGTGAAACTCCGATAAATCCCATTATCAAAATAAATTTCAAAAAAAAATCATAAAGACAGTGAAATAGAGAGCAATTCTTAAATAATTCACTCAGGGCATGTGATGCAACCGGGATTTAACACATCTACACCCAGAGCTGGTTGAGACATAAGGCTGGACACTTCAGGCTGATAGCATTGGTGAGTTTCGGTGAGCAAATGCAGACCCTTTGAAGTCATACTGCATGTTACCCATTCCATGGGTCCCAACTCTCCAGGTTCAAGGGATTCTTCCTCCTGCTAAAACATGCATGGGAAACCAAGAGTATCGTCCACCATGTGATTGGGAAATGATTTAAAATGCATCTCAGTTTTCGTATCCTGGTCCTCGGGTTCACCATTCCAGATGCTTTACTAACACTCTCCCCGCTTGGAGAGTCAGTGCCTTTAACCTCCTCTTTGGCACAGCTTGCAATTTCTGTGCAAGATGAACAGGAATAGGGAGAACCAATGAGAGACTAGCTGTAGGTGTCTGCACGGGCAAATGTAACGCTCATTGCCCACCAGGAAGAGGAATTAAACAAAGGCTCAGTGTGCCCTGCTGGAAACAGATTAGGGCCTGAAGCAATCCTGCGGTTTTGTGCCCAGCTCACAAGAAAGCGAGTTGAAGAAAGGAGCTCAGGGGCACTGTAATTCACAAACCTGCAGAGTTATAAATGACAGCTTTCCTCCAAAAATATATTGAAGTAAGCCTGCGAAGGGGACTTGAAAGTGGGGCAGAATTTCAGGAAAACGATTGCAGGGGGTAGACTGGAATTGCCCTGAAAGCATAGGAAAAGAGGCAGAACGTCGACAATGATGCACTTGGCCAAAAAGGGCGTATGCGTTTTTTCCTGAATATATTCAGGAAAAAACGCATACGCCCTTTTTGGCCAACCAAGCAAGCCTGTAAATGAAATCTGCACTACAATGAAGTCTCACTGCCCCCCTGGCAAAAGGGCCATCTGAAAAAAGTGTAAAATCCAGAAAGGTAGGACAGGATATGGAGAACAGGGAGCCTTGTTATGCTGATTGGCAGGATGTAAATTGCCAGCAGCCACCCTGGAGAAGTGTATGGTGTTTCCTGAAACACGAAAGAAACAAAGCAACACAGCCTATGGCACTTCCACTTATGGTCCTATAGCTTACGGAAATTAAAATCAAAAACAGACAGCCACCCCAATATTTGAGACGGCTGTGTTCACAAGAAGCTCGTCTACAGTATCAGGTAAATATCCCAGAAAGCAAAAAATGGATAAAGAACTTGTGGCACGTACGTACAATGCAATATCACTCAGCAATGAAATCTGTGTCATCAGGCCCATAGCGGCATAGTGAGTGGATGCAGGTACGGTGATTCTACGTGAACTACGTCACACAGAAAAAGAAACATCATAAGATATCACGAATACACGGAATGTAAACTTGACTACACATGAACTGAATTACAAAATAGAAAAGGGTCTCAAATTTAGAAAACCAACTAGTGCTTGCTTATGGGGAAAGGTGCCTTGGGGTGCTGCATAAAACCAGAGACTGAAATTAGCACAGATAACTTTCCATAAGCCCAATATGTAATAGACAAGACCTACTCCTTGCTCAACGAAATGGACCCAACACCACATATTCAACGCCTAGGAATATACCTGACTAGGAAGAATCTTAAAACCCATGGATATATATGTCTCCGTAAGAGAATCAAGGGTGTGTACAGCGGCCGACAGGCAGCAGTGAAAATCCGATAAATCCCATTATCAAAATAAATTTCGAAAACAAAACACAAAGACAGTGAAATAGAGAGCAATTCTTAAATAATTCACTCAGGGCATGTGATGCAACCGGGATTGACCACATCTACACCCAGAGCTGGTTGAGACATAAGGCTGGACACTTCAGGCTGATAGCATTGGTGAGTTTAGGTGAGCAAATGCACACCCTTTGAAGTCATACTGTATGGTACCTATTCCATGGGTCCCAACTCTTCAGGTTCAAGGGATTCTTCCTCCAGCTAAAACATGCATGTGAAACCCACAGTATGGTCCACCGTGTTATGGGGAAATGATTTAAAATGCATCTCAGTTTTCGTATCCTGGTCCTCGGGTTCACCATTCCAGATGATTTACTAACAGTCTCCCTGCTTGGAGAGTCAGTGCCTTTAACCTCCTGTTTGGCACAGCTTGCAATTTCTGTGCAAGATGAACAGGAATAGGGAGAACCAATGAGAGACTAGCTGTAGGTGTCTGCACGGGCAAATGTAACGCTCATTTCCCACCAGGAAGAGGAATTTACCAAAGGCTCAGCATGCCCTGCCCGAAACAGATTAGGGCCTGAAGCAATCCTGCGGTTTTGTGCCCAGTTCACAAGAAAGCGAGTTGAAGAAAGGAGCTCAGGGGCACTGTAATTCACAAACCTGCAGAGTTATAAATGACAGCTATCCTCCAAAAATATATTGAAGTAAGCCTGCGAAGGGGACTTGAAAGCGGGGCAGAATTTCAGGAAAACGATTGCAGGGGGTAGACTGGAATTGCCCTGAAAGCATAAGAAAAGAGGCAGAACGTCGACAATGATGCACTTGGCCAAAAAGGGCGTATGCGTTTTTACCTGAATATATTCCGGAAAAAACGCATACGCCCTTTTTGGCCAACCAAGCAAGCCTGTAAATGAAATCTGCACTACAATGAAGTCTCACTGCCCCCCGGGCAAGAGGGCCATCTGAAAAAAGTGTAAAATCCAGAAAGGTAGGACAGGATATGGAGAACAGGGAGCCTTGTTATGCTGATTGGCAGGATGTAAATTGCCAGCAGCCAGCCTGGAGAAGTGTATGGTGTTTCCTGAAACACATAAGAAACAAAGCAACACAGTCTATGGCACTTCCACTTATGGTCCTATAGCTTACGGAAATTAAAATCAAAAACAGACAGCCACCCCAATATTTGGGACGGCTGTGTTCACAAGAAGCTCGTCTACAGTAACAGGTAAATATCCCAGAAAGCAAAATATGGATAAAGAAGTTGTGGCACGTACGTACAATGCAATATCACTCAGCAATGAAATCTGTGTCATCAGGCCCGTAGCGGCATAGTGAGTGGATGCAGGTACGGTGATTCTACGTGAACTACGTCACACAGAAAAAGAAACATCATAAGATATCACTAATACACGGAATGTAAACTTGACTACACATGAACTGAATTACAAAACAGAACAGGGTCTCAAATTTAGAAAACCAACTAGTGCTTGCTTATGGGGAAAGGTGCGTTGGGGTGCTTCATAAAACCAGAGACTGAAATTAGCACAGATAACTTTCCATAAGCCAAATATGTAATAGACAAGACCTACTCCTTGCTCAACGAAATGGACCCAACACCACATATTCAACGCCTAGGAATATACCTGACTAGGAAGAATCTTAAAACCCATGGATATATATGTCTCCGTAAGAGAATCAAGCGTGTGTACAGCGGCATAAACGCAGCAGTGAAAATCCGATAAATCCCATTATCAAAATAAATTTCAAAAAAAAATCATAAAGACAGTGAAATAGAGAGCAATTCTTAAATAATTCACTCAGGGCATGTGATGCAACCGGGATTTAACACATCTACACCCAGAGCTGGTTGAGACATAAGGCTGGACACTTCAGGCTGATAGCATTGGTGAGTTTCGGTGAGCAAATGCAGACCCTTTGAAGTCATACTGCATGGTACCCATTCCATGGGTCCCAACTCTCCAGGTTCAAGGGATTCTTCCTCCAGCTAAAACATGCATGGGAAACCAAGAGTATCGTCCACCATGTGATTGGGAAATGATTTAAAATGCATCTCAGTTTTCGTATCCTGGTCCTCGGGTTCACCATTCCAGATGCTTTACTAACACTCTCCCCGCTTGGAGAGTCAGTGCCTTTAACCTCCTCTTTGGCACAGCTTGCAATTTCTGTGCAAAATGAACAGGAATAGGGAGAACCAATGAGAGACTAGCTGTAGGTGTCTGCACGGGCAAATGTAACGCTCATTGCCCACCAGGAAGAGGAATTAAACAAAGGCTCAGTGTGCCCTGCTGGAAACAGATTAGGGCCTGAAGCAATCCTGCGGTTTTGTGCCCAGCTCACAAGAAAGCGAGTTGAAGAAAGGAGCTCAGGGGCACTGTAATTCACAAACCTGCAGAGTTATAAATGACAGCTTTCCTCCAAAAATATATTGAAGTAAGCCTGCGAAGGGGACTTGAAAGCGGGGCAGAATTTCAGGAAAACGATTGCAGGGGGTAGACTGGAATTGCCCTGAAAGCATAGGAAAAGAGGCAGAACGTCGACAATGATGCACTTGGCCAAAAAGGGCGTATGCGTTTTTTCCTGAATATATTCAGGAAAAAACGCATACGCCCTTTTTGGCCAACCAAGCAAGCCTGTAAATGAAATCTGCACTACAATGAAGTCTCACTGCCCCCCTGGCAAAAGGGCCATCTGAAAAAAGTGTAAAATCCAGAAAGGTAGGACAGGATATGGAGAACAGGGAGCCTTGTTATGCTGATTGGCAGGATGTAAATTGCCAGCAGCCACCCTGGAGAAGTGTATGGTGTTTCCTGAAACACGAAAGAAACAAAGCAACACAGCCTATGGCACTTCCACTTATGGTCCTATAGCTTACGGAAATTAAAATCAAAAACAGACAGCCACCCCAATATTTGAGACGGCTGTGTTCACAAGAAGCTCGTCTACAGTATCAGGTAAATATCCCAGAAAGCAAAAAATGGATAAAGAACTTGTGGCACGTACGTACAATGCAATATCACTCAGCAATGAAATCTGTGTCATCAGGCCCATAGCGGCATAGTGAGTGGATGCAGGTACGGTGATTCTACGTGAACTACGTCACACAGAAAAAGAAACATCATAAGATATCACGAATACACGGAATGTAAACTTGACTACACATGAACTGAATTTCAAAACAGAACAGGGCCTCAAATTTAGAAAACCAACTAGTGCTTGCTTATGGGGAAAGGTGCCTTGGGGTGCTGCATAAAACCAGAGACTGAAATTAGCACAGATAACTTTCCATAAGCCCAATATGTAATAGACAAGACCTACTCCTTGCTCAACGAAATGGACCCAACACCACATATTCAACGCCTAGGAATATACCTGACTAGGAAGAATCTTAAAACCCATGGATATATATGTCTCCGTAAGAGAATCAAGGGTGTGTACAGCGGCCGAAAGGCAGCAGTGAAAATCCGATAAATCCCATTATCAAAATAAATTTCGAAAACAAAACACAAAGACAGTGAAATAGAGAACAATTCTTAAATAATTCACTCAGGGCATGTGATGCAACCGGGATTGACCACATCTACACCCAGAGCTGGTTGAGACATAAGGCTGGACACTTCAGGCTGATAGCATTGGTGAGTTTAGGTGAGCAAATGCACACCCTTTGAAGTCATACTGTATGGTACCCATTCCATGGGTCCCAACTCTTCAGGTTCAAGGGATTCTTCCTCCAGCTAAAACATGCATGTGAAACCCACAGTATGGTCCACCGTGTTATGGGGAAATGATTTAAAATGCATCTCAGTTTTCGTATCCTGGTCCTCGGGTTCACCATTCCAGATGATTTACTAACAGTCTCCCTGCTTGGAGAGTCAGTGCCTTTAACCTCCTGTTTGGCACAGCTTGCAATTTCTGTGCAAGATGAACAGGAATAGGGAGAACCAATGAGAGACTAGCTGTAGGTGTCTGCACGGGCAAATGGAACGCTCATTTCCCACCAGGAAGAGGAATTTACCAAAGGCTCAGCATGCCCTGCCCGAAACAGATTAGGGCCTGAAGCAATCCTGCGGTTTTGTGCCCAGTTCACAAGAAAGCGAGTTGAAGAAAGGAGCTCAGGGGCACTGTAATTCACAAACCTGCAGAGTTATAAATGACAGCTATCCTCCAAAAATATATTGAAGTAAGCCTGCGAAGGGGACTTGAAAGCGGGGCAGAATTTCAGGAAAACGATTGCAGGGGGTAGACTGGAATTGCCCTGAAAGCATAGGAAAAGAGGCAGAACGTCGACAATGATGCACTTGGCCAAAAAGGGCGTATGCGTTTTTTCCTGAATATATTCAGGAAAAAACGCATACGCCCTTTTTGGCCAACCAAGCAAGCCTGTAAAGGAAATCTGCACTACAATGAAGTCTCACTGCCCCCCTGGCAAAAGGGCCATCTGAAAAAAGTGTAAAGTCCAGAAAGGTAGGACAGGATATGGAGAACAGGGAGCCTTGTTATGCTGATTGGCAGGATGTAAATTGCCAGCAGCCACCCTGGAGAAGTGTATGGTGTTTCCTGAAACACGAAAGAAACAAAGCAACACAGCCTATGGCACTTCCACTTATGGTCCTATAGCTTTCGGAAATTAAAATCAAAAACAGACAGCCACCCCAATATTTGGGACGGCTGTGTTCACAAGAAGCTCGTCTACAGTAACAGGTAAATATCCCAGAAAGCAAAATATGGATAAAGAAGTTGTGGCACGTACGTACAATGCAATATCACTCAGCAATGAAATCTGTGTCATCAGGCCCGTAGCGGCATAGTGAGTGGATGCAGGTACGGTGATTCTACGTGAACTACGTCACACAGAAAAAGAAACATCATAAGATATCACTAATACACGGAATGTAAACTTGACTACACATGAACTGAATTACAAAACAGAACAGGGTCTCAAATTTAGAAAACCAACTAGTGCTTGCTTATGGGGAAAGGTGCCTTGGGGTGCTGCATAAACCAGAGACTGAAATTAGCACAGATAACTTTCCATAAGCCAAATATATAATAGACAAGACCTACTCCTTGCTCAACGAAATGGACCCAACACCACATATTCAACGCCTAGGAATATACCTGACTAGGAAGAATCTTAAAACCCATGGATATATATGTCTCCGTAAGAGAATCAAGGGTGTGTACAGCGGCCGAAAGGCAGCAGTGAAAATCCGATAAATCCCATTATCAAAATAAATTTCGAAAACAAAACACAAAGACAGTGAAATAGAGAGCAATTCTTAAATAATTCACTCAGGGCATGTGATGCAACCGGGATTGACCACATCTACACCCAGAGCTGGTTGAGACATAAGGCTGGACACTTCAGGCTGATAGCATTGGTGAGTTTAGGTGAGCAAATGCACACCCTTTGAAGTCATACTGTATGGTACCTATTCCATGGGTCCCAACTCTTCAGGTTCAAGGGATTCTTCCTCCAGCTAAAACATGCATGTGAAACCCACAGTATGGTCCACCGTGTTATGGGGAAATGATTTAAAATGCATCTCAGTTTTCGTATCCTGGTCCTCGGGTTCACCATTCCAGATGATTTACTAACAGTCTCCCTGCTTGGAGAGTCAGTGCCTTTAACCTCCTGTTTGGCACAGCTTGCAATTTCTGTGCAAGATGAACAGGAATAGGGAGAACCAATGAGAGACTAGCTGTAGGTGTCTGCACGGGCAAATGGAACGCTCATTTCCCACCAGGAAGAGGAATTTACCAAAGGCTCAGCATGCCCTGCCCGAAACAGATTAGGGCCTGAAGCAATCCTGCGGTTTTGTGCCCAGTTCACAAGAAAGCGAGTTGAAGAAAGGAGCTCAGGGGCACTGTAATTCACAAACCTGCAGAGTTATAAATGACAGCTATCCTCCAAAAATATATTGAAGTAAGCCTGCGAAGGGGACTTGAAAGCGGGGCAGAATTTCAGGAAAACGATTGCAGGGGGTAGACTGGAATTGCCCTGAAAGCATAGGAAAAGAGGCAGAACGTCGACAATGATGCACTTGGCCAAAAAGGGCGTATGCGTTTTTTCCTGAATATATTCAGGAAAAAACGCATACGCCCTTTTTGGCCAACCAAGCAAGCCTGTAAAGGAAATCTGCACTACAATGAAGTCTCACTGCCCCCCTGGCAAAAGGGCCATCTGAAAAAAGTGTAAAGTCCAGAAAGGTAGGACAGGATATGGAGAACAGGGAGCCTTGTTATGCTGATTGGCAGGATGTAAATTGCCAGCAGCCACCCTGGAGAAGTGTATGGTGTTTCCTGAAACATGAAAGAAACAAAGCAACACAGCCTATGGCACTTCCACTTATGGTCCTATAGCTTTCGGAAATTAAAATCAAAAACAGACAGCCACCCCAATATTTGGGACGGCTGTGTTCACAAGAAGCTCGTCTACAGTAACAGGTAAATATCCCAGAAAGCAAAATATGGATAAAGAAGTTGTGGCACGTACGTACAATGCAATATCACTCAGCAATGAAATCTGTGTCATCAGGCCCGTAGCGGCATAGTGAGTGGATGCAGGTACGGTGATTCTACGTGAACTACGTCACACAGAAAAAGAAACATCATAAGATATCACTAATACACGGAATGTAAACTTGACTACACATGAACTGAATTACAAAACAGAACAGGGTCTCAAATTTAGAAAACCAACTAGTGCTTGCTTATGGGGAAAGGTGCGTTGGGGTGCTTCATAAACCAGAGACTGAAATTAGCACAGATAACTTTCCATAAGCCAAATATGTAATAGACAAGACCTACTCCTTGCTCAACGAAATGGACCCAACACCACATATTCAACGCCTAGGAATATACCTGACTAGGAAGAATCTTAAAACCCATGGATATATATGTCTCCGTAAGAGAATCAAGCGTGTGTACAGCGGCATAAACGCAGCAGTGAAAATCCGATAAATCCCATTATCAAAATAAATTTCAAAAAAAAATCATAAAGACAGTGAAATAGAGAGCAATTCTTAAATAATTCACTCAGGGCATGTGATGCAACCGGGATTTAACACATCTACACCCAGAGCTGGTTGAGACATAAGGCTGGACACTTCAGGCTGATAGCATTGGTGAGTTTCGGTGAGCAAATGCAGACCCTTTGAAGTCATACTGCATGGTACCCATTCCATGGGTCCCAACTCTGCAGGTTCAAGGGATTCTTCCTCCAGCTAAAACATGCATGGGAAACCAAGAGTATCGTCCACCATGTGATTGGGAAATGATTTAAAATGCATCTCAGTTTTCGTATCCTGGTCCTCGGGTTCACCATTCCAGATGCTTTACTAACACTCTCCCCGCTTGGAGAGTCAGTGCCTTTAACCTCCTCTTTGGCACAGCTTGCAATTTCTGTGCAAAATGAACAGGAATAGGGAGAACCAATGAGAGACTAGCTGTAGGTGTCTGCACGGGCAAATGTAACGCTCATTGCCCACCAGGAAGAGGAATTAAACAAAGGCTCAGTGTGCCCTGCTGGAAACAGATTAGGGCCTGAAGCAATCCTGCGGTTTTGTGCCCAGCTCACAAGAAAGCGAGTTGAAGAAAGGAGCTCAGGGGCACTGTAATTCACAAACCTGCAGAGTTATAAATGACAGCTTTCCTCCAAAAATATATTGAAGTAAGCCTGCGAAGGGGACTTGAAAGCGGGGCAGAATTTCAGGAAAACGATTGCAGGGGGTAGACTGGAATTGCCCTGAAAGCATAGGAAAAGAGGCAGAACGTCGACAATGATGCACTTGGCCAAAAAGGGCGTATGCGTTTTTTCCTGAATATATTCAGGAAAAAACGCATACGCCCTTTTTGGCCAACCAAGCAAGCCTGTAAATGAAATCTGCACTACAATGAAGTCTCACTGCCCCCCTGGCAAAAGGGCCATCTGAAAAAAGTGTAAAATCCAGAAAGGTAGGACAGGATATGGAGAACAGGGAGCCTTG
Organism: Phocoena phocoena; assembly: GCF_963924675.1. Taxonomy (NCBI): domain Eukaryota; kingdom Metazoa; phylum Chordata; class Mammalia; order Artiodactyla; family Phocoenidae; genus Phocoena; species Phocoena phocoena. The sequence continues at coordinate 329,225 of NW_027077752.1, read as the reverse complement.
TTATGCTGATTGGCAGGATGTAAATTGCCAGCAGCCACCCTGGAGAAGTGTATGGTGTTTCCTGAAACACGAAAGAAACAAAGCAACACAGCCTATGGCACTTCCACTTTTGGTCCTATAGCTTACGGAAATTAAAATCAAAAACAGACAGCCACCCCAATATTTGAGACGGCTGTGTTCACAAGAAGCTCGTCTACAGTATCAGGTAAATATCCCAGAAAGCAAAAAATGGATAAAGAACTTGTGGCACGTACGTACAATGCAATATCACTCAGCAATGAAATCTGTGTCATCAGGCCCATAGCGGCATAGTGAGTGGATGCAGGTACGGTGATTCTACGTGAACTACGTCACACAGAAAAAGAAACATCATAAGATATCACGAATACACGGAATGTAAACTTGACTACACATGAACTGAATTACAAAATAGAAAAGGGTCTCAAATTTAGAAAACCAACTAGTGCTTGCTTATGGGGAAAGGTGCCTTGGGGTGCTGCATAAAACCAGAGACTGAAATTAGCACAGATAACTTTCCATAAGCCCAATATGTAATAGACAAGACCTACTCCTTGCTCAACGAAATGGACCCCACACCACATATTCAACGCCTAGGATTATACCTGACTAGGAAGAATCTTAAAACCCATGGATATATATGTCTCCGTAAGAGAATCAAGGGTGTGTACAGCGGCCGAAAGGCAGCAGTGAAAATCCGATAAATCCCATTATCAAAATAAATTTCGAAAACAAAACACAAAGACAGTGAAATAGAGAGCAATTCTTAAATAATTCACTCAGGGCATGTGATGCAACCGGGATTGACCACATCTACACCCAGAGCTGGTTGAGACATAAGGCTGGACACTTCAGGCTGATAGCATTGGTGAGTTTAGGTGAGCAAATGCACACCCTTTGAAGTCATACTGTATGGTACCTATTCCATGGGTCCCAACTCTTCAGGTTCAAGGGATTCTTCCTCCAGCTAAAACATGCATGTGAAACCCACAGTATGGTCCACCGTGTTATGGGGAAATGATTTAAAATGCATCTCCCTTTTCGTATCCTGGTCCTCGGGTTCACCATTCCAGATGATTTACTAACAGTCTCCCTGCTTGGAGAGTCAGTGCCTTTAACCTCCTGTTTGGCACAGCTTGCAATTTCTGTGCAAGATGAAGAGGAATAGGGAGAACCAATGAGAGACTAGCTGTAGGTGTCTGCACGGGCAAATGTAACGCCCATTTCCCACCAGGAAGAGGAATTTACCAAAGGCTCAGCATGCCCTGCCCGAAACAGATTAGGGCCTGAAGCAATCCTGCGGTTTTGTGCCCAGTTCACAAGAAAGCGAGTTGAAGAAAGGAGCTCAGGGGCACTGTAATTCACAAACCTGCAGAGTTATAAATGACAGCTATCCTCCAAAAATATATTGAAGTAAGCCTGCGAAGGGGACTTGAAAGCGGGGCAGAATTTCAGGAAAACGATTGCAGGGGGTAGACTGGAATTGCCCTGAAAGCATAGGAAAAGAGGCAGAACGTCGACAATGATGCACTTGGCCAAAAAGGGCGTATGCGTTTTTTCCTGAATATATTCAGGAAAAAACGCATACGCCCTTTTTGGCCAACCAAGAAAGCCTGTAAAGGAAATCTGCACTACAATGAAGTCTCACTGCCCCCCGGGCAAGAGGGCCATCTGAAAAAAGTGTAAAATCCAGAAAGGTAGGACAGTATATGGAGATCAGGGAGCCTTGTTATGCTGATTGGCAGGATGTAAATTGCCAGCAGCCAGCCTGGAGAAGTGTATGGTGTTTCCTGAAACACATAAGAAACAAAGCAACACAGTCTATGGCACTTCCACTTATGGTCCTATAGCTTACGGAAATTAAAATCAAAAACAGACAGCCACCCCAATATTTGGGACGGCTGTGTTCACAAGAAGCTCGTCTACAGTAACAGGTAAATATCCCAGAAAGCAAAATATGGATAAAGAAGTTGTGGCACGTACGTACAATGCAATATCACTCAGCAATGAAATCTGTGTCATCAGGCCCGTAGCGGCATAGTGAGTGGATGCAGGTACGGTGATTCTACGTGAACTACGTCACACAGAAAAAGAAACATCATAAGATATCACTAATACACGGAATGTAAACTTGACTACACATGAACTGAATTACAAAACAGAACAGGGTCTCAAATTTAGAAAACCAACTAGTGCTTGCTTATGGGGAAAGGTGCGTTGGGGTGCTTCATAAACCAGAGACTGAAATTAGCACAGATAACTTTCCGTAAGCCAAATATGTAATAGACAAGACCTACTCCTTGCTCAACGAAATGGACCCAACACCACATATTCAACGCCTAGGAATATACCTGACTAGGAAGAATCTTAAAACCCATGGATATATATGTCTCCGTAAGAGAATCAAGCGTGTGTACAGCGGCATAAACGCAGCAGTGAAAATCCGATAAATCCCATTATCAAAATAAATTTCAAAAAAAAATCATAAAGACAGTGAAATAGAGAGCAATTCTTAAATAATTCACTCAGGGCATGTGATGCAACCGGGATTTAACACATCTACACCCAGAGCTGGTTGAGACATAAGGCTGGACACTTCAGGCTGATAGCATTGGTGAGTTTCGGTGAGCAAATGCAGACCCTTTGAAGTCATACTGCATGGTACCCATTCCATGGGTCCCAACTCTCCAGGTTCAAGGGATTCTTCCTCCAGCTAAAACATGCATGGGAAACCAAGAGTATCGTCCACCATGTGATTGGGAAATGATTTAAAATGCATCTCAGTTTTCGTATCCTGGTCCTCGGGTTCACCATTCCAGATGCTTTACTAACACTCTCCCCGCTTGGAGAGTCAGTGCCTTTAACCTCCTCTTTGGCACAGCTTGCAATTTCTGTGCAAAATGAACAGGAATAGGGAGAACCAATGAGAGACTAGCTGTAGGTGTCTGCACGGGCAAATGTAACACTCATTGCCCACCAGGAAGAGGAATTAAACAAAGGCTCAGTGTGCCCTGCTGGAAACAGATTAGGGCCTGAAGCAATCCTGCGGTTTTGTGCCCAGCTCACAAGAAAGCGAGTTGAAGAAAGGAGCTCAGGGGCACTGTAATTCACAAACCTGCAGAGTTATAAATGACAGCTTTCCTCCAAAAATATATTGAAGTAAGCCTGCGAAGGGGACTTGAAAGCGGGGCAGAATTTCAGGAAAACGATTGCAGGGGGTAGACTGGAATTGCCCTGAAAGCATAGGAAAAGAGGCAGAACGTCGACAATGATGCACTTGGCCAAAAAGGGCGTATGCGTTTTTTCCTGAATATATTCAGGAAAAAACGCATACGCCCTTTTTGGCCAACCAAGCAAGCCTGTAAATGAAATCTGCACTACAATGAAGTCTCACTGCCCCCCTGGCAAAAGGGCCATCTGAAAAAAGTGTAAAATCCAGAAAGGTAGGACAGGATATGGAGAACAGGGAGCCTTGTTATGCTGATTGGCAGGATGTAAATTGCCAGCAGCCACCCTGGAGAAGTGTATGGTGTTTCCTGAAACACGAAAGAAACAAAGCAACACAGCCTATGGCACTTCCACTTATGGTCCTATAGCTTACGGAGATTAAAATCAAAAACAGACAGCCACCCCAATATTTGAGACGGCTGTGTTCACAAGAAGCTCGTCTACAGTATCAGGTAAATATCCCAGAAAGCAAAAAATGGATAAAGAACTTGTGGCACGTACGTACAATGCAATATCACTCAGCAATGAAATCTGTGTCATCAGGCCCATAGCGGCATAGTGAGTGGATGCAGGTACGGTGATTCTACGTGAACTACGTCACACAGAAAAAGAAACATCATAAGATATCACGAATACACGGAATGTAAACTTGACTACACATGAACTGAATTACAAAATAGAAAAGGGTCTCAAATTTAGAAAACCAACTAGTGCTTGCTTATGGGGAAAGGTGCCTTGGGGTGCTGCATAAAACCAGAGACTGAAATTAGCACAGATAACTTTCCATAAGCCCAATATGTAATAGACAAGACCTACTCCTTGCTCAACGAAATGGACCCAACACCACATATTCAACGCCTAGGAATATACCTGACTAGGAAGAATCTTAAAACCCATGGATATATATGTCTCCGTAAGAGAATCAAGGGTGTGTACAGCGGCCGAAAGGCAGCAGTGAAAATCCGATAAATCCCATTATCAAAATAAATTTCGAAAACAAAACACAAAGACAGTGAAATAGAGAGCAATTCTTAAATAATTCACTCAGGGCATGTGATGCAACCGGGATTGACCACATCTACACCCAGAGCTGGTTGAGACATAAGGCTGGACACTTCAGGCTGATAGCATTGGTGAGTTTAGGTGAGCAAATGCACACCCTTTGAAGTCATACTGTATGGTACCTATTCCATGGGTCCCAACTCTTCAGGTTCAAGGGATTCTTCCTCCAGCTAAAACATGCATGTGAAACCCACAGTATGGTCCACCGTGTTATGGGGAAATGATTTAAAATGCATCTCAGTTTTCGTATCCTGGTCCTCGGGTTCACCATTCCAGATGATTTACTAACAGTCTCCCTGCTTGGAGAGTCAGTGCCTTTAACCTCCTGTTTGGCACAGCTTGCAATTTCTGTGCAAGATGAACAGGAATAGGGAGAACCAATGAGAGACTAGCTGTAGGTGTCTGCACGGGCAAATGTAATGCTCATTTCCCACCAGGAAGAGGAATTTACCAAAGGCTCAGCATGCCCTGCCCGAAACAGATTAGGGCCTGAAGCAATCCTGCGGTTTTGTGCCCAGTTCACAAGAAAGCGAGTTGAAGAAAGGAGCTCAGGGGCACTGTAATTCACAAACCTGCAGAGTTATAAATGACAGCTATCCTCCAAAAATATATTGAAGTAAGCCTGCGAAGGGGACTTGAAAGCGGGGCAGAATTTCAGGAAAACGATTGCAGGGGGTAGACTGGAATTGCCCTGAAAGCATAGGAAAAGAGGCAGAACGTCGACAATGATGCACTTGGCCAAAAAGGGCGTATGCGTTTTTTCCTGAATATATTCAGGAAAAAACGCATACGCCCTTTTTGGCCAACCAAGCAAGCCTGTAAAGGAAATCTGCACTACAATGAAGTCTCACTGCCCCCCGGGGCAAGAGGGCCATCTGAAAAAAGTGTAAAATCCAGAAAGGTAGGACAGGATATGGAGAACAGGGAGCCTTGTTATGCTGATTGGCAGGATGTAAATTGCCAGCAGCCAGCCTGGAGAAGTGTATGGTGTTTCCTGAAACACATAAGAAACAAAGCAACACAGTCTATGGCACTTCCACTTATGGTCCTATAGCTTACGGAAATTAAAATCAAAAACAGACAGCCACCCCAATATTTGGGACGGCTGTGTTCCCAAGAAGCTCGTCTACAGTAACAGGTAAATATCCCAGAAAGCAAAATATGGATAAAGAAGTTGTGGCACGTACGTACAATGCAATATCACTCAGCAATGAAATCTGTGTCATCAGGCCCGTAGCGGCATAGTGAGTGGATGCAGGTACGGTGATTCTACGTGAACTACGTCACACAGAAAAAGAAACATCATAAGATATCACTAATACACGGAATGTAAACTTGACTACACATGAACTGAATTACAAAACAGAACAGGGTCTCAAATTTAGAAAACCAACTAGTGCTTGCTTATGGGGAAAGGTGCGTTGGGGTGCTTCATAAAACCAGAGACTGAAATTAGCACAGATAACTTTCCATAAGCCAAATATGTAATAGACAAGACCTACTCCTTGCTCAACGAAATGGACCCAACACCACATATTCAACGCCTAGGAATATACCTGACTAGGAAGAATCTTAAAACCCATGGATATATATGTCTCCGTAAGAGAATCAAGCGTGTGTACAGCGGCATAAACGCAGCAGTGAAAATCCGATAAATCCCATTATCAAAATAAATTTCAAAAAAAAATCATAAAGACAGTGAAATAGAGAGCAATTCTTAAATAATTCACTCAGGGCATGTGATGCAACCGGGATTGACCACATCTACACCCAGAGCTGGTTGAGACATAAGGCTGGACACTTCAGGCTGATAGCATTGGTGAGTTTCGGTGAGCAAATGCAGACCCTTTGAAGTCATACTGCATGGTACCCATTCCATGGGTCCCAACTCTCCAGGTTCAAGGGATTCTTCCTCCAGCTAAAACATGCATGGGAAACCAAGAGTATCGTCCACCATGTGATTGGGAAATGATTTAAAATGCATCTCAGTTTTCGTATCCTGGTCCTCGGGTTCACCATTCCAGATGCTTTACTAACACTCTCCCCGCTTGGAGAGTCAGTGCCTTTAACCTCCTCTTTGGCACAGCTTGCAATTTCTGTGCAAAATGAACAGGAATAGGGAGAACCAATGAGAGACTAGCTGTAGGTGTCTGCACGGGCAAATGTAACGCTCATTGCCCACCAGGAAGAGGAATTAAACAAAGGCTCAGTGTGCCCTGCTGGAAACAGATTAGGGCCTGAAGCAATCCTGCGGTTTTGTGCCCAGCTCACAAGAAAGCGAGTTGAAGAAAGGAGCTCAGGGGCACTGTAATTCACAAACCTGCAGAGTTATAAATGACAGCTTTCCTCCAAAAATATATTGAAGTAAGCCTGCGAAGGGGACTTGAAAGCGGGGCAGAATTTCAGGAAAACGATTGCAGGGGGTAGACTGGAATTGCCCTGAAAGCATAGGAAAAGAGGCAGAACGTCGACAATGATGCACTTGGCCAAAAAGGGCGTATGCGTTTTTTCCTGAATATATTCAGGAAAAAACGCATACGCCCTTTTTGGCCAACCAAGCAAGCCTGTAAATGAAATCTGCACTACAATGAAGTCTCACTGCCCCCCTGGCAAAAGGGCCATCTGAAAAAAGTGTAAAATCCAGAAAGGTAGGACAGGATATGGAGAACAGGGAGCCTTGTTATGCTGATTGGCAGGATGTAAATTGCCAGCAGCCACCCTGGAGAAGTGTATGGTGTTTCCTGAAACACGAAAGAAACAAAGCAACACAGCCTATGGCACTTCCACTTATGGTCCTATAGCTTACGGAAATTAAAATCAAAAACAGACAGCCACCCCAATATTTGAGACGGCTGTGTTCACAAGAAGCTCGTCTACAGTATCAGGTAAATATCCCAGAAAGCAAAAAATGGATAAAGAACTTGTGGCACGTACGTACAATGCAATATCACTCAGCAATGAAATCTGTGTCATCAGGCCCATAGCGGCATAGTGAGTGGATGCAGGTACGGTGATTCTACGTGAACTACGTCACACAGAAAAAGAAACATCATAAGATATCACGAATACACGGAATGTAAACTTGACTACACATGAACTGAATTACAAAATAGAAAAGGGTCTCAAATTTAGAAAACCAACTAGTGCTTGCTTATGGGGAAAGGTGCCTTGGGGTGCTGCATAAAACCAGAGACTGAAATTAGCACAGATAACTTTCCATAAGCCCAATATGTAATAGACAAGACCTACTCCTTGCTCAACGAAATGGACCCAACACCACATATTCAACGCCTAGGATTATACCTGACTAGGAAGAATCTTAAAACCCATGGATATATATGTCTCCGTAAGAGAATCAAGGGTGTGTACAGCGGCCGAAAGGCAGCAGTGAAAATCCGATAAATCCCATTATCAAAATAAATTTCGAAAACAAAACACAAAGACAGTGAAATAGAGAGCAATTCTTAAATAATTCACTCAGGGCATGTGATGCAACCGGGATTGACCACATCTACACCCAGAGCTGGTTGAGACATAAGGCTGGACACTTCAGGCTGATAGCATTGGTGAGTTTAGGTGAGCAAATGCACACCCTTTGAAGTCATACTGTATGGTACCTATTCCATGGGTCCCAACTCTTCAGGTTCAAGGGATTCTTCCTCCAGCTAAAACATGCATGTGAAACCCACAGTATGGTCCACCGTGTTATGGGGAAATGATTTAAAATGCATCTCAGTTTTCGTATCCTGGTCCTCGGGTTCACCATTCCAGATGATTTACTAACAGTCTCCCTGCTTGGAGAGTCAGTGCCTTTAACCTCCTGTTTGGCACAGCTTGCAATTTCTGTGCAAGATGAACAGGAATAGGGAGAACCAATGAGAGACTAGCTGTAGGTGTCTGCACGGGCAAATGTAATGCTCATTTCCCACCAGGAAGAGGAATTTACCAAAGGCTCAGCATGCCCTGCCCGAAACAGATTAGGGCCTGAAGCAATTCTGCGGTTTTGTGCCCAGTTCACAAGAAAGCGAGTTGAAGAAAGGAGCTCAGGGGCACTGTAATTCACAAACCTGCAGAGTTATAAATGACAGCTATCCTCCAAAAATATATTGAAGTAAGCCTGCGAAGTGGACTTGAAAGCGGGGCAGAATTTCAGGAAAACGATTGCAGGGGGTAGACTGGAATTGCCCTGAAAGCATAGGAAAAGAGGCAGAACGTCGACAATGATGCACTTGGCCAAAAAGGGCGTATGCGTTTTTTCCTGAATATATTCAGGAAAAAACGCATACGCCCTTTTTGGCCAACCAAGCAAGCCTGTAAAGGAAATCTGCACTACAATGAAGTCTCACTGCCCCCCGGGCAAGAGGGCCATCTGAAAAAAGTGAAAAATCCAGAAAGGTAGGACAGGATATGGAGAACAGGGAGCCTTGTTATGCTGATTGGCAGGATGTAAATTGCCAGCAGCCAGCCTGGAGAAGTGTATGGTGTTTCCTGAAACACATAAGAAACAAAGCAACACAGTCTATGGCACTTCCACTTATGGTCCTATAGCTTACGGAAATTAAAATCAAAAACAGACAGCCACCCCAATATTTGGGACGGCTGTGTTCACAAGAAGCTCGTCTACAGTAACAGGTAAATATCCCAGAAAGCAAAATATGGATAAAGAAGTTGTGGCACGTACGTACAATGCAATATCACTCAGCAATGAAATCTGTGTCATCAGGCCCGTAGCGGCATAGTGAGTGGATGCAGGTACGGTGATTCTACGTGAACTACGTCACACAGAAAAAGAAACATCATAAGATATCACTAATACACGGAATGTAAACTTGACTACACATGAACTGAATTACAAAACAGAACAGGGTCTCAAATTTAGAAAACCAACTAGTGCTTGCTTATGGGGAAAGGTGCGTTGGGGTGCTTCATAAAACCAGAGACTGAAATTAGCACAGATAACTTTCCATAAGCCAAATATGTAATAGACAAGACCTACTCCTTGCTCAACGAAATGGACCCAACACCACATATTCAACGCCTAGGAATATACCTGACTAGGAAGAATCTTAAAACCCATGGATATATATGTCTCCGTAAGAGAATCAAGCGTGTGTACAGCGGCATAAACGCAGCAGTGAAAATCCGATAAATCCCATTATCAAAATAAATTTCAAAAAAAAATCATAAAGACAGTGAAATTGAGAGCAATTCTTAAATAATTCACTCAGGGCATGTGATGCAACCGGGATTTAACACATCTACACCCAGAGCTGGTTGAGACATAAGGCTGGACACTTCAGGCTGATAGCATTGGTGAGTTTCGGTGAGCAAATGCAGACCCATTGAAGTCATACTGCATGGTACCCATTCCATGGGTCCCAACTCTCCAGGTTCAAGGGATTCTTCCTCCAGCTAAAACATGCATGGGAAACCAAGAGTATCGTCCACCATGTGATTGGGAAATGATTTAAAATGCATCTCAGTTTTCGTATCCTGGTCCTCGGGTTCACCATTCCAGATGCTTTACTAACACTCTCCCCGCTTGGAGAGTCAGTGCCTTTAACCTCCTCTTTGGCACAGCTTGCAATTTCTGTGCAAAATGAACAGGAATAGGAAGAACCAATGAGAGACTAGCTGTAGGTGTCTGCACGGGCAAATGTAACGCTCATTGCCCACCAGGAAGAGGAATTAAACAAAGGCTCAGTGTGCCCTGCTGGAAACAGATTAGGGCCTGAAGCAATCCTGCGGTTTTGTGCCCAGCTCACAAGAAAGCGAGTTGAAGAAAGGAGCTCAGGGGCACTGTAATTCACAAACCTGCAGAGTTATAAATGACAGCTTTCCTCCAAAAATATATTGAAGTAAGCCTGCGAAGGGGACTTGAAAGCGGGGCAGAATTTCAGGAAAACGATTGCAGGGGGTAGACTGGAATTGCCCTGAAAGCATAGGAAAAGAGGCAGAACGTCGACAATGATGCACTTGGCCAAAAAGGGCGTATGTGTTTTTTCCTGAATATATTCAGGAAAAAACGCATACGCCCTTTTTGGCCAACCAAGCAAGCCTGTAAATGAAATCTGCACTACAATGAAGTCTCACTGCCCCCCTGGCAAAAGGGCCATCTGAAAAAAGTGTAAAATCCAGAAAGGTAGGACAGGATATGGAGAACAGGGAGCCTTGTTATGCTGATTGGCAGGATGTAAATTGCCAGCAGCCACCCTGGAGAAGTGTATGGTGTTTCCTGAAACACGAAAGAAACAAAGCAACACAGCCTATGGCACTTCCACTTATGGTCCTATAGCTTACGGAAATTAAAATCAAAAACAGACAGCCACCCCAATATTTGAGACGGCTGTGTTCACAAGAAGCTCGTCTACAGTATCAGGTAAATATCCCAGAAAGCAAAAAATGGATAAAGAACTTGTGGCACGTACGTACAATGCAATATCACTCAGCAATGAAATCTGTGTCATCAGGCCCATAGCGGCATAGTGAGTGGATGCAGGTACGGTGATTCTACGTGAACTACGTCACACAGAAAAAGAAACATCATAAGATATCACGAATACACGGAATGTAAACTTGACTACACATGAACTGAATTACAAAATAGAAAAGGGTCTCAAATTTAGAAAACCAACTAGTGCTTGCTTATGGGGAAAGGTGCCTTGGGGTGCTGCATAAAACCAGAGACTGAAATTAGCACAGATAACTTTCCATAAGCCCAATATGTAATAGACAAGACCTACTCCTTGCTCAACGAAATGGACCCAACACCACATATTCAACGCCTAGGAATATACCTGACTAGGAAGAATCTTAAAACCCATGGATATATATGTCTCCGTAAGAGAATCAAGGGTGTGTACAGCGGCCGAAAGGCAGCAGTGAAAATCCGATAAATCCCATTATCAAAATAAATTTCGAAAACAAAACACAAAGACAGTGAAATAGAGAGCAATTCTTAAATAATTCACTCAGGGCATGTGATGCAACCGGGATTGACCACATCTACACCCAGAGCTGGTTGAGACATAAGGCTGGACACTTCAGGCTGATAGCATTGGTGAGTTTAGGTGAGCAAATGCACACCCTTTGAAGTCATACTGTATGGTACCTATTCCATGGGTCCCAACTCTTCAGGTTCAAGGGATTCTTCCTCCAGCTAAAACATGCATGTGAAACCCACAGTATGGTCCACCGTGTTATGGGGAAATGATTTAAAATGCATCTCAGTTTTCGTATCCTGGTCCTCGGGTTCACCATTCCAGATGATTTACTAACAGTCTCCCTGCTTGGAGAGTCAGTGCCTTTAACCTCCTGTTTGGCACAGCTTGCAATTTCTGTGCAAGATGAACAGGAATAGGGAGAACCAATGAGAGACTAGCTGTAGGTGTCTGCACGGGCAAATGTAACGCTCATTTCCCACCAGGAAGAGGAATTTACCAAAGGCTCAGCATGCCCTGCCCGAAACAGATTAGGGCCTGAAGCAATCCTGCGGTTTTGTGCCCAGTTCACAAGAAAGCGAGTTGAAGAAAGGAGCTCAGGGGCACTGTAATTCACAAACCTGCAGAGTTATAAATGACAGCTATCCTCCAAAAATATATTGAAGTAAGCCTGCGAAGGGGACTTGAAAGCGGGGCAGAATTTCAGGAAAACGATTGCAGGGGGTAGACTGGAATTGCCCTGAAAGCATAGGAAAAGAGGCAGAACGTCGACAATGATGCACTTGGCCAAAAAGGGCGTATGCGTTTTTTCCTGAATATATTCAGGAAAAAACGCATACGCCCTTTTTGGCCAACCAAGCAAGCCTGTAAAGGAAATCTGCACTACAATGAAGTCTCACTGCCCCCCGGGCAAGAGGGCCATCTGAAAAAAGTGTAAAATCCAGAAAGGTAGGACAGGATATGGAGAACAGGGAGCCTTGTTATGCTGATTGGCAGGATGTAAATTGCCAGCAGCCAGCCTGGAGAAGTGTATGGTGTTTCCTGAAACACATAAGAAACAAAGCAACACAGTCTATGGCACTTCCACTTATGGTCCTATAGCTTACGGAAATTAAAATCAAAAACAGACAGCCACCCCAATATTTGGGACGGCTGTGTTCACAAGAAGCTCGTCTACAGTAACAGGTAAATATCCCAGAAAGCAAAATATGGATAAAGAAGTTGTGGCACGTACGTACAATGCAATATCACTCAGCAATGAAATCTGTGTCATCAGGCCCGTAGCGGCATAGTGAGTGGATGCAGGTACGGTGATTCTACGTGAACTACGTCACACAGAAAAAGAAACATCATAAGATATCACTAATACACGGAATGTAAACTTGACTACACATGAACTGAATTACAAAACAGAACAGGGTCTCAAATTTAGAAAACCAACTAGTGCTTGCTTATGGGGAAAGGTGCGTTGGGGTGCTTCATAAAACCAGAGACTGAAATTAGCACAGATAACTTTCCATAAGCCAAATATGTAATAGACAAGACCTACTCCTTGCTCAACGAAATGGACCCAACACCACATATTCAACGCCTAGGAATATACCTGACTAGGAAGAATCTTAAAACCCATGGATATATATGTCTCCGTAAGAGAATCAAGCGTGTGTACAGCGGCATAAACGCAGCAGTGAAAATCCGATAAATCCCATTATCAAAATAAATTTCAAAAAAAAATCATAAAGACAGTGAAATAGAGAGCAATTCTTAAATAATTCACTCAGGGCATGTGATGCAACCGGGATTTAACACATCTACACCCAGAGCTGGTTGAGACATAAGGCTGGACACTTCAGGCTGATAGCATTGGTGAGTTTCGGTGAGCAAATGCAGACCCTTTGAAGTCATACTGCATGGTACCCATTCCATGGGTCCCAACTCACCAGGTTCAAGGGATTCTTCCTCCAGCTAAAACATGCATGGGAAACCAAGAGTATCGTCCACCATGTGATTGGGAAATGATTTAAAATGCATCTCAGTTTTCGTATCCTGGTCCTCGGGTTCACCATTCCAGATGCTTTACTAACACTCTCCCCGCTTGGAGAGTCAGTGCCTTTAACCTCCTCTTTGGCACAGCTTGCAATTTCTGTGCAAAATGAACAGGAATAGGGAGAACCAATGAGAGACTAGCTGTAGGTGTCTGCACGGGCAAATGTAACGCTCATTGCCCACCAGGAAGAGGAATTAAACAAAGGCTCAGTGTGCCCTGCTGGAAACAGATTAGGGCCTGAAGCAATCCTGCGGTTTTGTGCCCAGCTCACAAGAAAGCGAGTTGAAGAAAGGAGCTCAGGGGCACTGTAATTCACAAACCTGCAGAGTTATAAATGACAGCTTTCCTCCAAAAATATATTGAAGTAAGCCTGCGAAGGGGACTTGAAAGCGGGGCAGAATTTCAGGAAAACGATTGCAGGGGGTAGACTGGAATTGCCCTGAAAGCATAGGAAAAGAGGCAGAACGTCGACAATGATGCACTTGGCCAAAAAGGGCGTATGCGTTTTTTCCTGAATATATTCAGGAAAAAACGCATACGCCCTTTTTGGCCAACCAAGCAAGCCTGTAAATGAAATCTGCACTACAATGAAGTCTCACTGCCCCCCTGGCAAAAGGGCCATCTGAAAAAAGTGTAAAATCCAGAAAGGTAGGACAGGATATGGAGAACAGGGAGCCTTGTTATGCTGATTGGCAGGATGTAAATTGCCAGCAGCCACCCTGGAGAAGTGTATGGTGTTTCCTGAAACACGAAAGAAACAAAGCAACACAGCCTATGGCACTTCCACTTATGGTCCTATAGCTTACGGAAATTAAAATCAAAAACAGACAGCCACCCCAATATTTGAGACGGCTGTGTTCACAAGAAGCTCGTCTACAGTATCAGGTAAATATCCCAGAAAGCAAAAAATGGATAAAGAACTTGTGGCACGTACGTACAATGCAATATCACTCAGCAATGAAATCTGTGTCATCAGGCCCATAGCGGCATAGTGAGTGGATGCAGGTACGGTGATTCTACGTGAACTACGTCACACAGAAAAAGAAACATCATAAGATATCACGAATACACGGAATGTAAACTTGACTACACATGAACTGAATTACAAAATAGAAAAGGGTCTCAAATTTAGAAAACCAACTAGTGCTTGCTTATGGGGAAAGGTGCCTTGGGGTGCTGCATAAAACCAGAGACTGAAATTAGCACAGATAACTTTCCATAAGCCCAATATGTAATAGACAAGACCTACTCCTTGCTCAACGAAATGGACCCAACACCACATATTCAACGCCTAGGAATATACCTGACTAGGAAGAATCTTAAAACCCATGGATATATATGTCTCCGTAAGAGAATCAAGGGTGTGTACAGCGGCCGAAAGGCAGCAGTGAAAATCCGATAAATCCCATTATCAAAATAAATTTCGAAAACAAAACACAAAGACAGTGAAATAGAGAGCAATTCTTAAATAATTCACTCAGGGCATGTGATGCAACCGGGATTGACCACATCTACACCCAGAGCTGGTTGAGACATAAGGCTGGACACTTCAGGCTGATAGCATTGGTGAGTTTAGGTGAGCAAATGCACACCCTTTGAAGTCATACTGTATGGTACCTATTCCATGGGTCCCAACTCTTCAGGTTCAAGGGATTCTTCCTCCAGCTAAAACATGCATGTGAAACCCACAGTATGGTCCACCGTGTTATGGGGAAATGATTTAAAATGCATCTCAGTTTTCGTATCCTGGTCCTCGGGTTCACCATTCCAGATGATTTACTAACAGTCTCCCTGCTTGGAGAGTCAGTGCCTTTAACCTCCTGTTTGGCACAGCTTGCAATTTCTGTGCAAGATGAACAGGAATAGGGAGAACCAATGAGAGACTAGCTGTAGGTGTCTGCACGGGCAAATGTAACGCTCATTTCCCACCAGGAAGAGGAATTTACCAAAGGCTCAGCATGCCCTGCCCGAAACAGATTAGGGCCTGAAGCAATCCTGCGGTTTTGTGCCCAGTTCACAAGAAAGCGAGTTGAAGAAAGGAGCTCAGGGGCACTGTAATTCACAAACCTGCAGAGTTATAAATGACAGCTATCCTCCAAAAATATATTGAAGTAAGCCTGCGAAGGGGACTTGAAAGCGGGGCAGAATTTCAGGAAAACGATTGCAGGGGGTAGACTGGAATTGCCCTGAAAGCATAGGAAAAGAGGCAGAACGTCGACAATGATGCACTTGGCCAAAAAGGGCGTATGCGTTTTTTCCTGAATATATTCAGGAAAAAACGCATACGCCCTTTTTGGCCAACCAAGCAAGCCTGTAAAGGAAATCTGCACTACAATGAAGTCTCACTGCCCCCCGGGCAAGAGGGTCATCTGAAAAAAGTGTAAAATCCAGAAAGGTAGGACAGGATATGGAGAACAGGGAGCCTTGTTATGCTGATTGGCAGGATGTAAATTGCCAGCAGCCAGCCTGGAGAAGTGTATGGTGTTTCCTGAAACACATAAGAAACAAAGCAACACAGTCTATGGCACTTCCACTTATGGTCCTATAGCTTACGGAAATTAAAATCAAAAACAGACAGCCACCCCAATATTTGGGACGGCTGTGTTCACAAGAAGCTCGTCTACAGTAACAGGTAAATATCCCAGAAAGCAAAATATGGATAAAGAAGTTGTGGCACGTACGTACAATGCAATATCACTCAGCAATGAAATCTGTGTCATCAGGCCCGTAGCGGCATAGTGAGTGGATGCAGGTACGGTGATTCTACGTGAACTACGTCACACAGAAAAAGAAACATCATAAGATATCACGAATACACGGAATGTAAACTTGACTACACATGAACTGAATTTCAAAACAGAACAGGGCCTCAAATTTAGAAAACCAACTAGTGCTTGCTTATGGGGAAAGGTGCCTTGGGGTGCTGCATAAAACCAGAGACTGAAATTAGCACAGATAACTTTCCATAAGCCCAATATGTAATAGACAAGACCTACTCCTTGCTCAACGAAATGGACCCAACACCACATATTCAACGCCTAGGAATATACCTGACTAGGAAGAATCTTAAAACCCATGGATATATATGTCTCCGTAAGAGAATCAAGGGTGTGTACAGCGGCCGAAAGGCAGCAATGAAAATCCGATAAATCCCATTATCAAAATAAATTTCGAAAACAAAACACAAAGACAGTGAAATAGAGAGCAATTCTTAAATAATTCACTCAGGGCATGTGATGCAACCGGGATTGACCACATCTACACCCAGAGCTGGTTGAGACATAAGGCTGGACACTTCAGGCTGATAGAATTGGTGAGTTTAGGTGAGCAAATGCACACCCTTTGAAGTCATACTGTATGGTACCTATTCCATGGGTCCCAACTCTTCAGGTTCAAGGGATTCTTCCTCCAGCTAAAACATGCATGTGAAACCCACAGTATGGTCCACCGTGTTATGGGGAAATGATTTAAAATGCATCTCAGTTTTCGTATCCTGGTCCTCGGGATCACCATTCCAGATGATTTACTAACAGTCTCCCTGCTTGGAGAGTCAGTGCCTTTAACCTCCTGTTTGGCACAGCTTGCAATTTCTGTGCAAGATGAACAGGAATAGGGAGAACCAATGAGAGACTAGCTGTAGTTGTCTGCACGGGCAAATGTAACGCTCATTTCCCACCAGGAAGAGGAATTTACCAAAGGCTCAGCATGCCCTGCCCGAAACAGATTAGGGCCTGAAGCAATCCTGCGGTTTTGTGCCCAGTTCACAAGAAAGCGAGTTGAAGAAAGGAGCTCAGGGGCACTGTAATTCACAAACCTGCAGAGTTATAAATGACAGCTATCCTCCAAAAATATATTGAAGTAAGCCTGCGAAGGGGACTTGAAAGCGGGGCAGAATTTCAGGAAAACGATTGCAGGGGGTAGACTGGAATTGCCCTGAAAGCATAGGAAAAGAGGCAGAACGTCGACAATGATGCACTTGGCCAAAAAGGGCGTATGCGTTTTTTCCTGAATATATTCAGGAAAAAACGCATACGCCCTTTTTGGCCAACCAAGCAAGCCTGTAAAGGAAATCTGCACTACAATGAAGTCTCACTGCCCCCCGGGCAAGAGGGCCATCTGAAAAAAGTGTAAAATCCAGAAAGGTAGGACAGGATATGGAGAACAGGGAGCCTTGTTATGCTGATTGGCAGGATGTAAATTGCCAGCAGCCAGCCTGGAGAAGTGTATGGTGTATCCTGAAACACATAAGAAACAAAGCAACACAGTCTATGGCACTTCCACTTATGGTCCTATAGCTTACGGAAATTAAAATCAAAAACAGACAGCCACCCCAATATTTGGGACGGCTGTGTTCACAAGAAGCTCGTCTACAGTAACAGGTAAATATCCCAGAAAGCAAAATATGGATAAAGAAGTTGTGGCACGTACGTACAATGCAATATCACTCAGCAATGAAATCTGTGTCATCAGGCCCGTAGCGGCATAGTGAGTGGATGCAGGTACGGTGATTCTACGTGAACTACGTCACACAGAAAAAGAAACATCATAAGATATCACTAATACACGGAATGTAAACTTGACTACACATGAACTGAATTACAAAACAGAACAGGGTCTCAAATTTAGAAAACCAACTAGTGCTTGCTTATGGGGAAAGGTGCGTTGGGGTGCTTCATAAAACCAGAGACTGAAATTAGCACAGATAACTTTCCATAAGCCAAATATGTAATAGACAAGACCTACTCCTTGCTCAACGAAATGGACCCAACACCACATATTCAACGCCTAGGAATATACCTGACTAGGAAGAATCTTAAAACCCATGGATATATATGTCTCCGTAAGAGAATCAAGCGTGTGTACAGCGGCATAAACGTAGCAGTGAAAATCCGATAAATCCCATTATCAAAATAAATTTCAAAAAAAAATCATAAAGACAGTGAAATAGAGAGCAATTCTTAAATAATTCACTCAGGGCATGTGATGCAACCGGGATTTAACACATCTACACCCAGAGCTGGTTGAGACATAAGGCTGGACACTTCAGGCTGATAGCATTGGTGAGTTTCGGTGAGCAAATGCAGACCCTTTGAAGTCATACTGCATGGTACCCATTCCATGGGTCCCAACTCTCCAGGTTCAAGGGATTCTTCCTCCAGCTAAAACATGCATGGGAAACCAAGAGTATCGTCCACCATGTGATTGGGAAATGATTTAAAATGCATCTCAGTTTTCGTATCCTGGTCCTCGGGTTCACCATTCCAGATGCTTTACTAACACTCTCCCCGCTTGGAGAGTCAGTGCCTTTAACCTCCTCTTTGGCACAGCTTGCAATTTCTGTGCAAAATGAACAGGAATAGGGAGAACCAATGAGAGACTAGCTGTATGTGTCTGCACGGGCAAATGTAACGCTCATTGCCCACCAGGAATAGGAATTAACCAAAGGCTCAGCGTGCCCTGCCGGAAACAGATTAGGGCCTGAAGCAATCCTGCGGTTTTGTGCCCAGCTCACAAGAAAACGAGTTGAAGAAAGGAGCTCAGGGGCACTGTAATTCACAAACCTGCAGAGTTATAAATGACAGCTATCCTCCAAAAATATATTGAAGTAAGCCTGCGAAGGGGAGTTGAAAGCGGGGCAGAATTTCAGGAAAACGATTGCAGGGGGTAGACTGGAATTGCCCTGAAAGCATAGGAAAAGAGGCAGAACGTCGACAATGATGCACTTGGCCAAAAAGGGCGTATGCGTTTTTTCCTGAATATATTCAGGAAAAAACGCATACGCCCTTTTTGGCCAACCAAGCAAGCCTGTAAATGAAATCTGCAATACAATGAAGTCTCACTGCCCCCCTGGCAAAAGGGCCATCTGAAAAAAGTGTAAAATCCAGAAAGGTAGGACAGGATATGGAGAACAGGGAGCCTTGTTATGCTGATTGGCAGGATGTAAATTGCCAGCAGCCACCCTGGAGAAGTGTATGGTGTTTCCTGAAACACGAAAGAAACAAAGCAACACAGCCTATGGCACTTCCACTTATGGTCCTATAGCTTACGGAAATTAAAATCAAAAACAGACAGCCACCCCAATATTTGACACGGCTGTGTTCACAAGAAGCTCGTCTACAGTATCAGGTAAATATCCCAGAAAGCAAAAAATGGATAAAGAACTTGTGGCACGTACGTACAATGCAATATCACTCAGCAATGAAATCTGTGTCATCAGGCCCATAGCTGCATAGTGAGTGGATGCAGGTACGGTGATTCTACGTGAACTACGTCACACAGAAAAAGAAACATCATAAGATATCACGAATACACGGAATGTAAACTTGACTACACATGAACTGAATTACAAAATAGAAAAGGGTCTCAAATTTAGAAAACCAACTAGTGCTTGCTTATGGGGAAAGGTGCCTTGGGGTGCTGCATAAAACCAGAGACTGAAATTAGCACAGATAACTTTCCATAAGCCCAATATGTAATAGACAAGACCTACTCCTTGCTCAACGAAATGGACCCAACACCACATATTCAACGCCGGAATATACCTGACTAGGAAGAATCTTAAAACCCATGGATATATATGTCTCCGTAAGAGAATCAAGGGTGTGTACAGCGGCCAAAAGGCAGCAGTGAAAATCCGATAAATCCCATTATCAAAATAAATTTCGAAAACAAAACACAAAGACAGTGAAATAGAGAGCAATTCTTAAATAATTCACTCAGGGCATGTGATGCAACCGGGATTGACCACATCTACACCCAGAGCTGGTTGAGACATAAGGCTGGACACTTCAGGCTGATAGCATTGGTGAGTTTAGGTGAGCAAATGCACACCCTTTGAAGTCATACTGTATGGTACCCATTCCATGGGTCCCAACTCTCCAGGTTCAAGGGATTCTTCCTCCAGCTAAAACATGCATGGGAAACCAAGAGTATCGTCCACCATGTGATTGGGAAATGATTTAAAATGCATCTCAGTTTTCGTATCCTGGTCCTCGGGTTCACCATTCCAGATGATTTACTAACACTCTCCCCGCTTGGAGAGTCAGTGCCTTTAACCTCCTCTTTGGCACAGCTTGCAATTTCTGTGCAAAATGAACAGGAATAGGGAGAACCAATGAGAGACTAGCTGTAGGTGTCTGCACGGGCAAATGTAACGCTCATTGCCCACCAGGAAGAGGAATTAAACAAAGGCTCAGTGTGCCCTGCTGGAAACAGATTAGGGCCTGAAGCAATCCTGCGGTTTTGTGCCCAGCTCACAAGAAAGCGAGTTGAAGAAAGGAGCTCAGGGGCACTGTAATTCACAAACCTGCAGAGTTATAAATGACAGCTTTCCTCCAAAAATATATTGAAGTAAGCCTGCGAAGGGGACTTGAAAGCGGGGCAGAATTTCAGGAAAACGATTGCAGGGGGTAGACTGGAATTGCCCTGAAAGCATAGGAAAAGAGGCAGAACGTCGACAATGATGCACTTGGCCAAAAAGGGCGTATGCGTTTTTTCCTGAATATATTCAGGAAAAAACGCATACGCCCTTTTTGGCCAACCAAGCAAGCCTGTAAATGAAATCTGCACTACAATGAAGTCTCACTGCCCCCCGGGCAAGAGGGCCATCTGAAAAAAGTGTAAAATCCAGAAAGGTAGGACAGGATATGGAGAACAGGGAGCCTTGTTATGCTGATTGGCAGGATGTAAATTGCCAGCAGCCACCCTGGAGAAGTGTATGGTGTTTCCTGAAACACGAAAGAAACAAAGCAACACAGCCTATGGCACTTCCACTTATGGTCCTATAGCTTACGGAAATTAAAATCAAAAACAGACAGCCACCCCAATATTTGAGACGGCTGTGTTCACAAGAAGCTCGTCTACAGTATCAGGTAAATATCCCAGAAAGCAAAAAATGGATAAAGAACTTGTGGCACGTACGTACAATGCAATATCACTCAGCAATGAAATCTGTGTCATCAGGCCCGTAGCGGCATAGTGAGTGGATGCAGGTACGGTGATTCTACGTGAACTACGTCACACAGAAAAAGAAACATCATAAGATATCACGAATACACGGAATGTAAACTTGACTACACATGAACTGAATTACAAAATAGAAAAGGGTCTCAAATTTAGAAAACCAACTAGTGCTTGCTTATGGGGAAAGGTGCCTTGGGGTGCTGCATAAAACCAGAGACTGAAATTAGCACAGATAACTTTCCATAAGCCCAATATGTAATAGACAAGACCTACTCCTTGCTCAACGAAATGGACCCAACACCACATATTCAACGCCTAGGAATATACCTGACTAGGAAGAATCTTAAAACCCATGGATATATATGTCTCCATAAGAGAATCAAGGGTGTGTACAGCGGCTGAAAGGCAGCAGTGAAAATCCGATAAATCCCATTATCAAAATAAATTTCGAAAACAAAACACAAAGACAGTGAAATAGAGAGCAATTCTTAAATAATTCACTCAGGGCATGTGATGCAACCGGGATTGACCACATCTACACCCAGAGCTGGTTGAGACATAAGGCTGGAAACTTCAGGCTGATAGCATTGGTGAGTTTAGGTGAGCAAATGCACACCCTTTGAAGTCATACTGTATGGTACCTATTCCATGGGTCCCAACTCTTCAGGTTCAAGGGATTCTTCCTCCAGCTAAAACATGCATGTGAAACCCACAGTATGGTCCACCGTGTTATGGGGAAATGATTTAAAATGCATCTCAGTTTTCGTATCCTGGTCCTCGGGTTCACCATTCCAGATGATTTACTAACAGTCTCCCTGCTTGGAGAGTCAGTGCCTTTAACCTCCTGTTTGGCACAGCTTGCAATTTCTGTGCAAGATGAACAGGAATAGGGAGAACCAATGAGAGACTAGCTGTAGGTGTCTGCACGGGCAAATGTAACGCTCATTTCCCACCAGGAAGAGGAATTTACCAAAGGCTCAGCATGCCCTGCCCGAAACAGATTAGGGCCTGAAGCAATCCTGCGGTTTTGTGCCCAGCTCACAAGAAAGCGAGTTGAAGAAAGGAGCTCAGGGGCACTGTAATTCACAAACCTGCAGAGTTATAAATGACAGCTATCCTCCAAAAATATATTGAAGTAAGCCTGCGAAGGGGACTTGAAAGCGGGGCAGAATTTCAGGAAAACGATTGCAGGGGGTAGACTGGAATTGCCCTGAAAGCATAGGAAAAGAGGCAGAACGTCGACAATGATGCACTTGGCCAAAAAGGGCGTATGCGTTTTTTCCTGAATATATTCAGGAAAAAACGCATACGCCCTTTTTGGCCAACCAAGCAAGCCTGTAAAGGAAATCTGCACTACAATGAAGTCTCACTGCCCCCCGGGCAAGAGGGCAATCTGAAAAAAGTGTAAAATCCAGAAAGGTAGGACAGGATATGGAGAACAGGGAGCCTTGTTATGCTGATTGGCAGGATGTAAATTGCCAGCAGCCAGCCTGGAGAAGTGTATGGTGTTTCCTGAAACACATAAGAAACAAAGCAACACAGTCTATGGCACTTCCACTTATGGTCCTATAGCTTACGGAAATTAAAATCAAAAACAGACAGCCACCCCAATATTTGGGACGGCTGTGTTCACAAGAAGCTCGTCTACAGTAACAGGTAAATATCCCAGAAAGCAAAATATGGATAAAGAAGTTGTGGCACGTACGTACAATGCAATATCACTCAGCAATGAAATCTGTGTCATCAGGCCCGTAGCGGCATAGTGAGTGGATGCAGGTACGGTGATTCTACGTGAACTACGTCACACAGAAAAAGAAACATCATAAGATATCACTAATACACGGAATGTAAACTTGACTACACATGAACTGAATTACAAAACAGAACAGGGTCTCAAATTTAGAAAACCAACTAGTGCTTGCTTATGGGGAAAGGTGCGTTGGGGTGCTTCATAAAACCAGAGACTGAAATTAGCACAGATAACTTTCCATAAGCCAAATATGTAATAGACAAGACCTACTCCTTGCTCAACGAAATGGACCCAACACCACATATTCAACGCCTAGGAATATACCTGACTAGGAAGAATCTTAAAACCCATGGATATATATGTCTCCGTAAGAGAATCAAGCGTGTGTACAGCGGCATAAACGCAGCAGTGAAAATCCGATAAATCCCATTATCAAAATAAATTTCAAAAAAAAATCATAAAGACAGTGAAATAGAGAGCAATTCTTAAATAATTCACTCAGGGCATGTGATGCAACCGGGATTGACCACATCTACACCCAGAGCTGGTTGAGACATAAGGCTGGACACTTCAGGCTGATAGCATTGGTGAGTTTCGGTGAGCAAATGCAGACCATTTGAAGTCATACTGCATGGTACCCATTCCATGGGTCCCAACTCTCCAGGTTCAAGGGATTCTTCCTCCAGCTAAAACATGCATGGGAAACCAAGAGTATCGTCCACCATGTGATTGGGAAATGATTTAAAATGCATCTCAGTTTTCGTATCCTGGTCCTCGGGTTCACCATTCCAGATGCTTTACTAACACTCTCCCCGCTTGGAGAGTCAGTGCCTTTAACCTCCTCTTTGGCACAGCTTGCAATTTCTGTGCAAAATGAACAGGAATAGGGAGAACCAATGAGAGACTAGCTGTAGGTGTCTGCACGGGCAAATGTAACGCTCATTGCCCACCAGGAAGAGGAATTAAACAAAGGCTCAGTGTGCCCTGCTGGAAACAGATTAGGGCCTGAAGCAATCCTGCGGTTTTGTGCCCAGCTCACAAGAAAGCGAGTTGAAGAAAGGAGCTCAGGGGCACTGTAATTCACAAACCTGCAGAGTTATAAATGACAGCTTTCCTCCAAAAATATATTGAAGTAAGCCTGCGAAGGGGACTTGAAAGCGGGGCAGAATTTCAGGAAAACGATTGCAGGGGGTAGACTGGAATTGCCCTGAAAGCATAGGAAAAGAGGCAGAACGTCGACAATGATGCACTTGGCCAAAAAGGGCGTATGCGTTTTTTCCTGAATATATTCAGGAAAAAACGCATACGCCCTTTTTGGCCAACCAAGCAAGCCTGTAAATGAAATCTGCACTACAATGAAGTCTCACTGCCCCCCTGGCAAAAGGGCCATCTGAAAAAAGTGTAAAATCCAGAAAGGTAGGACAGGATATGGAGAACAGGGAGCCTTGTTATGCTGATTGGCAGGATGTAAATTGCCAGCAGCCACCCTGGAGAAGTGTATGGTGTTTCCTGAAACACGAAAGAAACAAAGCAACACAGCCTATGGCACTTCCACTTATGGTCCTATAGCTTACGGAAATTAAAATCAAAAACAGACAGCCACCCCAATATTTGAGACGGCTGTGTTCACAAGAAGCTCGTCTACAGTATCAGGTAAATATCCCAGAAAGCAAAAAATGGATAAAGAACTTGTGGCACGTACGTACAATGCAATATCACTCAGCAATGAAATCTGTGTCATCAGGCCCATAGCGGCATAGTGAGTGGATGCAGGTACGGTGATTCTACGTGAACTACGTCACACAGAAAAAGAAACATCATAAGATATCACGAATACACGGAATGTAAACTTGACTACACATGAACTGAATTACAAAATAGAAAAGGGTCTCAAATTTAGAAAACCAACTAGTGCTTGCTTATGGGGAAAGGTGCCTTGGGGTGCTGCATAAAACCAGAGACTGAAATTAGCACAGATAACTTTCCATAAGCCCAATATGTAATAGACAAGACCTACTCCTTGCTCACCGAAATGGACCCAACACCACATATTCAACGCCTAGGAATATACCTGACTAGGAAGAATCTTAAAACCCATGGATATATATGTCTCCGTAAGAGAATCAAGGGTGTGTACAGCGGCCGAAAGGCAGCAGTGAAAATCCGATAAATCCCATTATCAAAATAAATTTCGAAAACAAAACACAAAGACAGTGAAATAGAGAGCAATTCTTAAATAATTCACTCAGGGCATGTGATGCAACCGGGATTGACCACATCTACACCCAGAGCTGGTTGAGACATAAGGCTGGACACTTCAGGCTGATAGCATTGGTGAGTTTAGGTGAGCAAATGCACACCCTTTGAAGTCATACTGTATGGTACCTATTCCATGGGTCCCAACTCTTCAGGTTCAAGGGATTCTTCCTCCAGCTAAAACATGCATGTGAAACCCACAGTATGGTCCACCGTGTTATGGGGAAATGATTTAAAATGCATCTCAGTTTTCGTATCCTGGTCCTCGGGTTCACCATTCCAGATGATTTACTAACAGTCTCCCTGCTTGGAGAGTCAGTGCCTTTAACCTCCTGTTTGGCACAGCTTGCAATTTCTGTGCAAGATGAACAGGAATAGGGAGAACCAATGAGAGACTAGCTGTAGGTGTCTGCACGGGCAAATGTAACGCTCATTTCCCACCAGGAAGAGGAATTTACCAAAGGCTCAGCATGCCCTGCCCGAAACAGATTAGGGCCTGAAGCAATCCTGCGGTTTTGTGCCCAGTTCACAAGAAAGCGAGTTGAAGAAAGGAGCTCAGGGGCACTGTAATTCACAAACCTGCAGAGTTATAAATGACAGCTATCCTCCAAAAATATATTGAAGTAAGCCTGCGAAGGGGACTTGAAAGCGGGGCAGAATTTCAGGAAAACGATTGCAGGGGGTAGACTGGAATTGTCCTGAAAGCATAGGAAAAGAGGCAGAACGTCGACAATGATGCACTTGGCCAAAAAGGGCGTATGCGTTTTTTCCTGAATATATTCAGGAAAAAACGCATACGCCCTTTTTGGCCAACCAAGCAAGCCTGTAAAGGAAATCTGCACTACAATGAAGTCTCACTGCCCCCCAGGCAAGAGGGCCATCTGAAAAAAGTGTAAAATCCAGAAAGGTAGGACAGGATATGGAGAACAGGGAGCCTTGTTATGCTGATTGGCAGGATGTAAATTGCCAGCAGCCAGCCTGGAGAAGTGTATGGTGTTTCCTGAAACACATAAGAAACAAAGCAACACAGTCTATGGCACTTCCACTTATGGTCCTATAGCTTACGGAAATTAAAATCAAAAACAGACAGCCACCCCAATATTTGGGACGGCTGTGTTCACAAGAAGCTCGTCTACAGTAACAGGTAAATATCCCAGAAAGCAAAATATGGATAAAGAAGTTGTGGCACGTACGTACAATGCAATATCACTCAGCAATGAAATCTGTGTCATCAGGCCCGTAGCGGCATAGTGAGTGGATGCAGGTACGGTGATTCTATGTGAACTACGTCACACAGAAAAAGAAACATCATAAGATATCACTAATACACGGAATGTAAACTTGACTACACATGAACTGAATTACAAAACAGAACAGGGTCTCAAATTTAGAAAACCAACTAGTGCTTGCTTATGGGGAAAGGTGCGTTGGGGTGCTTCATAAAACCAGAGACTGAAATTAGCACAGATAACTTTCCATAAGCCAAATATGTAATAGACAAGACCTACTCCTTGCTCAACGAAATGGACCCAACACCACATATTCAACGCCTAGGAATATACCTGACTAGGAAGAATCTTAAAACCCATGGATATATATGTCTCCGTAAGAGAATCAAGCGTGTGTACAGCGGCATAAACGCAGCAGTGAAAATCCGATAAATCCCATTATCAAAATAAATTTCAAAAAAAAATCATAAAGACAGTGAAATAGAGAGCAATTCTTAAATAATTCACTCAGGGCATGTGATGCAACCGGGATTTAACACATCTACACCCAGAGCTGGTTGAGACATAAGGCTGGACACTTCAGGCTGATAGCATTGGTGAGTTTCGGTGAGCAAATGCAGACCCTTTGAAGTCATACTGCATGGTACCCATTCCATGGGTCCCAACTCTCCAGGTTCAAGGGATTCTTCCTCCAGCTAAAACATGCATGGGAAACCAAGAGTATCGTCCACCATGTGATTGGGAAATGATTTAAAATGCATCTCAGTTTTCGTATCCTGGTCCTCGGGTTCACCATTCCAGATGCTTTACTAACACTCTCCCCGCTTGGAGAGTCAGTGCCTTTAACCTCCTCTTTGGCACAGCTTGCAATTTCTGTGCAAAATGAACAGGAATAGGGAGAACCAATGAGAGACTAGCTGTAGGTGTCTGCACGGGCAAATGTAACGCTCATTGCCCACCAGGAAGAGGAATTAAACAAAGGCTCAGTGTGCCCTGCTGGAAACAGATTAGGGCCTGAAGCAATCCTGCGGTTTTGTGCCCAGCTCACAAGAAAGCGAGTTGAAGAAAGGAGCTCAGGGGCACTGTAATTCACAAACCTGCAGAGTTATAAATGACAGCTTTCCTCCAAAAATATATTGAAGTAAGCCTGCGAAGGGGACTTGAAAGCGGGGCAGAATTTCAGGAAAACGATTGCAGGGGGTAGACTGGAATTGCCCTGAAAGCATAGGAAAAGAGGCAGAACGTCGACAATGATGCACTTGGCCAAAAAGGGCGTATGCGTTTTTTCCTGAATATATTCAGGAAAAAACGCATACGCCCTTTTTGGCCAACCAAGCAAGCCTGTAAATGAAATCTGCACTACAATGAAGTCTCACTGCCCCCCTGGCAAAAGGGCCATCTGAAAAAAGTGTAAAATCCAGAAAGGTAGGACAGGATATGGAGAACAGGGAGCCTTGTTATGCTGATTGGCAGGATGTAAATTGCCAGCAGCCAGCCTGGAGAAGTGTATGGTGTTTCCTGAAACACGAAAGAAGCAAAGCAACACAGCCTATGGCACTTCCACTTATGGTCCTATAGCTTACGGAAATTAAAATCAAAAACAGACAGCCACCCCAATATTTGAGACGGCTGTGTTCACAAGAAGCTCGTCTACAGTATCAGGTAAATATCCCAGAAAGCAAAAAATGGATAAAGAACTTGTGGCACGTACGTACAATGCAATATCACTCAGCAATGAAATCTGTGTCATCAGGCCCATAGCGGCATAGTGAGTGGATGCAGGTACGGTGATTCTACGTGAACTACGTCACACAGAAAAAGAAACATCATAAGATATCACGAATACACGGAATGTAAACTTGACTACACATGAACTGAATTACAAAATAGAAAAGGGTCTCAAATTTAGAAAACCAACTAGTGCTTGCTTATGGGGAAAGGTGCCTTGGGGTGCTGCATAAAACCAGAGACTGAAATTAGCACAGATAACTTTCCATAAGCCCAATATGTAATAGACAAGACCTACTCCTTGCTCAACGAAATGGACCCAACACCACATATTCAACGCCTAGGAATATACCTGACTAGGAAGAATCTTAAAACCCATGGATATATATGTCTCCGTAAGAGAATCAAGGGTGTGTACAGCGGCCGAAAGGCAGCAGTGAAAATCCGATAAATCCCATTATCAAAATAAATTTCGAAAACAAAACACAAAGACAGTGAAATAGAGAGCAATTCTTAAATAATTCACTCAGGGCATGTGATGCAACCGGGATTGACCACATCTACACCCAGAGCTGGTTGAGACATAAGGCTGGACACTTCAGGCTGATAGCATTGGTGAGTTTAGGTGAGCAAATGCACACCCTTTGAAGTCATACTGTATGGTACCTATTCCATGGGTCCCAACTCTTCAGGTTCAAGGGATTCTTCCTCCAGCTAAAACATGCATGTGAAACCCACAGTATGGTCCACCGTGTTATGGGGAAATGATTTAAAATGCATCTCAGTTTTCGTATCCTGGTCCTCGGGTTCACCATTCCAGATGATTTACTAACAGTCTCCCTGCTTGGAGAGTCAGTGCCTTTAACCTCCTGTTTGGCACAGCTTGCAATTTCTGTGCAAGATGAACAGGAATAGGGAGAACCAATGAGAGACTAGCTGTAGGTGTCTGCACGGGCAAATGTAACGCTCATTTCCCACCAGGAAGAGGAATTTACCAAAGGCTCAGCATGCCCTGCCCGAAACAGATTAGGGCCTGAAGCAATCCTGCGGTTTTGTGCCCAGTTCACAAGAAAGCGAGTTGAAGAAAGGAGCTCAGGGGCACTGTAATTCACAAACCTGCAGAGTTATAAATGACAGCTATCCTCCAAAAATATATTGAAGTAAGCCTGCGAAGGGGACTTGAAAGCGGGGCAGAATTTCAGGAAAACGATTGCAGGGGGTAGACTGGAATTGCCCTGAAAGCATAGGAAAAGAGGCAGAACGTCGACAATGATGCACTTGGCCAAAAAGGGCGTATGCGTTTTTTCCTGAATATATTCAGGAAAAAACGCATACGCCCTTTTTGGCCAACCAAGCAAGCCTGTAAATGAAATCTGCACTACAATGAAGTCTCACTGCCCCCCGGGCAAGAGGGCCATCTGAAAAAAGTGTAAAATCCAGAAAGGAAGGACAGGATATGGAGAACAGGGAGCCTTGTTATGCTGATTGGCAGGATGTAAATTGCCAGCAGCCAGCCTGGAGAAGTGTATGGTGTTTCCTGAAACACATAAGAAACAAAGCAACACAGTCTATGGCACTTCCACTTATGGTCCTATAGCTTACGGAAATTAAAATCAAAAACAGACAGCCACCCCAATATTTGGGACGGCTGTGTTCACAAGAAGCTCGTCTACAGTAACAGGTAAATATCCCAGAAAGCAAAATATGGATAAAGAAGTTGTGGCACGTACGTACAATGCAATATCACTCAGCAATGAAATCTGTGTCATCAGGCCCGTAGCGGCATAGTGAGTGGATGCAGGTACGGTGATTCTATGTGAACTACGTCACACAGAAAAAGAAACATCATAAGATATCACTAATACACGGAATGTAAACTTGACTACACATGAACTGAATTACAAAACAGAACAGGGTCTCAAATTTAGAAAACCAACTAGTGCTTGCTTATGGGGAAAGGTGCGTTGGGGTGCTTCATAAAACCAGAGACTGAAATTAGCACAGATAACTTTCCATAATCCAAATATGTAATAGACAAGACCTACTCCTTGCTCAACGAAATGGACCCAACACCACATATTCAACGCCTAGGAATATACCTGACTAGGAAGAATCTTAAAACCCATGGATATATATGTCTCCGTAAGAGAATCAAGCGTGTGTACAGCGGCATAAACGCAGCAGTGAAAATCCGATAAATCCCATTATCAAAATAAATTTCAAAAAAAAATCATAAAGACCGTGAAATAGAGAGCAATTCTTAAATAATTCACTCAGGGCATGTGATGCAACCGGGATTTAACACATCTACACCCAGAGCTGGTTGAGACATAAGGCTGGACACTTCAGGCTGATAGCATTGGTGAGTTTCGGTGAGCAAATGCAGACCCTTTGAAGTCATACTGCATGGTACCCATTCCATGGGTCCCAACTCTCCAGGTTCAAGGGATTCTTCCTCCAGCTAAAACATGCATGGGAAACCAAGAGTATCGTCCACCATGTGATTGGGAAATGATTTAAAATGCATCTCAGTTTTCGTATCCTGGTCCTCGGGTTCACCATTCCAGATGCTTTACTAACACTCTCCCCGCTTGGAGAGTCAGTGCCTTTAACCTCCTCTTTGGCACAGCTTGCAATTTCTGTGCAAAATGAACAGGAATAGGGAGAACCAATGAGAGACTAGCTGTAGGTGTCTGCACGGGCAAATGTAACGCTCATTGCCCACCAGGAAGAGGAATTAAACAAAGGCTCAGTGTGCCCTGCTGGAAACAGATTAGGGCCTGAAGCAATCCTGCGGTTTTGTGCCCAGCTCACAAGAAAGCGAGTTGAAGAAAGGAGCTCAGGGGCACTGTAATTCACAAACCTGCAGAGTTATAAATGACAGCTTTCCTCCAAAAATATATTGAAGTAAGCCTGCGAAGGGGACTTGAAAGCGGGGCAGAATTTCAGGAAAACGATTGCAGGGGGTAGACTGGAATTGCCCTGAAAGCATAGGAAAAGAGGCAGAACGTCGACAATGATGCACTTGGCCAAAAAGGGCGTATGCGTTTTTTCCTGAATATATTCAGGAAAAAACACATACGCCCTTTTTGGCCAACCAAGCAAGCCTGTAAATGAAATCTGCACTACAATGAAGTCTCACTGCCCCCCTGGCAAAAGGGCCATCTGAAAAAAGTGTAAAATCCAGAAAGGTAGGACAGGATATGGAGAACAGGGAGCCTTGTTATGCTGATTGGCAGGATGTAAATTGCCAGCAGCCACCCTGGAGAAGTGTATGGTGTTTCCTGAAACACGAAAGAAACAAAGCAACACAGCCTATGGCACTTCCACTTATGGTCCTATAGCTTACGGAAATTAAAATCAAAAACAGACAGCCACCCCAATATTTGAGACGGCTGTGTTCACAAGAAGCTCGTCTACAGTATCAGGTAAATATCCCAGAAAGCAAAAAATGGATAAAGAACTTGTGGCACGTACGTACAATGCAATATCACTCAGCAATGAAATCTGTGTCATCAGGCCCATAGCGGCATAGTGAGTGGATGCAGGTACGGTGATTCTACGTGAACTACGTCACACAGAAAAAGAAACATCATAAGATATCACGAATACACGGAATGTAAACTTGACTACACATGAACTGAATTACAAAATAGAAAAGGGTCTCAAATTTAGAAAACCAACTAGTGCTTGCTTATGGGGAAAGGTGCCTTGGGGTGCTGCATAAAACCAGAGACTGAAATTAGCACAGATAACTTTCCATAAGCCCAATATGTAATAGACAAGACCTACTCCTTGCTCAACGAAATGGACCCAACACCACATATTCAACGCCTAGGAATATACCTGACTAGGAAGAATCTTAAAACCCATGGATATATATGTCTCCGTAAGAGAATCAAGGGTGTGTACAGCGGCCGAAAGGCAGCAGTGAAAATCCGATAAATCCCATTATCAAAATAAATTTCGAAAACAAAACACAAAGACAGTGAAATAGAGAGCAATTCTTAAATAATTCACTCAGGGCATGTGATGCAACCGGGATTGACCACATCTACACCCAGAGCTGGTTGAGACATAAGGCTGGACACTTCAGGCTGATAGCATTGGTGAGTTTCGGTGAGCAAATGCACACCCTTTGAAGTCATACTGTATGGTACCTATTCCATGGGTCCCAACTCTTCAGGTTCAAGGGATTCTTCCTCCAGCTAAAACATGCATGTGAAACCCACAGTATGGTCCACCGTGTTATGGGGAAATGATTTAAAATGCATCTCAGTTTTCGTATCCTGGTCCTCGGGTTCACCATTCCAGATGATTTACTAACAGTCTCCCTGCTTGGAGAGTCAGTGCCTTTAACCTCCTGTTTGGCACAGCTTGCAATTTCTGTGCAAGATGAACAGGAATAGGGAGAACCAATGAGAGACTAGCTGTAGGTGTCTGCACGGGCAAATGTAACGCTCATTTCCCACCAGGAAGAGGAATTTACCAAAGGCTCAGCATGCCCTGCCCGAAACAGATTAGGGCCTGAAGCAATCCTGCGGTTTTGTGCCCAGTTCACAAGAAAGCGAGTTGAAGAAAGGAGCTCAGGGGCACTGTAATTCACAAACCTGCAGAGTTATAAATGACAGCTATCCTCCAAAAATATATTGAAGTAAGCCTGCGAAGGGGACTTGAAAGCGGGGCAGAATTTCAGGAAAACGATTGCAGGGGGTAGACTGGAATTGCCCTGAAAGCATAGGAAAAGAGGCAGAACGTCGACAATGATGCACTTGGCCAAAAAGGGCGTATGCGTTTTTTCCTGAATATATTCAGGAAAAAACGCATACGCCCTTTTTGGCCAACCAAGCAAGCCTGTAAAGGAAATCTGCACTACAATGAAGTCTCACTGCCCCCCTGGCAAAAGGGCCATCTGAAAAAAGTGTAAAATCCAGAAAGGTAGGACAGGATATGGAGAACAGGGAGCCTTGTTATGCTGATTGGCAGGATGTAAATTGCCAGCAGCCAGCCTGGAGAAGTGTATGGTGTTTCCTGAAACACATAAGAAACAAAGCAACACAGTCTATGGCACTTCCACTTATGGTCCTATAGCTTACGGAAATTAAAATCAAAAACAGACAGCCACCCCAATATTTGGGACGGCTGTGTTCACAAGAAGCTCGTCTACAGTATCAGGTAAATATCCCAGAAAGCAAAAAATGGATAAAGAAGTTGTGGCACGTACGTGCAATGCAGTATCACTCAGCAATGAAATCTGTGTCATCAGGCACGTAGCGGCATAGTGAGTGGATGCAGGTACGGTGATTCTACGTGAACTACGTCACACAGAAAAAGAAACATCATAAGATATCACTAATACACGGAATGTAAACTTGACTACACATGAACTGAATTACAAAACAGAACAGGGTCTCAAATTTAGAAAACCAACTAGTGCTTGCTTATGGGGAAAGGTGCGTTGGGGTGCTTCATAAAACCAGAGACTGAAATTAGCACAGATAACTTTCCATAAGCCAAATATGTAATAGACAAGACCTACTCCTTGCTCAACGAAATGGACCCAACACCACATATTCAACGCCTAGGAATATACCTGACTAGGAAGAATCTTAAAACCCATGGATATATATGTCTCCGTAAGAGAATCAAGCGTGTGTACAGCGGCATAAACGCAGCAGTGAAAATCCGATAAATCCCATTATCAAAATAAATTTCAAAAAAAAATCATAAAGACAGTGAAATAGAGAGCAATTCTTAAATAATTCACTCAGGGCATGTGATGCAACCGGGATTTAACACATCTACACCCAGAGCTGGTTGAGACATAAGGCTGGACACTTCAGGCTGATAGCATTGGTGAGTTTCGGTGAGCAAATGCAGACCCTTTGAAGTCATACTGCATGGTACCCATTCCATGGGTCCCAACTCTCCAGGTTCAAGGGATTCTTCCTCCAGCTAAAACATGCATGGGAAACCAAGAGTATCGTCCACCATGTGATTGGGAAATGATTTAAAATGCATCTCAGTTTTCGTATCCTGGTCCTCGGGTTCACCATTCCAGATGCTTTACTAACACTCTCCCCGCTTGGAGAGTCAGTGCCTTTAACCTCCTCTTTGGCACAGCTTGCAATTTCTGTGCAAAATGAACAGGAATAGGGAGAACCAATGAGAGACTAGCTGTAGGTGTCTGCACGGGCAAATGTAACGCTCATTGCCCACCAGGAAGAGGAATTAAACAAAGGCTCAGCGTGCCCTGCCGGAAACAAATTAGGGCCTGAAGCACTCCTGCGGTTTTGTGCCCAGCTCACAAGAAAGCGAGTTGAAGAAAGGAGCTCAGGGGCACTGTAATTCACAAACCTGCAGAGTTATAAATGACAGCTATCCTCCAAAAATATATTGAAGTAAGCCTGCGAAGGGGACTTGAAAGCGGGGCAGAATTTCAGGAAAACGATTGCAGGGGGTAAACTGGAATTGCCCTGAAAGCATAGGAAAAGAGGCAGAACGTCGACAATGATGCACTTGGCCAAAAAGGGCGTATGTGTTTTTTCCTGAATATATTCAGGAAAAAACGCATACGCCCTTTTTGGCCAACCAAGCAAGCCTGTAAATGAAATCTGCACTACAAAGAAGTCTCACTGCCCCCCTGGCAAAAGGGCCATCTGAAAAAAGTGTAAAATCCAGAAAGGTAGGACAGGATATGGAGAACAGGGAGCCTTGTTATGCTGATTGGCAGGATGTAAATTGCCAGCAGCCAGCCTGGAGAAGTGTATGGTGTTTCCTGAAACACGAAAGAAACAAAGCAACACAGCCTATGGCACTTCCACTTATGGTCCTATAGCTTACGGAAATTAAAATCAAAAACAGACAGCCACCCCAATATTTGAGACGGCTGTGTTCACAAGAAGCTCGTCTACAGTATCAGGTAAATATCCCAGAAAGCAAAAAATGGATAAAGAACTTGTGGCACGTACGTACAATGCAATATCACTCAGCAATGAAATCTGTGTCATCAGGCCCGTAGCGGCATAGTGAGTGGATGCAGGTACGGTGATTCTACGTGAACTACGTCACACAGAAAAAGAAACATCATAAGATATCACGAATACACGGAATGTAAACTTGACTACACATGAACTGAATTACAAAATAGAAAAGGGTCTCAAATTTAGAAAACCAACTAGTGCTTGCTTATGGGGAAAGGTGCCTTGGGGTGCTGCATAAAACCAGAGACTGAAATTAGCACAGATAACTTTCCATAAGCCCAATATGTAATAGACAAGACCTACTCCTTGCTCAACGAAATGGACCCAACACCACATATTCAACGCCTAGGAATATACCTGACTAGGAAGAATCTTAAAACCCATGGATATATATGTCTCTGTAAGAGAATCAAACGTGTGTACAGCGGCCGAAAGGCAGCAGTGAAAATCCGATAAATCCCATTATCAAAATAAATTTCGAAAACAAAACACAAAGACAGTGAAATAGAGAGCAATTCTTAAATAATTCACTCAGGGCATGTGATGCAACCGGGATTGACCACATCTACACCCAGAGCTGGTTGAGACATAAGGCTGGACACTTCAGGCTGATAGCATTGGTGAGTTTAGGTGAGCAAATGCACACCCTTTGAAGTCATACTGTATGGTACCTATTCCATGGGTCCCAACTCTTCAGGTTCAAGGGATTCTTCCTCCAGCTAAAACATGCATGTGAAACCCACAGTATGGTCCACCGTGTTATGGGGAAATGATTTAAAATGCATCTCAGTTTTCGTATCCTGGTCCTCGGGTTCACCATTCCAGATGATTTACTAACAGTCTCCCTGCTTGGAGAGTCAGTGCCTTTAACCTCCTGTTTGGCACAGCTTGCAATTTCTGTGCAAGATGAACAGGAATAGGGAGAACCAATGAGAGACTAGCTGTAGGTGTCTGCACGGGCAAATGTAACGCTCATTTCCCACCAGGAAGAGGAATTTACCAAAGGCTCAGCATGCCCTGCCCGAAACAGATTAGGGCCTGAAGCAATCCTGCGGTTTTGTGCCCAGTTCACAAGAAAGCGAGTTGAAGAAAGGAGCTCAGGGGCACTGTAATTCACAAACCTGCAGAGTTATAAATGACAGCTATCCTCCAAAAATATATTGAAGTAAGCCTGCGAAGGGGACTTGAAAGCGGGGCAGAATTTCAGGAAAACGATTGCAGGGGGTAGACTGGAATTGCCCTGAAAGCATAGGAAAAGAGGCAGAACGTCGACAATGATGCACTTGGCCAAAAAGGGCGTATGCGTTTTTTCCTGAATATATTCAGGAAAAAACGCATACGCCCTTTTTGGCCAACCAAGCAAGCCTGTAAAGGAAATCTGCACTACAATGAAGTCTCACTGCCCCCCGGGCAAGAGGGCCATCTGAAAAAAGTGTAAAATCCAGAAAGGTAGGACAGGATATGGAGAACAGGGAGCCTTGTTATGCTGATTGGCAGGATGTAAATTGCCAGCAGCCAGCCTGGAGAAGTGTATGGTGTTTCCTGAAACACATAAGAAACAAAGCAACACAGTCTATGGCACTTCCACTTATGGTCCTATAGCTTACGGAAATTAAAATCAAAAACAGACAGCCACCCCAATATTTGGGACGGCTGTGTTCACAAGAAGCTCGTCTACAGTATCAGGTAAATATCCCAGAAAGCAAAATATGGATAAAGAAGTTGTGGCACGTACGTACAATGCAATATCACTCAGCAATGAAATCTGTGTCATCAGGCCCGTAGCGGCATAGTGAGTGGATGCAGGTACGGTGATTCTATGTGAACTACGTCACACAGAAAAAGAAACATCATAAGATATCACTAATACACGGAATGTAAACTTGACTACACATGAACTGAATTACAAAACAGAACAGGGTCTCAAATTTAGAAAACCAACTAGTGCTTGCTTATGGGGAAAGGTGCGTTGGGGTGCTTCATAAAACCAGAGACTGAAATTAGCACAGATAACTTTCCATAAGCCAAATATGTAATAGACAAGACCTACTCCTTGCTCAACGAAATGGACCCAACACCACATATTCAACGCCTAGGAATATACCTGACTAGGAAGAATCTTAAAACCCATGGATATATATGTCTCCGTAAGAGAATCAAGCGTGTGTACAGCGGCATAAACGCAGCAGTGAAAATCCGATAAATCCCATTATCAAAATAAATTTCAAAAAAAAATCATAAAGACCGTGAAATAGAGAGCAATTCTTAAATAATTCACTCAGGGCATGTGATGCAACCGGGATTTAACACATCTACACCCAGAGCTGGTTGAGACATAAGGCTGGACACTTCAGGCTGATAGCATTGGTGAGTTTCGGTGAGCAAATGCAGACCCTTTGAAGTCATACTGCATGGTACCCATTCCATGGGTCCCAACTCTCCAGGTTCAAGGGATTCTTCCTCCAGCTAAAACATGCATGGGAAACCAAGAGTATCGTCCACCATGTGATTGGGAAATGATTTAAAATGCATCTCAGTTTTCGTATCCTGGTCCTCGGGTTCACCATTCCAGATGCTTTACTAACACTCTCCCCGCTTGGAGAGTCAGTGCCTTTAACCTCCTCTTTGGCACAGCTTGCAATTTCTGTGCAAAATGAACAGGAATAGGGAGAACCAATGAGAGACTAGCTGTAGGTGTCTGCACGGGCAAATGTAACGCTCATTGCCCACCAGGAAGAGGAATTAAACAAAGGCTCAGTGTGCCCTGCTGGAAAGAGATTAGGGCCTGAAGCAATCCTGCGGTTTTGTGCCCAGCTCACAAGAAAGCGAGTTGAAGAAAGGAGCTCAGGGGCACTGTAATTCACAAACCTGCAGAGTTATAAATGACAGCTTTCCTCCAAAAATATATTGAAGTAAGCCTGCGAAGGGGACTTGAAAGCGGGGCAGAATTTCAGGAAAACGATTGCAGGGGGTAGACTGGAATTGCCCTGAAAGCATAGGAAAAGAGGCAGAACGTCGACAATGATGCACTTGGCCAAAAAGGGCGTATGCGTTTTTTCCTGAATATATTCAGGAAAAAACGCATACGCCCTTTTTGGCCAACCAAGCAAGCCTGTAAATGAAATCTGCACTACAATGAAGTCTCACTGCCCCCCTGGCAAAAGGGCCATCTGAAAAAAGTGTAAAATCCAGAAAGGTAGGACAGGATATGGAGAACAGGGAGCCTTGTTATGCTGATTGGCAGGATGTAAATTGCCAGCAGCCACCCTGGAGAAGTGTATGGTATTTCCTGAAACACGAAAGAAACAAAGCAACACAGCCTATGGCACTTCCACTTATGGTCCTATAGCTTACGGAAATTAAAATCAAAAACAGACAGCCACCCCAATATTTGAGACGGCTGTGTTCACAAGAAGCTCGTCTACAGTATCAGGTAAATATCCCAGAAAGCAAAAAATGGATAAAGAACTTGTGGCACGTACGTACAATGCAATATCACTCAGCAATGAAATCTGTGTCATCAGGCCCATAGCGGCATAGTGAGTGGATGCAGGTACGGTGATTCTACGTGAACTACGTCACACAGAAAAAGAAACATCATAAGATATCACGAATACACGGAATGTAAACTTGACTACACATGAACTGAATTACAAAATAGAAAAGGGTCTCAAATTTAGAAAACCAACTAGTGCTTGCTTATGGGGAAAGGTGCCTTGGGGTGCTGCATAAAACCAGAGACTGAAATTAGCACAGATAACTTTCCATAAGCCCAATATGTAATAGACAAGACCTATTCCTTGCTCAACGAAATGGACCCAACACCACATATTCAACGCCTAGGAATATACCTGACTAGGAAGAATCTTAAAACCCATGGATATATATGTCTCCGTAAGAGAATCAAGGGTGTGTACAGCGGCCGAAAGGCAGCAGTGAAAATCCGATAAATCCCATTATCAAAATAAATTTCGAAAACAAAACACAAAGACAGTGAAATAGAGAGCAATTCTTAAATAATTCACTCAGGGCATGTGATGCAACCGGGATTGACCACATCTACACCCAGAGCTGGTTGAGACATAAGGCTGGACACTTCAGGCTGATAGCATTGGTGAGTTTTGGTGAGCAAATGCACACCCTTTGAAGTCATACTGTATGGTACCTATTCCATGGGTCCCAACTCTTCAGGTTCAAGGGATTCTTCCTCCAGCTAAAACATGCATGTGAAACCCACAGTATGGTCCACCGTGTTATGGGGAAATGATTTAAAATGCATCTCAGTTTTCGTATCCTGGTCCTCGGGTTCACCATTCCAGATGATTTACTAACAGTCTCCCTGCTTGGAGAGTCAGTGCCTTTAACCTCCTGTTTGGCACAGCTTGCAATTTCTGTGCAAGATGAACAGGAATAGGGAGAACCAATGAGAGACTAGCTGTAGGTGTCTGCACGGGCAAATGTAACGCTCATTTCCCACCAGGAAGAGGAATTTACCAAAGGCTCAGCATGCCCTGCCCGAAACAGATTAGGGCCTGAAGCAATCCTGCGGTTTTGTGCCCAGTTCACAAGAAAGCGAGTTGAAGAAAGGAGCTCAGGGGCACTGTAATTCACAAACCTGCAGAGTTATAAATGACAGCTATCCTCCAAAAATATATTGAAGTAAGCCTGCGAAGGGGACTTGAAAGCGGGGCAGAATTTCAGGAAAACGATTGCAGGGGGTAGACTGGAATTGCCCTGAAAGCATAGGAAAAGAGGCAGAACGTCGACAATGATGCACTTGGCCAAAAAGGGCGTATGCGTTTTTTCCTGAATATATTCAGGAAAAAACGCATACGCCCTTTTTGGCCAACCAAGCAAGCCTGTAAAGGAAATCTGCACTACAATGAAGTCTCACTGCCCCCCGGGCAAGAGGGCCATCTGAAAAAAGTGTAAAATCCAGAAAGGTAGGACAGGATATGGAGAACAGGGAGCCTTGTTATGCTGATTGGCAGGATGTAAATTGCCAGCAGCCAGCCTGGAGAAGTGTATGGTGTTTCCTGAAACACGAAAGAAACAAAGCAACACAGCCTATGGCACTTCCACTTATGGTCCTATAGCTTACGGAAATTAAAATCAAAAACAGACAGCCACCCCAATATTTGAGATGGCTGTGTTCACAAGAAGCTCGTCTACAGTATCAGGTAAATATCCCAGAAAGCAAAAAATGGATAAAGAACTTGTGGCACGTACGTACAATGCAATATCACTCAGCAATGAAATCTGTGTCATCAGGCCCATAGCGGCATAGTGAGTGGATGCAGGTACGGTGATTCTACGTGAACTACGTCACACAGAAAAAGAAACATCATAAGATATCACGAATACACGGAATGTAAACTTGACTACACATGAACTGAATTACAAAATAGAAAAGGGTCTCAAATTTAGAAAACCAACTAGTGCTTGCTTATGGGGAAAGGTGCCTTGGGGTGCTGCATAAAACCAGAGACTGAAATTAGCACAGATAACTTTCCATAAGCCCAATATGTAATAGACAAGACCTACTCCTTGCTCAACGAAATGGACCCAACACCACATATTCAACGCCTAGGAATATACCTGACTAGGAAGAATCTTAAAACCCATGGATATATATGTCTCCGTAAGAGAATCAAGGGTGTGTACAGCGGCCGAAAGGCAGCAGTGAAAATCCGATAAATCCCATTATCAAAATAAATTTCGAAAACAAAACACAAAGACAGTGAAATAGAGAGCAATTCTTAAATAATTCACTCAGGGCATGTGATGCAACCGGGATTGACCACATCTACACCCAGAGCTGGTTGAGACATAAGGCTGGACACTTCAGGCTGATAGCATTGGTGAGTTTAGGTGAGCAAATGCACACCCTTTGAAGTCATACTGTATGGTACCTATTCCATGGGTCCCAACTCTTCAGGTTCAAGGGATTCTTCCTCCAGCTAAAACATGCATGTGAAACCCACAGTATGGTCCACCGTGTTATGGGGAAATGATTTAAAATGCATCTCAGTTTTCGTATCCTGGTCCTCGGGTTCACCATTCCAGATGATTTACTAACAGTCTCCCTGCTTGGAGAGTCAGTGCCTTTAACCTCCTGTTTGGCACAGCTTGCAATTTCTGTGCAAGATGAACAGGAATAGGGAGAACCAATGAGAGACTAGCTGTAGGTGTCTGCACGGGCAAATGTAACGCTCATTTCCCACCAGGAAGAGGAATTTACCAAAGGCTCAGCATGCCCTGCCCGAAACAGATTAGGGCCTGAAGCAATCCTGCGGTTTTGTGCCCAGTTCACAAGAAAGCGAGTTGAAGAAAGGAGCTCAGGGGCACTGTAATTCACAAACCTGCAGAGTTATAAATGACAGCTATCCTCCAAAAATATATTGAAGTAAGCCTGCGAAGGGGACTTGAAAGCGGGGCAGAATTTCAGGAAAACGATTGCAGGGGGTAGACTGGAATTGCCCTGAA
Organism: Phocoena phocoena; assembly: GCF_963924675.1. NCBI lineage: Eukaryota > Metazoa > Chordata > Mammalia > Artiodactyla > Phocoenidae > Phocoena > Phocoena phocoena. The sequence continues at coordinate 287,535 of NW_027077752.1, read as the reverse complement.
AGCATAGGAAAAGAGGCAGAACGTCGACAATGATGCACTTGGCCAAAAAGGGCGTATGCGTTTTTTCCTGAATATATTCAGGAAAAAACGCATACGCCCTTTTTGGCCAACCAAGCAGGCCTGTAAAGGAAATCTGCACTACAATGAAGTCTCACTGCCCCCCGGGCAAGAGGGCCATCTGAAAAAAGTGTAAAATCCAGAAAGGTAGGACAGGATATGGAGAACAGGGAGCCTTGTTATGCTGATTGGCAGGATGTAAATTGCCAGCAGCCAGCCTGGAGAAGTGTATGGTGTTTCCTGAAACACATAAGAAACAAAGCAACACAGTCTATGGCACTTCCACTTATGGTCCTATAGCTTACGGAAATTAAAATCAAAAACAGACAGCCACCCCAATATTTGGGACGGCTGTGTTCACAAGAAGCTCGTCTACAGTAACAGGTAAATATCCCAGAAAGCAAAATATGGATAAAGAAGTTGTGGCACGTACGTACAATGCAATATCACTCAGCAATGAAATCTGTGTCATCAGGCCCGTAGCGGCATAGTGAGTGGATGCAGGTACGGTGATTCTACGTGAACTACGTCACACAGAAAAAGAAACATCATAAGATATCACTAATACACGGAATGTAAACTTGACTACACATGAACTGAATTACAAAACAGAACAGGGTCTCAAATTTAGAAAACCAACTAGTGCTTGCTTATGGGGAAAGGTGCGTTGGGGTGCTTCATAAAACCAGAGACTGAAATTAGCACAGATAACTTTCCATAAGCCAAATATGTAATAGACAAGACCTACTCCTTGCTCAACGAAATGGACCCAACACCACATATTCAACGCCTAGGAATATACCTGACTAGGAAGAATCTTAAAACCCATGGATATATATGTCTCCGTAAGAGAATCAAGCGTGTGTACAGCGGCATAAACGCAGCAGTGAAAATCCGATAAATCCCATTATCAAAATAAATTTCAAAAAAAAATCATAAAGACAGTGAAATAGAGAGCAATTCTTAAATAATTCACTCAGGGCATGTGATGCAACCGGGATTGAACACATCTACACCCAGAGCTGGTTGAGACATAAGGCTGGACACTTCAGGCTGATAGCATTGGTGAGTTTCGGTGAGCAAATGCAGACCCTTTGAAGTCATACTGCATGGTACCCATTCCATGGGTCCCAACTCTCCAGGTTCAAGGGATTCTTCCTCCAGCTAAAACATGCATGGGAAACCAAGAGTATCGTCCACCATGTGATTGGGAAATGATTTAAAATGCATCTCAGTTTTCGTATCCTGGTCCTCGGGTTCACCATTCCAGATGCTTTACTAACACTCTCCCCGCTTGGAGAGTCAGTGCCTTTAACCTCCTCTTTGGCACAGCTTGCAATTTCTGTGCAAAATGAACAGGAATAGGGAGAACCAATGAGAGACTAGCTGTAGGTGTCTGCACGGGCAAATGTAACGCTCATTGCCCACCAGGAAGAGGAATTAAACAAAGGCTCAGTGTGCCCTGCTGGAAACAGATTAGGGCCTGAAGCAATCAGGCGGTTTTGTGCCCAGCTCACAAGAAAGCGAGTTGAAGAAAGGAGCTCAGGGGCACTGTAATTCACAAACCTGCAGAGTTATAAATGACAGCTTTCCTCCAAAAATATATTGAAGTAAGCCTGCGAAGGGGACTTGAAAGAGGGGCAGAATTTCAGGAAAACGATTGCAGGGGGTAGACTGGAATTGCCCTGAAAGCATAGGAAAAGAGGCAGAACGTCGACAATGATGCACTTGGCCAAAAAGGGCGTATGCGTTTTTTCCTGAATATATTCAGGAAAAAACGCATACGCCCTTTTTGGCCAACCAAGCAAGCCTGTAAATGAAATCTGCACTACAATGAAGTCTCACTGCCCCCCTGGCAAAAGGGCCATCTGAAAAAAGTGTAAAATCCAGAAAGGTAGGACAGGATATGGAGAACAGGGAGCCTTGTTATGCTGATTGGCAGGATGTAAACTGCCAGCAGCCACCCTGGAGAAGTGTATGGTGTTTCCTGAAACACGAAAGAAACAAAGCAACACAGCCTATGGCACTTCCACTTATGGTCCTATAGCTTACGGAAATTAAAATCAAAAACAGACAGCCACCCCAATATTTGAGACGGCTGTGTTCACAAGAAGCTCGTCTACAGTATCAGGTAAATATCCCAGAAAGCAAAAAATGGATAAAGAACTTGTGGCACGTACGTACAATGCAATATCACTCAGCAATGAAATCTGTGTCATCAGGCCCATAGCGGCATAGTGAGTGGATGCAGGTACGGTGATTCTACGTGAACTACGTCACACAGAAAAAGAAACATCATAAGATATCACGAATACACGGAATGTAAACTTGACTACACATGAACTGAATTACAAAATAGAAAAGGGTCTCAAATTTAGAAAACCAACTAGTGCTTGCTTATGGGGAAAGGTGCCTTGGGGTGCTGCATAAAACCAGAGACTGAAATTAGCACAGATAACTTTCCATAAGCCCAATATGTAATAGACAAGACCTACTCCTTGCTCAACGAAATGGACCCAACACCACATATTCAACGCCTAGGAATATACCTGACTAGGAAGAATCTTAAAACCCATGGATATATATGTCTCCGTAAGAGAATCAAGGGTGTGTACAGCGGCCGAAAGGCAGCAGTGAAAATCCGATAAATCCCATTATCAAAATAAATTTCGAAAACAAAACACAAAGACAGTGAAATAGAGAGCAATTCTTAAATAATTCACTCAGGGCATGTGATGCAACCGGGATTGACCACATCTACACCCAGAGCTGGTTGAGACATAAGGCTGGACACTTCAGGCTGATAGCATTGGTGAGTTTAGGTGAGCAAATGCACACCCTTTGAAGTCATACTGTATGGTACCTATTCCATGGGTCCCAACTCTTCAGGTTCAAGGGATTCTTCCTCCAGCTAAAACATGCATGTGAAACCCACAGTATGGTCCACCGTGTTATGGGGAAATGATTTAAAATGCATCTCAGTTTTCGTATCCTGGTCCTCGGGTTCACCATTCCAGATGATTTACTAACAGTCTCCCTGCTTGGAGAGTCAGTGCCTTTAACCTCCTGTTTGGCACAGCTTGCAATTTCTGTGCAAGATGAACAGGAATAGGGAGAACCAATGAGAGACTAGCTGTAGGTGTCTGCACGGGCAAATGTAACGCTCATTTCCCACCAGGAAGAGGAATTTACCAAAGGCTCAGCATGCCCTGCCCGAAACAGATTAGGGCCTGAAGCAATCCTGCGGTTTTGTGCCCAGTTCACAAGAAAGCGAGTTGAAGAAAGGAGCTCAGGGGCACTGTAATTCACAAACCTGCAGAGTTATAAATGACAGCTATCCTCCAAAAATATATTGAAGTAAGCCTGCGAAGGGGACTTGAAAGCGGGGCAGAATTTCAGGAAAACGATTGCAGGGGGTAGACTGGAATTGCCCTGAAAGCATAGGAAAAGAGGCAGAACGTCGACAATGATGCACTTGGCCAAAAAGGGCGTATGCGTTTTTTCCTGAATATATTCAGGAAAAAACGCATACGCCCTTTTTGGCCAACCAAGCAAGCCTGTAAAGGAAATCTGCACTACAATGAAGTCTCACTGCCCCCCGGGCAAGAGGGCCATCTGAAAAAAGTGTAAAATCCAGAAAGGTAGGACAGGATATGGAGAACAGGGAGCCTTGTTATGCTGATTGGCAGGATGTAAATTGCCAGCAGCCAGCCTGGAGAAGTGTATGGTGTTTCCTGAAACACATAAGAAACAAAGCAACACAGTCTATGGCACTTCCACTTATGGTCCTATAGCTTACGGAAATTAAAATCAAAAACAGACAGCCACCCCAATATTTGGGACGGCTGTGTTCACAAGAAGCTCGTCTACAGTAACAGGTAAATATCCCAGAAAGCAAAATATGGATAAAGAAGTTGTGGCACGTACGTACAATGCAATATCACTCAGCAATGAAATCTGTGTCATCAGGCCCGTAGCGGCATAGTGAGTGGATGCAGGTACGGTGATTCTATGTGAACTACGTCACACAGAAAAAGAAACATCATAAGATATCACTAATACACGGAATGTAAACTTGACTACACATGAACTGAATTACAAAACAGAACAGGGTCTCAAATTTAGAAAACCAACTAGTGCTTGCTTATGGGGAAAGGTGCGTTGGGGTGCTTCATAAAACCAGAGACTGAAATTAGCACAGATAACTTTCCATAAGCCAAATATGTAATAGACAAGACCTACTCCTTGCTCAACGAAATGGACCCAACACCACATATTCAACGCCTAGGAATATACCTGACTAGGAAGAATCTTAAAACCCATGGATATATATGTCTCCGTAAGAGAATCAAGCGTGTGTACAGCGGCATAAACGCAGCAGTGAAAATCCGATAAATCCCATTATCAAAATAAATTTCAAAAAAAAATCATAAAGACCGTGAAATAGAGAGCAATTCTTAAATAATTCACTCAGGGCATGTGATGCAACCGGGATTTAACACATCTACACCCAGAGCTGGTTGAGACATAAGGCTGGACACTTCAGGCTGATAGCATTGGTGAGTTTCGGTGAGCAAATGCAGACCCTTTGAAGTCATACTGCATGGTACCCATTCCATGGGTCCCAACTCTCCAGGTTCAAGGGATTCTTCCTCCAGCTAAAACATGCATGGGAAACCAAGAGTATCGTCCACCATGTGATTGGGAAATGATTTAAAATGCATCTCAGTTTTCGTATCCTGGTCCTCGGGTTCACCATTCCAGATGCTTTACTAACACTCTCCCCGCTTGGAGAGTCAGTGCCTTTAACCTCCTCTTTGGCACAGCTTGCAATTTCTGTGCAAAATGAACAGGAATAGGGAGGACCAATGAGAGACTAGCTGTAGGTGTCTGCACGGGCAAATGTAACGCTCATTGCCCACCAGGAAGAGGAATTAAACAAAGGCTCAGTGTGCCCTGCTGGAAACAGATTAGGGCCTGAAGCAATCCTGCGGTTTTGTGCCCAGCTCACAAGAAAGCGAGTTGAAGAAAGGAGCTCAGGGGCACTGTAATTCACAAACCTGCAGAGTTATAAATGACAGCTTTCCTCCAAAAATATATTGAAGTAAGCCTGCGAAGGGGACTTGAAAGCGGGGCAGAATTTCAGGAAAACGATTGCAGGGGGTAGACTGGAATTGCCCTGAAAGCATAGGAAAAGAGGCAGAACGTCGACAATGATGCACTTGGCCAAAAAGGGCGTATGCGTTTTTTCCTGAATATATTCAGGAAAAAACGCATACGCCCTTTTTGGCCAACCAAGCAAGCCTGTAAATGAAATCTGCACTACAATGAAGTCTCACTGCCCCCCTGGCAAAAGGGCCATCTGAAAAAAGTGTAAAATCCAGAAAGGTAGGACAGGATATGGAGAACAGGGAGCCTTGTTATGCTGATTGGCAGGATGTAAATTGCCAGCAGCCACCCTGGAGAAGTGTATGGTGTTTCCTGAAACACGAAAGAAACACAGCCTATGGCACTTCCACTTATGGTCCTATAGCTTACGGAAATTAAAATCAAAAACAGACAGCCACCCCAATATTTGAGACGGCTGTGTTCACAAGAAGCTCGTCTACAGTATCAGGTAAATATCCCAGAAAGCAAAAAATGGATAAAGAACTTGTGGCACGTACGTACAATGCAATATCACTCAGCAATGAAATCTGTGTCATCAGGCCCATAGCGGCATAGTGAGTGGATGCAGGTACGGTGATTCTACGTGAACTACGTCACACAGAAAAAGAAACATCATAAGATATCACGAATACACGGAATGTAAACTTGACTACACATGAACTGAATTACAAAATAGAAAAGGGTCTCAAATTTAGAAAACCAACTAGTGCTTGCTTATGGGGAAAGGTGCCTTGGGGTGCTGCATAAAACCAGAGACTGAAATTAGCACAGATAACTTTCCATAAGCCCAATATGTAATAGACAAGACCTATTCCTTGCTCAACGAAATGGACCCAACACCACATATTCAACGCCTAGGAATATACCTGACTAGGAAGAATCTTAAAACCCATGGATATATATGTCTCCGTAAGAGAATCAAGGGTGTGTACAGCGGCCGAAAGGCAGCAGTGAAAATCCGATAAATCCCATTATCAAAATAAATTTCGAAAACAAAACACAAAGACAGTGAAATAGAGAGCAATTCTTAAATAATTCACTCAGGGCATGTGATGCAACCGGGATTGACCACATCTACACCCAGAGCTGGTTGAGACATAAGGCTGGACACTTCAGGCTGATAGCATTGGTGAGTTTCGGTGAGCAAATGCACACCCTTTGAAGTCATACTGTATGGTACCTATTCCATGGGTCCCAACTCTTCAGGTTCAAGGGATTCTTCCTCCAGCTAAAACATGCATGTGAAACCCACAGTATGGTCCACCGTGTTATGGGGAAATGATTTAAAATGCATCTCAGTTTTCGTATCCTGGTCCTCGGGTTCACCATTCCAGATGATTTACTAACAGTCTCCCTGCTTGGAGAGTCAGTGCCTTTAACCTCCTGTTTGGCACAGCTTGCAATTTCTGTGCAAGATGAACAGGAATAGGGAGAACCAATGAGAGACTAGCTGTAGGTGTCTGCACGGGCAAATGTAACGCTCATTTCCCACCAGGAAGAGGAATTTACCAAAGGCTCAGCATGCCCTGCCCGAAACAGATTAGGGCCTGAAGCAATCCTGCGGTTTTGTGCCCAGTTCACAAGAAAGCGAGTTGAAGAAAGGAGCTCAGGGGCACTGTAATTCACAAACCTGCAGAGTTATAAATGACAGCTATCCTCCAAAAATATATTGAAGTAAGCCTGCGAAGGGGACTTGAAAGCGGGGCAGAATTTCAGGAAAACGATTGCAGGGGGTAGACTGGAATTGCCCTGAAAGCATAGGAAAAGAGGCAGAACGTCGACAATGATGCACTTGGCCAAAAAGGGCGTATGCGTTTTTTCCTGAATATATTCAGGAAAAAACGCATACGCCCTTTTTGGCCAACCAAGCAAGCCTGTAAAGGAAATCTGCACTACAATGAAGTCTCACTGCCCCCCGGGCAAGAGGGCCATCTGAAAAAAGTGTAAAATCCAGAAAGGTAGGCCAGGATATGGAGAACAGGGAGCCTTGTTATGCTGATTGGCAGGATGTAAATTGCCAGCAGCCAGCCTGGAGAAGTGTATGGTGTTTCCTGAAACACATAAGAAACAAAGCAACACAGTCTATGGCACTTCCACTTATGGTCCTATAGCTTACGGAAATTAAAATCAAAAACAGACAGCCACCCCAATATTTGGGACGGCTGTGTTCACAAGAAGCTCGTCTACAGTATCAGGTAAATATCCCAGAAAGCAAAAAATGGATAAAGAACTTGTGGCACGTACGTACAATGCAATATCACTCAGCAATGAAATCTGTGTCATCAGGCCCATAGCGGCATAGTGAGTGGATGCAGGTACGGTGATTCTACGTGAACTACGTCACACAGAAAAAGAAACATCATAAGATATCACGAATACACGGAATGTAAACTTGACTACACATGAACTGAATTACAAAATAGAAAAGGGTCTCAAATTTAGAAAACCAACTAGTGCTTGCTTATGGGGAAAGGTGCCTTGGGGTGCTGCATAAAACCAGAGACTGAAATTAGCACAGATAACTTTCCATAAGCCCAATATGTAATAGACAAGACCTACTCCTTGCTCAACGAAATGGACCCAACACCACATATTCAACGCCTAGGAATATACCTGACTAGGAAGAATCTTAAAACCCATGGATATATATGTCTCTGTAAGAGAATCAAACGTGTGTACAGCGGCCGAAAGGCAGCAGTGAAAATCCGATAAATCCCATTATCAAAATAAATTTCGAAAACAAAACACAAAGACAGTGAAATAGAGAGCAATTCTTAAATAATTCACTCAGGGCATGTGATGCAACCGGGATTGACCACATCTACACCCAGAGCTGGTTGAGACATAAGGCTGGACACTTCAGGCTGATAGCATTGGTGAGTTTCGGTGAGCAAATGCACACCCTTTGAAGTCATACTGTATGGTACCTATTCCATGGGTCCCAACTCTTCAGGTTCAAGGGATTCTTCCTCCAGCTAAAACATGCATGTGAAACCCACAGTATGGTCCACCGTGTTATGGGGAAATGATTTAAAATGCATCTCAGTTTTCGTATCCTGGTCCTCGGGTTCACCATTCCAGATGATTTACTAACAGTCTCCCTGCTTGGAGAGTCAGTGCCTTTAACCTCCTGTTTGGCACAGCTTGCAATTTCTGTGCAAGATGAACAGGAATAGGGAGAACCAATGAGAGACTAGCTGTAGGTGTCTGCACGGGCAAATGTAACGCTCATTTCCCACCAGGAAGAGGAATTTACCAAAGGCTCAGCATGCCCTGCCCGAAACAGATTAGGGCCTGAAGCAATCCTGCGGTTTTGTGCCCAGTTCACAAGAAAGCGAGTTGAAGAAAGGAGCTCAGGGGCACTGTAATTCACAAACCTGCAGAGTTATAAATGACAGCTATCCTCCAAAAATATATTGAAGTAAGCCTGCGAAGGGGACTTGAAAGCGGGGCAGAATTTCAGGAAAACGATTGCAGGGGGTAGACTGGAATTGCCCTGAAAGCATAGGAAAAGAGGCAGAACGTGGACAATGATGCACTTGGCCAAAAAGGGCGTATGCGTTTTTTCCTGAATATATTCAGGAAAAAACGCATACGCCCTTTTTGGCCAACCAAGCAAGCCTGTAAAGGAAATCTGCACTACAATGAAGTCTCACTGCCCCCCGGGCAAGAGGGCCATCTGAAAAAAGTGTAAAATCCAGAAAGGTAGGACAGGATATGGAGAACAGGGAGCCTTGTTATGCTGATTGGCAGGATGTAAATTGCCAGCAGCCAGCCTGGAGAAGTGTATGGTGTTTCCTGAAACACATAAGAAACAAAGCAACACAGTCTATGGCACTTCCACTTATGGTCCTATAGCTTACGGAAATTAAAATCAAAAACAGACAGCCACCCCAATATTTGGGACGGCTGTGTTCACAAGAAGCTCGTCTACAGTAACAGGTAAATATCCCAGAAAGCAAAATATGGATAAAGAAGTTGTGGCACGTACGTACAATGCAATATCACTCAGCAATGAAATCTGTGTCATCAGGCCCGTAGCGGCATAGTGAGTGGATGCAGGTACGGTGATTCTATGTGAACTACGTCACACAGAAAAAGAAACATCATAAGATATCACTAATACACGGAATGTAAACTTGACTACACATGAACTGAATTACAAAACAGAACAGGGTCTCAAATTTAGAAAACCAACTAGTGCTTGCTTATGGGGAAAGGTGCGTTGGGGTGCTTCATAAAACCAGAGACTGAAATTAGCACAGATAACTTTCCATAAGCCAAATATGTAATAGACAAGACCTACTCCTTGCTCAACGAAATGGACCCAACACCACATATTCAACGCCTAGGAATATACCTGACTAGGAAGAATCTTAAAACCCATGGATATATATGTCTCCGTAAGAGAATCAAGCGTGTGTACAGCGGCATAAACGCAGCAGTGAAAATCCGATAAATCCCATTATCAAAATAAATTTCAAAAAAAAATCATAAAGACCGTGAAATAGAGAGCAATTCTTAAATAATTCACTCAGGGCATGTGATGCAACCGGGATTTAACACATCTACACCCAGAGCTGGTTGAGACATAAGGCTGGACACTTCAGGCTGATAGCATTGGTGAGTTTCGGTGAGCAAATGCAGACCCTTTGAAGTCATACTGCATGGTACCCATTCCATGGGTCCCAACTCTCCAGGTTCAAGGGATTCTTCCTCCAGCTAAAACATGCATGGGAAACCAAGAGTATCGTCCACCATGTGATTGGGAAATGATTTAAAATGCATCTCAGTTTTCGTATCCTGGTCCTCGGGTTCACCATTCCAGATGCTTTACTAACACTCTCCCCGCTTGGAGAGTCAGTGCCTTTAACCTCCTCTTTGGCACAGCTTGCAATTTCTGTGCAAAATGAACAGGAATAGGGAGAACCAATGAGAGACTAGCTGTAGGTGTCTGCACGGGCAAATGTAACGCTCATTGCCCACCAGGAAGAGGAATTAAACAAAGGCTCAGTGTGCCCTGCTGGAAAGAGATTAGGGCCTGAAGCAATCCTGCGGTTTTGTGCCCAGCTCACAAGAAAGCGAGTTGAAGAAAGGAGCTCAGGGGCACTGTAATTCACAAACCTGCAGAGTTATAAATGACAGCTTTCCTCCAAAAATATATTGAAGTAAGCCTGCGAAGGGGACTTGAAAGCGGGGCAGAATTTCAGGAAAACGATTGCAGGGGGTAGACTGGAATTGCCCTGAAAGCATAGGAAAAGAGGCAGAACGTCGACAATGATGCACTTGGCCAAAAAGGGCGTATGCGTTTTTTCCTGAATATATTCAGGAAAAAACGCATACGCCCTTTTTGGCCAACCAAGCAAGCCTGTAAATGAAATCTGCACTACAATGAAGTCTCACTGCCCCCCTGGCAAAAGGGCCATCTGAAAAAAGTGTAAAATCCAGAAAGGTAGGACAGGATATGGAGAACAGGGAGCCTTGTTATGCTGATTGGCAGGATGTAAATTGCCAGCAGCCACCCTGGAGAAGTGTATGGTGTTTCCTGAAACACGAAAGAAACAAAGCAACACAGCCTATGGCACTTCCACTTATGGTCCTATAGCTTACGGAAATTAAAATCAAAAACAGACAGCCACCCCAATATTTGAGACGGCTGTGTTCACAAGAAGCTCGTCTACAGTATCAGGTAAATATCCCAGAAAGCAAAAAATGGATAAAGAACTTGTGGCACGTACGTACAATGCAATATCACTCAGCAATGAAATCTGTGTCATCAGGCCCATAGCGGCATAGTGAGTGGATGCAGGTACGGTGATTCTACGTGAACTACGTCACACAGAAAAAGAAACATCATAAGATATCACGAATACACGGAATGTAAACTTGACTACACATGAACTGAATTACAAAATAGAAAAGGGTCTCAAATTTAGAAAACCAACTAGTGCTTGCTTATGGGGAAAGGTGCCTTGGCGTGCTGCATAAAACCAGAGACTGAAATTAGCACAGATAACTTTCCATAAGCCCAATATGTAATAGACAAGACCTACTCCTTGCTCAACGAAATGGACCCAACACCACATATTCAACGCCTAGGAATATACCTGACTAGGAAGAATCTTAAAACCCATGGATATATATGTCTCCGTAAGAGAATCAAGGGTGTGTACAGCGGCCGAAAGGCAGCAGTGAAAATCCGATAAATCCCATTATCAAAATAAATTTCGAAAACAAAACACAAAGACAGTGAAATAGAGAGCAATTCTTAAATAATTCACTCAGGGCATGTGATGCAACCGGGATTGACCACATCTACACCCAGAGCTGGTTGAGACATAAGGCTGGACACTTCAGGCTGATAGCATTGGTGAGTTTCGGTGAGCAAATGCACACCCTTTGAAGTCATACTGTATGGTACCTATTCCATGGGTCCCAACTCTTCAGGTTCAAGGGATTCTTCCTCCAGCTAAAACATGCATGTGAAACCCACAGTATGGTCCACCGTGTTATGGGGAAATGATTTAAAATGCATCTCAGTTTTCGTATCCTGGTCCTCGGGTTCACCATTCCAGATGATTTACTAACAGTCTCCCTGCTTGGAGAGTCAGTGCCTTTAACCTCCTGTTTGGCACAGCTTGCAATTTCTGTGCAAGATGAACAGGAATAGGGAGAACCAATGAGAGACTAGCTGTAGGTGTCTGCACGGGCAAATGTAACGCTCATTTCCCACCAGGAAGAGGAATTTACCAAAGGCTCAGCATGCCCTGCCCGAAACAGATTAGGGCCTGAAGCAATCCTGCGGTTTTGTGCCCAGTTCACAAGAAAGCGAGTTGAAGAAAGGAGCTCAGGGGCACTGTAATTCACAAACCTGCAGAGTTATAAATGACAGCTATCCTCCAAAAATATATTGAAGTAAGCCTGCGAAGGGGACTTGAAAGCGGGGCAGAATTTCAGGAAAACGATTGCAGGGGGTAGACTGGAATTGCCCTGAAAGCATAGGAAAAGAGGCAGAACGTGGACAATGATGCACTTGGCCAAAAAGGGCGTATGCGTTTTTTCCTGAATATATTCAGGAAAAAACGCATACGCCCTTTTTGGCCAACCAAGCAAGCCTGTAAAGGAAATCTGCACTACAATGAAGTCTCACTGCCCCCCGGGCAAGAGGGCCATCTGAAAAAAGTGTAAAATCCAGAAAGGTAGGACAGGATATGGAGAACAGGGAGCCTTGTTATGCTGATTGGCAGGATGTAAATTGCCAGCAGCCAGCCTGGAGAAGTGTATGGTGTTTCCTGAAACACATAAGAAACAAAGCAACACAGTCTATGGCACTTCCACTTATGGTCCTATAGCTTACGGAAATTAAAATCAAAAACAGACAGCCACCCCAATATTTGGGACGGCTGTGTTCACAAGAAGCTCGTCTACAGTAACAGGTAAATATCCCAGAAAGCAAAATATGGATAAAGAAGTTGTGGCACGTACGTACAATGCAATATCACTCAGCAATGAAATCTGTGTCATCAGGCCCGTAGCGGCATAGTGAGTGGATGCAGGTACGGTGATTCTATGTGAACTACGTCACACAGAAAAAGAAACATCATAAGATATCACTAATACACGGAATGTAAACTTGACTACACATGAACTGAATTACAAAACAGAACAGGGTCTCAAATTTAGAAAACCAACTAGTGCTTGCTTATGGGGAAAGGTGCGTTGGGGTGCTTCATAAAACCAGAGACTGAAATTAGCACAGATAACTTTCCATAAGCCAAATATGTAATAGACAAGACCTACTCCTTGCTCAACGAAATGGACCCAACACCACATATTCAACGCCTAGGAATATACCTGACTAGGAAGAATCTTAAAACCCATGGATATATATGTCTCCGTAAGAGAATCAAGCGTGTGTACAGCGGCATAAACGCAGCAGTGAAAATCCGATAAATCCCATTATCAAAATAAATTTCAAAAAAAAATCATAAAGACCGTGAAATAGAGAGCAATTCTTAAATAATTCACTCAGGGCATGTGATGCAACCGGGATTTAACACATCTACACCCAGAGCTGGTTGAGACATAAGGCTGGACACTTCAGGCTGATAGCATTGGTGAGTTTCGGTGAGCAAATGCAGACCCTTTGAAGTCATACTGCATGGTACCCATTCCATGGGTCCCAACTCTCCAGGTTCAAGGGATTCTTCCTCCAGCTAAAACATGCATGGGAAACCAAGAGTATCGTCCACCATGTGATTGGGAAATGATTTAAAATGCATCTCAGTTTTCGTATCCTGGTCCTCGGGTTCACCATTCCAGATGCTTTACTAACACTCTCCCCGCTTGGAGAGTCAGTGCCTTTAACCTCCTCTTTGGCACAGCTTGCAATTTCTGTGCAAAATGAACAGGAATAGGGAGAACCAATGAGAGACTAGCTGTAGGTGTCTGCACGGGCAAATGTAACGCTCATTGCCCACCAGGAAGAGGAATTAAACAAAGGCTCAGTGTGCCCTGCTGGAAACAGATTAGGGCCTGAAGCAATCCTGCGGTTTTGTGCCCAGCTCACAAGAAAGCGAGTTGAAGAAAGGAGCTCAGGGGCACTGTAATTCACAAACCTGCAGAGTTATAAATGACAGCTTTCCTCCAAAAATATATTGAAGTAAGCCTGCGAAGGGGACTTGAAAGCGGGGCAGAATTTCAGGAAAACGATTGCAGGGGGTAGACTGGAATTGCCCTGAAAGCATAGGAAAAGAGGCAGAACGTCGACAATGATGCACTTGGCCAAAAAGGGCGTATGCGTTTTTTCCTGAATATATTCAGGAAAAAACGCATACGCCCTTTTTGGCCAACCAAGCAAGCCTGTAAATGAAATCTGCACTACAATGAAGTCTCACTGCCCCCCTGGCAAAAGGGCCATCTGAAAAAAGTGTAAAATCCAGAAAGGTAGGACAGGATATGGAGAACAGGGAGCCTTGTTATGCTGATTGGCAGGATGTAAATTGCCAGCAGCCACCCTGGAGAAGTGTATGGTGTTTCCTGAAACACGAAAGAAACAAAGCAACACAGCCTATGGCACTTCCACTTATGGTCCTATAGCTTACGGAAATTAAAATCAAAAACAGACAGCCACCCCAATATTTGAGACGGCTGTGTTCACAAGAAGCTCGTCTACAGTATCAGGTAAATATCCCAGAAAGCAAAATATGGATAAAGAAGTTGTGGCACGTACGTACAATGCAATATCACTCAGCAATGAAATCTGTGTCATCAGGCCCGTAGCGGCATAGTGAGTGGATGCAGGTACGGTGATTCTATGTGAACTACGTCACACAGAAAAAGAAACATCATAAGATATCACTAATACACGGAATGTAAACTTGACTACACATGAACTGAATTACAAAACAGAACAGGGTCTCAAATTTAGAAAACCAACTAGTGCTTGCTTATGGGGAAAGGTGCGTTGGGGTGCTTCATAAAACCAGAGACTGAAATTAGCACAGATAACTTTCCATAAGCCAAATATGTAATAGACAAGACCTACTCCTTGCTCAACGAAATGGACCCAACACCACATATTCAACGCCTAGGAATATACCTGACTAGGAAGAATCTTAAAACCCATGGATATATATGTCTCCGTAAGAGAATCAAGCGTGTGTACAGCGGCCGAAGGCAGCAGTGAAAATCCGATAAATCCCATTATCAAAATAAATTTCAAAAAAAAATCATAAAGACCGTGAAATAGAGAGCAATTCTTAAATAATTCACTCAGGGCATGTGATGCAACCGGGATTTAACACATCTACACCCAGAGCTGGTTGAGACATAAGGCTGGACACTTCAGGCTGATAGCATTGGTGAGTTTCGGTGAGCAAATGCAGACCCTTTGAAGTCATACTGTATGGTACCTATTCCATGGGTCCCAACTCTTCAGGTTCAAGGGATTCTTCCTCCAGCTAAAACATGCATGTGAAACCCACAGTATGGTCCACCGTGTTATGGGGAAATGATTTAAAATGCATCTCAGTTTTCGTATCCTGGTCCTCGGGTTCACCATTCCAGATGCTTTACTAACACTCTCCCCGCTTGGAGAGTCAGTGCCTTTAACCTCCTCTTTGGCACAGCTTGCAATTTCTGTGCAAAATGAACAGGAATAGGGAGAACCAATGAGAGACTAGCTGTAGGTGTCTGCACGGGCAAATGTAACGCTCATTGCCCACCAGGAAGAGGAATTAAACAAAGGCTCAGCGTGCCCTGCCGGAAACAGATTAGGGCCTGAAGCAATCCTGCGGTTTTGTGCCCAGCTCACAAGAAAGCGAGTTGAAGAAAGGAGCTCAGGGGCACTGTAATTCACAAACCTGCAGAGTTATAAATGACAGCTATCCTCCAAAAATATATTGAAGTAAGCCTGCGAAGGGGACTTGAAAGCGGGGCAGAATTTCAGGAAAACGATTGCAGGGGGTAGACTGGAATTGCCCTGAAAGCATAGGAAAAGAGGCAGAACGTGGACAATGATGCACTTGGCCAAAAAGGGCGTATGCGTTTTTTCCTGAATATATTCAGGAAAAAACGCATACGCCCTTTTTGGCCAACCAAGCAAGCCTGTAAAGGAAATCTGCACTACAATGAAGTCTCACTGCCCCCCGGGCAAGAGGGCCATCTGAAAAAAGTGTAAAATCCAGAAAGGTAGGACAGGATATGGAGAACAGGGAGCCTTGTTATGCTGATTGGCAGGATGTAAATTGCCAGCAGCCAGCCTGGAGAAGTGTATGGTGTTTCCTGAAACACATAAGAAACAAAGCAACACAGTCTATGGCACTTCCACTTATGGTCCTATAGCTTACGGAAATTAAAATCAAAAACAGACAGCCACCCCAATATTTGGGACGGCTGTGTTCACAAGAAGCTCGTCTACAGTAACAGGTAAATATCCCAGAAAGCAAAATATGGATAAAGAACTTGTGGCACGTACGTACAATGCAATATCACTCAGCAATGAAATCTGTGTCATCAGGCCCGTAGCGGCATAGTGAGTGGATGCAGGTACGGTGATTCTATGTGAACTACGTCACACAGAAAAAGAAACATCATAAGATATCACTAATACACGGAATGTAAACTTGACTACACATGAACTGAATTACAAAACAGAACAGGGTCTCAAATTTAGAAAACCAACTAGTGCTTGCTTATGGGGAAAGGTGCGTTGGGGTGCTTCATAAAACCAGAGACTGAAATTAGCACAGATAACTTTCCATAAGCCAAATATGTAATAGACAAGACCTACTCCTTGCTCAACGAAATGGACCCAACACCACATATTCAACGCCTAGGAATATACCTGACTAGGAAGAATCTTAAAACCCATGGATATATATGTCTCCGTAAGAGAATCAAGCGTGTGTACAGCGGCATAAACGCAGCAGTGAAAATCCGATAAATCCCATTATCAAAATAAATTTCAAAAAAAAATCATAAAGACCGTGAAATAGAGAGCAATTCTTAAATAATTCACTCAGGGCATGTGATGCAACCGGGATTTAACACATCTACACCCAGAGCTGGTTGAGACATAAGGCTGGACACTTCAGGCTGATAGCATTGGTGAGTTTCGGTGAGCAAATGCAGACCCTTTGAAGTCATACTGCATGGTACCCATTCCATGGGTCCCAACTCTCCAGGTTCAAGGGATTCTTCCTCCAGCTAAAACATGCATGGGAAACCAAGAGTATCGTCCACCATGTGATTGGGAAATGATTTAAAATGCATCTCAGTTTTCGTATCCTGGTCCTCGGGTTCACCATTCCAGATGCTTTACTAACACTCTCCCCGCTTGGAGAGTCAGTGCCTTTAACCTCCTCTTTGGCACAGCTTGCAATTTCTGTGCAAAATGAACAGGAATAGGGAGAACCAATGAGAGACTAGCTGTAGGTGTCTGCACGGGCAAATGTAACGCTCATTGCGCACCAGGAAGAGGAATTAAACAAAGGCTCAGTGTGCCCTGCTGGAAACAGATTAGGGCCTGAAGCAATCCTGCGGTTTTGTGCCCAGCTCACAAGAAAGCGAGTTGAAGAAAGGAGCTCAGGGGCACTGTAATTCACAAACCTGCAGAGTTATAAATGACAGCTTTCCTCCAAAAATATATTGAAGTAAGCCTGCGAAGGGGACTTGAAAGCGGGGCAGAATTTCAGGAAAACGATTGCAGGGGGTAGACTGGAATTGCCCTGAAAGCATAGGAAAAGAGGCAGAACGTCGACAATGATGCACTTGGCCAAAAAGGGCGTATGCGTTTTTTCCTGAATATATTCAGGAAAAAACGCATACGCCCTTTTTGGCCAACCAAGCAAGCCTGTAAATGAAATCTGCACTACAATGAAGTCTCACTGCCCCCCTGGCAAAAGGGCCATCTGAAAAAAGTGTAAAATCCAGAAAGGTAGGACAGGATATGGAGAACAGGGAGCCTTGTTATGCTGATTGGCAGGATGTAAATTGCCAGCAGCCACCCTGGAGAAGTGTATGGTGTTTCCTGAAACACGAAAGAAACAAAGCAACACAGCCTATGGCACTTCCACTTATGGTCCTATAGCTTACGGAAATTAAAATCAAAAACAGACAGCCACCCCAATATTTGAGACGGCTGTGTTCACAAGAAGCTCGTCTACAGTATCAGGTAAATATCCCAGAAAGCAAAAAATGGATAAAGAACTTGTGGCACGTACGTACAATGCAATATCACTCAGCAATGAAATCTGTGTCATCAGGCCCATAGCGGCATAGTGAGTGGATGCAGGTACGGTGATTCTACGTGAACTACGTCACACAGAAAAAGAAACATCATAAGATATCACGAATACACGGAATGTAAACTTGACTACACATGAACTGAATTACAAAATAGAAAAGGGTCTCAAATTTAGAAAACCAACTAGTGCTTGCTTATGGGGAAAGGTGCCTTGGGGTGCTGCATAAAACCAGAGACTGAAATTAGCACAGATAACTTTCCATAAGCCCAATATGTAATAGACAAGACCTACTCCTTGCTCAACGAAATGGACCCAACACCACATATTCAACGCCTAGGAATATACCTGACTAGGAAGAATCTTAAAACCCATGGATATATATGTCTCCGTAAGAGAATCAAGGGTGTGTACAGCGGCCGAAAGGCAGCAGTGAAAATCCGATAAATCCCATTATCAAAATAAATTTCGAAAACAAAACACAAAGACAGTGAAATAGAGAGCAATTCTTAAATAATTCACTCAGGGCATGTGATGCAACCGGGATTGACCACATCTACACCCAGAGCTGGTTGAGACATAAGGCTGGACACTTCAGGCTGATAGCATTGGTGAGTTTAGGTGAGCAAATGCACACCCTTTGAAGTCATACTGTATGGTACCTATTCCATGGGTCCCAACTCTTCAGGTTCAAGGGATTCTTCCTCCAGCTAAAACATGCATGTGAAACCCACAGTATGGTCCACCGTGTTATGGGGAAATGATTTAAAATGCATCTCAGTTTTCGTATCCTGGTCCTCGGGTTCACCATTCCAGATGATTTACTAACAGTCTCCCTGCTTGGAGAGTCAGTGCCTTTAACCTCCTGTTTGGCACAGCTTGCAATTTCTGTGCAAGATGAACAGGAATAGGGAGAACCAATGAGAGACTAGCTGTAGGTGTCTGCACGGGCAAATGTAACGCTCATTTCCCACCAGGAAGAGGAATTTACCAAAGGCTCAGCATGCCCTGCCCGAAACAGATTAGGGCCTGAAGCAATCCTGCGGTTTTGTGCCCAGTTCACAAGAAAGCGAGTTGAAGAAAGGAGCTCAGGGGCACTGTAATTCACAAACCTGCAGAGTTATAAATGACAGCTATCCTCCAAAAATATATTGAAGTAAGCCTGCGAAGGGGACTTGAAAGAGGGGCAGAATTTCAGGAAAACGATTGCAGGGGGTAGACTGGAATTGCCCTGAAAGCATAGGAAAAGAGGCAGAACGTCGACAATGATGCACTTGGCCAAAAAGGGCGTATGCGTTTTTTCCTGAATATATTCAGGAAAAAACGCATACGCCCTTTTTGGCCAACCAAGCAAGCCTGTAAATGAAATCTGCACTACAATGAAGTCTCACTGCCCCCCGGGCAAGAGGGCCATCTGAAAAAAGTGTAAAATCCAGAAAGGTAGGACAGGATATGGAGAACAGGGAGCCTTGTTATGCTGATTGGCAGGATGTAAATTGCCAGCAGCCAGCCTGGAGAAGTGTATGGTGTTTCCTGAAACACATAAGAAACAAAGCAACACAGTCTATGGCACTTCCACTTATGGTCCTATAGCTTACGGAAATTAAAATCAAAAACAGACAGCCACCCCAATATTTGGGACGGCTGTGTTCACAAGAAGCTCGTCTACAGTAACAGGTAAATATCCCAGAAAGCAAAATATGGATAAAGAACTTGTGGCACGTACGTACAATGCAATATCACTCAGCAATGAAATCTGTGTCATCAGGCCCGTAGCGGCATAGTGAGTGGATGCAGGTACGGTGATTCTATGTGAACTACGTCACACAGAAAAAGAAACATCATAAGATATCACTAATACACGGAATGTAAACTTGACTACACATGAACTGAATTACAAAACAGAACAGGGTCTCAAATTTAGAAAACCAACTAGTGCTTGCTTATGGGGAAAGGTGCGTTGGGGTGCTTCATAAAACCAGAGACTGAAATTAGCACAGATAACTTTCCATAAGCCAAATATGTAATAGACAAGACCTACTCCTTGCTCAACGAAATGGACCCAACACCACATATTCAACGCCTAGGAATATACCTGACTAGGAAGAATCTTAAAACCCATGGATATATATGTCTCCGTAAGAGAATCAAGCGTGTGTACAGCGGCATAAACGCAGCAGTGAAAATCCGATAAATCCCATTATCAAAATAAATTTCAAAAAAAAATCATAAAGACCGTGAAATAGAGAGCAATTCTTAAATAATTCACTCAGGGCATGTGATGCAACCGGGATTTAACACATCTACACCCAGAGCTGGTTGAGACATAAGGCTGGACACTTCAGGCTGATAGCATTGGTGAGTTTCGGTGAGCAAATGCAGACCCTTTGAAGTCATACTGCATGGTACCCATTCCATGGGTCCCAACTCTCCAGGTTCAAGGGATTCTTCCTCCAGCTAAAACATGCATGGGAAACCAAGAGTATCGTCCACCATGTGATTGGGAAATGATTTAAAATGCATCTCAGTTTTCGTATCCTGGTCCTCGGGTTCACCATTCCAGATGCTTTACTAACACTCTCCCCGCTTGGAGAGTCAGTGCCTTTAACCTCCTCTTTGGCACAGCTTGCAATTTCTGTGCAAAATGAACAGGAATAGGGAGAACCAATGAGAGACTAGCTGTAGGTGTCTGCACGGGCAAATGTAACGCTCATTGCCCACCAGGAAGAGGAATTAAACAAAGGCTCAGTGTGCCCTGCTGGAAACAGATTAGGGCCTGAAGCAATCCTGCGGTTTTGTGCCCAGCTCACAAGAAAGCGAGTTGAAGAAAGGAGCTCAGGGGCACTGTAATTCACAAACCTGCAGAGTTATAAATGACAGCTTTCCTCCAAAAATATATTGAAGTAAGCCTGCGAAGGGGACTTGAAAGCGGGGCAGAATTTCAGGAAAACGATTGCAGGGGGTAGACTGGAATTGCCCTGAAAGCATAGGAAAAGAGGCAGAACGTCGACAATGATGCACTTGGCCAAAAAGGGCGTATGCGTTTTTTCCTGAATATATTCAGGAAAAAACGCATACGCCCTTTTTGGCCAACCAAGCAAGCCTGTAAATGAAATCTGCACTACAATGAAGTCTCACTGCCCCCCTGGCAAAAGGGCCATCTGAAAAAAGTGTAAAATCCAGAAAGGTAGGACAGGATATGGAGAACAGGGAGCCTTGTTATGCTGATTGGCAGGATGTAAATTGCCAGCAGCCACCCTGGAGAAGTGTATGGTGTTTCCTGAAACACGAAAGAAACAAAGCAACACAGCCTATGGCACTTCCACTTATGGTCCTATAGCTTACGGAAATTAAAATCAAAAACAGACAGCCACCCCAATATTTGAGACGGCTGTGTTCACAAGAAGCTCGTCTACAGTATCAGGTAAATATCCCAGAAAGCAAAAAATGGATAAAGAACTTGTGGCACGTACGTACAATGCAATATCACTCAGCAATGAAATCTGTGTCATCAGGCCCATAGCGGCATAGTGAGTGGATGCAGGTACGGTGATTCTACGTGAACTACGTCACACAGAAAAAGAAACATCATAAGATATCACGAATACACGGAATGTAAACTTGACTACACATGAACTGAATTACAAAATAGAAAAGGGTCTCAAATTTAGAAAACCAACTAGTGCTTGCTTATGGGGAAAGGTGCCTTGGGGTGCTGCATAAAACCAGAGACTGAAATTAGCACAGATAACTTTCCATAAGCCCAATATGTAATAGACAAGACCTACT
This sequence comes from Phocoena phocoena, assembly GCF_963924675.1. NCBI lineage: Eukaryota > Metazoa > Chordata > Mammalia > Artiodactyla > Phocoenidae > Phocoena > Phocoena phocoena. The sequence goes on along the minus strand of NW_027077752.1, from coordinate 265,774 downwards.
CCTTGCTCAACGAAATGGACCCAACACCACATATTCAACGCCTAGGAATATACCTGACTAGGAAGAATCTTAAAACCCATGGATATATATGTCTCCGTAAGAGAATCAAGGGTGTGTACAGCGGCCGAAAGGCAGCAGTGAAAATCCGATAAATCCCATTATCAAAATAAATTTCGAAAACAAAACACAAAGACAGTGAAATAGAGAGCAATTCTTAAATAATTCACTCAGGGCATGTGATGCAACCGGGATTGACCACATCTACACCCAGAGCTGGTTGAGACATAAGGCTGGACACTTCAGGCTGATAGCATTGGTGAGTTTAGGTGAGCAAATGCACACCCTTTGAAGTCATACTGTATGGTACCTATTCCATGGGTCCCAACTCTTCAGGTTCAAGGGATTCTTCCTCCAGCTAAAACATGCATGTGAAACCCACAGTATGGTCCACCGTGTTATGGGGAAATGATTTAAAATGCATCTCAGTTTTCGTATCCTGGTCCTCGGGTTCACCATTCCAGATGATTTACTAACAGTCTCCCTGCTTGGAGAGTCAGTGCCTGTAACCTCCTGTTTGGCACAGCTTGCAATTTCTGTGCAAGATGAACAGGAATAGGGAGAACCAATGAGAGACTAGCTGTAGGTGTCTGCACGGGCAAATGTAACGCTCATTTCCCACCAGGAAGAGGAATTTACCAAAGGCTCAGCATGCCCTGCCCGAAACAGATTAGGGCCTGAAGCAATCCTGTGGTTTTGTGCCCAGTTCACAAGAAAGCGAGTTGAAGAAAGGAGCTCAGGGGCACTGTAATTCACAAACCTGCAGAGTTATAAATGACAGCTATCCTCCAAAAATATATTGAAGTAAGCCTGCGAAGGGGACTTGAAAGCGGGGCAGAATTTCAGGAAAACGATTGCAGGGGGTAGACTGGAATTGCCCTGAAAGCATAGGAAAAGAGGCAGAACGTCGACAATGATGCACTTGGCCAAAAAGGGCGTATGCTTTTTTTCCTTAATATATTCAGGAAAAAACGCATACGCCCTTTTTGGCCAACCAAGCAAGCCTGTAAATGAAATCTGCACTACAATGAAGTCTCACTGCCCCCCGGGCAAGAGGGCCATCTGAAAAAAGTGTAAAATCCAGAAAGGTAGGACAGGATATGGAGAACAGGGAGCCTTGTTATGCTGATTGGCAGGATGTAAATTGCCAGCAGCCAGCCTGGAGAAGTGTATGGTGTTTCCTGAAACACATAAGAAACAAAGCAACACAGTCTATGGCACTTCCACTTATGGTCCTATAGCTTACGGAAATTAAAATCAAAAACAGACAGCCACCCCAATATTTGGGACGGCTGTGTTCACAAGAAGCTCGTCTACAGTAACAGGTAAATATCCCAGAAAGCAAAATATGGATAAAGAAGTTGTGGCACGTACGTACAATGCAATATCACTCAGCAATGAAATCTGTGTCATCAGGCCCGTAGCGGCATAGTGAGTGGATGCAGGTACGGTGATTCTATGTGAACTACGTCACACAGAAAAAGAAACATCATAAGATATCACTAATACACGGAATGTAAACTTGACTACACATGAACTGAATTACAAAACAGAACAGGGTCTCAAATTTAGAAAACCAACTAGTGCTTGCTTATGGGGAAAGGTGCGTTGGGGTGCTTCATAAAACCAGAGACTGAAATTAGCACAGATAACTTTCCATAAGCCAAATATGTAATAGACAAGACCTACTCCTTGCTCAACGAAATGGACCCAACACCACATATTCAACGCCTAGGAATATACCTGACTAGGAAGAATCTTAAAACCCATGGATATATATGTCTCCGTAAGAGAATCAAGCGTGTGTACAGCGGCATAAACGCAGCAGTGAAAATCCGATAAATCCCATTATCAAAATAAATTTCAAAAAAAAATCATAAAGACCGTGAAATAGAGAGCAATTCTTAAATAATTCACTCAGGGCATGTGATGCAACCGGGATTTAACACATCTACACCCAGAGCTGGTTGAGACATAAGGCTGGACACTTCAGGCTGATAGCATTGGTGAGTTTCGGTGAGCAAATGCAGACCCTTTGAAGTCATACTGCATGGTACCCATTCCATGGGTCCCAACTCTCCAGGTTCAAGGGATTCTTCCTCCAGCTAAAACATGCATGGGAAACCAAGAGTATCGTCCACCATGTGATTGGGAAATGATTTAAAATGCATCTCAGTTTTCGTATCCTGGTCCTCGGGTTCACCATTCCAGATGCTTTACTAACACTCTCCCCGCTTGGAGAGTCAGTGCCTTTAACCTCCTCTTTGGCACAGCTTGCAATTTCTGTGCAAAATGAACAGGAATAGGGAGAACCAATGAGAGACTAGCTGTAGGTGTCTGCACGGGCAAATGTAACGCTCATTGCCCACCAGGAAGAGGAATTAAACAAAGGCTCAGTGTGCCCTGCTGGAAACAGATTAGGGCCTGAAGCAATCCTGCGGTTTTGTGCCCAGCTCACAAGAAAGCGAGTTGAAGAAAGGAGCTCAGGGGCACTGTAATTCACAAACCTGCAGAGTTATAAATGACAGCTTTCCTCCAAAAATATATTGAAGTAAGCCTGCGAAGGGGACTTGAAAGCGGGGCAGAATTTCAGGAAAACGATTGCAGGGGGTAGACTGGAATTGCCCTGAAAGCATAGGAAAAGAGGCAGAACGTCGACAATGATGCACTTGGCCAAAAAGGGCGTATGCGTTTTTTCCTGAATATATTCAGGAAAAAACGCATACGCCCTTTTTGGCCAACCAAGCAAGCCTGTAAATGAAATCTGCACTACAATGAAGTCTCACTGCCCCCCTGGCAAAAGGGCCATCTGAAAAAAGTGTAAAATCCAGAAAGGTAGGACAGGATATGGAGAACAGGGAGCCTTGTTATGCTGATTGGCAGGATGTAAATTGCCAGCAGCCACCCTGGAGAAGTGTATGGTGTTTCCTGAAACACAAAAGAAACAAAGCAACACAGCCTATGGCACTTCCACTTATGGTCCTATAGCTTACGGAAATTAAAATCAAAAACAGACAGCCACCCCAATATTTGAGACGGCTGTGTTCACAAGAAGCTCGTCTACAGTATCAGGTAAATATCCCAGAAAGCAAAAAATGGATAAAGAACTTGTGGCACGTACGTACAATGCAATATCACTCAGCAATGAAATCTGTGTCATCAGGCCCATAGCGGCATAGTGAGTGGATGCAGGTACGGTGATTCTACGTGAACTACGTCACACAGAAAAAGAAACATCATAAGATATCACGAATACACGGAATGTAAACTTGACTACACATGAACTGAATTACAAAATAGAAAAGGGTCTCAAATTTAGAAAACCAACTAGTGCTTGCTTATGGGGAAAGGTGCCTTGGGGTGCTGCATAAAACCAGAGACTGAAATTAGCACAGATAACTTTCCATAAGCCCAATATGTAATAGACAAGACCTACTCCTTGCTCAACGAAATGGACCCAACACCACATATTCAACGCCTAGGAATATACCTGACTAGGAAGAATCTTAAAACCCATGGATATATATGTCTCCGTAAGAGAATCAAGGGTGTGTACAGCGGCCGAAAGGCAGCAGTGAAAATCCGATAAATCCCATTATCAAAATAAATTTCGAAAACAAAACACAAAGACAGTGAAATAGAGAGCAATTCTTAAATAATTCACTCAGGGCATGTGATGCAACCGGGATTGACCACATCTACACCCAGAGCTGGTTGAGACATAAGGCTGGACACTTCAGGCTGATAGCATTGGTGAGTTTAGGTGAGCAAATGCACACCCTTTGAAGTCATACTGTATGGTACCTATTCCATGGGTCCCAACTCTTCAGGTTCAAGGGATTCTTCCTCCAGCTAAAACATGCATGTGAAACCCACAGTATGGTCCACCGTGTTATGGGGAAATGATTTAAAATGCATCTCAGTTTTCGTATCCTGGTCCTCGGGTTCACCATTCCAGATGATTTACTAACAGTCTCCCTGCTTGGAGAGTCAGTGCCTGTAACCTCCTGTTTGGCACAGCTTGCAATTTCTGTGCAAGATGAACAGGAATAGGGAGAACCAATGAGAGACTAGCTGTAGGTGTCTGCACGGGCAAATGTAACGCTCATTTCCCACCAGGAAGAGGAATTTACCAAAGGCTCAGCATGCCCTGCCCGAAACAGATTAGGGCCTGAAGCAATCCTGTGGTTTTGTGCCCAGTTCACAAGAAAGCGAGTTGAAGAAAGGAGCTCAGGGGCACTGTAATTCACAAACCTGCAGAGTTATAAATGACAGCTATCCTCCAAAAATATATTGAAGTAAGCCTGCGAAGGGGACTTGAAAGCGGGGCAGAATTTCAGGAAAACGATTGCAGGGGGTAGACTGGAATTGCCCTGAAAGCATAGGAAAAGAGGCAGAACGTCGACAATGATGCACTTGGCCAAAAAGGGCGTATGCGTTTTTTCCTGAATATATTCAGGAAAAAACGCATACGCCCTTTTTGGCCAACCAAGCAAGCCTGTAAATGAAATCTGCACTACAATGAAGTCTCACTGCCCCCCGGGCAAGAGGGCCATCTGAAAAAAGTGTAAAATCCAGAAAGGTAGGACAGGATATGGAGAACAGGGAGCCTTGTTATGCTGATTGGCAGGATGTAAATTGCCAGCAGCCAGCCTGGAGAAGTGTATGGTGTTTCCTGAAACACATAAGAAACAAAGCAACACAGTCTATGGCACTTCCACTTATGGTCCTATAGCTTACGGAAATTAAAATCAAAAACAGACAGCCACCCCAATATTTGGGACGGCTGTGTTCACAAGAAGCTCGTCTACAGTAACAGGTAAATATCCCAGAAAGCAAAATATGGATAAAGAAGTTGTGGCACGTACGTACAATGCAATATCACTCAGCAATGAAATCTGTGTCATCAGGCCCGTAGCGGCATAGTGAGTGGATGCAGGTACGGTGATTCTATGTGAACTACGTCACACAGAAAAAGAAACATCATAAGATATCACTAATACACGGAATGTAAACTTGACTACACATGAACTGAATTACAAAACAGAACAGGGTCTCAAATTTAGAAAACCAACTAGTGCTTGCTTATGGGGAAAGGTGCGTTGGGGTGCTTCATAAAACCAGAGACTGAAATTAGCACAGATAACTTTCCATAAGCCAAATATGTAATAGACAAGACCTACTCCTTGCTCAACGAAATGGACCCAACACCACATATTCAACGCCTAGGAATATACCTGACTAGGAAGAATCTTAAAACCCATGGATATATATGTCTCCGTAAGAGAATCAAGCGTGTGTACAGCGGCATAAACGCAGCAGTGAAAATCCGATAAATCCCATTATCAAAATAAATTTCAAAAAAAAATCATAAAGACCGTGAAATAGAGAGCAATTCTTAAATAATTCACTCAGGGCATGTGATGCAACCGGGATTTAAAACATCTACACCCAGAGCTGGTTGAGACATAAGGCTGGACACTTCAGGCTGATAGCATTGGTGAGTTTCGGTGAGCAAATGCAGACCCTTTGAAGTCATACTGCATGGTACCCATTCCATGGGTCCCAACTCTCCAGGTTCAAGGGATTCTTCCTCCAGCTAAAACATGCATGGGAAACCAAGAGTATCGTCCACCATGTGATTGGGAAATGATTTAAAATGCATCTCAGTTTTCGTATCCTGGTCCTCGGGTTCACCATTCCAGATGCTTTACTAACACTCTCCCCGCTTGGAGAGTCAGTGCCTTTAACCTCCTCTTTGGCACAGCTTGCAATTTCTGTGCAAAATGAACAGGAATAGGGAGAACCAATGAGAGACTAGCTGTAGGTGTCTGCACGGGCAAATGTAACGCTCATTGCCCACCAGGAAGAGGAATTAAACAAAGGCTCAGTGTGCCCTGCTGGAAACAGATTAGGGCCTGAAGCAATCCTGCGGTTTTGTGCCCAGCTCACAAGAAAGCGAGTTGAAGAAAGGAGCTCAGGGACACTGTAATTCACAAACCTGCAGAGTTATAAATGACAGCTTTCCTCCAAAAATATATTGAAGTAAGCCTGCGAAGGGGACTTGAAAGCGGGGCAGAATTTCAGGAAAACGATTGCAGGGGGTAGACTGGAATTGCCCTGAAAGCATAGGAAAAGAGGCAGAACGTCAACAATGATGCACTTGGCCAAAAAGGGCGTATGCGTTTTTTCCTGAATATATTCAGGAAAAAACGCATACGCCCTTTTTGGCCAACCAAGCAAGCCTGTAAATGAAATCTGCACTACAATGAAGTCTCACTGCCCCCCTGGCAAAAGGGCCATCTGAAAAAAGTGTAAAATCCAGAAAGGTAGGACAGGATATGGAGAACAGGGAGCCTTGTTATGCTGATTGGCAGGATGTAAATTGCCAGCAGCCACCCTGGAGAAGTGTATGGTGTTTCCTGAAACACGAAAGAAACAAAGCAACACAGCCTATGGCACTTCCACTTATGGTCCTATAGCTTACGGAAATTAAAATCAAAAACAGACAGCCACCCCAATATTTGAGACGGCTGTGTTCACAAGAAGCTCGTCTACAGTATCAGGTAAATATCCCAGAAAGCAAAAAATGGATAAAGAACTTGTGGCACGTACGTACAATGCAATATCACTCAGCAATGAAATCTGTGTCATCAGGCCCATAGCGGCATAGTGAGTGGATGCAGGTACGGTGATTCTACGTGAACTACGTCACACAGAAAAAGAAACATCATAAGATATCACGAATACACGGAATGTAAACTTGACTACACATGAACTGAATTACAAAATAGAAAAGGGTCTCAAATTTAGAAAACCAACTAGTGCTTGCTTATGGGGAAAGGTGCCTTGGGGTGCTGCATAAAACCAGAGACTGAAATTAGCACAGATAACTTTCCATAAGCCCAATATGTAATAGACAAGACCTACTCCTTGCTCAACGAAATGGACCCAACACCACATATTCAACGCCTAGGAATATACCTGACTAGGAAGAATCTTAAAACCCATGGATATATATGTCTCCGTAAGAGAATCAAGGGTGTGTACAGCGGCCGAAAGGCAGCAGTGAAAATCCGATAAATCCCATTATCAAAATAAATTTCGAAAACAAAACACAAAGACAGTGAAATAGAGAGCAATTCTTAAATAATTCACTCAGGGCATGTGATGCAACCGGGATTGACCACATCTACACCCAGAGCTGGTTGAGACATAAGGCTGGACACTTCAGGCTGATAGCATTGGTGAGTTTAGGTGAGCAAATGCACACCCTTTGAAGTCATACTGTATGGTACCTATTCCATGGGTCCCAACTCTTCAGGTTCAAGGGATTCTTCCTCCAGCTAAAACATGCATGTGAAACCCACAGTATGGTCCACCGTGTTATGGGGAAATGATTTAAAATGCATCTCAGTTTTCGTATCCTGGTCCTCGGGTTCACCATTCCAGATGATTTACTAACAGTCTCCCTGCTTGGAGAGTCAGTGCCTGTAACCTCCTGTTTGGCACAGCTTGCAATTTCTGTGCAAGATGAACAGGAATAGGGAGAACCAATGAGAGACTAGCTGTAGGTGTCTGCACGGGCAAATGTAACGCTCATTTCCCACCAGGAAGAGGAATTTACCAAAGGCTCAGCATGCCCTGCCCGAAACAGCTTAGGGCCTGAAGCAATCCTGTGGTTTTGTGCCCAGTTCACAAGAAAGCGAGTTGAAGAAAGGAGCTCAGGGGCACTGTAATTCACAAACCTGCAGAGTTATAAATGACAGCTATCCTCCAAAAATATATTGAAGTAAGCCTGCGAAGGGGACTTGAAAGCGGGGCAGAATTTCAGGAAAACGATTGCAGGGGGTAGACTGGAATTGCCCTGAAAGCATAGGAAAAGAGGCAGAACGTCGACAATGATGCACTTGGCCAAAAAGGGCGTATGCGTTTTTTCCTGAATATATTCAGGAAAAAACGCATACGCCCTTTTTGGCCAACCAAGCAAGCCTGTAAAGGAAATCTGCACTACAATGTAGTCTCACTGCCCCCCGGGCAAGAGGGCCATCTGAAAAAAGTGTAAAATCCAGAAAGGTAGGACAGGATATGGAGAACAGGGAGCCTTGTTATGCTGATTGGCAGGATGTAAATTGCCAGCAGCCAGCCTGGAGAAGTGTATGGTGTTTCCTGAAACACATAAGAAACAAAGCAACACAGTCTATGGCACTTCCACTTATGGTCCTATAGCTTACGGAAATTAAAATCAAAAACAGACAGCCACCCCAATATTTGGGACGGCTGTGTTCACAAGAAGCTCGTCTACAGTAACAGGTAAATATCCCAGAAAGCAAAATATGGATAAAGAAGTTGTGGCACGTACGTACAATGCAATATCACTCAGCAATGAAATCTGTGTCATCAGGCCCGTAGCGGCATAGTGAGTGGATGCAGGTACGGTGATTCTACGTGAACTACGTCACACAGAAAAAGAAACATCATAAGATATCACTAATACACGGAATGTAAACTTGACTACACATGAACTGAATTACAAAACAGAACAGGGTCTCAAATTTAGAAAACCAACTAGTGCTTGCTTATGGGGAAAGGTGCGTTGGGGTGCTTCATAAAACCAGAGACTGAAATTAGCACAGATAACTTTCCATAAGCCAAATATGTAATAGACAAGACCTACTCCTTGCTCAACGAAATGGACCCAACACCACATATTCAACGCCTAGGAATATACCTGACTAGGAAGAATCTTAAAACCCATGGATATATATGTCTCCGTAAGAGAATCAAGCGTGTGTACAGCGGCATAAACGCAGCAGTGAAAATCCGATAAATCCCATTATCAAAATAAATTTCAAAAAAAAATCATAAAGACAGTGAAATAGAGAGCAATTCTTAAATAATTCACTCAGGGCATGTGATGCAACCGGGATTTAACACATCTACACCCAGAGCTGGTTGAGACATAAGGCTGGACACTTCAGGCTGATAGCATTGGTGAGTTTCGGTGAGCAAATGCAGACCCTTTGAAGTCATACTGCATGGTACCCATTCCATGGGTCCCAACTCTCCAGGTTCAAGGGATTCTTCCTCCAGCTAAAACATGCATGGGAAACCAAGAGTATCGTCCACCATGTGATTGGGAAATGATTTAAAATGCATCTCAGTTTTCGTATCCTGGTCCTCGGGTTCACCATTCCAGATGCTTTACTAACACTCTCCCCGCTTGGAGAGTCAGTGCCTTTAACCTCCTCTTTGGCACAGCTTGCAATTTCTGTGCAAAATGAACAGGAATAGGGAGAACCAATGAGAGACTAGCTGTAGGTGTCTGCACGGGCAAATGTAACGCTCATTGCCCACCAGGAAGAGGAATTAAACAAAGGCTCAGTGTGCCCTGCTGGAAACAGATTAGGGCCTGAAGCAATCCTGCGGTTTTGTGCCCAGCTCACAAGAAAGCGAGTTGAAGAAAGGAGCTCAGGGACACTGTAATTCACAAACCTGCAGAGTTATAAATGACAGCTTTCCTCCAAAAATATATTGAAGTAAGCCTGCGAAGGGGACTTGAAAGCGGGGCAGAATTTCAGGAAAACGATTGCAGGGGGTAGACTGGAATTGCCCTGAAAGCATAGGAAAAGAGGCAGAACGTCAACAATGATGCACTTGGCCAAAAAGGGCGTATGCGTTTTTTCCTGAATATATTCAGGAAAAAACGCATACGCCCTTTTTGGCCAACCAAGCAAGCCTGTAAATGAAATCTGCACTACAATGAAGTCTCACTGCCCCCCTGGCAAAAGGGCCATCTGAAAAAAGTGTAAAATCCAGAAAGGTAGGACAGGATATGGAGAACAGGGAGCCTTGTTATGCTGATTGGCAGGATGTAAATTGCCAGCAGCCACCCTGGAGAAGTGTATGGTGTTTCCTGAAACACGAAAGAAACAAAGCAACACAGCCTATGGCACTTCCACTTATGGTCCTATAGCTTACGGAAATTAAAATCAAAAACAGACAGCCACCCCAATATTTGAGACGGCTGTGTTCACAAGAAGCTCGTCTACAGTATCAGGTAAATATCCCAGAAAGCAAAAAATGGATAAAGAACTTGTGGCACGTACGTACAATGCAATATCACTCAGCAATGAAATCTGTGTCATCAGGCCCATAGCGGCATAGTGAGTGGATGCAGGTACGGTGATTCTACGTGAACTACGTCACACAGAAAAAGAAACATCATAAGATATCACGAATACACGGAATGTAAACTTGACTACACATGAACTGAATTACAAAATAGAAAAGGGTCTCAAATTTAGAAAACCAACTAGTGCTTGCTTATGGGGAAAGGTGCCTTGGGGTGCTGCATAAAACCAGAGACTGAAATTAGCACAGATAACTTTCCATAAGCCCAATATGTAATAGACAAGACCTACTCCTTGCTCAACGAAATGGACCCAACACCACATATTCAACGCCTAGGAATATACCTGACTAGGAAGAATCTTAAAACCCATGGATATATATGTCTCCGTAAGAGAATCAAGGGTGTGTACAGCGGCCGAAAGGCAGCAGTGAAAATCCGATAAATCCCATTATCAAAATAAATTTCGAAAACAAAACACAAAGACAGTGAAATAGAGAGCAATTCTTAAATAATTCACTCAGGGCATGTGATGCAACCGGGATTGACCACATCTACACCCAGAGCTGGTTGAGACATAAGGCTGGACACTTCAGGCTGATAGCATTGGTGAGTTTAGGTGAGCAAATGCACACCCTTTGAAGTCATACTGTATGGTACCTATTCCATGGGTCCCAACTCTTCAGGTTCAAGGGATTCTTCCTCCAGCTAAAACATGCATGTGAAACCCACAGTATGGTCCACCGTGTTATGGGGAAATGATTTAAAATGCATCTCAGTTTTCGTATCCTGGTCCTCGGGTTCACCATTCCAGATGATTTACTAACAGTCTCCCTGCTTGGAGAGTCAGTGCCTGTAACCTCCTGTTTGGCACAGCTTGCAATTTCTGTGCAAGATGAACAGGAATAGGGAGAACCAATGAGAGACTAGCTGTAGGTGTCTGCACGGGCAAATGTAACGCTCATTTCCCACCAGGAAGAGGAATTTACCAAAGGCTCAGCATGCCCTGCCCGAAACAGCTTAGGGCCTGAAGCAATCCTGTGGTTTTGTGCCCAGTTCACAAGAAAGCGAGTTGAAGAAAGGAGCTCAGGGGCACTGTAATTCACAAACCTGCAGAGTTATAAATGACAGCTATCCTCCAAAAATATATTGAAGTAAGCCTGCGAAGGGGACTTGAAAGCGGGGCAGAATTTCAGGAAAACGATTGCAGGGGGTAGACTGGAATTGCCCTGAAAGCATAGGAAAAGAGGCAGAACGTCGACAATGATGCACTTGGCCAAAAAGGGCGTATGCGTTTTTTCCTGAATATATTCAGGAAAAAACGCATACGCCCTTTTTGGCCAACCAAGCAAGCCTGTAAAGGAAATCTGCACTACAATGTAGTCTCACTGCCCCCCGGGCAAGAGGGCCATCTGAAAAAAGTGTAAAATCCAGAAAGGTAGGACAGGATATGGAGAACAGGGAGCCTTGTTATGCTGATTGGCAGGATGTAAATTGCCAGCAGCCAGCCTGGAGAAGTGTATGGTGTTTCCTGAAACACATAAGAAACAAAGCAACACAGTCTATGGCACTTCCACTTATGGTCCTATAGCTTACGGAAATTAAAATCAAAAACAGACAGCCACCCCAATATTTGGGACGGCTGTGTTCACAAGAAGCTCGTCTACAGTAACAGGTAAATATCCCAGAAAGCAAAATATGGATAAAGAAGTTGTGGCACGTACGTACAATGCAATATCACTCAGCAATGAAATCTGTGTCATCAGGCCCGTAGCGGCATAGTGAGTGGATGCAGGTACGGTGATTCTACGTGAACTACGTCACACAGAAAAAGAAACATCATAAGATATCACTAATACACGGAATGTAAACTTGACTACACATGAACTGAATTACAAAACAGAACAGGGTCTCAAATTTAGAAAACCAACTAGTGCTTGCTTATGGGGAAAGGTGCGTTGGGGTGCTTCATAAAACCAGAGACTGAAATTAGCACAGATAACTTTCCATAAGCCAAATATGTAATAGACAAGACCTACTCCTTGCTCAACGAAATGGACCCAACACCACATATTCAACGCCTAGGAATATACCTGACTAGGAAGAATCTTAAAACCCATGGATATATATGTCTCCGTAAGAGAATCAAGCGTGTGTACAGCGGCATAAACGCAGCAGTGAAAATCCGATAAATCCCATTATCAAAATAAATTTCAAAAAAAAATCATAAAGACAGTGAAATAGAGAGCAATTCTTAAATAATTCACTCAGGGCATGTGATGCAACCGGGATTGACCACATCTACACCCAGAGCTGGTTGAGACATAAGGCTGGACACTTCAGGCTGATAGCATTGGTGAGTTTCGGTGAGCAAATGCAGACCCTTTGAAGTCATACTGCATGGTACCCATTCCATGGGTCCCAACTCTCCAGGTTCAAGGGATTCTTCCTCCAGCTAAAACATGCATGGGAAACCAAGAGTATCGTCCACCATGTGATTGGGAAATGATTTAAAATGCATCTCAGTTTTCGTATCCTGGTCCTCGGGTTCACCATTCCAGATGCTTTACTAACACTCTCCCCGCTTGGAGAGTCAGTGCCTTTAACCTCCTCTTTGGCACAGCTTGCAATTTCTGTGCAAAATGAACAGGAATAGGGAGAACCAATGAGAGACTAGCTGTAGGTGTCTGCACGGGCAAATGTAACGCTCATTGCCCACCAGGAAGAGGAATTAAACAAAGGCTCAGTGTGCCCTGCTGGAAACAGATTAGGGCCTGAAGCAATCCTGCGGTTTTGTGCCCAGCTCACAAGAAAGCGAGTTGAAGAAAGGAGCTCAGGGGCACTGTAATTCACAAACCTGCAGAGTTATAAATGACAGCTTTCCTCCAAAAATATATTGAAGTAAGCCTGCGAAGGGGACTTGAAAGCGGGGCAGAATTTCAGGAAAACGATTGCAGGGGGTAGACTGGAATTGCCCTGAAAGCATAGGAAAAGAGGCAGAACGTCGACAATGATGCACTTGGCCAAAAAGGGCGTATGCGTTTTTTCCTGAATATGTTCAGGAAAAAACGCATACGCCCTTTTTGGCCAACCAAGCAAGCCTGTAAATGAAATCTGCACTACAATGAAGTCTCACTGCCCCCCTGGCAAAAGGGCCATCTGAAAAAAGTGTAAAATCCAGAAAGGTAGGACAGGATATGGAGAACAGGGAGCCTTGTTATGCTGATTGGCAGGATGTAAATTGCCAGCAGCCACCCTGGAGAAGTGTATGGTGTTTCCTGAAACACGAAAGAAACAAAGCAACACAGCCTATGGCACTTCCACTTATGGTCCTATAGCTTACGGAAATTAAAATCAAAAACAGACAGCCACCCCAATATTTGAGACGGCTGTGTTCACAAGAAGCTCGTCTACAGTATCAGGTAAATATCCCAGAAAGCAAAAAATGGATAAAGAACTTGTGGCACGTACGTACAATGCAATATCACTCAGCAATGAAATCTGTGTCATCAGGCCCATAGCGGCATAGTGAGTGGATGCAGGTACGGTGATTCTATGTGAACTACGTCACACAGAAAAAGAAACATCATAAGATATCACGAATACACGGAATGTAAACTTGACTACACATGAACTGAATTACAAAATAGAAAAGGGTCTCAAATTTAGAAAACCAACTAGTGCTTGCTTATGGGGAAAGGTGCCTTGGGGTGCTGCATAAAACCAGAGACTGAAATTAGCACAGATAACTTTCCATAAGCCCAATATGTAATAGACAAGACCTACTCCTTGCTCAACGAAATGGACCCAACACCACATATTCAACGCCTAGGAATATACCTGACTAGGAAGAATCTTAAAACCCATGGATATATATGTCTCTGTAAGAGAATCAAGGGTGTGTACAGCGGCCGAAAGGCAGCAGTGAAAATCCGATAAATCCCATTATCAAAATAAATTTCGAAAACAAAACACAAAGACAGTGAAATAGAGAGCAATTCTTAAATAATTCACTCAGGGCATGTGATGCAACCGGGATTGACCACATCTACACCCAGAGCTGGTTGAGACATAAGGCTGGACACTTCAGGCTGATAGCATTGGTGAGTTTAGGTGAGCAAATGCACACCCTTTGAAGTCATACTGTATGGTACCTATTCCATGGGTCCCAACTCTTCAGGTTCAAGGGATTCTTCCTCCAGCTAAAACATGCATGTGAAACCCACAGTATGGTCCACCGTGTTATGGGGAAATGATTTAAAATGCATCTCAGTTTTCGTATCCTGGTCCTCGGGTTCACCATTCCAGATGATTTACTAACAGTCTCCCTGCTTGGAGAGTCAGTGCCTTTAACCTCCTGTTTGGCACAGCTTGCAATTTCTGTGCAAGATGAACAGGAATAGGGAGAACCAATGAGAGACTAGCTGTAGGTGTCTGCACGGGCAAATGTAACGCTCATTTCCCACCAGGAAGAGGAATTTACCAAAGGCTCAGCATGCCCTGCCCGAAACAGATTAGGGCCTGAAGCAATCCTGCGGTTTTGTGCCCAGTTCACAAGAAAGCGAGTTGAAGAAAGGAGCTCAGGGGCACTGTAATTCACAAACCTGCAGAGTTATAAATGACAGCTATCCTCCAAAAATATATTGAAGTAAGCCTGCGAAGGGGACTTGAAAGCGGGGCAGAATTTCAGGAAAACGATTGCAGGGGGTAGACTGGAATTGCCCTGAAAGCATAGGAAAAGAGGCAGAACGTCGACAATGATGCACTTGGCCAAAAAGGGCGTATGCGTTTTTTCCTGAATATATTCAGGAAAAAACGCATACGCCCTTTTTGGCCAACCAAGCAAGCCTGTAAAGGAAATCTGCACTACAATGAAGTCTCACTGCCCCCCGGGCAAGAGGGCCATCTGAAAAAAGTGTAAAATCCAGAAAGGTAGGACAGGATATGGAGAACAGGGAGCCTTGTTATGCTGATTGGCAGGATGTAAATTGCCAGCAGCCAGCCTGGAGAAGTGTATGGTGTTTCCTGAAACACATAAGAAACAAAGCAACACAGTCTATGGCACTTCCACTTATGGTCCTATAGCTTACGGAAATTAAAATCAAAAACAGACAGCCACCCCAATATTTGGGACGGCTGTGTTCACAAGAAGCTCGTCTACAGTAACAGGTAAATATCCCAGAAAGCAAAATATGGATAAAGAAGTTGTGGCACGTACGTACAATGCAATATCACTCAGCAATGAAATCTGTGTCATCAGGCCCGTAGCGGCATAGTGAGTGGATGCAGGTACGGTGATTCTACGTGAACTACGTCACACAGAAAAAGAAACATCATAAGATATCACTAATACACGGAATGTAAACTTGACTACACATGAACTGAATTACAAAACAGAACAGGGTCTCAAATTTAGAAAACCAACTAGTGCTTGCTTATGGGGAAAGGTGCGTTGGGGTGCTTCATAAAACCAGAGACTGAAATTAGCACAGATAACTTTCCATAAGCCAAATATGTAATAGACAAGACCTACTCCTTGCTCAACGAAATGGACCCAACACCACATATTCAACGCCTAGGAATATACCTGACTAGGAAGAATCTTAAAACCCATGGATATATATGTCTCCGTAAGAGAATCAAGCGTGTGTACAGCGGCATAAACGCAGCAGTGAAAATCCGATAAATCCCATTATCAAAATAAATTTCAAAAAAAAATCATAAAGACAGTGAAATAGAGAGCAATTCTTAAATAATTCACTCAGGGCATGTGATGCAACCGGGATTGACCACATCTACACCCAGAGCTGGTTGAGACATAAGGCTGGACACTTCAGGCTGATAGCATTGGTGAGTTTCGGTGAGCAAATGCAGACCCTTTGAAGTCATACTGCATGGTACCCATTCCATGGGTCCCAACTCTCCAGGTTCAAGGGATTCTTCCTCCAGCTAAAACATGCATGGGAAACCAAGAGTATCGTCCACCATGTGATTGGGAAATGATTTAAAATGCATCTCAGTTTTCGTATCCTGGTCCTCGGGTTCACCATTCCAGATGCTTTACTAACACTCTCCCCGCTTGGAGAGTCAGTGCCTTTAACCTCCTCTTTGGCACAGCTTGCAATTTCTGTGCAAAATGAACAGGAATAGGGAGAACCAATGAGAGACTAGCTGTAGGTGTCTGCACGGGCAAATGTAACGCTCATTGCCCACCAGGAAGAGGAATTAAACAAAGGCTCAGTGTGCCCTGCTGGAAACAGATTAGGGCCTGAAGCAATCCTGCGGTTTTGTGCCCAGCTCACAAGAAAGCGAGTTGAAGAAAGGAGCTCAGGGGCACTGTAATTCACAAACCTGCAGAGTTATAAATGACAGCTTTCCTCCAAAAATATATTGAAGTAAGCCTGCGAAGGGGACTTGAAAGCGGGGCAGAATTTCAGGAAAACGATTGCAGGGGGTAGACTGGAATTGCCCTGAAAGCATAGGAAAAGAGGCAGAACGTCGACAATGATGCACTTGGCCAAAAAGGGCGTATGCGTTTTTTCCTGAATATGTTCAGGAAAAAACGCATACGCCCTTTTTGGCCAACCAAGCAAGCCTGTAAATGAAATCTGCACTACAATGAAGTCTCACTGCCCCCCTGGCAAAAGGGCCATCTGATAAAAGTGTAAAATCCAGAAAGGTAGGACAGGATATGGAGAACAGGGAGCCTTGTTATGCTGATTGGCAGGATGTAAATTGCCAGCAGCCACCCTGGAGAAGTGTATGGTGTTTCCTGAAACACGAAAGAAACAAAGCAACACAGCCTATGGCACTTCCACTTATGGTCCTATAGCTTACGGAAATTAAAATCAAAAACAGACAGCCACCCCAATATTTGAGACGGCTGTGTTCACAAGAAGCTCGTCTACAGTATCAGGTAAATATCCCAGAAAGCAAAAAATGGATAAAGAACTTGTGGCACGTACGTACAATGCAATATCACTCAGCAATGAAATCTGTGTCATCAGGCCCATAGCGGCATAGTGAGTGGATGCAGGTACGGTGATTCTACGTGAACTACGTCACACAGAAAAAGAAACATCATAAGATATCACGAATACACGGAATGTAAACTTGACTACACATGAACTGAATTACAAAATAGAAAAGGGTCTCAAATTTAGAAAACCAACTAGTGCTTGCTTATGGGGAAAGGTGCCTTGGGGTGCTGCATAAAACCAGAGACTGAAATTAGCACAGATAACTTTCCATAAGCCCAATATGTAATAGACAAGACCTACTCCTTGCTCAACGAAATGGACCCAACACCACATATTCAACGCCTAGGAATATACCTGACTAGGAAGAATCTTAAAACCCATGGATATATATGTCTCCGTAAGAGAATCAAGGGTGTGTACAGCGGCCGAAAGGCAGCAGTGAAAATCCGATAAATCCCATTATCAAAATAAATTTCGAAAACAAAACACAAAACAGTGAATTAGAGAGCAATTCTTAAATAATTCACTCAGGGCATGTGATGCAACCGGGATTGACCACATCTACACCCAGAGCTGGTTGAGACATAAGGCTGGACACTTCAGGCTGATAGCATTGGTGAGTTTAGGTGAGCAAATGCACACCCTTTGAAGTCATACTGTATGGTACCTATTCCATGGGTCCCAACTCTTCAGGTTCAAGGGATTCTTCCTCCAGCTAAAACATGCATGTGAAACCCACAGTATGGTCCACCGTGTTATGGGGAAATGATTTAAAATGCATCTCAGTTTTCGTATCCTGGTCCTCGGGTTCACCATTCCAGATGATTTACTAACAGTCTCCCTGCTTGGAGAGTCAGTGCCTTTAACCTCCTGTTTGGCACAGCTTGCAATTTCTGTGCAAGATGAACAGGAATAGGGAGAACCAATGAGAGACTAGCTGTAGGTGTCTGCACGGGCAAATGTAATGCTCATTGCCCACCAGGAAGAGGAATTTACCAAAGGCTCAGCATGCCCTGCCCGAAACAGATTAGGGCCTGAAGCAATCCTGCGGTTTTGTGCCCAGTTCACAAGAAAGCGAGTTGAAGAAAGGAGCTCAGGGGCACTGTAATTCACAAACCTGCAGAGTTATAAATGACAGCTATCCTCCAAAAATATATTGAAGTAAGCCTGCGAAGGGGACTTGAAAGCGGGGCAGAATTTCAGGAAAACGATTGCAGGGGGTAGACTGGAATTGCCCTGAAAGCATAGGAAAAGAGGCAGAAAGTCGACAATGATGCACTTGGCCAAAAAGGGCGTATGCGTTTTTTCCTGAATATATTCAGGAAAAAACGCATACGCCCTTTTTGGCCAACCAAGCAAGCCTGTAAAGGAAATCTGCACTACAATGAAGTCTCACTGCCCCCCGGGCAAGAGGGCCATCTGAAAAAAGTGTAAAATCCAGAAAGGTAGGACAGGATATGGAGAACAGGGAGCCTTGTTATGCTGATTGGCAGGATGTAAATTGCCAGCAGCCAGCCTGGAGAAGTGTATGGTGTTTCCTGAAACACATAAGAACCAAAGCAACACAGTCTATGGCACTTCCACTTATGGTCCTATAGCTTACGGAAATTAAAATCAAAAACAGACAGCCACCCCAATATTTGGGACGGCTGTGTTCACAAGAAGCTCGTCTACAGTAACAGGTAAATATCCCAGAAAGCAAAATATGGATAAAGAAGTTGTGGCACGTACGTACAATGCAATATCACTCAGCAATGAAATCTGTGTCATCAGGCCCGTAGCGGCATAGTGAGTGGATGCAGGTACGGTGATTCTACGTGAACTACGTCACACAGAAAAAGAAACATCATAAGATATCACTAATACACGGAATGTAAACTTGACTACACATGAACTGAATTACAAAACAGAACAGGGTCTCAAATTTAGAAAACCAACTAGTGCTTGCTTATGGGGAAAGGTGCGTTGGGGTGCTTCATAAAACCAGAGACTGAAATTAGCACAGATAACTTTCCATAAGCCAAATATGTAATAGACAAGACCTACTCCTTGCTCAACGAAATGGACCCAACACCACATATTCAACGCCTAGGAATATACCTGACTAGGAAGAATCTTAAAACCCATGGATATATATGTCTCCGTAAGAGAATCAAGCGTGTGTACAGCGGCATAAACGCAGCAGTGAAAATCCGATAAATCCCATTATCAAAATAAATTTCAAAAAAAAATCATAAAGACAGTGAAATAGAGAGCAATTCTTAAATAATTCACTCAGGGCATGTGATGCAACCGGGATTTAACACATCTACACCCAGAGCTGGTTGAGACATAAGGCTGGACACTTCAGGCTGATAGCATTGGTGAGTTTCGGTGAGCAAATGCAGACCCTTTGAAGTCATACTGCATGGTACCCATTCCATGGGTCCCAACTCTCCAGGTTCAAGGGATTCTTCCTCCAGCTAAAACATGCATGGGAAACCAAGAGTATCGTCCACCATGTGATTGGGAAATGATTTAAAATGCATCTCAGTTTTCGTATCCTGGTCCTCGGGTTCACCATTCCAGATGCTTTACTAACACTCTCCCCGCTTGGAGAGTCAGTGCCTTTAACCTCCTCTTTGGCACAGCTTGCAATTTCTGTGCAAAATGAACAGGAATAGGGAGAACCAATGAGAGACTAGCTGTAGGTGTCTGCACGGGCAAATGTAACGCTCATTGCCCACCAGGAAGAGGAATTAAACAAAGGCTCAGTGTGCCCTGCTGGAAACAGATTAGGGCCTGAAGCAATCCTGCGGTTTTGTGCCCAGCTCACAAGAAAGCGAGTTGAAGAAAGGAGCTCAGGGGCACTGTAATTCACAAACCTGCAGAGTTATAAATGACAGCTTTCCTCCAAAAATATATTGAAGTAAGCCTGCGAAGGGGACTTGAAAGCGGGGCAGAATTTCAGGAAAACGATTGCAGGGGGTAGACTGGAATTGCCCTGAAAGCATAGGAAAAGAGGCAGAACGTCGACAATGATGCACTTGGCCAAAAAGGGCGTATGCGTTTTTTCCTGAATATATTCAGGAAAAAACGCATACGCCCTTTTTGGCCAACCAAGCAAGCCTGTAAATGAAATCTGCACTACAATGAAGTCTCACTGCCCCCCTGGCAAAAGGGCCATCTGAAAAAAGTGTAAAATCCAGAAAGGTAGGACAGGATATGGAGAACAGGGAGCCTTGTTATGCTGATTGGCAGGATGTAAATTGCCAGCAGCCACCCTGGAGAAGTGTATGGTGTTTCCTGAAACACGAAAGAAACAAAGCAACACAGCCTATGGCACTTCCACTTATGGTCCTATAGCTTACGGAAATTAAAATCAAAAACAGACAGCCACCCCAATATTTGAGACGGCTGTGTTCACAAGAAGCTCGTCTACAGTATCAGGTAAATATCCCAGAAAGCAAAAAATGGATAAAGAACTTGTGGCACGTACGTACAATGCAATATCACTCAGCAATGAAATCTGTGTCATCAGGCCCATAGCGGCATAGTGAGTGGATGCAGGTACGGTGATTCTACGTGAACTACGTCACACAGAAAAAGAAACATCATAAGATATCACGAATACACGGAATGTAAACTTGACTACACATGAACTGAATTACAAAATAGAAAAGGGTCTCAAATTTAGAAAACCAACTAGTGCTTGCTTATGGGGAAAGGTGCCTTGGGGTGCTGCATAAAACCAGAGACTGAAATTAGCACAGATAACTTTCCATAAGCCCAATATGTAATAGACAAGACCTACTCCTTGCTCAACGAAATGGACCCAACACCACATATTCAACGCCTAGGAATATACCTGACTAGGAAGAATCTTAAAACCCATGGATATATATGTCTCCGTAAGAGAATCAAGGGTGTGTACAGCGGCCGAAAGACAGCAGTGAAAATCCGATAAATCCCATTATCAAAATAAATTTCGAAAACAAAACACAAAGACAGTGAATTAGAGAGCAATTCTTAAATAATTCACTCAGGGCATGTGATGCAACCGGGATTGACCACATCTACACCCAGAGCTGGTTGAGACATAAGGCTGGACACTTCAGGCTGATAGCATTGGTGAGTTTAGGTGAGCAAATGCACACCCTTTGAAGTCATACTGTATGGTACCTATTCCATGGGTCCCAACTCTTCAGGTTCAAGGGATTCTTCCTCCAGCTAAAACATGCATGTGAAACCCACAGTATGGTCCACCGTGTTATGGGGAAATGATTTAAAATGCATCTCAGTTTTCGTATCCTGGTCCTCGGGTTCACCATTCCAGATGATTTACTAACAGTCTCCCTGCTTGGAGAGTCAGTGCCTTTAACCTCCTGTTTGGCACAGCTTGCAATTTCTGTGCAAGATGAACAGGAATAGGGAGAACCAATGAGAGACTAGCTGTAGGTGTCTGCACGGGCAAATGTAACGCTCATTTCCCACCAGGAAGAGGAATTTACCAAAGGCTCAGCATGCCCTGCCCGAAACAGATTAGGGCCTGAAGCAATCCTGCGGTTTTGTGCCCAGTTCACAAGAAAGCGAGTTGAAGAAAGGAGCTCAGGGGCACTGTAATTCACAAACCTGCAGAGTTATAAATGACAGCTATCCTCCAAAAATATATTGAAGTAAGCCTGCGAAGGGGACTTGAAAGCGGGGCAGAATTTCAGGAAAACGATTGCAGGGGGTAGACTGGAATTGCCCTGAAAGCATAGGAAAAGAGGCAGAACGTCGACAATGATGCACTTGGCCAAAAAGGGCGTATGCGTTTTTTCCTGAATATATTCAGGAAAAAACGCATACGCCCTTTTTGGCCAACCAAGCAAGCCTGTAAAGGAAATCTGCACTACAATGAAGTCTCACTGCCCCCCGGGCAAGAGGGCCATCTGAAAAAAGTGTAAAATCCAGAAAGGTAGGACAGGATATGGAGAACAGGGAGCCTTGTTATGCTGATTGGCAGGATGTAAATTGCCAGCAGCCAGCCTGGAGAAGTGTATGGTGTTTCCTGAAACACATAAGAAACAAAGCAACACAGTCTATGGCACTTCCACTTATGGTCCTATAGCTTACGGAAATTAAAATCAAAAACAGACAGCCACCCCAATATTTGGGACGGCTGTGTTCACAAGAAGCTCGTCTACAGTAACAGGTAAATATCCCAGAAAGCAAAATATGGATAAAGAAGTTGTGGCACGTACGTACAATGCAATATCACTCAGCAATGAAATCTGTGTCATCAGGCCCGTAGCGGCATAGTGAGTGGATGCAGGTACGGTGATTCTACGTGAACTACGTCACACAGAAAAAGAAACATCATAAGATATCACTAATACACGGAATGTAAACTTGACTACACATGAACTGAATTACAAAACAGAACAGGGTCTCAAATTTAGAAAACCAACTAGTGCTTGCTTATGGGGAAAGGTGCGTTGGGGTGCTTCATAAAACCAGAGACTGAAATTAGCACAGATAACTTTCCATAAGCCAAATATGTAATAGACAAGACCTACTCCTTGCTCAACGAAATGGACCCAACACCACATATTCAACGCCTAGGAATATACCTGACTAGGAAGAATCTTAAAACCCATGGATATATATGTCTCCGTAAGAGAATCAAGCGTGTGTACAGCGGCATAAACGCAGCAGTGAAAATCCGATAAATCCCATTATCAAAATAAATTTCAAAAAAAAATCATAAAGACAGTGAAATAGAGAGCAATTCTTAAATAATTCACTCAGGGCATGTGATGCAACCGGGATTTAACACATCTACACCCAGAGCTGGTTGAGACATAAGGCTGGACACTTCAGGCTGATAGCATTGGTGAGTTTCGGTGAGCAAATGCAGACCCTTTGAAGTCATACTGCATGGTACCCATTCCATGGGTCCCAACTCTCCAGGTTCAAGGGATTCTTCCTCCAGCTAAAACATGCATGGGAAACCAAGAGTATCGTCCACCATGTGATTGGGAAATGATTTAAAATGCATCTCAGTTTTCGTATCCTGGTCCTCGGGTTCACCATTCCAGATGCTTTACTAACACTCTCCCCGCTTGGAGAGTCAGTGCCTTTAACCTCCTCTTTGGCACAGCTTGCAATTTCTGTGCAAAATGAACAGGAATAGGGAGAACCAATGAGAGACTAGCTGTAGGTGTCTGCACGGGCAAATGTAACGCTCATTGCCCACCAGGAAGAGGAATTAAACAAAGGCTCAGTGTGCCCTGCTGGAAACAGATTAGGGCCTGAAGCAATCCTGCGGTTTTGTGCCCAGCTGACAAGAAAGCGAGTTGAAGAAAGGAGCTCAGGGGCACTGTAATTCACAAACCTGCAGAGTTATAAATGACAGCTTTCCTCCAAAAATATATTGAAGTAAGCCTGCGAAGGGGACTTGAAAGCGGGGCAGAATTTCAGGAAAACGATTGCAGGGGGTAGACTGGAATTGCCCTGAAAGCATAGGAAAAGAGGCAGAACGTCGACAATGATGCACTTGGCCAAAAAGGGCGTATGCGTTTTTTCCTGAATATATTCAGGAAAAAACGCATACGCCCTTTTTGGCCAACCAAGCAAGCCTGTAAATGAAATCTGCACTACAATGAAGTCTCACTGCCCCCCTGGCAAAAGGGCCATCTGAAAAAAGTGTAAAATCCAGAAAGGTAGGACAGGATATGGAGAACAGGGAGCCTTGTTATGCTGATTGGCAGGATGTAAATTGCCAGCAGCCACCCTGGAGAAGTGTATGGTGTTTCCTGAAACACGAAAGAAACAAAGCAACACAGCCTATGGCACTTCCACTTATGGTCCTATAGCTTACGGAAATTAAAATCAAAAACAGACAGCCACCCCAATATTTGAGACGGCTGTGTTCACAAGAAGCTCGTCTACAGTATCAGGTAAATATCCCAGAAAGCAAAAAATGGATAAAGAACTTGTGGCACGTACGTAAAATGCAATATCACTCAGCAATGAAATCTGTGTCATCAGGCCCATAGCGGCATAGTGAGTGGATGCAGGTACGGTGATTCTACGTGAACTACGTCACACAGAAAAAGAAACATCATAAGATATCACGAATACACGGAATGTAAACTTGACTACACATGAACTGAATTACAAAATAGAAAAGGGTCTCAAATTTAGAAAACCAACTAGTGCTTGCTTATGGGGAAAGGTGCCTTGGGGTGCTGCATAAAACCAGAGACTGAAATTAGCACAGATAACTTTCCATAAGCCCAATATGTAATAGACAAGACCTACTCCTTGCTCAACGAAATGGACCCAACACCACATATTCAACGCCTAGGAATATACCTGACTAGGAAGAATCTTAAAACCCATGGATATATATGTCTCCGTAAGAGAATCAAGGGTGTGTACAGCGGCCGAAAGGCAGCAGTGAAAATCCGATAAATCCCATTATCAAAATAAATTTCGAAAACAAAACACAAAGACAGTGAATTAGAGAGCAATTCTTAAATAATTCACTCAGGGCATGTGATGCAACCGGGATTGACCACATCTACACCCAGAGCTGGTTGAGACATAAGGCTGGACACTTCAGGCTGATAGCATTGGTGAGTTTAGGTGAGCAAATGCACACCCTTTGAAGTCATACTGTATGGTACCTATTCCATGGGTCCCAACTCTTCAGGTTCAAGGGATTCTTCCTCCAGCTAAAACATGCATGTGAAACCCACAGTATGGTCCACCGTGTTATGGGGAAATGATTTAAAATGCATCTCAGTTTTCGTATCCTGGTCCTCGGGTTCACCATTCCAGATGATTTACTAACAGTCTCCCTGCTTGGAGAGTCAGTGCCTTTAACCTCCTGTTTGGCACAGCTTGCAATTTCTGTGCAAGATGAACAGGAATAGGGAGAACCAATGAGAGACTAGCTGTAGGTGTCTGCACGGGCAAATGTAACGCTCATTTCCCACCAGGAAGAGGAATTTACCAAAGGCTCAGCATGCCCTGCCCGAAACAGATTAGGGCCTGAAGCAATCCTGCGGTTTTGTGCCCAGTTCACAAGAAAGCGAGTTGAAGAAAGGAGCTCAGGGGCACTGTAATTCACAAACCTGCAGAGTTATAAATGACAGCTATCCTCCAAAAATATATTGAAGTAAGCCTGCGAAGGGGACTTGAAAGCGGGGCAGAATTTCAGGAAAACGATTGCAGGGGGTAGACTGGAATTGCCCTGAAAGCATAGGAAAAGAGGCAGAACGTCGACAATGATGCACTTGGCCAAAAAGGGCGTATGCGTTTTTTCCTGAATATATTCAGGAAAAAACGCATACGCCCTTTTTGGCCAACCAAGCAGGCCTGTAAAGGAAATCTGCACTACAATGAAGTCTCACTGCCCCCCGGGCAAGAGGGCCATCTGAAAAAAGTGTAAAATCCAGAAAGGTAGGACAGGATATGGAGAACAGGGAGCCTTGTTATGCTGATTGGCAGGATGTAAATTGCCAGCAGCCAGCCTGGAGAAGTGTATGGTGTTTCCTGAAACACATAAGAAACAAAGCAACACAGTCTATGGCACTTCCACTTATGGTCCTATAGCTTACGGAAATTAAAATCAAAAACAGACAGCCACCCCAATATTTGGGACGGCTGTGTTCACAAGAAGCTCGTCTACAGTAACAGGTAAATATCCCAGAAAGCAAAATATGGATAAAGAAGTTGTGGCACGTACGTACAATGCAATATCACTCAGCAATGAAATCTGTGTCATCAGGCCCGTAGCGGCATAGTGAGTGGATGCAGGTACGGTGATTCTACGTGAACTACGTCACACAGAAAAAGAAACATCATAAGATATCACTAATACACGGAATGTAAACTTGACTACACATGAACTGAATTACAAAACAGAACAGGGTCTCAAATTTAGAAAACCAACTAGTGCTTGCTTATGGGGAAAGGTGCGTTGGGGTGCTTCATAAAACCAGAGACTGAAATTAGCACAGATAACTTTCCATAAGCCAAATATGTAATAGACAAGACCTACTCCTTGCTCAACGAAATGGACCCAACACCACATATTCAACGCCTAGGAATATACCTGACTAGGAAGAATCTTAAAACCCATGGATATATATGTCTCCGTAAGAGAATCAAGCGTGTGTACAGCGGCATAAACGCAGCAGTGAAAATCCGATAAATCCCATTATCAAAATAAATTTCAAAAAAAAATCATAAAGACAGTGAAATAGAGAGCAATTCTTAAATAATTCACTCAGGGCCTGTGATGCAACCGGGATTTAACACATCTACACCCAGAGCTGGTTGAGACATAAGGCTGGACACTTCAGGCTGATAGCATTGGTGAGTTTCGGTGAGCAAATGCAGACCCTTTGAAGTCATACTGCATGGTACCCATTCCATGGGTCCCAACTCTCCAGGTTCAAGGGATTCTTCCTCCAGCTAAACCATGCATGGGAAACCAAGAGTATCGTCCACCATGTGATTGGGAAATGATTTAAAATGCATCTCAGTTTTCGTATCCTGGTCCTCGGGTTCACCATTCCAGATGCTTTACTAACACTCTCCCCGCTTGGAGAGTCAGTGCCTTTAACCTCCTCTTTGGCACAGCTTGCAATTTCTGTGCAAAATGAACAGGAATAGGGAGAACCAATGAGAGACTAGCTGTAGGTGTCTGCACGGGCAAATGTAACGCTCATTGCCCACCAGGAAGAGGAATTAAACAAAGGCTCAGTGTGCCCTGCTGGAAACAGATTAGGGCCTGAAGCAATCCTGCGGTTTTGTGCCCAGCTCACAAGAAAGCGAGTTGAAGAAAGGAGCTCAGGGGCACTGTAATTCACAAACCTGCAGAGTTATAAATGACAGCTTTCCTCCAAAAATATATTGAAGTAAGCCTGCGAAGGGGACTTGAAAGCGGGGCAGAATTTCAGGAAAACGATTGCAGGGGGTAGACTGGAATTGCCCTGAAAGCATAGGAAAAGAGGCAGAACGTCGACAATGATGCACTTGGCCAAAAAGGGCGTATGCCTTTTTTCCTGAATATATTCAGGAAAAAACGCATACGCCCTTTTTGGCCAACCAAGCAAGCCTGTAAATGAAATCTGCACTACAATGAAGTCTCACTGCCCCCCTGGCAAAAGGGCCATCTGAAAAAAGTGTAAAATCCAGAAAGGTAGGACAGGATATGGAGAACAGGGAGCCTTGTTATGCTGATTGGCAGGATGTTAATTGCCAGCAGCCACCCTGGAGAAGTGTATGGTGTTTCCTGAAACACGAAAGAAACAAAGCAACACAGCCTATGGCACTTCCACTTATGGTCCTATAGCTTACGGAAATTAAAATCAAAAACAGACAGCCACCCCAATATTTGAGACGGCTGTGTTCACAAGAAGCTCGTCTACAGTATCAGGTAAATATCCCAGAAAGCAAAAAATGGATAAAGAACTTGTGGCACGTACGTACAATGCAATATCACTCAGCAATGAAATCTGTGTCATCAGGCCCATAGCGGCATAGTGAGTGGATGCAGGTACGGTGATTCTACGTGAACTACGTCACACAGAAAAAGAAACATCATAAGATATCACGAATACACGGAATGTAAACTTGACTACACATGAACTGAATTACAAAATAGAAAAGGGTCTCAAATTTAGAAAACCAACTAGTGCTTGCTTATGGGGAAAGGTGCCTTGGGGTGCTGCATAAAACCAGAGACTGAAATTAGCACAGATAACTTTCCATAAGCCCAATATGTAATAGACAAGACCTACTCCTTGCTCAACGAAATGGACCCCACACCACATATTCAACGCCTAGGAATATACCTGACTAGGAAGAATCTTAAAACCCATGGATATATATGTCTCCGTAAGAGAATCAAGGGTGTGTACAGCGGCCGAAAGGCAGCAGTGAAAATCCGATAAATCCCATTATCAAAATAAATTTCGAAAACAAAACACAAAGACAGTGAAATAGAGAGCAATTCTTAAATAATTCACTCAGGGCATGTGATGCAACCGGGATTGACCACATCTACACCCAGAGCTGGTTGAGACATAAGGCTGGACACTTCAGGCTGATAGCATTGGTGAGTTTAGGTGAGCAAATGCACACCCTTTGAAGTCATACTGTATGGTACCTATTCCATGGGTCCCAACTCTTCAGGTTCAAGGGATTCTTCCTCCAGCTAAAACATGCATGTGAAACCCACAGTATGGTCCACCGTGTTATGGGGAAATGATTTAAAATGCATCTCAGTTTTCGTATCCTGGTCCTCGGGTTCACCATTCCAGATGATTTACTAACAGTCTCCCTGCTTGGAGAGTCAGTGCCTTTAACCTCCTGTTTGGCACAGCTTGCAATTTCTGTGCAAGATGAACAGGAATAGGGAGAACCAATGAGAGACTAGCTGTAGGTGTCTGCACGGGCAAATGTAACGCTCATTTCCCACCAGGAAGAGGAATTTACCAAAGGCTCAGCATGCCCTGCCCGAAACAGATTAGGGCCTGAAGCAATCCTGCGGTTTTGTGCCCAGTTCACAAGAAAGCGAGTTGAAGAAAGGAGCTCAGGGGCACTGTAATTCACAAACCTGCAGAGTTATAAATGACAGCTATCCTCCAAAAATATATTGAAGTAAGCCTGCGAAGGGGACTTGAAAGCGGGGCAGAATTTCAGGAAAACGATTGCAGGGGGTAGACTGGAATTGCCCTGAAAGCATAGGAAAAGAGGCAGAACGTCGACAATGATGCACTTGGCCAAAAAGGGCGTATGCGTTTTTTCCTGAATATATTCAGGAAAAAACGCATACGCCCTTTTTGGCAAACCAAGCAGGCCTGTAAAGGAAATCTGCACTACAATGAAGTCTCACTGCCCCCCGGGCAAGAGGGCCATCTGAAAAAAGTGTAAAATCCAGAAAGGTAGGACAGGATATGGAGAACAGGGAGCCTTGTTATGCTGATTGGCAGGATGTAAATTGCCAGCAGCCAGCCTGGAGAAGTGTATGGTGTTTCCTGAAACACATAAGAAACAAAGCAACACAGTCTATGGCACTTCCACTTATGGTCCTATAGCTTACGGAAATTAAAATCAAAAACAGACAGCCACCCCAATATTTGGGACGGCTGTGTTCACAAGAAGCTCGTCTACAGTAACAGGTAAATATCCCAGAAAGCAAAATATGGATAAAGAAGTTGTGGCACGTACGTACAATGCAATATCACTCAGCAATGAAATCTGTGTCATCAGGCCCGTAGCGGCATAGTGAGTGGATGCAGGTACGGTGATTCTACGTGAACTACGTCACACAGAAAAAGAAACATCATAAGATATCACTAATACACGGAATGTAAACTTGACTACACATGAACTGAATTACAAAACAGAACAGGGTCTCAAATTTAGAAAACCAACTAGTGCTTGCTTATGGGGAAAGGTGCGTTGGGGTGCTTCATAAAACCAGAGACTGAAATTAGCACAGATAACTTTCCATAAGCCAAATATGTAATAGACAAGACCTACTCCTTGCTCAACGAAATGGACCCAACACCACATATTCAACGCCTAGGAATATACCTGACTAGGAAGAATCTTAAAACCCATGGATATATATGTCTCCGTAAGAGAATCAAGCGTGTGTACAGCGGCATAAACGCAGCAGTGAAAATCCGATAAATCCCATTATCAAAATAAATTTCAAAAAAAAATCATAAAGACAGTGAAATAGAGAGCAATTCTTAAATAATTCACTCAGGGCATGTGATGCAACCGGGATTTAACACATCTACACCCAGAGCTGGTTGAGACATAAGGCTGGACACTTCAGGCTGATAGCATTGGTGAGTTTCGGTGAGCAAATGCAGACCCTTTGAAGTCATACTGCATGGTACCCATTCCATGGGTCCCAACTCTCCAGGTTCAAGGGATTCTTCCTCCAGCTAAAACATGCATGGGAAACCAAGAGTATCGTCCACCATGTGATTGGGAAATGATTTAAAATGCATCTCAGTTTTCGTATCCTGGTCCTCGGGTTCACCATTCCAGATGCTTTACTAACACTCTCCCCGCTTGGAGAGTCAGTGCCTTTAACCTCCTCTTTGGCACAGCTTGCAATTTCTGTGCAAAATGAACAGGAATAGGGAGAACCAATGAGAGACTAGCTGTAGGTGTCTGCACGGGCAAATGTAACGCTCATTGCCCACCAGGAAGAGGAATTAAACAAAGGCTCAGTGTGCCCTGCTGGAAACAGATTAGGGCCTGAAGCAATCCTGCGGTTTTGTGCCCAGCTCACAAGAAAGCGAGTTGAAGAAAGGAGCTCAGGGGCACTGTAATTCACAAACCTGCAGAGTTATAAATGACAGCTTTCCTCCAAAAATATATTGAAGTAAGCCTGCGAAGGGGATTTGAAAGCGGGGCAGAATTTCAGGAAAACGATTGCAGGGGGTAGACTGGAATTGCCCTGAAAGCATAGGAAAAGAGGCAGAACGTCGACAATGATGCACTTGGCCAAAAAGGGCGTATGCGTTTTTTCCTGAATATATTCAGGAAAAAACGCATACGCCCTTTTTGGCCAACCAAGCAAGCCTGTAAATGAAATCTGCACTACAATGAAGTCTCACTGCCCCCCTGGCAAAAGGGCCATCTGAAAAAAGTGTAAAATCCAGAAAGGTAGGACAGGATATGGAGAACAGGGAGCCTTGTTATGCTGATTGGCAGGATGTAAATTGCCAGCAGCCACCCTGGAGAAGTGTATGGTGTTTCCTGAAACACGAAAGAAACAAAGCAACACAGCCTATGGCACTTCCACTTATGGTCCTATAGCTTACGGAAATTAAAATCAAAAACAGACAGCCACCCCAATATTTGAGACGGCTGTGTTCACAAGAAGCTCGTCTACAGTATCAGGTAAATATCCCAGAAAGCAAAAAATGGATAAAGAACTTGTGGCACGTACGTACAATGCAATATCACTCAGCAATGAAATCTGTGTCATCAGGCCCATAGCGGCATAGTGAGTGGATGCAGGTACGGTGATTCTACGTGAACTACGTCACACAGAAAAAGAAACATCATAAGATATCACGAATACACGGAATGTAAACTTGACTACACATGAACTGAATTACAAAATAGAAAAGGGTCTCAAATTTAGAAAACCAACTAGTGCTTGCTTATGGGGAAAGGTGCCTTGGGGTGCTGCATAAAACCAGAGACTGAAATTAGCACAGATAACTTTCCATAAGCCCAATATGTAATAGACAAGACCTACTCCTTGCTCAACGAAATGGACCCAACACCACATATTCAACGCCTAGGAATATACCTGACTAGGAAGAATCTTAAAACCCATGGATATATATGTCTCCGTAAGAGAATCAAGGGTGTGTACAGCGGCCGAAAGGCAGCAGTGAAAATCCGATAAATCCCATTATCAAAATAAATTTCGAAAACAAAACACAAAGACAGTGAAATAGAGAGCAATTCTTAAATAATTCACTCAGGACATGTGATGCAACCGGGATTGACCACATCTACACCCAGAGCTGGTTGAGACATAAGGCTGGACACTTCAGGCTGATAGCATTGGTGAGTTTAGGTGAGCAAATGCACACCCTTTGAAGTCATACTGTATGGTACCTATTCCATGGGTCCCAACTCTTCAGGTTCAAGGGATTCTTCCTCCAGCTAAAACATGCATGTGAAACCCACAGTATGGTCCACCGTGTTATGGGGAAATGATTTAAAATGCATCTCAGTTTTCGTATCCTGGTCCTCGGGTTCACCATTCCAGATGATTTACTAACAGTCTCCCTGCTTGGAGAGTCAGTGCCTTTAACCTCCTGTTTGGCACAGCTTGCAATTTCTGTGCAAGATGAACAGGAATAGGGAGAACCAATGAGAGACTAGCTGTAGGTGTCTGCACGGGCAAATGTAACGCTCATTTCCCACCAGGAAGAGGAATTTACCAAAGGCTCAGCATGCCCTGCCCGAAACAGATTAGGGCCTGAAGCAATCCTGCGGTTTTGTGCCCAGTTCACAAGAAAGCGAGTTGAAGAAAGGAGCTCAGGGGCACTGTAATTCACAAACCTGCAGAGTTATAAATGACAGCTATCCTCCAAAAATATATTGAAGTAAGCCTGCGAAGGGGACTTGAAAGCGGGGCAGAATTTCAGGAAAACGATTGCAGGGGGTAGACTGGAATTGCCCTGAAAGCATAGGAAAAGAGGCAGAACGTCGACAATGATGCACTTGGCCAAAAAGGGCGTATGCGTTTTTTCCTGAATATATTCAGGAAAAAACGCATACGCCCTTTTTGGCCAACCAAGCAAGCCTGTAAAGGAAATCTGCACTACAATGAAGTCTCACTGCCCCCCGGGCAAGAGGGCCATCTGAAAAAAGTGTAAAATCCAGAAAGGTAGGACAGGATATGGAGAACAGGGAGCCTTGTTATGCTGATTGGCAGGATGTAAATTGCCAGCAGCCAGCCTGGAGAAGTGTATGGTGTTTCCTGAAACACATAAGAAACAAAGCAACACAGTCTATGGCACTTCCACTTATGGTCCTATAGCTTACGGAAATTAAAATCAAAAACAGACAGCCACCCCAATATTTGGGACGGCTGTGTTCACAAGAAGCTCGTCTACAGTAACAGGTAAATATCCCAGAAAGCAAAATATGGATAAAGAAGTTGTGGCACGTACGTAAAATGCAATATCACTCAGCAATGAAATCTGTGTCATCAGGCCCGTAGCGGCATAGTGAGTGGATGCAGGTACGGTGATTCTACGTGAACTACGTCACACAGAAAAAGAAACATCATAAGATATCACTAATACACGGAATGTAAACTTGAGTACACATGAACTGAATTACAAAACAGAACAGGGTCTCAAATTTAGAAAACCAACTAGTGCTTGCTTATGGGGAAAGGTGCCTTGGGGTGCTTCATAAAACCAGAGACTGAAATTAGCACAGATAACTTTCCATAAGCCAAATATGTAATAGACAAGACCTACTCCTTGCTCAACGAAATGGACCCAACACCACATATTCAACGCCTAGGAATATACCTGACTAGGAAGAATCTTAAAACCCATGGATATATATGTCTCCGTAAGAGAATCAAGCGTGTGTACAGCGGCATAAACGCAGCAGTGAAAATCCGATAAATCCCATTATCAAAATAAATTTCAAAAAAAAATCATAAAGACAGTGAAATAGAGAGCAATTCTTAAATAATTCACTCAGGGCATGTGATGCAACCGGGATTGACCACATCTACACCCAGAGCTGGTTGAGACATAAGGCTGGACACTTCAGGCTGATAGCATTGGTGAGTTTAGGTGAGCAAATGCACACCCTTTGAAGTCATACTGTATGGTACCTATTCCATGGGTCCCAACTCTTCAGGTTCAAGGGATTCTTCCTCCAGCTAAAACATGCATGTGAAACCCACAGTATGGTCCACCGTGTTATGGGGAAATGATTTAAAATGCATCTCAGTTTTCGTATCCTGGTCCTCGGGTTCACCATTCCAGATGATTTACTAACAGTCTCCCTGCTTGGAGAGTCAGTGCCTTTAACCTCCTGTTTGGCACAGCTTGCAATTTCTGTGCAAGATGAACAGGAATAGGGAGAACCAATGAGAGACTAGCTGTAGGTGTCTGCACGGGCAAATGTAACGCTCATTTCCCACCAGGAAGAGGAATTTACCAAAGGCTCAGCATGCCCTGCCCGAAACAGATTAGGGCCTGAAGCAATCCTGCGGTTTTGTGCCCAGTTCACAAGAAAGCGAGTTGAAGAAAGGAGCTCAGGGGCACTGTAATTCACAAACCTGCAGAGTTATAAATGACAGCTTTCCTCCAAAAATATATTGAAGTAAGCCTGCGAAGGGGACTTGAAAGCAGGGCAGAATTTCAGGAAAACGATTGCAGGGGGTAGACTGGAATTGCCCTGAAAGCATAGGAAAAGAGGCAGAACGTCGACAATGATGCACTTGGCCAAAAAGGGCGTATGCGTTTTTTCCTGAATATATTCAGGAAAAAACGCATACGCCCTTTTTGGCCAACCAAGCAAGCCTGTAAAGGAAATCTGCACTACAATGAAGTCTCACTGCCCCCCTGGCAAAAGGGCCATCTGAAAAAAGTGTAAAATCCAGAAAGGTAGGACAGGATATGGAGAACAGGGAGCCTTGTTATGCTGATTGGCAGGATGTAAATTGCCAGCAGCCACCCTGGAGAAGTGTATGGTGTTTCCTGAAACACGAAAGAAACAAAGCAACACAGCCTATGGCACTTCCACTTATGGTCCTATAGCTTACGGAAATTAAAATCAAAAACAGACAGCCACCCCAATATTTGAGACGGCTGTGTTCACAAGAAGCTCGTCTACAGTATCAGGTAAATATCCCAGAAAGCAAAAAATGGATAAAGAACTTGTGGCACGTACGTACAATGCAATATCACTCAGCAATGAAATCTGTGTCATCAGGCCCATAGCGGCATAGTGAGTGGATGCAGGTACGGTGATTCTACGTGAACTACGTCACACAGAAAAAGAAACATCATAAGATATCACGAATACACGGAATGTAAACTTGACTACACATGAACTGAATTACAAAATAGAAAAGGGTCTCAAATTTAGAAAACCAACTAGTGCTTGCTTATGGGGAAAGGTGCCTTGGGGTGCTGCATAAAACCAGAGACTGAAATTAGCACAGATAACTTTCCATAAGCCCAATATGTAATAGACAAGACCTACTCCTTGCTCAACGAAATGGACCCAACACCACATATTCAACGCCTAGGAATATACCTGACTAGGAAGAATCTTAAAACCCATGGATATATATGTCTCCGTAAGAGAATCAAGGGTGTGTACAGCGGCCGAAAGGCAGCAGTGAAAATCCGATAAATCCCATTATCAAAATAAATTTCGAAAACAAAACACAAAGACAGTGAAATAGAGAGCAATTCTTAAATAATTCACTCAGGGCATGTGATGCAACCGGGATTGACCACATCTACACCCAGAGCTGGTTGAGACATAAGGCTGGACACTTCAGGCTGATAGCATTGGTGAGTTTAGGTGAGCAAATGCACACCCTTTGAAGTCATACTGTATGGTACCTATTCCATGGGTCCCAACTCTTCAGGTTCAAGGGATTCTTCCTCCAGCTAAAACATGCATGTGAAACCCACAGTATGGTCCACCGTGTTATGGGGAAATGATTTAAAATGCATCTCAGTTTTCGTATCCTGGTCCTCGGGTTCACCATTCCAGATGATTTACTAACAGTCTCCCTGCTTGGAGAGTCAGTGCCTTTAACCTCCTGTTTGGCACAGCTTGCAATTTCTGTGCAAGATGAACAGGAATAGGGAGAACCAATGAGAGACTAGCTGTAGGTGTCTGCACGGGCAAATGTAACGCTCATTTCCCACCAGGAAGAGGAATTTACCAAAGGCTCAGCATGCCCTGCCCGAAACAGATTAGGGCCTGAAGCAATCCTGCGGTTTTGTGCCCAGTTCACAAGAAAGCGAGTTGAAGAAAGGAGCTCAGGGGCACTGTAATTCACAAACCTGCAGAGTTATAAATGACAGCTATCCTCCAAAAATATATTGAAGTAAGCCTGCGAAGGGGACTTGAAAGCGGGGCAGAATTTCAGGAAAACGATTGCAGGGGGTAGACTGGAATTGCCCTGAAAGCATAGGAAAAGAGGCAGAACGTCGACAATGATGCACTTGGCCAAAAAGGGCGTATGCGTTTTTTCCTGAATATATTCAGGAAAAAACGCATACGCCCTTTTTGGCCAACCAAGCAAGCCTGTAAAGGAAATCTGCACTACAATGAAGTCTCACTGCCCCCCGGGCAAGAGGGCCATCTGAAAAAAGTGTAAAATCCAGAAAGGTAGGACAGGATATGGAGAACAGGGAGCCTTGTTATGCTGATTGGCAGGATGTAAATTGCCAGCAGCCAGCCTGGAGAAGTGTATGGTGTTTCCTGAAACACATAAGAAACAAAGCAACACAGTCTATGGCACTTCCACTTATGGTCCTATAGCTTACGGAAATTAAAATCAAAAACAGACAGCCACCCCAATATTTGGGACGGCTGTGTTCACAAGAAGCTCGTCTACAGTAACAGGTAAATATCCCAGAAAGCAAAATATGGATAAAGAAGTTGTGGCACGTACGTACAATGCAATATCACTCAGCAATGAAATCTGTGTCATCAGGCCCGTAGCGGCATAGTGAGTGGATGCAGGTACGGTGATTCTACGTGAACTACGTCACACAGAAAAAGAAACATCATAAGATATCACTAATACACGGAATGTAAACTTGACTACACATGAACTGAATTACAAAACAGAACAGGGTCTCAAATTTAGAAAACCAACTAGTGCTTGCTTATGGGGAAAGGTGCGTTGGGGTGCTTCATAAAACCAGAGACTGAAATTAGCACAGATAACTTTCCATAAGCCAAATATGTAATAGACAAGACCTACTCCTTGCTCAACGAAATGGACCCAACACCACATATTCAACGCCTAGGAATATACCTGACTAGGAAGAATCTTAAAACCCATGGATATATATGTCTCCGTAAGAGAATCAAGGGTGTGTACAGCGGCCGAAAGGCAGCAGTGAAAATCCGATAAACCCCATTATCAAAATAAATTTCAAAAAAAAATCATAAAGACAGTGAAATAGAGAGCAATTCTTAAATAATTCACTCAGGGCATGTGATGCAACCGGGATTTAACACATCTACACCCAGAGCTGGTTGAGACATAAGGCTGGACACTTCAGGCTGATAGCATTGGTGAGTTTCGGTGAGCAAATGCACACCCTTTGAAGTCATACTGCATGGTACCCATTCCATGGGTCCCAACTCTCCAGGTTCAAGGGATTCTTCCTCCAGCTAAAACATGCATGGGAAACCAAGAGTATCGTCCACCATGTGATTGGGAAATGATTTAAAATGCATCTCAGTTTTCGTATCCTGGTCCTCGGGTTCACCATTCCAGATGCTTTACTAACACTCTCCCCGCTTGGAGAGTCAGTGCCTTTAACCTCCTCTTTGGCACAGCTTGCAATTTCTGTGCAAAATGAACAGGAATAGGGAGAACCAATGAGAGACTAGCTGTAGGTGTCTGCACGGGCAAATGTAACGCTCATTGCCCACCAGGAAGAGGAATTAAACAAAGGCTCAGTGTGCCCTGCTGGAAACAGATTAGGGCCTGAAGCAATCCTGCGGTTTTGTGCCCAGCTCACAAGAAAGCGAGTTGAAGAAAGGAGCTCAGGGGCACTGTAATTCACAAACCTGCAGAGTTATAAATGACAGCTTTCCTCCAAAAATATATTGAAGTAAGCCTGCGAAGGGGACTTGAAAGCGGGGCAGAATTTCAGGAAAACGATTGCAGGGGGTAGACTGGAATTGCCCTGAAAGCATAGGAAAAGAGGCAGAACGTCGACAATGATGCACTTGGCCAAAAAGGGCGTATGCGTTTTTTCCTGAATATATTCAGGAAAAAACGCATACGCCCTTTTTGGCCAACCAAGCAAGCCTGTAAAGGAAATCTGCACTACAATGAAGTCTCACTGCCCCCCGGGCAAAAGGGCCATCTGAAAAAAGTGTAAAATCCAGAAAGGTAGGACAGGATATGGAGAACAGGGAGCCTTGTTATGCTGATTGGCAGGATGTAAATTGCCAGCAGCCACCCTGGAGAAGTGTATGGTGTTTCCTGAAACACGAAAGAAACAAAGCAACACAGCCTATGGCACTTCCACTTATGGTCCTATAGCTTACGGAAATTAAAATCAAAAACAGACAGCCACCCCAATATTTGAGACGGCTGTGTTCACAAGAAGCTCGTCTACAGTATCAGGTAAATATCCCAGAAAGCAAAAAATGGATAAAGAACTTGTGGCACGTACGTACAATGCAATATCACTCAGCAATGAAATCTGTGTCATCAGGCCCATAGCGGCATAGTGAGTGGATGCAGGTACGGTGATTCTACGTGAACTACGTCACACAGAAAAAGAAACATCATAAGATATCACGAATACACGGAATGTAAACTTGACTACACATGAACTGAATTACAAAATAGAAAAGGGTCTCAAATTTAGAAAACCAACTAGTGCTTGCTTATGGGGAAAGGTGCCTTGGGGTGCTGCATAAAACCAGAGACTGAAATTAGCACAGATAACTTTCCATAAGCCCAATATGTAATAGACAAGACCTACTCCTTGCTCAACGAAATGGACCCCACACCACATATTCAACGCCTAGGAATATACCTGACTAGGAAGAATCTTAAAACCCATGGATATATATGTCTCCGTAAGAGAATCAAGGGTGTGTACAGCGGCCGAAAGGCAGCAGTGAAAATCCGATAAATCCCATTATCAAAATAAATTTCGAAAACAAAACACAAAGACAGTGAAATAGAGAGCAATTCTTAAATAATTCACTCAGGGCATGTGATGCAACCGGGATTGACCACATCTACACCCAGAGCTGGTTGAGACATAAGGCTGGACACTTCAGGCTGATAGCATTGGTGAGTTTAGGTGAGCAAATGCACACCCTTTGAAGTCATACTGTATGGTACCTATTCCATGGGTCCCAACTCTTCAGGTTCAAGGGATTCTTCCTCCAGCTAAAACATGCATGTGAAACCCACAGTATGGTCCACCGTGTTATGGGGAAATGATTTAAAATGCATCTCAGTTTTCGTATCCTGGTCCTCGGGTTCACCATTCCAGATGATTTACTAACAGTCTCCCTGCTTGGAGAGTCAGTGCCTTTAACCTCCTGTTTGGCACAGCTTGCAATTTCTGTGCAAGATGAACAGGAATAGGGAGAACCAATGAGAGACTAGCTGTAGGTGTCTGCACGGGCAAATGTAACGCTCATTTCCCACCAGGAAGAGGAATTTACCAAAGGCTCAGCATGCCCTGCCCGAAACAGATTAGGGCCTGAAGCAATCCTGCGGTTTTGTGCCCAGTTCACAAGAAAGCGAGTTGAAGAAAGGAGCTCAGGGGCACTGTAATTCACAAACCTGCAGAGTTATAAATGACAGCTATCCTCCAAAAATATATTGAAGTAAGCCTGCGAAGGGGACTTGAAAGCAGGGCAGAATTTCAGGAAAACGATTGCAGGGGGTAGACTGGAATTGCCCTGAAAGCATAGGAAAAGAGGCAGAACGTCGACAATGATGCACTTGGCCAAAAAGGGCGTATGCGTTTTTTCCTGAATATATTCAGGAAAAAACGCATACGCCCTTTTTGGCCAACCAAGCAAGCCTGTAAAGGAAATCTGCACTACAATGAAGTCTCACTGCCCCCCGGGCAAGAGGGCCATCTGAAAAAAGTGTAAAATCCAGAAAGGTAGGACAGGATATGGAGAACAGGGAGCCTTGTTATGCTGATTGGCAGGATGTAAATTGCCAGCAGCCAGCCTGGAGAAGTGTATGGTGTTTCCTGAAACACATAAGAAACAAAGCAACACAGTCTATGGCACTTCCACTTATGGTCCTATAGCTTACGGAAATTAAAATCAAAAACAGACAGCCACCCCAATATTTGGGACGGCTGTGTTCACAAGAAGCTCGTCTACAGTAACAGGTAAATATCCCAGAAAGCAAAATATGGATAAAGAAGTTGTGGCACGTACGTACAATGCAATATCACTCAGCAATGAAATCTGTGTCATCAGGCCCGTAGCGGCATAGTGAGTGGATGCAGGTACGGTGATTCTACGTGAACTACGTCACACAGAAAAAGAAACATCATAAGATATCACTAATACACGGAATGTAAACTTGACTACACATGAACTGAATTACAAAACAGAACAGGGTCTCAAATTTAGAAAACCAACTAGTGCTTGCTTATGGGGAAAGGTGCGTTGGGGTGCTTCATAAAACCAGAGACTGAAATTAGCACAGATAACTTTCCATAAGCCAAATATGTAATAGACAAGACCTACTCCTTGCTCAACGAAATGGACCCAACACCACATATTCAACGCCTAGGAATATACCTGACTAGGAAGAATCTTAAAACCCATGGATATATATGTCTCCGTAAGAGAATCAAGCGTGTGTACAGCGGCATAAACGCAGCAGTGAAAATCCGATAAATCCCATTATCAAAATAAATTTCAAAAAAAAATCATAAAGACAGTGAAATAGAGAGCAATTCTTAAATAATTCACTCAGGGCATGTGATGCAACCGGGATTTAACACATCTACACCCAGAGCTGGTTGAGACATAAGGCTGGACACTTCAGGCTGATAGCATTGGTGAGTTTCGGTGAGCAAATGCAGACCCTTTGAAGTCATACTGCATGGTACCCATTCCATGGGTCCCAACTCTCCAGGTTCAAGGGATTCTTCCTCCAGCTAAAACATGCATGGGAAACCAAGAGTATCGTCCACCATGTGATTGGGAAATGATTTAAAATGCATCTCAGTTTTCGTATCCTGGTCCTCGGGTTCACCATTCCAGATGCTTTACTAACACTCTCCCCGCTTGGAGAGTCAGTGCCTTTAACCTCCTCTTTGGCACAGCTTGCAATTTCTGTGCAAAATGAACAGGAATAGGGAGAACCAATGAGAGACTAGCTGTAGGTGTCTGCACGGGCAAATGTAACGCTCATTGCCCACCAGGAAGAGGAATTAAACAAAGGCTCAGTGTGCCCTGCTGGAAACAGATTAGGGCCTGAAGCAAACCTGCGGTTTTGTGCCCAGCTCACAAGAAAGCGAGTTGAAGAAAGGAGCTCAGGGGCACTGTAATTCACAAACCTGCAGAGTTATAAATGACAGCTTTCCTCCAAAAATATATTGAAGTAAGCCTGCGAAGGGGACTTGAAAGCGGGGCAGAATTTCAGGAAAACGATTGCAGGGGGTAGACTGGAATTGCCCTGAAAGCATAGGAAAAGAGGCAGAACGTCGACAATGATGCACTTGGCCAAAAAGGGCGTATGCGTTTTTTCCTGAATATATTCAGGAAAAAACGCATACGCCCTTTTTGGCCAACCAAGCAAGCCTGTAAATGAAATCTGCACTACAATGAAGTCTCACTGCCCCCCTGGCAAAAGGGCCATCTGAAAAAAGTGTAAAATCCAGAAAGGTAGGACAGGATATGGAGAACAGGGAGCCTTGTTATGCTGATTGGCAGGATGTAAATTGCCAGCAGCCACCCTGGAGAAGTGTATGGTGTTTCCTGAAACACGAAAGAAACAAAGCAACACAGCCTATGGCACTTCCACTTATGGTCCTATAGCTTACGGAAATTAAAATCAAAAACAGACAGCCACCCCAATATTTGAGACGGCTGTGTTCACAAGAAGCTCGTCTACAGTATCAGGTAAATATCCCAGAAAGCAAAAAATGGATAAAGAACTTGTGGCACGTACGTACAATGCAATATCACTCAGCAATGAAATCTGTGTCATCAGGCCCATAGAGGCATAGTGAGTGGATGCAGGTACGGTGATTCTACGTGAACTACGTCACACAGAAAAAGAAACATCATAAGATATCACGAATACACGGAATGTAAACTTGACTACACATGAACTGAATTACAAAATAGAAAAGGGTCTCAAATTTAGAAAACCAACTAGTGCTTGCTTATGGGGAAAGGTGCCTTGGGGTGCTGCATAAAACCAGAGACTGAAATTAGCACAGATAACTTTCCATAAGCCAAATATGTAATAGACAAGACCTACTCCTTGCTCAACGAAATGGACCCAACACCACATATTCAACGCCTAGGAATATACCTGACTAGGAAGAATCTTAAAACCCATGGATATATATGTCTCCGTAAGAGAATCAAGCGTGTGTACAGCGGCATAAACGCAGCAGTGAAAATCCGATAAATCCCATTATCAAAATAAATTTCAAAAAAAAATCATAAAGACAGTGAAATAGAGAGCAATTCTTAAATAATTCACTCAGGGCATGTGATGCAACCGGGATTTAACACATCTACACCCAGAGCTGGTTGAGACATAAGGCTGGACACTTCAGGCTGATAGCATTGGTGAGTTTCGGTGAGCAAATGCAGACCCTTTGAAGTCATACTGCATGGTACCCATTCCATGGGTCCCAACTCTCCAGGTTCAAGGGATTCTTCCTCCAGCTAAAACATGCATGGGAAACCAAGAGTATCGTCCACCATGTGATTGGGAAATGATTTAAAATGCATCTCAGTTTTCGTATCCTGGTCCTCGGGTTCACCATTCCAGATGCTTTACTAACACTCTCCCCGCTTGGAGAGTCAGTGCCTTTAACCTCCTCTTTGGCACAGCTTGCAATTTCTGTGCAAAATGAACAGGAATAGGGAGAACCAATGAGAGACTAGCTGTAGGTGTCTGCACGGGCAAATGTAACGCTCATTGCCCACCAGGAAGAGGAATTAAACAAAGGCTCAGTGTGCCCTGCTGGAAACAGATTAGGGCCTGAAGCAAACCTGCGGTTTTGTGCCCAGCTCACAAGAAAGCGAGTTGAAGAAAGGAGCTCAGGGGCACTGTAATTCACAAACCTGCAGAGTTATAAATGACAGCTTTCCTCCAAAAATATATTGAAGTAAGCCTGCGAAGGGGACTTGAAAGCGGGGCAGAATTTCAGGAAAACGATTGCAGGGGGTAGACTGGAATTGCCCTGAAAGCATAGGAAAAGAGGCAGAACGTCGACAATGATGCACTTGGCCAAAAAGGGCGTATGCGTTTTTTCCTGAATATATTCAGGAAAAAACGCATACGCCCTTTTTGGCCAACCAAGCAAGCCTGTAAATGAAATCTGCACTACAATGAAGTCTCACTGCCCCCCTGGCAAAAGGGCCATCTGAAAAAAGTGTAAAATCCAGAAAGGTAGGACAGGATATGGAGAACAGGGAGCCTTGTTATGCTGATTGGCAGGATGTAAATTGCCAGCAGCCACCCTGGAGAAGTGTATGGTGTTTCCTGAAACACGAAAGAAACAAAGCAACACAGCCTATGGCACTTCCACTTATGGTCCTATAGCTTACGGAAATTAAAATCAAAAACAGACAGCCACCCCAATATTTGAGACGGCTGTGTTCACAAGAAGCTCGTCTACAGTATCAGGTAAATATCCCAGAAAGCAAAAAATGGATAAAGAACTTGTGGCACGTACGTACAATGCAATATCACTCAGCAATGAAATCTGTGTCATCAGGCCCATAGAGGCATAGTGAGTGGATGCAGGTACGGTGATTCTACGTGAACTACGTCACACAGAAAAAGAAACATCATAAGATATCACGAATACACGGAATGTAAACTTGACTACACATGAACTGAATTACAAAATAGAAAAGGGTCTCAAATTTAGAAAACCAACTAGTGCTTGCTTATGGGGAAAGGTGCCTTGGGGTGCTGCATAAAACCAGAGACTGAAATTAGCACAGATAACTTTCCATAAGCCCAATATGTAATAGACAAGACCTACTCCTTGCTCAACGAAATGGACCCAACACCACATATTCAACGCCTAGGAATATACC
Organism: Phocoena phocoena; assembly: GCF_963924675.1. NCBI lineage: Eukaryota > Metazoa > Chordata > Mammalia > Artiodactyla > Phocoenidae > Phocoena > Phocoena phocoena. Next base: position 222,046 of record NW_027077752.1, on the reverse strand, counting down.
TGACTAGGAAGAATCTTAAAACCCATGGATATATATGTCTCCGTAAGAGAATCAAGGGTGTGTACAGCGGCCGAAAGGCAGCAGTGAAAATCCGATAAATCCCATTATCAAAATAAATTTCGAAAACAAAACACAAAGACAGTGAAATAGAGAGCAATTCTTAAATAATTCACTCAGGGCATGTGATGCAACCGGGATTGACCACATCTACACCCAGAGCTGGTTGAGACATAAGGCTGGACACTTCAGGCTGATAGCATTGGTGAGTTTAGGTGAGCAAATGCACACCCTTTGAAGTCATACTGTATGGTACCTATTCCATGGGTCCCAACTCTTCAGGTTCAAGGGATTCTTCCTCCAGCTAAAACATGCATGTGAAACCCACAGTATGGTCCACCGTGTTATGGGGAAATGATTTAAAATGCATCTCCGTTTTTGTATCCTGGTCCTCGGGTTCACCATTCCAGATGATTTACTAACAGTCTCCCTGCTTGGAGAGTCAGTGCCTTTAACCTCCTGTTTGGCACAGCTTGCAATTTCTGTGCAAGATGAACAGGAATAGGGAGAACCAATGAGAGACTAGCTGTAGGTGTCTGCACGGGCAAATGTAACGCTCATTTCCCACCAGGAAGAGGAATTTACCAAAGGCTCAGCATGCCCTGCCCGAAACAGATTAGGGCCTGAAGCAATCCTGCGGTTTTGTGCCCAGTTCACAAGAAAGCGAGTTGAAGAAAGGAGCTCAGGGGCACTGTAATTCACAAACCTGCAGAGTTATAAATGACAGCTATCCTCCAAAAATATATTGAAGTAAGCCTGCGAAGGGGACTTGAAAGCGGGGCAGAATTTCAGGAAAACGATTGCAGGGGGTAGACTGGAATTGCCCTGAAAGCATAGGAAAAGAGGCAGAACGTCGACAATGATGCACTTGGCCAAAAAGGGCGTATGCGTTTTTTCCTGAATATATTCAGGAAAAAACGCATACGCCCTTTTTGGCCAACCAAGCAAGCCTGTAAAGGAAATCTGCACTACAATGAAGTCTCACTGCCCCCCGGGCAAGAGGGCCATCTGAAAAAAGTGTAAAATCCAGAAAGGTAGGACAGGATATGGAGAACAGGGAGCCTTGTTATGCTGATTGGCAGGATGTAAATTGCCAGCAGCCAGCCTGGAGAAGTGTATGGTGTTTCCTGAAACACATAAGAAACAAAGCAACACAGTCTATGGCACTTCCACTTATGGTCCTATAGCTTACGGAAATTAAAATCAAAAACAGACAGCCACCCCAATATTTGGGACGGCTGTGTTCACAAGAAGCTCGTCTACAGTAACAGGTAAATATCCCAGAAAGCAAAATATGGATAAAGAAGTTGTGGCACGTACGTACAATGCAATATCACTCAGCAATGAAATCTGTGTCATCAGGCCCGTAGCGGCATAGTGAGTGGATGCAGGTACGGTGATTCTACGTGAACTACGTCACACAGAAAAAGAAACATCATAAGATATCACTAATACACGGAATGTAAACTTGACTACACATGAACTGAAATACAAAACAGAACAGGGTCTAAAATTTAGAAAACCAACTAGTGCTTGCTTATGGGGAAAGGTGCGTTGGGGTGCTTCATAAAACCAGAGACTGAAATTAGCACAGATAACTTTCCATAAGCCAAATATGTAATAGACAAGACCTACTCCTTGCTCAACGAAATGGACCCAACACCACATATTCAACGCCTAGGAATATACCTGACTAGGAAGAATCTTAAAACCCATGGATATATATGTCTCCGTAAGAGAATCAAGCGTGTGTACAGCGGCATAAACGCAGCAGTGAAAATCCGATAAATCCCATTATCAAAATAAATTTCAAAAAAAAATCATAAAGACAGTGAAATAGAGAGCAATTCTTAAATAATTCACTCAGGGCATGTGATGCAACCGGGATTTAACACATCTACACCCAGAGCTGGTTGAGACATAAGGCTGGACACTTCAGGCTGATAGCATTGGTGAGTTTCAGTGAGCAAATGCAGACCCTTTGAAGTCATACTGCATGGTACCCATTCCATGGGTCCCAACTCTCCAGGTTCAAGGGATTCTTCCTCCAGCTAAAACATGCATGGGAAACCAAGAGTATCGTCCACCATGTGATTGGGAAATGATTTAAAATGCATCTCAGTTTTCGTATCCTGGTCCTCGGGTTCACCATTCCAGATGCTTTACTAACACTCTCCCCGCTTGGAGAGTCAGTGCCTTTAACCTCCTCTTTGGCACAGCTTGCAATTTCTGTGCAAAATGAACAGGAATAGGGAGAACCAATGAGAGACTAGCTGTAGGTGTCTGCACGGGCAAATGTAACGCTCATTGCCCACCAGGAAGAGGAATTAAACAAAGGCTCAGTGTGCCCTGCTGGAAACAGATTAGGGCCTGAAGCAATCCTGCGGTTTTGTGCCCAGCTCACAAGAAAGCGAGTTGAAGAAAGGAGCTCAGGGGCACTGTAATTCACAAACCTGCAGAGTTATAAATGACAGCTTTCCTCCAAAAATATATTGAAGTAAGCCTGCGAAGGGGACTTGAAAGCGGGGCAGAATTTCAGGAAAACGATTGCAGGGGGTAGACTGGAATTGCCCTGAAAGCATAGGAAAAGAGGCAGAACGTCGACAATGATGCACTTGGCCAAAAAGGGCGTATGCGTTTTTTCCTGAATATGTTCAGGAAAAAACGCATACGCCCTTTTTGGCCAACCAAGCAAGCCTGTAAATGAAATCTGCACTACAATGAAGTCTCACTGCCCCCCTGGCAAAAGGGCCATCTGAAAAAAGTGTAAAATCCAGAAAGGTAGGACAGGATATGGAGAACAGGGAGCCTTGTTATGCTGATTGGCAGGATGTAAATTGCCAGCAGCCACCCTGGAGAAGTGTATGGTGTTTCCTGAAACACGAAAGAAACAAAGCAACACAGCCTATGGCACTTCCACTTATGGTCCTATAGCTTACGGAAATTAAAATCAAAAACAGACAGCCACCCCAATATTTGAGACGGCTGTGTTCACAAGAAGCTCGTCTACAGTATCAGGTAAATATCCCAGAAAGCAAAAAATGGATAAAGAACTTGTGGCACGTACGTACAATGCAATATCACTCAGCAATGAAATCTGTGTCATCAGGCCCATAGCGGCATAGTGAGTGGATGCAGGTACGGTGATTCTACGTGAACTACGTCACACAGAAAAAGAAACATCATAAGATATCACTAATACACGGAATGTAAACTTGACTACACATGAACTGAATTACAAAACAGAACAGGGCCTCAAATTTAGAAAACCAACTAGTGCTTGCTTATGGGGAAAGGTGCCTTGGGGTGCTGCATAAAACCAGAGACTGAAATTAGCACAGATAACTTTCCATAAGCCCAATATGTAATAGACAAGACCTACTCCTTGCTCAACGAAATGGACCCAACACCACATATTCAACGCCTAGGAATATACCTGACTAGGAAGAATCTTAAAACCCATGGATATATATGTCTCCTTAAGAGAATCAAGGGTGTGTACAGCGGCCGAAAGGCAGCAGTGAAAATCCGATAAATCCCATTATCAAAATAAATTTCGAAAACAAAACACAAAGACAGTGAAATAGAGAGCAATTCTTAAATAATTCACTCAGGGCATGTGATGCAACCGGGATTGACCACATCTACACCCAGAGCTGGTTGAGACATAAGGCTGGACACTTCAGGCTGATAGCATTGGTGAGTTTAGGTGAGCAAATGCACACCCTTTGAAGTCATACTGTATGGTACCTATTCCATGGGTCCCAACTCTTCAGGTTCAAGGGATTCTTCCTCCAGCTAAAACATGCATGTGAAACCCACAGTATGGTCCACCGTGTTATGGGGAAATGATTTAAAATGCATTTCAGTTTTCGTATCCTGGTCCTCGGGATCACCATTCCAGATGATTTACTAACAGTCTCCCTGCTTGGAGAGTCAGTGCCTTTAACCTCCTGTTTGGCACAGCTTGCAATTTCTGTGCAAGATGAACAGGAATAGGGAGAACCAATGAGAGACTAGCTGTAGGTGTCTGCACGGGCAAATGTAACGCTCATTTCCCACCAGGAAGAGGAATTTACCAAAGGCTCAGCATGCCCTGCCCGAAACAGATTAGGGCCTGAAGCAATCCTTCGGTTTTGTGCCCAGTTCACAAGAAAGCGAGTTGAAGAAAGGAGCTCAGGGGCACTGTAATTCACAAACCTGCAGAGTTATAAATGACAGCTATCCTCCAAAAATATATTGAAGTAAGCCTGCGAAGGGGACTTGAAAGAGGGGCAGAATTTCAGGAAAACGATTGCAGGGGGTAGACTGGAATTGCCCTGAAAGCATAGGAAAAGAGGCAGAACGTCGACAATGATGCACTTGGCCAAAAAGGGCGTATGCGTTTTTTCCTGAATATATTCAGGAAAAAACGCATACGCCCTTTTTGGCCAACCAAGCAAGCCTGTAAAGGAAATCTGCACTACAATGAAGTCTCACTGCCCCCCGGGCAAGAGGGCCATCTGAAAAAAGTGTAAAATCCAGAAAGGTAGGACAGGATATGGAGAACAGGGAGCCTTGTTATGCTGATTGGCAGGATGTAAATTGCCAGCAGCCACCCTGGAGAAGTGTATGGTGTTTCCTGAAACACATAAGAAACAAAGCAACACAGTCTATGGCACTTCCACTTATGGTCCTATAGCTTACGGAAATTAAAATCAAAAACAGACAGCCACCCCAATATTTGGGACGGCTGTGTTCACAAGAAGCTCGTCTACAGTAACAGGTAAATATCCCAGAAAGCAAAATATGGATAAAGAAGTTGTGGCACGTACGTACAATGCAATATCACTCAGCAATGAAATCTGTGTCATCAGGCCCGTAGCGGCATAGTGAGTGGATGCAGGTACGGTGATTCTACGTGAACTACGTCACACAGAAAAAGAAACATCATAAGATATCACTAATACACGGAATGTAAACTTGACTACACATGAACTGAATTACAAAACAGAACAGGGTCTCAAATTTAGAAAACCAACTAGTGCTTGCTTATGGGGAAAGGTGCGTTGGGGTGCTTCATAAAACCAGAGACTGAAATTAGCACAGATAACTTTCCATAAGCCAAATATGTAATAGACAAGACCTACTCCTTGCTCAACGAAATGGACCCAACACCACATATTCAACGCCTAGGAATATACCTGACTAGGAAGAATCTTAAAACCCATGGATATATATGTCTCCGTAAGAGAATCAAGCGTGTGTACAGCGGCATAAACGCAGCAGTGAAAATCCGATAAATCCCATTATCAAAATAAATTTCAAAAAAAAATCATAAAGACAGTGAAATAGAGAGCAATTCTTAAATAATTCACTCAGGGCATGTGATGCAACCGGGATTTAACACATCTACACCCAGAGCTGGTTGAGACATAAGGCTGGACACTTCAGGCTGATAGCATTGGTGAGTTTCGGTGAGCAAATGCAGACCCTTTGAAGTCATACTGCATGGTACCCATTCCATGGGTCCCAACTCTCCAGGTTCAAGGGATTCTTCCTCCAGCTAAAACATGCATGGGAAACCAAGAGTATCGTCCACCATGTGATTGGGAAATGATTTAAAATGCATCTCAGTTTTCGTATCCTGGTCCTCGGGTTCACCATTCCAGATGCTTTACTAACACTCTCCCCGCTTGGAGAGTCAGTGCCTTTAACCTCCTCTTTGGCACAGCTTGCAATTTCTGTGCAAAATGAACAGGAATAGGGAGAACCAATGAGAGACTAGCTGTAGGTGTCTGCACAGGCAAATGTAACGCTCATTGCCCACCAGGAAGAGGAATTAAACAAAGGCTCAGTGTGCCCTGCTGGAAACAGATTAGGGCCTGAAGCAATCCTGCGGTTTTGTGCCCAGCTCACAAGAAAGCGAGTTGAAGAAAGGAGCTCAGGGGCACTGTAATTCACAAACCTGCAGAGTTATAAATGACAGCTTTCCTCCAAAAATATATTGAAGTAAGCCTGCGAAGGGGACTTGAAAGCGGGGCAGAATTTCAGGAAAACGATTGCAGGGGGTAGACTGGAATTGCCCTGAAAGCATAGGAAAAGAGGCAGAACGTCGACAATGATGCACTTGGCCAAAAAGGGCGTATGCGTTTTTTCCTGAATATATTCAGGAAAAAACGCATACGCCCTTTTTGGCCAACCAAGCAAGCCTGTAAATGAAATCTGCACTACAATGAAGTCTCACTGCCCCCCTGGCAAAAGGGCCATCTGAAAAAAGTGTAAAATCCAGAAAGGTAGGACAGGATATGGAGAACAGGGAGCCTTGTTATGCTGATTGGCAGGATGTAAATTGCCAGCAGCCACCCTGGAGAAGTGTATGGTGTTTCCTGAAACACGAAAGAAACAAAGCAACACAGCCTATGGCACTTCCACTTATGGTCCTATAGCTTACGGAAATTAAAATCAAAAACAGACAGCCACCCCAATATTTGAGACGGCTGTGTTCACAAGAAGCTCGTCTACAGTATCAGGTAAATATCCCAGAAAGCAAAAAATGGATAAAGAACTTGTGGCACGTACGTACAATGCAATATCACTCAGCAATGAAATCTGTGTCATCAGGCCCATAGCGGCATAGTGAGTGGATGCAGGTACGGTGATTCTACGTGAACTACGTCACACAGAAAAAGAAACATCATAAGATATCACGAATACACGGAATGTAAACTTGACTACACATGAACTGAATTACAAAACAGAACAGGGCCTCAAATTTAGAAAACCAACTAGTGCTTGCTTATGGGGAAAGGTGCCTTGGGGTGCTGCATAAAACCAGAGACTGAAATTAGCACAGATAACTTTCCATAAGCCCAATATGTAATAGACAAGACCTACTCCTTGCTCAACGAAATGGACCCAATACCACATATTCAACGCCTAGGAATATACCTGACTAGGAAGAATCTTAAAACCCATGGATATATATGTCTCCGTAAGAGAATCAAGGGTGTGTACAGCGGCCGAAATGCAGCAGTGAAAATCCGATAAATCCCATTATCAAAATAAATTTCGAAAACAAAACACAAAGACAGTGAAATAGAGAGCAATTCTTAAATAATTCACTCAGGGCATGTGATGCAACCGGGATTGACCACATCTACACCCAGAGCTGGTTGAGACATAAGGCTGGACACTTCAGGCTGATAGCATTGGTGAGGTTAGGTGAGCAAATGCACACCCTTTGAAGTCATACTGTATGGTACCTATTCCATGGGTCCCAACTCTTCAGGTTCAAGGGATTCTTCCTCCAGCTAAAACATGCATGTGAAACCCACAGTATGGTCCACCGTGTTATGGGGAAATGATTTAAAATGCATCTCAGTTTTCGTATCCTGGTCCTCGGGATCACCATTCCAGATGATTTACTAACAGTCTCCCTGCTTGGAGAGTCAGTGCCTTTAACCTCCTGTTTGGCACAGCTTGCAATTTCTGTGCAAGATGAACAGGAATAGGGAGAACCAATGAGAGACTAGCTGTAGGTGTCTGCACGGGCAAATGTAACGCTCATTTCCCACCAGGAAGAGGAATTTACCAAAGGCTCAGCATGCCCTGCCCGAAACAGATTAGGGCCTGAAGCAATCCTGCGGTTTTGTGCCCAGTTCACAAGAAAGCGAGTTGAAGAAAGGAGCTCAGGGGCACTGTAATTCACAAACCTGCAGAGTTATAAATGACAGCTATCCTCCAAAAATATATTGAAGTAAGCCTGCGAAGGGGACTTGAAAGCGGGGCAGAATTTCAGGAAAACGATTGCAGGGGGTAGACTGGAATTGCCCTGAAAGCATAGGAAAAGAGGCAGAACGTCGACAATGATGCACTTGGCCAAAAAGGGCGTATGCGTTTTTTCCTGAATATATTCAGGAAAAAACGCATACGCCCTTTTTGGCCAACCAAGCAAGCCTGTAAAGGAAATCTGCACTACAATGAAGTCTCACTGCCCCCCGGGCAAGAGGGCCATCTGAAAAAAGTGTAAAATCCAGAAAGGTAGGACAGGATATGGAGAACAGAGAGCCATGTTATGCTGATTGGCAGGATGTAAATTGCCAGCAGCCAGCCTGGAGAAGTGTATGGTGTTTCCTGAAACACATAAGAAACAAAGCAACACAGTCTATGGCACTTCCACTTATGGTCCTATAGCTTACGGAAATTAAAATCAAAAACAGACAGCCACCCCAATATTTGGGACGGCTGTGTTCACAAGAAGCTCGTCTACAGTAACAGGTAAATATCCCAGAAAGCAAAATATGGATAAAGAAGTTGTGGCACGTACGTACAATGCAATATCACTCAGCAATGAAATCTGTGTCATCAGGCCCGTAGCGGCATAGTGAGTGGATGCAGGTACGGTGATTCTACGTGAACTACGTCACACAGAAAAAGAAACATCATAAGATATCACTAATACACGGAATGTAAACTTGACTACACATGAACTGAATTACAAAACAGAACAGGGTCTCAAATTTAGAAAACCAACTAGTGCTTGCTTATGGGGAAAGGTGCGTTGGGGTGCTTCATAAAACCAGAGACTGAAATTAGCACAGATAACTTTCCATAAGCCAAATATGTAATAGACAAGACCTACTCCTTGCTCAACGAAATGGACCCAACACCACATATTCAACGCCTAGGAATATACCTGACTAGGAAGAATCTTAAAACCCAAGGATATATATGTCTCCGTAAGAGAATCAAGCGTGTGTACAGCGGCATAAACGCAGCAGTGAAAATCCGATAAATCCCATTATCAAAATAAATTTCAAAAAAAAATCATAAAGACAGTGAAATAGAGAGCAATTCTTAAATAATTCACTCAGGGCATGTGATGCAACCGGGATTTAACACATCTACACGCAGAGCTGGTTGAGACATAAGGCTGGACACTTCAGGCTGATAGCATTGGTGAGTTTCGGTGAGCAAATGCAGACCCTTTGAAGTCATACTGCATGGTACCCATTCCATGGGTCCCAACTCTCCAGGTTCAAGGGATTCTTCCTCCAGCTAAAACATGCATGGGAAACCAAGAGTATCGTCCACCATGTGATTGGGAAATGATTTAAAATGCATCTCAGTTTTCGTATCCTGGTCCTCGGGTTCACCATTCCAGATGCTTTACTAACACTCTCCCCGCTTGGAGAGTCAGTGCCTTTAACCTCCTCATTGGCACAGCTTGCAATTTCTGTGCAAAATGAACAGGAATAGGGAGAACCAATGAGAGACTAGCTGTAGGTGTCTGCACGGGCAAATGTAACGCACATTGCCCACCAGGAAGAGGAATTAAACAAAGGCTCAGCATGCCCTGCCGGAAAGAGATTAGGGCCTGAAGCAATCCTGCGGTTTTGTGCCCAGCTCACAAGAAAGCGAGTTGAAGAAAGGAGCTCAGGGGCACTGTAATTCACAAACCTGCAGAGTTATAAATGACAGCTTTCCTCCAAAAATATATTGAAGTAAGCCTGCGAAGGGGACTTGAAAGCGGGGCAGAATTTCAGGAAAACGATTGCAGGGGGTAGACTGGAATTGCCCTGAAAGCATAGGAAAAGAGGCAGAACGTCGACAATGATGCACTTGGCCAAAAAGGGCGTATGCGTTTTTTCCTGAATATATTCAGGAAAAAACGCATACGCCCTTTTTGGCCAACCAAGCAAGCCTGTAAAGGAAATCTGCACTACAATGAAGTCTCACTGCCCCCCTGGCAAAAGGGCCATCTGAAAAAAGTGTAAAATCCAGAAAGGTAGGACAGGATATGGAGAACAGGGAGCCTTGTTATGCTGATTGGCAGGATGTAAATTGCCAGCAGCCACCCTGGAGAAGTGTATGGTGTTTCCTGAAACACGAAAGAAACAAAGCAACACAGCCTATGGCACTTCCACTTATGGTCCTATAGCTTACGGAAATTAAAATCAAAAACAGACAGCCACCCCAATATTTGAGACGGCTGTGTTCACAAGAAGCTCGTCTACAGTATCAGGTAAATATCCCAGAAAGCAAAAAATGGATAAAGAACTTGTGGCACGTACGTACAATGCAATATCACTCAGCAATGAAATCTGTGTCATCAGGCCCATAGTGGCATAGTGAGTGGATGCAGGTACGGTGATTCTACGTGAACTACGTCACACAGAAAAAGAAACATCATAAGATATCACGAATACACGGAATGTAAACTTGACTACACATGAACTGAATTACAAAATAGAAAAGGGTCTCAAATTTAGAAAACCAACTAGTGCTTGCTTATGGGGAAAGGTGCCTTGGGGTGCTGCATAAAACCAGAGACTGAAATTAGCACAGATAACTTTCCATAAGCCCAATATGTAATAGACAAGACCTACTCCTTGCTCAACGAAATGGACCCAACACCACATATTCAACGCCTAGGAATATACCTGACTAGGAAGAATCTTAAAACCCATGGATATATATGTCTCCGTAAGAGAATCAAGGGTGTGTACAGCGGCCGAAAGGCAGCAGTGAAAATCCGATAAATCCCATTATCAAAATAAATTTCGAAAACAAAACACAAAGACAGTGAAATAGAGAGCAATTCTTAAATAATTCACTCAGGGCATGTGATGCAACCGGGATTGACCACATCTACACCCAGAGCTGGTTGAGACATAAGGCTGGACACTTCAGGCTGATAGCATTGGTGAGTTTAGGTGAGCAAATGCACACCCTTTGAAGTCATACTGTATGGTACCTATTCCATGGGTCCCAACTCTTCAGGTTCAAGGGATTCTTCCTCCAGCTAAAACATGCATGTGAAACCCACAGTATGGTCCACCGTGTTATGGGGAAATGATTTAAAATGCATCTCAGTTTTCGTATCCTGGTCCTCGGGTTCACCATTCCAGATGATTTACTAACAGTCTCCCTGCTTGGAGAGTCAGTGCCTTTAACCTCCTGTTTGGCACAGCTTGCAATTTCTGTGCAAGATGAACAGGAATAGGGAGAACCAATGAGAGACTAGCTGTAGGTGTCTGCACGGGCAAATGTAACGCTCATTGCCCACCAGGAAGAGGAATTAAACAAAGGCTCAGTGTGCCCTGCTGGAAACAGATTAGGGCCTGAAGCAATCCTGCGGTTTTGTGCCCAGCTCACAAGAAAGCGAGTTGAAGAAAGGAGCTCAGGGGCACTGTAATTCACAAACCTGCAGAGTTATAAATGACAGCTTTCCTCCAAAAATATATTGAAGTAAGCCTGCGAAGGGGACTTGAAAGCGGGGCAGAATTTCAGGAAAACGATTGCAGGGGGTAGACTGGAATTGCCCTGAAAGCATAGGAAAAGAGGCAGAACGTCGACAATGATGCACTTGGCCAAAAAGGGCGTATGCGTTTTTTCCTGAATATATTCAGGAAAAAACGCATACGCCCTTTTTGGCCAACCAAGCAAGCCTGTAAATGAAATCTGCACTACAATGAAGTCTCACTGCCCCCCTGGCAAAAGGGCCATCTGAAAAAAGTGTAAAATCCAGAAAGGTAGGACAGGATATGGAGAACAGGGAGCCTTGTTATGCTGATTGGCAGGATGTAAATTGCCAGCAGCCACCCTGGAGAAGTGTATGGTGTTTCCTGAAACACGAAAGAAACAAAGCAACACAGCCTATGGCACTTCCACTTATGGTCCTATAGCTTACGGAAATTAAAATCAAAAACAGACAGCCACCCCAATATTTGAGACGGCTGTGTTCACAAGAAGCTCGTCTACAGTATCAGGTAAATATCCCAGAAAGCAAAAAATGGATAAAGAACTTGTGGCACGTACGTACAATGCAATATCACTCAGCAATGAAATCTGTGTCATCAGGCCCATAGCGGCATAGTGAGTGGATGCAGGTACGGTGATTCTACGTGAACTACGTCACACAGAAAAAGAAACATCATAAGATATCACGAATACACGGAATGTAAACTTGACTACACATGAACTGAATTACAAAATAGAAAAGGGTCTCAAATTTAGAAAACCAACTAGTGCTTGCTTATGGGGAAAGGTGCCTTGGGGTGCTGCATAAAACCAGAGACTGAAATTAGCACAGATAACTTTCCATAAGCCCAATATGTAATAGACAAGACCTACTCCTTGCTCAACGAAATGGACCCAACACCACATATTCAACGCCTAGGAATATACCTGACTAGGAAGAATCTTAAAACCCATGGAAATATATGTCTCCGTAAGAGAATCAAGGGTGTGTACAGCGGCCGAAAGGCAGCAGTGAAAATCCGATAAATCCCATTATCAAAATAAATTTCGAAAACAAAACACAAAGACAGTGAAATAGAGAGCAATTCTTAAATAATTCACTCAGGGCATGTGATGCAACCGGGATTGACCACATCTACACCCAGAGCTGGTTGAGACATAAGGCTGGACACTTCAGGCTGATAGCATTGGTGAGTTTCGGTGAGCAAATGCACACCCTTTGAAGTCATACTGTATGGTACCTATTCCATGGGTCCCAACTCTTCAGGTTCAAGGGATTCTTCCTCCAGCTAAAACATGCATGTGAAACCCACAGTATGGTCCACCGTGTTATGGGGAAATGATTTAAAATGCATCTCAGTTTTCGTATCCTGGTCCTCGGGTTCACCATTCCAGATGATTTACTAACAGTCTCCCTGCTTGGAGAGTCAGTGCCTTTAACCTCCTGTTTGGCACAGCTTGCAATTTCTGTGCAAGATGAACAGGAATAGGGAGAACCAATGAGAGACTAGCTGTAGGTGTCTGCACGGGCAAATGTAACGCTCATTTCCCACCAGGAAGAGGAATTTACCAAAGGCTCAGCATGCCCTGCCCGAAACAGATTAGGGCCTGAAGCAATCCTGCGGTTTTGTGCCCAGTTCACAAGAAAGCGAGTTGAAGAAAGGAGCTCAGGGGCACTGTAATTCACAAACCTGCAGAGTTATAAATGACAGCTATCCTCCAAAAATATATTGAAGTAAGCCTGCGAAGGGGACTTGAAAGCGGGGCAGAATTTCAGGAAAACGATTGCAGGGGGTAGACTGGAATTGCCCTGAAAGCATAGGAAAAGAGGCAGAACGTCGACAATGATGCACTTGGCCAAAAAGGGCGTATGCGTTTTTTCCTGAATATATTCAGGAAAAAACGCATACGCCCTTTTTGGCCAACCAAGCAAGCCTGTAAATGAAATCTGCACTACAATGAAGTCTCACTGCCCCCCGGGCAAGAGGGCCATCTGAAAAAAGTGTAAAATCCAGAAAGGTAGGACAGGATATGGAGAACAGGGAGCCTTGTTATGCTGATTGGCAGGATGTAAATTGCCAGCAGCCAGCCTGGAGAAGTGTATGGTGTTTCCTGAAACACATAAGAAACAAAGCAACACAGTCTATGGCACTTCCACTTATGGTCCTATAGCTTACGGAAATTAAAATCAAAAACAGACAGCCACCCCAATATTTGGGACGGCTGTGTTCACAAGAAGCTCGTCTACAGTAACAGGTAAATATCCCAGAAAGCAAAATATGGATAAAGAAGTTGTGGCACGTACGTACAATGCAATATCACTCAGCAATGAAATCTGTGTCATCAGGCCCGTAGCGGCATAGTGAGTGGATGCAGGTACGGTGATTCTACGTGAACTACGTCACACAGAAAAAGAAACATCATAAGATATCACTAATACACGGAATGTAAACTTGACTACACATGAACTGAATTACAAAACAGAACAGGGTCTCAAATTTAGAAAACCAACTAGTGCTTGCTTATGGGGAAAGGTGCGTTGGGGTGCTTCATAAAACCAGAGACTGAAATTAGCACAGATAACTTTCCATAAGCCAAATATGTAATAGACAAGACCTACTCCTTGCTCAACGAAATGGACCCAACACCACATATTCAACGCCTAGGAATATACCTGACTAGGAAGAATCTTAAAACCCATGGATATATATGTCTCCGTAAGAGAATCAAGCGTGTGTACAGCGGCATAAACGCAGCAGTGAAAATCCGATAAATCCCATTATCAAAATAAATTTCAAAAAAAAATCATAAAGACAGTGAAATAGAGAGCAATTCTTAAATAATTCACTCAGGGCATGTGATGCAACCGGGATTTAACACATCTACACCCAGAGCTGGTTGAGACATAAGGCTGGACACTTCAGGCTGATAGCATTGGTGAGTTTCGGTGAGCAAATGCAGACCCTTTGAAGTCATACTGCATGGTACCCATTCCATGGGTCCCAACTCTCCAGGTTCAAGGGATTCTTCCTCCAGCTAAAACATGCATGGGAAACCAAGAGTATCGTCCACCATGTGATTGGGAAATGATTTAAAATGCATCTCAGTTTTCGTATCCTGGTCCTCAGGTTCACCATTCCAGATGCTTTACTAACACTCTCCCCGCTTGGAGAGTCAGTGCCTTTAACCTCCTCTTTGGCACAGCTTGCAATTTCTGTGCAAAATGAACAGGAATAGGGAGAACCAATGAGAGACTAGCTGTAGGTGTCTGCACGGGCAAATGTAACGCTCATTGCCCACCAGGAAGAGGAATTAAACAAAGGCTCAGTGTGCCCTGCTGGAAAGAGATTAGGGCCTGAAGCAATCCTGCGGTTTTGTGCCCAGCTCACAAGAAAGCGAGTTGAAGAAAGGAGCTCAGGGGCACTGTAATTCACAAACCTGCAGAGTTATAAATGACAGCTTTCCTCCAAAAATATATTGAAGTAAGCCTGCGAAGGGGACTTGAAAGCGGGGCAGAATTTCAGGAAAACGATTGCAGGGGGTAGACTGGAATTGCCCTGAAAGCATAGGAAAAGAGGCAGAACGTCGACAATGATGCACTTGGCCAAAAAGGGCGTATGCGTTTTTTCCTGAATATATTCAGGAAAAAACGCATACGCCCTTTTTGGCCAACCAAGCAAGCCTGTAAATGAAATCTGCACTACAATGAAGTCTCACTGCCCCCCTGGCAAAAGGGCCATCTGAAAAAAGTGTAAAATCCAGAAAGGTAGGACAGGATATGGAGAACAGGGAGCCTTGTTATGCTGATTGGCAGGATGTAAATTGCCAGCAGCCACCCTGGAGAAGTGTATGGTGTTTCCTGAAACACGAAAGAAACAAAGCAACACAGCCTATGGCACTTCCACTTATGGTCCTATAGCTTACGGAAATTAAAATCAAAAACAGACAGCCACCCCAATATTTGAGACGGCTGTGTTCACAAGAAGCTCGTCTACAGTATCAGGTAAATATCCCAGAAAGCAAAAAATGGATAAAGAACTTGTGGCACGTACGTACAATGCAATATCACTCAGCAATGAAATCTGTGTCATCAGGCCCATAGCGGCATAGTGAGTGGATGCAGGTACGGTGATTCTACGTGAACTACGTCACACAGAAAAAGAAACATCATAAGATATCACGAATACACGGAATGTAAACTTGACTACACATGAACTGAATTACAAAATAGAAAAGGGTCTCAAATTTAGAAAACCAACTAGTGCTTGCTTATGGGGAAAGGTGCCTTGGGGTGCTGCATAAAACCAGAGACTGAAATTAGCACAGATAACTTTCCATAAGCCCAATATGTAATAGACAAGACCTACTCCTTGCTCAACGAAATGGACCCAACACCACATATTCAACGCCTAGGAATATACCTGACTAGGAAGAATCTTAAAACCCATGGATATATATGTCTCCGTAAGAGAATCAAGGGTGTGTACAGCGGCCGAAAGGCAGCAGTGAAAATCCGATAAATCCCATTATCAAAATAAATTTCGAAAACAAAACACAAAGACAGTGAAATAGAGAGCAATTCTTAAATAATTCACTCAGGGCATGTGATGCAACCGGGATTGACCACATCTACACCCAGAGCTGGTTGAGACATAAGGCTGGACACTTCAGGCTGATAGCATTGGTGAGTTTCGGTGAGCAAATGCACACCCTTTGAAGTCATACTGTATGGTACCTATTCCATGGGTCCCAACTCTTCAGGTTCAAGGGATTCTTCCTCCAGCTAAAACATGCATGTGAAACCCACAGTATGGTCCACCGTGTTATGGGGAAATGATTTAAAATGCATCTCAGTTTTCGTATCCTGGTCCTCGGGTTCACCATTCCAGATGATTTACTAACAGTCTCCCTGCTTGGAGAGTCAGTGCCTTTAACCTCCTGTTTGGCACAGCTTGCAATTTCTGTGCAAGATGAACAGGAATAGGGAGAACCAATGAGAGACTAGCTGTAGGTGTCTGCACGGGCAAATGTAACGCTCATTTCCCACCAGGAAGAGGAATTTACCAAAGGCTCAGCATGCCCTGCCCGAAACAGATTAGGGTCTGAAGCAATCCTGCGGTTTTGTGCCCAGTTCACAAGAAAGCGAGTTGAAGAAAGGAGCTCAGGGGCACTGTAATTCACAAACCTGCAGAGTTATAAATGACAGCTATCCTCCAAAAATATATTGAAGTAAGCCTGCGAAGGGGACTTGAAAGCGGGGCAGAATTTCAGGAAAACGATTGCAGGGGGTAGACTGGAATTGCCCTGAAAGCATAGGAAAAGAGGCAGAACGTCGACAATGATGCACTTGGCCAAAAAGGGCGTATGCGTTTTTTCCTGAATATATTCAGGAAAAAACGCATACGCCCTTTTTGGCCAACCAAGCAAGCCTGTAAAGGAAATCTGCACTACAATGAAGTCTCACTGCCCCCCGGGCAAGAGGGCCATCTGAAAAAAGTGTAAAATCCAGAAAGGTAGGACAGGATATGGAGAACAGGGAGCCTTGTTATGCTGATTGGCAGGATGTAAATTGCCAGCAGCCAGCCTGGAGAAGTGTATGGTGTTTCCTGAAACACATAAGAAACAAAGCAACACAGTCTATGGCACTTCCACTTATGGTCCTATAGCTTACGGAAATTAAAATCAAAAACAGACAGCCACCCCAATATTTGGGACGGCTGTGTTCACAAGAAGCTCGTCTACAGTAACAGGTAAATATCCCAGAAAGCAAAATATGGATAAAGAAGTTGTGGCACGTACGTACAATGCAATATCACTCAGCAATGAAATCTGTGTCATCAGGCCCGTAGCGGCATAGTGAGTGGATGCAGGTACGGTGATTCTACGTGAACTACGTCACACAGAAAAAGAAACATCATAAGATATCACTAATACACGGAATGTAAACTTGACTACACATGAACTGAATTACAAAACAGAACAGGGTCTCAAATTTAGAAAACCAACTAGTGCTTGCTTATGGGGAAAGGTGCGTTGGGGTGCTTCATAAAACCAGAGACTGAAATTAGCACAGATAACTTTCCATAAGCCAAATATGTAATAGACAAGACCTACTCCTTGCTCAACGAAATGGACCCAACACCACATATTCAACGCCTAGGAATATACCTGACTAGGAAGAATCTTAAAACCCATGGATATATATGTCTCCGTAAGAGAATCAAGCGTGTGTACAGCGGCATAAACGCAGCAGTGAAAATCCGATAAATCCCATTATCAAAATAAATTTCAAAAAAAAATCATAAAGACAGTGAAATAGAGAGCAATTCTTAAATAATTCACTCAGGGCATGTGATGCAACCGGGATTGAACACATCTACACCCAGAGCTGGTTGAGACATAAGGCTGGACACTTCAGGCTGATAGCATTGGTGAGTTTCGGTGAGCAAATGCAGACCCTTTGAAGTCATACTGCATGGTACCCATTCCATGGGTCCCAACTCTCCAGGTTCAAGGGATTCTTCCTCCAGCTAAAACATGCATGGGAAACCAAGAGTATCGTCCACCATGTGATTGGGAAATGATTTAAAATGCATCTCAGTTTTCGTATCCTGGTCCTCGGGTTCACCATTCCAGATGCTTTACTAACACTCTCCCCGCTTGGAGAGTCAGTGCCTTTAACCTCCTCTTTGGCACAGCTTGCAATTTCTGTGCAAAATGAACAGGAATAGGGAGAACCAATGAGAGACTAGCTGTAGGTGTCTGCACGGGCAAATGTAACGCTCATTGCCCACCAGGAAGAGGAATTAAACAAAGGCTCAGTGTGCCCTGCTGGAAACAGATTAGGGCCTGAAGCAATCCTGCGGTTTTGTGCCCAGCTCACAAGAAAGCGAGTTGAAATAAGGAGCTCAGGGGCACTGTAATTCACAAACCTGCAGAGTTATAAATGACAGCTTTCCTCCAAAAATATATTGAAGTAAGCCTGCGAAGGGGACTTGAAAGCGGGGCAGAATTTCAGGAAAACGATTGCAGGGGGTAGACTGGAATTGCCCTGAAAGCATAGGAAAAGAGGCAGAACGTCGACAATGATGCACTTGGCCAAAAAGGGCGTATGCGTTTTTTCCTGAATATATTCAGGAAAAAACGCATACGCCCTTTTTGGCCAACCAAGCAAGCCTGTAAAGGAAATCTGCACTACAATGAAGTCTCACTGCCCCCCGTGCAAGAGGGCCATCTGAAAAAAGTGTAAAATCCAGAAAGGTAGGACAGGATATGGAGAACAGGGAGCCTTGTTATGCTGATTGGCAGGATGTAAATTGCCAGCAGCCAGCCTGGAGAAGTGTATGGTGTTTCCTGAAACACATAAGAAACAAAGCAACACAGTCTATGGCACTTCCACTTATGGTCCTATAGCTTTCGGAAATTAAAATCAAAAACAGACAGCCACCCCAATATTTGGGACGGCTGTGTTCACAAGAAGCTCGTCTACAGTAACAGGTAAATATCCCAGAAAGCAAAATATGGATAAAGAAGTTGTGGCACGTACGTACAATGCAATATCACTCAGCAATGAAATCTGTGTCATCAGGCCCGTAGCGGCATAGTGAGTGGATGCAGGTACGGTGATTCTACGTGAACTACGTCACACAGAAAAAGAAACATCATAAGATATCACTAATACACGGAATGTAAACTTGACTACACATGAACTGAATTACAAAACAGAACAGGGTCTCAAATTTAGAAAACCAACTAGTGCTTGCTTATGGGGAAAGGTGCGTTGGGGTGCTTCATAAACCAGAGACTGAAATTAGCACAGATAACTTTCCATAAGCCAAATATGTAATAGACAAGACCTACTCCTTGCTCAACGAAATGGACCCAACACCACATATTCAACGCCTAGGAATATACCTGACTAGGAAGAATCTTAAAACCCATGGATATATATGTCTCCGTAAGAGAATCAAGCGTGTGTACAGCGGCATAAACGCAGCAGTGAAAATCCGATAAATCCCATTATCAAAATAAATTTCAAAAAAAAATCATAAAGACAGTGAAATAGAGAGCAATTCTTAAATAATTCACTCAGGGCATGTGATGCAACCGGGATTTAACACATCTACACCCAGAGCTGGTTGAGACATAAGGCTGGACACTTCAGGCTGATAGCATTGGTGAGTTTCGGTGAGCAAATGCAGACCCTTTGAAGTCATACTGCATGGTACCCATTCCATGGGTCCCAACTCTCCAGGTTCAAGGGATTCTTCCTCCAGCTAAAACATGCATGGGAAACCAAGAGTATCGTCCACCATGTGATTGGGAAATGATTTAAAATGCATCTCAGTTTTCGTATCCTGGTCCTCGGGTTCACCATTCCAGATGCTTTACTAACACTCTCCCCGCTTGGAGAGTCAGTGCCTTTAACCTCCTCTTTGGCACAGCTTGCAATTTCTGTGCAAAATGAACAGGAATAGGGAGAACCAATGAGAGACTAGCTGTAGGTGTCTGCACGGGCAAATGTAACGCTCATTGCCCACCAGGAAGAGGAATTAAACAAAGGCTCAGTGTGCCCTGCTGGAAACAGATTAGGGCCTGAAGCAATCCTGCGGTTTTGTGCCCAGCTCACAAGAAAGCGAGTTGAAATAAGGAGCTCAGGGGCACTGTAATTCACAAACCTGCAGAGTTATAAATGACAGCTTTCCTCCAAAAATATATTGAAGTAAGCCTGCGAAGGGGACTTGAAAGCGGGGCAGAATTTCAGGAAAACGATTGCAGGGGGTAGACTGGAATTGCCCTGAAAGCATAGGAAAAGAGGCAGAACGTCGACAATGATGCACTTGGCCAAAAAGGGCGTATGCGTTTTTTCCTGAATATATTCAGGAAAAAACGCATACGCCCTTTTTGGCCAACCAAGCAAGCCTGTAAAGGAAATCTGCACTACAATGAAGTCTCACTGCCCCCCGTGCAAGAGGGCCATCTGAAAAAAGTGTAAAATCCAGAAAGGTAGGACAGGATATGGAGAACAGGGAGCCTTGTTATGCTGATTGGCAGGATGTAAATTGCCAGCAGCCAGCCTGGAGAAGTGTATGGTGTTTCCTGAAACACATAAGAAACAAAGCAACACAGTCTATGGCACTTCCACTTATGGTCCTATAGTTTTGGAAATTAAAATCAAAAACAGACAGCCACCCCAATATTTGGGACGGCTGTGTTCACAAGAAGCTCGTCTACAGTAACAGGTAAATATCCCAGAAAGCAAAATATGGATAAAGAAGTTGTGGCACGTACGTACAATGCAATATCACTCAGCAATGAAATCTGTGTCATCAGGCCCGTAGCGGCATAGTGAGTGGATGCAGGTACGGTGATTCTACGTGAACTACGTCACACAGAAAAAGAAACATCATAAGATATCACTAATAAACGGAATGTAAACTTGACTACACATGAACTGAATTACAAAACAGAACAGGGTCTCAAATTTAGAAAACCAACTAGTGCTTGCTTATGGGGAAAGGTGCGTTGGGGTGCTTCATAAACCAGAGACTGAAATTAGCACAGATAACTTTCCATAAGCCAAATATGTAATAGACAAGACCTACTCCTTGCTCAACGAAATGGACCCAACACCACATATTCAACGCCTAGGAATATACCTGACTAGGAAGAATCTTAAAACCCATGGATATATATGTCTCCGTAAGAGAATCAAGCGTGTGTACAGCGGCATAAACGCAGCAGTGAAAATCCGATAAATCCCATTATCAAAATAAATTTCGAAAACAAAACACAAAGACAGTGAAATAGAGAGCAATTCTTAAATAATTCACTCAGGGCATGTGATGCAACCGGGATTGACCACATCTACACCCAGAGCTGGTTGAGACATAAGGCTGGACACTTCAGGCTGATAGCATTGGTGAGTTTAGGTGAGCAAATGCACACCCTTTGAAGTCATACTGTATGGTACCTATTCCATGGGTCCCAACTCTTCAGGTTCAAGGGATTCTTCCTCCAGCTAAAACATGCATGTGAAACCCACAGTATGGTCCACCGTGTTATGGGGAAATGATTTAAAATGCATCTCAGTTTTCGTATCCTGGTCCTCGGGTTCACCATTCCAGATGATTTACTAACAGTCTCCCTGCTTGGAGAGTCAGTGCCTTTAACCTCCTGTGTGGCACAGCTTGCAATTTCTGTGCAAGATGAAGAGGAATAGGGAGAACCAATGAGAGACTAGCTGTAGGTGTCTGCACGGGCAAATGTAACGCCCATTTCCCACCAGGAAGAGGAATTTACCAAAGGCTCAGCATGCCCTGCCCGAAACAGATTAGGGCCTGAAGCAATCCTGCGGTTTTGTGCCCAGTTCACAAGAAAGCGAGTTGAAGAAAGGAGCTCAGGGGCACTGTAATTCACAAACCTGCAGAGTTATAAATGACAGCTATCCTCCAAAAATATATTGAAGTAAGCCTGCGAAGGGGACTTGAAAGCGGGGCAGAATTTCAGGAAAACGATTGCAGGCGGTAGACTGGAATTGCCCTGAAAGCATAGGAAAAGAGGCAGAACGTCGACAATGATGCACTTGGCCAAAAAGGGCGTATGCGTTTTTTCCTGAATATATTCAGGAAAAAACGCATACGCCCTTTTTGGCCAACCAAGAAAGCCTGTAAAGGAAATCTGCACTACAATGAAGTCTCACTGCCCCCCGGGCAAGAGGGCCATCTGAAAAAAGTGTAAAATCCAGAAAGGTAGGACAGTATATGGAGATCAGGGAGCCTTGTTATGCTGATTGGCAGGATGTAAATTGCCAGCAGCCAGCCTGGAGAAGTGTATGGTGTTTCCTGAAACACATAAGAAACAAAGCAACACAGTCTATGGCACTTCCACTTATGGTCCTATAGCTTACGGAAATTAAAATCAAAAACAGACAGCCACCCCAATATTTGGGACGGCTGTGTTCACAAGAAGCTCGTCTACAGTAACAGGTAAATATCCCAGAAAGCAAAATATGGATAAAGAAGTTGTGGCACGTACGTACAATGCAATATCACTCAGCAATGAAATCTGTGTCATCAGGCCCGTAGCGGCATAGTGAGTGGATGCAGGTACGGTGATTCTACGTGAACTACGTCACACAGAAAAAGAAACATCATAAGATATCACTAATACACGGAATGTAAACTTGACTACACATGAACTGAATTACAAAACAGAACAGGGTCTCAAATTTAGAAAACCTACTAGTGCTTGCTTATGGGGAAAGGTGCGTTGGGGTGCTTCATAAACCAGAGACTGAAATTAGCACAGATAACTTTCCGTAAGCCAAATATGTAATAGACAAGACCTACTCCTTGCTCAACGAAATGGACCCAACACCACATATTCAACGCCTAGGAATATACCTGACTAGGAAGAATCTTAAAACCCATGGATATATATGTCTCCGTAAGAGAATCAAGCGTGTGTACAGCGGCATAAACGCAGCAGTGAAAATCCGATAAATCCCATTATCAAAATAAATTTCAAAAAAAAATCATAAAGACAGTGAAATAGAGAGCAATTCTTAAATAATTCACTCAGGGCATGTGATGCAACCGGGATTTAACACATCTACACCCAGAGCTGGTTGAGACATAAGGCTGGACACTTCAGGCTGATAGCATTGGTGAGTTTCGGTGAGCAAATGCAGACCCTTTGAAGTCATACTGCATGGTACCCATTCCATGGGTCCCAACTCTCCAGGTTCAAGGGATTCTTCCTCCAGCTAAAACATGCATGGGAAACCAAGAGTATCGTCCACCATGTGATTGGGAAATGATTTAAAATGCATCTCAGTTTTCGTATCCTGGTCCTCGGGTTCACCATTCCAGATGCTTTACTAACACTCTCCCCGCTTGGAGAGTCAGTGCCTTTAACCTCCTCTTTGGCACAGCTTGCAATTTCTGTGCAAAATGAACAGGAATAGGGAGAACCAATGAGAGACTAGCTGTAGGTGTCTGCACGGGCAAATGTAACGCTCATTGCCCACCAGGAAGAGGAATTAAACAAAGGCTCAGTGTGCCCTGCTGGAAACAGATTAGGGCCTGAAGCAATCCTGCGGTTTTGTGCCCAGCTCACAAGAAAGCGAGTTGAAGAAAGGAGCTCAGGGGCACTGTAATTCACAAACCTGCAGAGTTATAAATGACAGCTTTCCTCCAAAAATATATTGAAGTAAGCCTGCGAAGGGGACTTGAAAGCGGGGCAGAATTTCAGGAAAACGATTGCAGGGGGTAGACTGGAATTGCCCTGAAAGCATAGGAAAAGAGGCAGAACGTCGACAATGATGCACTTGGCCAAAAAGGGCGTATGCGTTTTTTCCTGAATATATTCAGGAAAAAACGCATACGCCCTTTTTGGCCAACCAAGCAAGCCTGTAAATGAAATCTGCACTACAATGAAGTCTCACTGCCCCCCTGGCAAAAGGGCCATCTGAAAAAAGTGTAAAATCCAGAAAGGTAGGACAGGATATGGAGAACAGGGAGCCTTGTTATGCTGATTGGCAGGATGTAAATTGCCAGCAGCCACCCTGGAGAAGTGTATGGTGTTTCCTGAAACACGAAAGAAACAAAGCAACACAGCCTATGGCACTTCCACTTATGGTCCTATAGCTTACGGAAATTAAAATCAAAAACAGACAGCCACCCCAATATTTGAGACGGCTGTGTTCACAAGAAGCTCGTCTACAGTATCAGGTAAATATCCCAGAAAGCAAAAAATGGATAAAGAACTTGTGGCACGTACGTACAATGCAATATCACTCAGCAATGAAATCTGTGTCATCAGGCCCATAGCGGCATAGTGAGTGGATGCAGGTACGGTGATTCTACGTGAACTACGTCACACAGAAAAAGAAACATCATAAGATATCACGAATACACGGAATGTAAACTTGACTACACATGAACTGAATTACAAAATAGAAAAGGGTCTCAAATTTAGAAAACCAACTAGTGCTTGCTTATGGGGAAAGGTGCCTTGGGGTGCTGCATAAAACCAGAGACTGAAATTAGCACAGATAACTTTCCATAAGCCCAATATGTAATAGACAAGACCTACTCCTTGCTCAACGAAATGGACCCAACACCACATATTCAACGCCTAGGAATATACCTGACTAGGAAGAATCTTAAAACCCATGGATATATATGTCTCCGTAAGAGAATCAAGGGTGTGTACAGCGGCCGAAAGGCAGCAGTGAAAATCCGATAAATCCCATTATCAAAATAAATTTCGAAAACAAAACACAAAGACAGTGAAATAGAGAGCAATTCTTAAATAATTCACTCAGGGCATGTGATGCAACCGGGATTGACCACATCTACACCCAGAGCTGGTTGAGACATAAGGCTGGACACTTCAGGCTGATAGCATTGGTGAGTGTAGGTGAGCAAATGCACACCCTTTGAAGTCATACTGTATGGTACCTATTCCATGGGTCCCAACTCTTCAGGTTCAAGGGATTCTTCCTCCAGCTAAAACATGCATGTGAAACCCACAGTATGGTCCACCGTGTTATGGGGAAATGATTTAAAATGCATCTCCGTTTTCGTATCCTGGTCCTCGGGTTCACCATTCCAGATGATTTACTAACAGTCTCCCTGCTTGGAGAGTCAGTGCCTTTAACCTCCTGTTTGGCACAGCTTGCAATTTCTGTGCAAGATGAACAGGAATAGGGAGAACCAATGAGAGACTAGCTGTAGGTGTCTGCACGGGCAAATGTAACGCTCATTTCCCACCAGGAAGAGGAATTTACCAAAGGCTCAGCATGCCCTGCCCGAAACAGATTAGGGCCTGAAGCAATCCTGCGGTTTTGTGCCCAGTTCACAAGAAAGCGAGTTGAAGAAAGGAGCTCAGGGGCACTGTAATTCACAAACCTGCAGAGTTATAAATGACAGCTATCCTCCAAAAATATATTGAAGTAAGCCTGCGAAGGGGACTTGAAAGCGGGGCAGAATTTCAGGAAAACGATTGCAGGCGGTAGACTGGAATTGCCCTGAAAGCATAGGAAAAGAGGCAGAACGTCGACAATGATGCACTTGGCCAAAAAGGGCGTATGCGTTTTTTCCTGAATATATTCAGGAAAAAACGCATACGCCCTTTTTGGCCAACCAAGCAAGCCTGTAAAGGAAATCTGCACTACAATGAAGTCTCACTGCCCCCCGGGCAAGAGGGCCATCTGAAAAAAGTGTAAAATCCAGAAAGGTAGGACAGGATATGGAGAACAGGGAGCCTTGTTATGCTGATTGGCAGGATGTAAATTGCCAGCAGCCAGCCTGGAGAAGTGTATGGTGTTTCCTGAAACACATAAGAAACAAAGCAACACAGTCTATGGCACTTCCACTTATGGTCCTATAGCTTACGGAAATTAAAATCAAAAACAGACAGCCACCCCAATATTTGGGACGGCTGTGTTCACAAGAAGCTCGTCTACAGTAACAGGTAAATATCCCAGAAAGCAAAATATGGATAAAGAAGTTGTGGCACGTACGTACAATGCAATATCACTCAGCAATGAAATCTGTGTCATCAGGCCCGTAGCGGCATAGTGAGTGGATGCAGGTACGGTGATTCTACGTGAACTACGTCACACAGAAAAAGAAACATCATAAGATATCACTAATACACGGAATGTAAACTTGACTACACATGAACTGAATTACAAAACAGAACAGGGTCTCAAATTTAGAAAACCAACTAGTGCTTGCTTATGGGGAAAGGTGCGTTGGGGTGCTTCATAAAACCAGAGACTGAAATTAGCACAGATAACTTTCCATAAGCCAAATATGTAATAGACAAGACCTACTCCTTGCTCAACGAAATGGACCCAACACCACATATTCAACGCCTAGGAATATACCTGACTAGGAAGAATCTTAAAACCCATGGATATATATGTCTCCGTAAGAGAATCAAGCGTGTGTACAGCGGCATAAACGCAGCAGTGAAAATCCGATAAATCCCATTATCAAAATAAATTTCAAAAAAAAATCATAAAGACAGTGAAATAGAGAGCAATTCTTAAATAATTCACTCAGGGCATGTGATGCAACCGGGATTGACCACAACTACACCCAGAGCTGGTTGAGACATAAGGCTGGACACTTCAGGCTGATAGCATTGGTGAGTTTCGGTGAGCAAATGCAGACCCTTTGAAGTCATGCTGCATGGTACCCATTCCATGGGTCCCAACTCTGCAGGTTCAAGGGATTCTTCCTCCAGCTAAAACATGCATGGGAAACCAAGAGTATCGTCCACCATGTGATTGGGAAATGATTTAAAATGCATCTCAGTTTTCGTATCCTGGTCCTCGGGTTCACCATTCCAGATGCTTTACTAACACTCTCCCCGCTTGGAGAGTCAGTGCCTTTAACCTCCTCTTTGGCACAGCTTGCAATTTCTGTGCAAAATGAACAGGAATAGGGAGAACCAATGAGAGACTAGCTGTAGGTGTCTGCACGGGCAAATGTAACGCTCATTGCCCACCAGGAAGAGGAATTAAACAAAGGCTCAGTGTGCCCTGCTGGAAACAGATTAGGGCCTGAAGCAATCCTGCGGTTTTGTGCCCAGCTCACAAGAAAGCGAGTTGAAGAAAGGAGCTCAGGGGCACTGTAATTCACAAACCTGCAGAGTTATAAATGACAGCTTTCCTCCAAAAATATATTGAAGTAAGCCTGCGAAGGGGACTTGAAAGCGGGGCAGAATTTCAGGAAAACGATTGCAGGGGGTAGACTGGAATTGCCCTGAAAGCATAGGAAAAGAGGCAGAACGTCGACAATGATGCACTTGGCCAAAAAGGGCGTATGCGTTTTTTCCTGAATATATTCAGGAAAAAACGCATACGCCCTTTTTGGCCAACCAAGCAAGCCTGTAAATGAAATCTGCACTACAATGAAGTCTCACTGCCCCCCTGGCAAAAGGGCCATCTGAAAAAAGTGTAAAATCCAGAAAGGTAGGACAGGATATGGAGAACAGGGAGCCTTGTTATGCTGATTGGCAGGATGTAAATTGCCAGCAGCCACCCTGGAGAAGTGTATGGTGTTTCCTGAAACACGAAAGAAACAAAGCAACACAGCCTATGGCACTTCCACTTATGGTCCTATAGCTTACGGAAATTAAAATCAAAAACAGACAGCCACCCCAATATTTGAGACGGCTGTGTTCACAAGAAGCTCGTCTACAGTATCAGGTAAATATCCCAGAAAGCAAAAAATGGATAAAGAACTTGTGGCACGTACGTACAATGCAATATCACTCAGCAATGAAATCTGTGTCATCAGGCCCATAGCGGCATAGTGAGTGGATGCAGGTACGGTGATTCTACGTGAACTACGTCACACAGAAAAAGAAACATCATAAGATATCACGAATACACGGAATGTAAACTTGACTACACATGAACTGAATTACAAAATAGAAAAGGGTCTCAAATTTAGAAAACCAACTAGTGCTTGCTTATGGGGAAAGGTGCCTTGGGGTGCTGCATAAAACCAGAGACTGAAATTAGCACAGATAACTTTCCATAAGCCCAATATGTAATAGACAAGACCTACTCCTTGCTCAACGAAATGGACCCAACACCACATATTCAACGCCTAGGATTATACCTGACTAGGAAGAATCTTAAAACCCATGGATATATATGTCTCCGTAAGAGAATCAAGGGTGTGTACAGCGGCCGAAAGGCAGCAGTGAAAATCCGATAAATCCCATTATCAAAATAAATTTCGAAAACAAAAC
The DNA here is from genome assembly GCF_963924675.1 of Phocoena phocoena. Classification (NCBI taxonomy): domain Eukaryota; kingdom Metazoa; phylum Chordata; class Mammalia; order Artiodactyla; family Phocoenidae; genus Phocoena; species Phocoena phocoena. The sequence goes on along the minus strand of NW_027077752.1, from coordinate 193,966 downwards.
ACAAAGACAGTGAAATAGAGAGCAATTCTTAAATAATTCACTCAGGGCATGTGATGCAACCGGGATTGACCACATCTACACCCAGAGCTGGTTGAGACATAAGGCTGGACACTTCAGGCTGATAGCATTGGTGAGTTTAGGTGAGCAAATGCACACCCTTTGAAGTCATACTGTATGGTACCTATTCCATGGGTCCCAACACTTCAGGTTCAAGGGATTCTTCCTCCAGCTAAAACATGCATGTGAAACCCACAGTATGGTCCACCGTGTTATGGGGAAATGATTTAAAATGCATCTCAGTTTTCGTATCCTGGTCCTCGGGTTCACCATTCCAGATGATTTACTAACAGTCTCCCTGCTTGGAGAGTCAGTGCCTTTAACCTCCTGTTTGGCACAGCTTGCAATTTCTGTGCAAGATGAACAGGAATAGGGAGAACCAATGAGAGACTAGCTGTAGGTGTCTGCACGGGCAAATGTAACGCTCATTTCCCACCAGGAAGAGGAATTTACCAAAGGCTCAGCATGCCCTGCCCGAAACAGATTAGGGCCTGAAGCAATCCTGCGGTTTTGTGCCCAGTTCACAAGAAAGCGAGTTGAAGAAAGGAGCTCAGGGGCACTGTAATTCACAAACCTGCAGAGTTATAAATGACAGCTATCCTCCAAAAATATATTGAAGTAAGCCTGCGAAGGGGACTTGAAAGCGGGGCAGAATTTCAGGAAAACGATTGCAGGGGGTAGACTGGAATTGCCCTGAAAGCATAGGAAAAGAGGCAGAACGTCGACAATGATGCACTTGGCCAAAAAGGGCGTATGCGTTTTTTCCTGAATATATTCAGGAAAAAACGCATACGCCCTTTTTGGCCAACCAAGCAAGCCTGTAAAGGAAATCTGCACTACAATGAAGTCTCACTGCCCCCCGGGCAAGAGGGCCATCTGAAAAAAGTGTAAAATCCAGAAAGGTAGGACAGGATATGGAGAACAGGGAGCCTTGTTATGCTGATTGGCAGGATGTAAATTGCCAGCAGCCACCCTGGAGAAGTGTATGGTGTTTCCTGAAACACATAAGAAACAAAGCAACACAGTCTATGGCACTTCCACTTATGGTCCTATAGCTTACGGAAATTAAAATCAAAAACAGACAGCCACCCCAATATTTGGGACGGCTGTGTTCACAAGAAGCTCGTCTACAGTAACAGGTAAATATCCCAGAAAGCAAAATATGGATAAAGAAGTTGTGGCACGTACGTACAATGCAATATCACTCAGCAATGAAATCTGTGTCATCAGGCCCGTAGCGGCATAGTGAGTGGATGCAGGTACGGTGATTCTACGTGAACTACGTCACACAGAAAAAGAAACATCATAAGATATCACTAATACACGGAATGTAAACTTGACTACACATGAACTGAATTACAAAACAGAACAGGGTCTCAAATTTAGAAAACCAACTAGTGCTTGCTTATGGGGAAAGGTGCGTTGGGGTGCTTCATAAAACCAGAGACTGAAATTAGCACAGATAACTTTCCATAAGCCAAATATGTAATAGACAAGACCTACTCCTTGCTCAACGAAATGGACCCAACACCACATATTCAACGCCTAGGAATATACCTGACTAGGAAGAATCTTAAAACCCATGGATATATATGTCTCCGTAAGAGAATCAAGCGTGTGTACAGCGGCATAAACGCAGCAGTGAAAATCCGATAAATCCCATTATCAAAATAAATTTCAAAAAAAAATCATAAAGACAGTGAAATAGAGAGCAATTCTTAAATAATTCACTCAGGGCATGTGATGCAACCGGGATTTAACACATCTACACCCAGAGCTGGTTGAGACATAAGGCTGGACACTTCAGGCTGATAGCATTGGTGAGTTTCGGTGAGCAAATGCAGACCCTTTGAAGTCATACTGCATGGTACCCATTCCATGGGTCCCAACTCTCCAGGTTCAAGGGATTCTTCCTCCAGCTAAAACATGCATGGGAAACCAAGAGTATCGTCCACCATGTGATTGGGAAATGATTTAAAATGCATCTCAGTTTTCGTATCCTGGTCCTCGGGTTCACCATTCCAGATGCTTTACTAACACTCTCCCCGCTTGGAGAGTCAGTGCCTTTAACCTCCTCTTTGGCACAGCTTGCAATTTCTGTGCAAAATGAACAGGAATAGGGAGAACCAATGAGAGACTAGCTGTAGGTGTCTGCACGGGCAAATGTAACGCTCATTGCCCACCAGGAAGAGGAATTAAACAAAGGCTCAGTGTGCCCTGCTGGAAACAGATTAGGGCCTGAAGCAATCCTGCGGTTTTGTGCCCAGCTCACAAGAAAGCGAGTTGAAATAAGGAGCTCAGGGGCACTGTAATTCACAAACCTGCAGAGTTATAAATGACAGCTTTCCTCCAAAAATATATTGAAGTAAGCCTGCGAAGGGGACTTGAAAGCGGGGCAGAATTTCAGGAAAACGATTGCAGGGGGTAGACTGGAATTGCCCTGAAAGCATAGGAAAAGAGGCAGAACGTCGACAATGATGCACTTGGCCAAAAAGGGCGTATGCGTTTTTTCCTGAATATATTCAGGAAAAAACGCATACGCCCTTTTTGGCCAACCAAGCAAGCCTGTAAAGGAAATCTGCACTACAATGAAGTCTCACTGCCCCCCGTGCAAGAGGGCCATCTGAAAAAAGTGTAAAATCCAGAAAGGTAGGACAGGATATGGAGAACAGGGAGCCTTGTTATGCTGATTGGCAGGATGTAAATTGCCAGCAGCCAGCCTGGAGAAGTGTATGGTGTTTCCTGAAACACATAAGAAACAAAGCAACACAGTCTATGGCACTTCCACTTATGGTCCTATAGCTTTCGGAAATTAAAATCAAAAACAGACAGCCACCCCAATATTTGGGACGGCTGTGTTCACAAGAAGCTCGTCTACAGTAACAGGTAAATATCCCAGAAAGCAAAATATGGATAAAGAAGTTGTGGCACGTACGTACAATGCAATATCACTCAGCAATGAAATCTGTGTCATCAGGCCCGTAGCGGCATAGTGAGTGGATGCAGGTACGGTGATTCTACGTGAACTACGTCACACAGAAAAAGAAACATCATAAGATATCACTAATACACGGAATGTAAACTTGACTACACATGAACTGAATTACAAAACAGAACAGGGTCTCAAATTTAGAAAACCAACTAGTGCTTGCTTATGGGGAAAGGTGCGTTGGGGTGCTTCATAAACCAGAGACTGAAATTAGCACAGATAACTTTCCATAAGCCAAATATGTAATAGACAAGACCTACTCCTTGCTCAACGAAATGGACCCAACACCACATATTCAACGCCTAGGAATATACCTGACTAGGAAGAATCTTAAAACCCATGGATATATATGTCTCCGTAAGAGAATCAAGCGTGTGTACAGCGGCATAAACGCAGCAGTGAAAATCCGATAAATCCCATTATCAAAATAAATTTCAAAAAAAAATCATAAAGACAGTGAAATAGAGAGCACTTCTTAAATAATTCACTCAGGGCATGTGATGCAACCGGGATTTAACACATCTACACCCAGAGCTGGTTGAGACATAAGGCTGGACACTTCAGGCTGATAGCATTGGTGAGTTTCGGTGAGCAAATGCAGACCCTTTGAAGTCATGCTGCATGGTACCCATTCCATGGGTCCCAACTCTGCAGGTTCAAGGGATTCTTCCTCCAGCTAAAACATGCATGGGAAACCAAGAGTATCGTCCACCATGTGATTGGGAAATGATTTAAAATGCATCTCTGTTTTCGTATCCTGGTCCTCGGGTTCACCATTCCAGATGCTTTACTAACACTCTCCCCGCTTGGAGAGTCAGTGCCTTTAACCTCCTCTTTGGCACAGCTTGCAATTTCTGTGCAAAATGAACAGGAATAGGGAGAACCAATGAGAGACTAGCTGTAGGTGTCTGCACGGGCAAATGTAACGCTCATTGCCCACCAGGAAGAGGAATTAAACAAAGGCTCAGTGTGCCCTGCTGGAAACAGATTAGGGCCTGAAGCAATCCTGCGGTTTTGTGCCCAGCTCACAAGAAAGCGAGTTGAAGAAAGGAGCTCAGGGGCACTGTAATTCACAAACCTGCAGAGTTATAAATGACAGCTTTCCTCCAAAAATATATTGAAGTAAGCCTGCGAAGGGGACTTGAAAGCGGGGCAGAATTTCAGGAAAACGATTGCAGGGGGTAGACTGGAATTGCCCTGAAAGCATAGGAAAAGAGGCAGAACGTCGACAATGATGCACTTGGCCAAAAAGGGCGTATGCGTTTTTTCCTGAATATATTCAGGAAAAAACGCATACGCCCTTTTTGGCCAACCAAGCAAGCCTGTAAAGGAAATCTGCACTACAATGAAGTCTCACTGCCCCCCTGGCAAAAGGGCCATCTGAAAAAAGTGTAAAATCCAGAAAGGTAGGACAGGATATGGAGAACAGGGAGCCTTGTTATGCTGATTGGCAGGATGTAAATTGCCAGCAGCCACCCTGGAGAAGTGTATGGTGTTTCCTGAAACACGAAAGAAACAAAGCAACACAGCCTATGGCACTTCCACTTTTGGTCCTATAGCTTACGGAAATTAAAATCAAAAACAGACAGCCACCCCAATATTTGAGACGGCTGTGTTCACAAGAAGCTCGTCTACAGTATCAGGTAAATATCCCAGAAAGCAAAAAATGGATAAAGAACTTGTGGCACGTACGTACAATGCAATATCACTCAGCAATGAAATCTGTGTCATCAGGCCCATAGCGGCATAGTGAGTGGATGCAGGTACGGTGATTCTACGTGAACTACGTCACACAGAAAAAGAAACATCATAAGATATCACGAATACACGGAATGTAAACTTGACTACACATGAACTGAATTACAAAATAGAAAAGGGTCTCAAATTTAGAAAACCAACTAGTGCTTGCTTATGGGGAAAGGTGCCTTGGGGTGCTGCATAAAACCAGAGACTGAAATTAGCACAGATAACTTTCCATAAGCCCAATATGTAATAGACAAGACCTACTCCTTGCTCAACGAAATGGACCCCACACCACATATTCAACGCCTAGGAATATACCTGACTAGGAAGAATCTTAAAACCCATGGATATATATGTCTCCGTAAGAGAATCAAGGGTGTGTACAGCGGCCGAAAGGCAGCAGTGAAAATCCGATAAATCCCATTATCAAAATAAATTTCGAAAACAAAACACAAAGACAGTGAAATAGAGAGCAATTCTTAAATAATTCACTCAGGGCATGTGATGCAACCGGGATTGACCACATCTACACCCAGAGCTGGTTGAGACATAAGGCTGGACACTTCAGGCTGATAGCATTGGTGAGTTTAGGTGAGCAAATGCACACCCTTTGAAGTCATACTGTATGGTACCTATTCCATGGGTCCCAACTATTCAGGTTCAAGGGATTCTTCCTCCAGCTAAAACATGCATGTGAAACCCACAGTATGGTCCACCGTGTTATGGGGAAATGATTTAAAATGCATCTCCCTTTTCGTATCCTGGTCCTCGGGTTCACCATTCCAGATGATTTACTAACAGTCTCCCTGCTTGGAGAGTCAGTGCCTTTAACCTCCTGTGTGGCACAGCTTGCAATTTCTGTGCAAGATGAAGAGGAATAGGGAGAACCAATGAGAGACTAGCTGTAGGTGTCTGCACGGGCAAATGTAACGCCCATTTCCCACCAGGAAGAGGAATTTACCAAAGGCTCAGCATGCCCTGCCCGAAACAGATTAGGGCCTGAAGCAATCCTGCGGTTTTGTGCCCAGTTCACAAGAAAGCGAGTTGAAGAAAGGAGCTCAGGGGCACTGTAATTCACAAACCTGCAGAGTTATAAATGACAGCTATCCTCCAAAAATATATTGAAGTAAGCCTGCGAAGGGGACTTGAAAGCGGGGCAGAATTTCAGGAAAACGATTGCAGGCGGTAGACTGGAATTGCCCTGAAAGCATAGGAAAAGAGGCAGAACGTCGACAATGATGCACTTGGCCAAAAAGGGCGTATGCGTTTTTTCCTGAATATATTCAGGAAAAAACGCATACGCCCTTTTTGGCCAACCAAGAAAGCCTGTAAAGGAAATCTGCACTACAATGAAGTCTCACTGCCCCCCGGGCAAGAGGGCCATCTGAAAAAAGTGTAAAATCCAGAAAGGTAGGACAGTATATGGAGATCAGGGAGCCTTGTTATGCTGATTGGCAGGATGTAAATTGCCAGCAGCCAGCCTGGAGAAGTGTATGGTGTTTCCTGAAACACATAAGAAACAAAGCAACACAGTCTATGGCACTTCCACTTATGGTCCTATAGCTTACGGAAATTAAAATCAAAAACAGACAGCCACCCCAATATTTGGGACGGCTGTGTTCACAAGAAGCTCGTCTACAGTAACAGGTAAATATCCCAGAAAGCAAAATATGGATAAAGAAGTTGTGGCACGTACGTACAATGCAATATCACTCAGCAATGAAATCTGTGTCATCAGGCCCGTAGCGGCATAGTGAGTGGATGCAGGTACGGTGATTCTACGTGAACTACGTCACACAGAAAAAGAAACATCATAAGATATCACTAATACACGGAATGTAAACTTGACTACACATGAACTGAATTACAAAACAGAACAGGGTCTCAAATTTAGAAAACCTACTAGTGCTTGCTTATGGGGAAAGGTGCGTTGGGGTGCTTCATAAACCAGAGACTGAAATTAGCACAGATAACTTTCCGTAAGCCAAATATGTAATAGACAAGACCTACTCCTTGCTCAACGAAATGGACCCAACACCACATATTCAACGCCTAGGAATATACCTGACTAGGAAGAATCTTAAAACCCATGGATATATATGTCTCCGTAAGAGAATCAAGCGTGTGTACAGCGGCATAAACGCAGCAGTGAAAATCCGATAAATCCCATTATCAAAATAAATTTCAAAAAAAAATCATAAAGACAGTGAAATAGAGAGCAATTCTTAAATAATTCACTCAGGGCATGTGATGCAACCGGGATTTAACACATCTACACCCAGAGCTGGTTGAGACATAAGGCTGGACACTTCAGGCTGATAGCATTGGTGAGTTTCGGTGAGCAAATGCAGACCCTTTGAAGTCATACTGCATGGTACCCATTCCATGGGTCCCAACTCTCCAGGTTCAAGGGATTCTTCCTCCAGCTAAAACATGCATGGGAAACCAAGAGTATCGTCCACCATGTGATTGGGAAATGATTTAAAATGCATCTCAGTTTTCGTATCCTGGTCCTCGGGTTCACCATTCCACATGCTTTACTAACACTCTCCCCGCTTGGAGAGTCAGTGCCTTTAACCTCCTCTTTGGCACAGCTTGCAATTTCTGTGCAAAATGAACAGGAATAGGGAGAACCAATGAGAGACTAGCTGTAGGTGTCTGCACGGGCAAATGTAACGCTCATTGCCCACCAGGAAGAGGAATTAAACAAAGGCTCAGTGTGCCCTGCTGGAAACAGATTAGGGCCTGAAGCAATCCTGCGGTTTTGTGCCCAGCTCACAAGAAAGCGAGTTGAAGAAAGGAGCTCAGGGGCACTGTAATTCACAAACCTGCAGAGTTATAAATGACAGCTTTCCTCCAAAAATATATTGAAGTAAGCCTGCGAAGGGGACTTGAAAGCGGGGCAGAATTTCAGGAAAACGATTGCAGGGGGTAGACTGGAATTGCCCTGAAAGCATAGGAAAAGAGGCAGAACGTCGACAATGATGCACTTGGCCAAAAAGGGCGTATGCGTTTTTTCCTGAATATATTCAGGAAAAAACGCATACGCCCTTTTTGGCCAACCAAGCAAGCCTGTAAATGAAATCTGCACTACAATGAAGTCTCACTGCCCCCCTGGCAAAAGGGCCATCTGAAAAAAGTGTAAAATCCAGAAAGGTAGGACAGGATATGGAGAACAGGGAGCCTTGTTATGCTGATTGGCAGGATGTAAATTGCCAGCAGCCACCCTGGAGAAGTGTATGGTGTTTCCTGAAACACGAAAGAAACAAAGCAACACAGCCTATGGCACTTCCACTTATGGTCCTATAGCTTACGGAAATTAAAATCAAAAACAGACAGCCACCCCAATATTTGAGACGGCTGTGTTCACAAGAAGCTCGTCTACAGTATCAGGTAAATATCCCAGAAAGCAAAAAATGGATAAAGAACTTGTGGCACGTACGTACAATGCAATATCACTCAGCAATGAAATCTGTGTCATCAGGCCCATAGCGGCATAGTGAGTGGATGCAGGTACGGTGATTCTACGTGAACTACGTCACACAGAAAAAGAAACATCATAAGATATCACGAATACACGGAATGTAAACTTGACTACACATGAACTGAATTACAAAATAGAAAAGGGTCTCAAATTTAGAAAACCAACTAGTGCTTGCTTATGGGGAAAGGTGCCTTGGGGTGCTGCATAAAACCAGAGACTGAAATTAGCACAGATAACTTTCCATAAGCCCAATATGTAATAGACAAGACCTACTCCTTGCTCAACGAAATGGACCCAACACCACATATTCAACGCCTAGGAATATACCTGACTAGGAAGAATCTTAAAACCCATGGATATATATGTCTCCGTAAGAGAATCAAGGGTGTGTACAGCGGCCGAAAGGCAGCAGTGAAAATCCGATAAATCCCATTATCAAAATAAATTTCGAAAACAAAACACAAAGACAGTGAAATAGAGAGCAATTCTTAAATAATTCACTCAGGGCATGTGATGCAACCGGGATTGACCACATCTACACCCAGAGCTGGTTGAGACATAAGGCTGGACACTTCAGGCTGATAGCATTGGTGAGTTTAGGTGAGCAAATGCACACCCTTTGAAGTCATACTGTATGGTACCTATTCCATGGGTCCCAACTCTTCAGGTTCAAGGGATTCTTCCTCCAGCTAAAACATGCATGTGAAACCCACAGTATGGTCCACCGTGTTATGGGGAAATGATTTAAAATGCATCTCCGTTTTCGTATCCTGGTCCTCGGGTTCACCATTCCAGATGATTTACTAACAGTCTCCCTGCTTGGAGAGTCAGTGCCTTTAACCTCCTGTTTGGCACAGCTTGCAATTTCTGTGCAAGATGAACAGGAATAGGGAGAACCAATGAGAGACTAGCTGTAGGTGTCTGCACGGGCAAATGTAACGCTCATTTCCCACCAGGAAGAGGAATTTACCAAAGGCTCAGCATGCCCTGCCCGAAACAGATTAGGGCCTGAAGCAATCCTGCGGTTTTGTGCCCAGTTCACAAGAAAGCGAGTTGAAGAAAGGAGCTCAGGGGCACTGTAATTCACAAACCTGCAGAGTTATAAATGACAGCTATCCTCCAAAAATATATTGAAGTAAGCCTGCGAAGGGGACTTGAAAGCGGGGCAGAATTTCAGGAAAACGATTGCAGGGAGTAGACTGGAATTGCCCTGAAAGCATAGGAAAAGAGGCAGAACGTCGACAATGATGCACTTGGCCAAAAAGGGCGTATGCGTTTTTTCCTGAATATATTCAGGGAAAAACGCATACGCACTTTTTGGCCAACCAAGCAAGCCTGTAAAGGAAAACTGCACTACAATGAAGTCTCACTGCCCCCCGGGCAAGTGGGCCATCTGAAAAAAGTGTAAAATCCAGAAAGGTAGGACAGGATATGGAGAACAGGGAGCCTTGTTATGCTGATTGGCAGGATGTAAATTGCCAGCAGCCAGCCTGGAGAAGTGTATGGTGTTTCCTGAAACACATAAGAAACAAAGCAACACAGTCTATGGCACTTCCACTTATGGTCCTATAGCTTACGGAAATTAAAATCAAAAACAGACAGCCACCCCAATATTTGGGACGGCTGTGTTCACAAGAAGCTCGTCTACAGTAACAGGTAAATATCCCAGAAAGCAAAATATGGATAAAGAAGTTGTGGCACGTACGTACAATGCAATATCACTCAGCAATGAAATCTGTGTCATCAGGCCCGTAGCGGCATAGTGAGTGGATGCAGGTACGGTGATTCTACGTGAACTACGTCACACAGAAAAAGAAACATCATAAGATATCACTAATACACGGAATGTAAACTTGACTACACATGAACTGAATTACAAAACAGAACAGGGTCTCAAATTTAGAAAACCAACTAGTGCTTGCTTATGGGGAAAGGTGCGTTGGGGTGCTTCATAAAACCAGAGACTGAAATTAGCACAGATAACTTTCCATAAGCCAAATATGTAATAGACAAGACCTACTCCTTGCTCAACGAAATGGACCCAACACCACATATTCAACGCCTAGGAATATACCTGACTAGGAAGAATCTTAAAACCCATGGATATATATGTCTCCGTAAGAGAATCAAGCGTGTGTACAGCGGCATAAACGCAGCAGTGAAAATCCGATAAATCCCATTATCAAAATAAATTTCAAAAAAAAATCATAAAGACAGTGAAATAGAGAGCAATTCTTAAATAATTCACTCAGGGCATGTGATGCAACCGGGATTTAACACATCTACACCCAGAGCTGGTTGAGACATAAGGCTGGACACTTCAGGCTGATAGCATTGGTGAGTTTCGGTGAGCAAATGCAGACCCTTTGAAGTCATACTGCATGGTACCCATTCCATGGGTCCCAACTCTCCAGGTTCAAGGGATTCTTCCTCCAGCTAAAACATGCATGGGAAACCAAGAGTATCGTCCACCATGTGATTGGGAAATGATTTAAAATGCATCTCAGTTTTCGTATCCTGGTCCTCGGGTTCACCATTCCAGATGCTTTACTAACACTCTCCCCGCTTGGAGAGTCAGTGCCTTTAACCTCCTCTTTGGCACAGCTTGCAATTTCTGTGCAAAATGAACAGGAATAGGGAGAACCAATGAGAGACTAGCTGTAGGTGTCTGCACGGGCAAATGTAACGCTCATTGCCCACCAGGAAGAGGAATTAAACAAAGGCTCAGTGTGCCCTGCTGGAAACAGATTAGGGCCTGAAGCAATCCTGCGGTTTTGTGCCCAGCTCACAAGAAAGCGAGTTGAAGAAAGGAGCTCAGGGGCACTGTAATTCACAAACCTGCAGAGTTATAAATGACAGCTTTCCTCCAAAAATATATTGAAGTAAGCCTGCGAAGGGGACTTGAAAGCGGGGCAGAATTTCAGGAAAACGATTGCAGGGGGTAGACTGGAATTGCCCTGAAAGCATAGGAAAAGAGGCAGAACGTCGACAATGATGCACTTGGCCAAAAAGGGCGTATGCGTTTTTTCCTGAATATATTCAGGAAAAAACGCATACGCCCTTTTTGGCCAACCAAGCAAGCCTGTAAATGAAATCTGCACTACAATGAAGTCTCACTGCCCCCCTGGCAAAAGGGCCATCTGAAAAAAGTGTAAAATCCAGAAAGGTAGGACAGGATATGGAGAACAGGGAGCCTTGTTATGCTGATTGGCAGGATGTAAATTGCCAGCAGCCACCCTGGAGAAGTGTATGGTGTTTCCTGAAACACGAAAGAAACAAAGCAACACAGCCTATGGCACTTCCACTTATGGTCCAATAGCTTACGGAAATTAAAATCAAAAACAGACAGCCACCCCAATATTTGAGACGGCTGTGTTCACAAGAAGCTCGTCTACAGTATCAGGTAAATATCCCAGAAAGCAAAAAATGGATAAAGAACTTGTGGCACGTACGTACAATGCAATATCACTCAGCAATGAAATCTGTGTCATCAGGCCCATAGCGGCATAGTGAGTGGATGCAGGTACGGTGATTCTACGTGAACTACGTCACACAGAAAAAGAAACATCATAAGATATCACGAATACACGGAATGTAAACTTGACTACACATGAACTGAATTACAAAATAGAAAAGGGTCTCAAATTTAGAAAACCAACTAGTGCTTGCTTATGGGGAAAGGTGCCTTGGGGTGCTGCATAAAACCAGAGACTGAAATTAGCACAGATAACTTTCCATAAGCCCAATATGTAATAGACAAGACCTACTCCTTGCTCAACGAAATGGACCCAACACCACATATTCAACGCCTAGGATTATACCTGACTAGGAAGAATCTTAAAACCCATGGATATATATGTCTCCGTAAGAGAATCAAGGGTGTGTACAGCGGCCGAAAGGCAGCAGTGAAAATCCGATAAATCCCATTATCAAAATAAATTTCGAAAACAAAACACAAAGACAGTGAAATAGAGAGCAATTCTTAAATAATTCACTCAGGGCATGTGATGCAACCGGGATTGACCACATCTACACCCAGAGCTGGTTGAGACATAAGGCTGGACACTTCAGGCTGATAGCATTGGTGAGTTTAGGTGAGCAAATGCACACCCTTTGAAGTCATACTGTATGGTACCTATTCCATGGGTCCCAACTCTTCAGGTTCAAGGGATTCTTCCTCCAGCTAAAACATGCATGTGAAACCCACAGTATGGTCCACCGTGTTATGGGGAAATGATTTAAAATGCATCTCAGTTTTCGTATCCTGGTCCTCGGGTTCACCATTCCAGATGATTTACTAACAGTCTCCCTGCTTGGAGAGTCAGTGCCTTTAACCTCCTGTTTGGCACAGCTTGCAATTTCTGTGCAAGATGAACAGGAATAGGGAGAACCAATGAGAGACTAGCTGTAGGTGTCTGCACGGGCAAATGTAACGCTCATTTCCCACCAGGAAGAGGAATTTACCAAAGGCTCAGCATGCCCTGCCTGAAACAGATTAGGGCCTGAAGCAATCCTGCGGTTTTGTGCCCAGTTCACAAGAAAGCGAGTTGAAGAAAGGAGCTCAGGGGCACTGTAATTCACAAACCTGCAGAGTTATAAATGACAGCTATCCTCCAAAAATATATTGAAGTAAGCCTGCGAAGGGGACTTGAAAGCGGGGCAGAATTTCAGGAAAACGATTGCAGGGGGTAGACTGGAATTGCCCTGAAAGCATAGGAAAAGAGGCAGAACGTCGACAATGATGCACTTGGCCAAAAAGGGCGTATGCGTTTTTTCCTGAATATATTCAGGAAAAAACGCATACGCCCTTTTTGGCCAACCAAGCAAGCCTGTAAAGGAAATCTGCACTACAATGAAGTCTCACTGCCCCCCGGGCAAGAGGGCCATCTGAAAAAAGTGTAAAATCCAGAAAGGTAGGACAGGATATGGAGAACAGGGAGCCTTGTTATGCTGATTGGCAGGATGTAAATTGCCAGCAGCCAGCCTGGAGAAGTGTATGGTGTTTCCTGAAACACATAAGAAACAAAGCAACACAGTCTATGGCACTTCCACTTATGGTCCTATAGCTTACGGAAATTAAAATCAAAAACAGACAGCCACCCCAATATTTGGGACGGCTGTGTTCACAAGAAGCTCGTCTACAGTAACAGGTAAATATCCCAGAAAGCAAAATATGGATAAAGAAGTTGTGGCACGTACGTACAATGCAATATCACTCAGCAATGAAATCTGTGTCATCAGGCCCGTAGCGGCATAGTGAGTGGATGCAGGTACGGTGATTCTACGTGAACTACGTCACACAGAAAAAGAAACATCATAAGATATCACTAATACACGGAATGTAAACTTGACTACACATGAACTGAATTACAAAACAGAACAGGGTCTCAAATTTAGAAAACCAACTAGTGCTTGCTTATGGGGAAAGGTGCGTTGGGGTGCTTCATAAAACCAGAGACTGAAATTAGCACAGATAACTTTCCATAAGCCAAATATGTAATAGACAAGACCTACTCCTTGCTCAACGAAATGGACCCAACACCACATATTCAACGCCTAGGAATATACCTGACTAGGAAGAATCTTAAAACCCATGGATATATATGTCTCCGTAAGAGAATCAAGCGTGTGTACAGCGGCATAAACGCAGCAGTGAAAATCCGATAAATCCCATTATCAAAATAAATTTCAAAAAAAAATCATAAAGACAGTGAAATAGAGAGCAATTCTTAAATAATTCACTCAGGGCATGTGATGCAACCGGGATTGACCACATCTACACCCAGACCTGGTTGAGACATAAGGCTGGACACTTCAGGCTGATAGCATTGGTGAGTTTCGGTGAGCAAATGCAGACCCTTTGAAGTCATACTGCATGGTACCCATTCCATGGGTCCCAACTCTCCAGGTTCAAGGGATTCTTCCTCCAGCTAAAACATGCATGGGAAACCAAGAGTATCGTCCACCATGTGATTGGGAAATGATTTAAAATGCATCTCAGTTTTCGTATCCTGGTCCTCGGGTTCACCATTCCAGATGCTTTACTAACACTCTCCCCGCTTGGAGAGTCAGTGCCTTTAACCTCCTCTTTGGCACAGCTTGCAATTTCTGTGCAAAATGAACAGGAATAGGGAGAACCAATGAGAGACTAGCTGTAGGTGTCTGCACGGGCAAATGTAACGCTCATTGCCCACCAGGAAGAGGAATTAAACAAAGGCTCAGTGTGCCCTGCTGGAAACAGATTAGGGCCTGAAGCAATCCTGCGGTTTTGTGCCCAGCTCACAAGAAAGCGAGTTGAAGAAAGGAGCTCAGGGGCACTGTAATTCACAAACCTGCAGAGTTATAAATGACAGCTTTCCTCCAAAAATATATTGAAGTAAGCCTGCGAAGGGGACTTGAAAGCGGGGCAGAATTTCAGGAAAACGATTGCAGGGGGTAGACTGGAATTGCCCTGAAAGCATAGGAAAAGAGGCAGAACGTCGACAATGATGCACTTGGCCAAAAAGGGCGTATGTGTTTTTTCCTGAATATATTCAGGAAAAAACGCATACGCCCTTTTTGGCCAACCAAGCAAGCCTGTAAATGAAATCTGCACTACAATGAAGTCTCACTGCCCCCCTGGCAAAAGGGCCATCTGAAAAAAGTGTAAAATCCAGAAAGGTAGGACAGGATATGGAGAACAGGGAGCCTTGTTATGCTGATTGGCAGGATGTAAATTGCCAGCAGCCACCCTGGAGAAGTGTATGGTGTTTCCTGAAACACGAAAGAAACAAAGCAATACAGCCTATGGCACTTCCACTTATGGTCCTATAGCTTACGGAAATTAAAATCAAAAACAGACAGCCACCCCAATATTTGAGACGGCTGTGTTCACAAGAAGCTCGTCTACAGTATCAGGTAAATATCCCAGAAAGCAAAAAATGGATAAAGAACTTGTGGCACGTACGTACAATGCAATATCACTCAGCAATGAAATCTGTGTCATCAGGCCCATAGCGGCATAGTGAGTGGATGCAGGTACGGTGATTCTACATGAACTACGTCACACAGAAAAAGAAACATCATAAGATATCACGAATACACGGAATGTAAACTTGACTACACATGAACTGAATTACAAAATAGAAAAAGGTCTCAAATTTAGAAAACCAACTAGTGCTTGCTTATGGGGAAAGGTGCCTTGGGGTGCTGCATAAAACCAGAGACTGAAATTAGCACAGATAACTTTCCATAAGCCCAATATGTAATAGACAAGACCTACTCCTTGCTCAACGAAATGGACCCAACACCACATATTCAACGCCTAGGAATATACCTGACTAGGAAGAATCTTAAAACCCATGGATATATATGTCTCCGTAAGAGAATCAAGGGTGTGTACAGCGGCCGAAAGGCAGCAGTGAAAATCCGATAAATCCCATTATCAAAATAAATTTCGAAAACAAAACACAAAGACAGTGAAATAGAGAGCAATTCTTAAATAATTCACTCAGGGCATGTGATGCAACCGGGATTGACCACATCTACACCCAGAGCTGGTTGAGACATAAGGCTGGACACTTCAGGCTGATAGCATTGGTGACTTTAGGTGAGCAAATGCACACCCTTTGAAGTCATACTGTATGGTACCTATTCCATGGGTCCCAACTCTTCAGGTTCAAGGGATTCTTCCTCCAGCTAAAACATGCATGTGAAACCCACAGTATGGTCCACCGTGTTATGGGGAAATGATTTAAAATGCATCTCAGTTTTCGTATCCTGGTCCTCGGGTTCACCATTCCAGATGATTTACTAACAGTCTCCCTGCTTGGAGAGTCAGTGCCTTTAACCTCCTGTTTGGCACAGCTTGCAATTTCTGTGCAAGATGAACAGGAATAGGGAGAACCAATGAGAGACTAGCTGTAGGTGTCTGCACGGGCAAATGTAACGCTCATTTCCCACCAGGAAGAGGAATTTACCAAAGGCTCAGCATGCCCTGCCCGAAACAGATTAGGGCCTGAAGCAATCCTGCGGTTTTGTGCCCAGTTCACAAGAAAGCGAGTTGAAGAAAGGAGCTCAGGGGCACTGTAATTCACAAACCTGCAGAGTTATAAATGACAGCTATCCTCCAAAAATATATTGAAGTAAGCCTGCGAAGGGGACTTGAAAGCGGGGCAGAATTTCAGGAAAACGATTGCAGGGGGTAGACTGGAATTGCCCTGAAAGCATAGGAAAAGAGGCAGAACGTCGACAATGATGCACTTGGCCAAAAAGGGCGTATGCGTTTTTTCCTGAATATATTCAGGAAAAAACGCATACGCCCTTTTTGGCCAACCAAGCAAGCCTGTAAAGGAAATCTGCACTACAATGAAGTCTCACTGCCCCCCGGGCAAGAGGGCCATCTGAAAAAAGTGTAAAATCCAGAAAGGTAGGACAGGATATGGAGAACAGGGAGCCTTGTTATGCTGATTGGCAGGATGTAAATTGCCAGCAGCCAGCCTGGAGAAGTGTATGGTGTTTCCTGAAACACATAAGAAACAAAGCAACACAGTCTATGGCACTTCCACTTATGGTCCTATAGCTTACGGAAATTAAAATCAAAAACAGACAGCCACCCCAATATTTGGGACGGCTGTGTTCACAAGAAGCTCGTCTACAGTAACAGGTAAATATCCCAGAAAGCAAAATATGGATAAAGAAGTTGTGGCACGTACGTACAATGCAATATCACTCAGCAATGAAATCTGTGTCATCAGGCCCGTAGCGGCATAGTGAGTGGATGCAGGTACGGTGATTCTACGTGAACTACGTCACACAGAAAAAGAAACATCATAAGATATCACTAATACACGGAATGTAAACTTGAGTACACATGAACTGAATTACAAAACAGAACAGGGTCTCAAATTTAGAAAACCAACTAGTGCTTGCTTATGGGGAAAGGTGCGTTGGGGTGCTTCATAAAACCAGAGACTGAAATTAGCACAGATAACTTTCCATAAGCCAAATATGTAATAGACAAGACCTACTCCTTGCTCAACGAAATGGACCCAACACCACATATTCAACGCCTAGGAATATACCTGACTAGGAAGAATCTTAAAACCCATGGATATATATGTCTCCGTAAGAGAATCAAGCGTGTGTACAGCGGCATAAACGCAGCAGTGAAAATCCGATAAATCCCATTATCAAAATAAATTTCAAAAAAAAATCATAAAGACAGTGAAATAGAGAGCAATTCTTAAATAATTCACTCAGGGCATGTGATGCAACCGGGATTTAACACATCTACACCCAGAGCTGGTTGAGACATAAGGCTGGACACTTCAGGCTGATAGCATTGGTGAGTTTCGGTGAGCAAATGCAGACCCTTTGAAGTCATACTGCATGGTACCCATTCCATGGGTCCCAACTCTCCAGGTTCAAGGGATTCTTCCTCCAGCTAAAACATGCATGGGAAACCAAGAGTATCGTCCACCATGTGATTGGGAAATGATTTAAAATGCATCTCAGTTTTCGTATCCTGGTCCTCGGGTTCACCATTCCAGATGCTTTACTAACACTCTCCCCGCTTGGAGAGTCAGTGCCTTTAACCTCCTCTTTGGCACAGCTTGCAATTTCTGTGCAAAATGAACAGGAATAGGGAGAACCAATGAGAGACTAGCTGTAGGTGTCTGCACGGGCAAATGTAACGCTCATTGCCCACCAGGAAGAGGAATTAAACAAAGGCTCAGTGTGCCCTGCTGGAAACAGATTAGGGCCTGAAGCAATCCTGCGGTTTTGTGCCCAGCTCACAAGAAAGCGAGTTGAAGAAAGGAGCTCAGGGGCACTGTAATTCACAAACCTGCAGAGTTATAAATGACAGCTTTCCTCCAAAAATATATTGAAGTAAGCCTGCGAAGGGGACTTGAAAGCGGGGCAGAATTTCAGGAAAACGATTGCAGGGGGTAGACTGGAATTGCCCTGAAAGCATAGGAAAAGAGGCAGAACGTCGACAATGATGCACTTGGCCAAAAGGGCGTATGCGTTTTTTCCTGAATATATTCAGGAAAAAACGCATACGCCCTTTTTGGCCAACCAAGCAAGCCTGTAAATGAAATCTGCACTACAATGAAGTCTCACTGCCCCCCTGGCAAAAGGGCCATCTGAAAAAAGTGTAAAATCCAGAAAGGTAGGACAGGATATGGAGAACAGGGAGCCTTGTTATGCTGATTGGCAGGATGTAAATTGCCAGCAGCCACCCTGGAGAAGTGTATGGTGTTTCCTGAAACACGAAAGAAACAAAGCAACACAGCCTATGGCACTTCCACTTATGGTCCTATAGCTTACGGAAATTAAAATCAAAAACAGACAGCCACCCCAATATTTGAGACGGCTGTGTTCACAAGAAGCTCATCTACAGTATCAGGTAAATATCCCAGAAAGCAAAAAATGGATAAAGAACTTGTGGCACGTACGTACAATGCAATATCACTCAGCAATGAAATCTGTGTCATCAGGCCCATAGCGGCATAGTGAGTGGATGCAGGTACGGTGATTCTACGTGAACTACGTCACACAGAAAAAGAAACATCATAAGATATCACGAATACACGGAATGTAAACTTGACTACACATGAACTGAATTTCAAAACAGAACAGGGCCTCAAATTTAGAAAACCAACTAGTGCTTGCTTATGGGGAAAGGTGCCTTGGGGTGCTGCATAAAACCAGAGACTGAAATTAGCACAGATAACTTTCCATAAGCCCAATATGTAATAGACAAGACCTACTCCTTGCTCAACGAAATGGACCCAACACCACATATTCAACGCCTAGGAATATACCTGACTAGGAAGAATCTTAAAACCCATGGATATATATGTCTCCGTAAGAGAATCAAGGGTGTGTACAGCGGCCGAAAGGCAGCAGTGAAAATCCGATAAATCCCATTATCAAAATAAATTTCGAAAACAAAACACAAAGACAGTGAAATAGAGAGCAATTCTTAAATAATTCACTCAGGGCATGTGATGCAACCAGGATTTAACACATCTACACCCAGAGCTGGTTGAGACATAAGGCTGGACACTTCAGGCTGATAGCATTGGTGAGTTTAGGTGAGCAAATGCACACCCTTTGAAGTCATACTGTATGGTACCTATTCCATGGGTCCCAACTCTTCAGGTTCAAGGGATTCTTCCTCCAGCTAAAACATGCATGTGAAACCCACAGTATGGTCCACCGTGTTATGGGGAAATGATTTAAAATGCATCTCAGTTTTCGTATCCTGGTCCTCGGGATCACCATTCCAGATGATTTACTAACAGTCTCCCTGCTTGGAGAGTCAGTGCCTTTAACCTCCTGTTTGGCACAGCTTGCAATTTCTGTGCAAGATGAACAGGAATAGGGAGAACCAATGAGAGACTAGCTGTAGGTGTCTGCACGGGCAAATGTAACGCTCATTTCCCACCAGGAAGAGGAATTTACCAAAGGCTCAGCATGCCCTGCCCGAAACAGATTAGGGCCTGAAGCAATCCTGCGGTTTTGTGCCCAGTTCACAAGAAAGCGAGTTGAAGAAAGGAGCTCAGGGGCACTGTAATTCACAAACCTGCAGAGTTATAAATGACAGCTATCCTCCAAAAATATATTGAAGTAAGCCTGCGAAGGGGACTTGAAAGCAGGGCAGAATTTCAGGAAAACGATTGCAGGGGGTAGACTGGAATTGCCCTGAAAGCATAGGAAAAGAGGCAGAACGTCGACAATGATGCACTTGGCCAAAAAGGGCGTATGCGTTTTTTCCTGAATATATTCAGGAAAAAACGCATACGCCCTTTTTGGCCAACCAAGCAAGCCTGTAAAGGAAATCTGCACTACAATGAAGTCTCACTGCCCCCCGGGCAAGAGGGCCATCTGAAAAAAGTGTAAAATCCAGAAAGGTAGGACAGGATATGGAGAACAGGGAGCCTTGTTATGCTGATTGGCAGGATGTAAATTGCCAGCAGCCAGCCTGGAGAAGTGTATGGTGTTTCCTGAAACACATAAGAAACAAAGCAACACAGTCTATGGCACTTCCACTTATGGTCCTATAGCTTACGGAAATTAAAATCAAAAACAGACAGCCACCCCAATATTTGGGACGGCTGTGTTCACAAGAAGCTCGTCTACAGTAACAGGTAAATATCCCAGAAAGCAAAATATGGATAAAGAAGTTGTGGCACGTACGTACAATGCAATATCACTCAGCAATGAAATCTGTGTCATCAGGCCCGTAGCGGCATAGTGAGTGGATGCAGGTACGGTGATTCTACGTGAACTACGTCACACAGAAAAAGAAACATCATAAGATATCACTAATACACGGAATGTAAACTTGACTACACATGAACTGAATTACAAAACAGAACAGGGTCTCAAATTTAGAAAACCAACTAGTGCTTGCTTATGGGGAAAGGTGCGTTGGGGTGCTTCATAAAACCAGAGACTGAAATTAGCACAGATAACTTTCCATAAGCCAAATATGTAATAGACAAGACCTACTCCTTGCTCAACGAAATGGACCCAACACCACATATTCAACGCCTAGGAATATACCTGACTAGGAAGAATCTTAAAACCCATGGATATATATGTCTCCGTAAGAGAATCAAGCGTGTGTACAGCGGCATAAACGCAGCAGTGAAAATCCGATAAATCCCATTATCAAAATAAATTTCAAAAAAAAATCATAAAGACAGTGAAATAGAGAGCAATTCTTAAATAATTCACTCAGGGCATGTGATGCAACCGGGATTGAACACATCTACACCCAGAGCTGGTTGAGACATAAGGCTGGACACTTCAGGCTGATAGCATTGGTGAGTTTCGGTGAGCAAATGCAGACCCTTTGAAGTCATACTGCATGGTACCCATTCCATGGGTCCCAACTCTCCAGGTTCAAGGGATTCTTCCTCCAGCTAAAACATGCATGGGAAACCAAGAGTATCGTCCACCATGTGATTGGGAAATGATTTAAAATGCATCTCAGTTTTCGTATCCTGGTCCTCGGGTTCACCATTCCAGATGCTTTACTAACACTCTCCCCGCTTGGAGAGTCAGTGCCTTTAACCTCCTCTTTGGCACAGCTTGCAATTTCTGTGCAAAATGAACAGGAATAGGGAGAACCAATGAGAGACTAGCTGTAGGTGTCTGCACGGGCAAATGTAACGCTCATTGCCCACCAGGAAGAGGAATTAAACAAAGGCTCAGTGTGCCGTGCTGGAAACAGATTAGGGCCTGAAGCAATCCTGCGGTTTTGTGCCCAGCTCACAAGAAAGCGAGTTGAAGAAAGGAGCTCAGGGGCACTGTAATTCACAAACCTGCAGAGTTATAAATGACAGCTTTCCTCCAAAAATATATTGAAGTAAGCCTGCGAAGGGGACTTGAAAGCGGGGCAGAATTTCAGGAAAACGATTGCAGGGGGTAGACTGGAATTGCCCTGAAAGCATAGGAAAAGAGGCAGAACGTCGACAATGATGCACTTGGCCAAAAAGGGCGTATGCGTTTTTTCCTGAATATATTCAGGAAAAAACGCATACGCCCTTTTTGGCCAACCAAGCAAGCCTGTAAATGAAATCTGCACTACAATGAAGTCTCACTGCCCCCCTGGCAAAAGGGCCATCTGAAAAAAGTGTAAAATCCAGAAAGGTAGGACAGGATATGGAGAACAGGGAGCCTTGTTATGCTGATTGGCAGGATGTAAATTGCCAGCAGCCACCCTGGAGAAGTGTATGGTGTTTCCTGAAACACGAAAGAAACAAAGCAACACAGCCTATGGCACTTCCACTTATGGTCCTATAGCTTACGGAAATTAAAATCAAAAACAGACAGCCACCCCAATATTTGAGACGGCTGTGTTCACAAGAAGCTCGTCTACAGTATCAGGTAAATATCCCAGAAAGCAAAAAATGGATAAAGAACTTGTGGCACGTACGTACAATGCAATATCACTCAGCAATGAAATCTGTGTCATCAGGCCCATAGCGGCATAGTGAGTGGATGCAGGTACGGTGATTCTACGTGAACTACGTCACACAGAAAAAGAAACATCATAAGATATCACGAATACACGGAATGTAAACTTGACTACACATGAACTGAATTACAAAATAGAAAAGGGTCTCAAATTTAGAAAACCAACTAGTGCTTGCTTATGGGGAAAGGTGCCTTGGGGTGCTGCATAAAACCAGAGACTGAAATTAGCACAGATAACTTTCCATAAGCCCAATATGTAATAGACAAGACCTACTCCTTGCTCAACGAAATGGACCCAACACCACATATTCAACGCCTAGGAATATACCTGACTAGGAAGAATCTTAAAACCCATGGATATATATGTCTCCGTAAGAGAATCAAGGGTGTGTACAGCGGCCGAAAGGCAGCAGTGAAAATCCGATAAATCCCATTATCAAAATAAATTTCGAAAACAAAACACAAAGACAGTGAAATAGAGAGCAATTCTTAAATAATTCACTCAGGGCATGTGATGCAACCGGGATTGACCACATCTACACCCAGAGCTGGTTGAGACATAAGGCTGGACACTTCAGGCTGATAGCATTGGTGAGTTTAGGTGAGCAAATGCACACCCTTTGAAGTCATACTGTATGGTACCTATTCCATGGGTCCCAACTCTTCAGGTTCAAGGGATTCTTCCTCCAGCTAAAACATGCATGTGAAACCCACAGTATGGTCCACCGTGTTATGGGGAAATGATTTAAAATGCATCTCAGTTTTCGTATCCTGGTCCTCGGGTTCACCATTCCAGATGATTTACTAACAGTCTCCCTGCTTGGAGAGTCAGTGCCTTTAACCTCCTGTTTGGCACAGCTTGCAATTTCTGTGCAAGATGAACAGGAATAGGGAGAACCAATGAGAGACTAGCTGTAGGTGTCTGCACGGGCAAATGTAACGCTCATTTCCCACCAGGAAGAGGAATTTACCAAAGGCTCAGCATGCCCTGCCCGAAACAGATTAGGGCCTGAAGCAATCCTGCGGTTTTGTGCCCAGTTCACAAGAAAGCGAGTTGAAGAAAGGAGCTCAGGGGCACTGTAATTCACAAACCTGCAGAGTTATAAATGACAGCTATCCTCCAAAAATATATTGAAGTAAGCCTGCGAAGGGGACTTGAAAGCGGGGCAGAATTTCAGGAAAACGATTGCAGGGGGTAGACTGGAATTGCCCTGAAAGCATAGGAAAAGAGGCAGAACGTCGACAATGATGCACTTGGCCAAAAAGGGCGTATGCGTTTTTTCCTGAATATATTCAGGAAAAAACGCATACGCCCTTTTTGGCCAACCAAGCAGGCCTGTAAAGGAAATCTGCACTACAATGAAGTCTCACTGCCCCCCGGGCAAGAGGGCCATCTGAAAAAAGTGTAAAATCCAGAAAGGTAGGACAGGATATGGAGAACAGGGAGCCTTGTTATGCTGATTGGCAGGATGTAAATTGCCAGCAGCCAGCCTGGAGAAGTGTATGGTGTTTCCTGAAACACATAAGAAACAAAGCAACACAGTCTATGGCACTTCCACTTATGGTCCTATAGCTTACGGAAATTAAAATCAAAAACAGACAGCCACCCCAATATTTGGGACGGCTGTGTTCACAAGAAGCTCGTCTACAGTAACAGGTAAATATCCCAGAAAGCAAAATATGGATAAAGAAGTTGTGGCACGTACGTACAATGCAATATCACTCAGCAATGAAATCTGTGTCATCAGGCCCGTAGCGGCATAGTGAGTGGATGCAGGTACGGTGATTCTACGTGAACTACGTCACACAGAAAAAGAAACATCATAAGATATCACTAATACACGGAATGTAAACTTGACTACACATGAACTGAATTACAAAACAGAACAGGGTCTCAAATTTAGAAAACCAACTAGTGCTTGCTTATGGGGAAAGGTGCGTTGGGGTGCTTCATAAAACCAGAGACTGAAATTAGCACAGATAACTTTCCATAAGCCAAATATGTAATAGACAAGACCTACTCCTTGCTCAACGAAATGGACCCAACACCACATATTCAACGCCTAGGAATATACCTGACTAGGAAGAATCTTAAAACCCATGGATATATATGTCTCCGTAAGAGAATCAAGCGTGTGTACAGCGGCATAAACGCAGCAGTGAAAATCCGATAAATCCCATTATCAAAATAAATTTCAAAAAAAAATCATAAAGACAGTGAAATAGAGAGCAATTCTTAAATAATTCACTCAGGGCATGTGATGCAACCGGGATTTAACACATCTACACCCAGAGCTGGTTGAGACATAAGGCTGGACACTTCAGGCTGATAGCATTGGTGAGTTTCGGTGAGCAAATGCAGACCCTTTGAAGTCATACTGCATGGTACCCATTCCATGGGTCCCAACTCTCCAGGTTCAAGGGATTCTTCCTCCAGCTAAAACATGCATGGGAAACCAAGAGTATCGTCCACCATGTGATTGGGAAATGATTTAAAATGCATCTCAGTTTTCGTATCCTGGTCCTTGGGTTCACCATTCCAGATGCTTTACTAACACTCTCCCCGCTTGGAGAGTCAGTGCCTTTAACCTCCTCTTTGGCACAGCTTGCAATTTCTGTGCAAAATGAACAGGAATAGGGAGAACCAATGAGAGACTAGCTGTAGGTGTCTGCACGGGCAAATGTAACGCTCATTGCCCACCAGGAATAGGAATTAACCAAAGGCTCAGCGTGCCCTGCCGGAAACAGATTAGGGCCTGAAGCAATCCTGCGGTTTTGTGCCCAGCTCACAAGAAAACGAGTTGAAGAAAGGAGCTCAGGGGCACTGTAATTCACAAACCTGCAGAGTTATAAATGACAGCTATCCTCCAAAAATATATTGAAGTAAGCCTGCGAAGGGGAGTTGAAAGCGGGGCAGAATTTCAGGAAAACGATTGCAGGGGGTAGACTGGAATTGCCCTGAAAGCATAGGAAAAGAGGCAGAACGTCGACAATGATGCACTTGGGCAAAAAGGGCGTATGCGTTTTTTCCTGAATATATTCAGGAAAAAACGCATACGCCCTTTTTGGCCAACCAAGCAAGCCTGTAAATGAAATCTGCACTACAATGAAGTCTCACTGCCCCCCTGGCAAAAGGGCCATCTGAAAAAAGTGTAAAATCCAGAAAGGTAGGACAGGATATGGAGAACAGGGAGCCTTGTTATGCTGATTGGCAGGATGTAAATTGCCAGCAGCCACCCTGGAAAAGTGTATGGTGTTTCCTGAAACACGAAAGAAACAAAGCAACACAGCCTATGGCACTTCCACTTATGGTCCTATAGCTTACGGAAATTAAAATCAAAAACAGACAGCCACCCCAATATTTGAGACAGCTGTGTTCACAAGAAGCTCGTCTACAGTATCAGGTAAATATCCCAGAAAGCAAAAAATGGATAAAGAACTTGTGGCACGTACGTACAATGCAATATCACTCAGCAATGAAATCTGTGTCATCAGGCCCATAGCGGCATAGTGAGTGGATGCAGGTACGGTGATTCTACGTGAACTACGTCACACAGAAAAAGAAACATCATAAGATATCACGAATACACGGAATGTAAACTTGACTACACATGAACTGAATTACAAAATAGAAAAGGGTCTCAAATTTAGAAAACCAACTAGTGCTTGCTTATGGGGAAAGGTGCCTTGGGGTGCTGCATAAAACCAGAGACTGAAATTAGCACAGATAACTTTCCATAAGCCCAATATATAATAGACAAGACCTACTCCTTGCTCAACGAAATGGACCCAACACCACATATTCAACGCCTAGGAATATACCTGACTAGGAAGAATCTTAAAACCCATGGATATATATGTCTCCGTAAGAGAATCAATGGTGTGTACAGCGGCCGAAAGGCAGCAGTGAAAATCCGATAAATCCCATTATCAAAATAAATTTCGAAAACAAAACACAAAGACAGTGAAATAGAGAGCAATTCTTAAATAATTCACTCAGGGCATGTGATGCAACCGGGATTGACCACATCTACACCCAGAGCTGGTTGAGACATAAGGCTGGACACTTCAGGCTGATAGCATTGGTGAGTTTAGGTGAGCAAATGCACACCCTTTGAAGTCATACTGTATGGTACCTATTCCATGGGTCCCAACTCTTCAGGTTCAAGGGATTCTTCCTCCAGCTAAAACGTGCATGTGAAACCCACAGTATGGTCCACCGTGTTATGGGGAAATGATTTAAAATGCATCTCAGTTTTCGTATCCTGGTCCTCGGGTTCACCATTCCAGATGATTTACTAACAGTCTCCCTGCTTGGAGAGTCAGTGCCTTTAACCTCCTGTTTGGCACAGCTTGCAATTTCTGTGCAAGATGAACAGGAATAGGGAGAACCAATGAGAGACTAGCTGTAGGTGTCTGCACGGGCAAATGTAACGCTCATTTCCCACCAGGAAGAGGAATTTACCAAAGGCTCAGCATGCCCTGCCCGAAACAGATTAGGGCCTGAAGCAATCCTGCGGTTTTGTGCCCAGTTCACAAGAAAGCGAGTTGAAGAAAGGAGCTCAGGGGCACTGTAATTCACAAACCTGCAGAGTTATAAATGACAGCTATCCTCCAAAAATATATTGAAGTAAGCCTGCGAAGGGGACTTGAAAGCGGGGCAGAATTTCAGGAAAACGATTGCAGGGGGTAGACTGGAATTGCCCTGAAAGCATAGGAAAAGAGGCAGAACGTCGACAATGATGCACTTGGCCAAAAAGGGCGTATGCGTTTTTTCCTGAATATATTCAGGAAAAAACGCATACGCCCTTTTTGGCCAACCAAGCAAGCCTGTAAAGGAAATCTGCACTACAATGAAGACTCACTGCCCCCCGGGCAAGAGGGCCATCTGAAAAAAGTGTAAAATCCAGAAAGGTAGGACAGGATATGGAGAACAGGGAGCCTTGTTATGCTGATTGGCAGGATGTAAATTGCCAGCAGCCAGCCTGGAGAAGTGTATGGTGTTTCCTGAAACACATAAGAAACAAAGCAACACAGTCTATGGCACTTCCACTTATGGTCCTATAGCTTACGGAAATTAAAATCAAAAACAGACAGCCACCCCAATATTTGGGACGGCTGTGTTCACAAGAAGCTCGTCTACAGTAACAGGTAAATATCCCAGAAAGCAAAATATGGATAAAGAAGTTGTGGCACGTACGTACAATGCAATATCACTCAGCAATGAAATCTGTGTCATCAGGCCCGTAGCGGCATAGTGAGTGGATGCAGGTACGGTGATTCTACGTGAACTACGTCACACAGAAAAAGAAACATCATAAGATATCACTAATACACGGAATGTAAACTTGACTACACATGAACTGAATTACAAAACAGAACAGGGTCTCAAATTTAGAAAACCAACTACTGCTTGCTTATGGGGAAAGGTGCGTTGGGGTGCTTCATAAAACCAGAGACTGAAATTAGCACAGATAACTTTCCATAAGCCAAATATGTAATAGACAAGACCTACTCCTTGCTCAACGAAATGGACCCAACACCACATATTCAACGCCTAGGAATATACCTGACTAGGAAGAATCTTAAAACCCATGGATATATATGTCTCCGTAAGAGAATCAAGCGTGTGTACAGCGGCATAAACGCAGCAGTGAAAATCCGATAAATCCCATTATCAAAATAAATTTCAAAAAAAAATCATAAAGACAGTGAAATAGAGAGCAATTCTTAAATAATTCACTCAGGGCATGTGATGCAACCGGGATTTAACACATCTACACCCAGAGCTGGTTGAGACATAAGGCTGGACACTTCAGGCTGATAGCATTGGTGAGTTTCGGTGAGCAAATGCAGACCCTTTGAAGTCATACTGCATGGTACCCATTCCATGGGTCCCAACTCTCCAGGTTCAAGGGATTCTTCCTCCAGCTAAAACATGCATGGGAAACCAAGAGTATCGTCCACCATGTGATTGGGAAATGATTTAAAATGCATCTCAGTTTTCGTATCCTGGTCCTCGGGTTCACCATTCCAGATGCTTTACTAACACTCTCCCCGCTTGGAGAGTCAGTGCCTTTAACCTCCTCTTTGGCACAGCTTGCAATTTCTGTGCAAAATGAACAGGAATAGGGAGAACCAATGAGAGACTAGCTGTAGGTGTCTGCACGGGCAAATGTAACGCTCATTGCCCACCAGGAAGAGGAATTAAACAAAGGCTCAGTGTGCCCTGCTGGAAACAGATTAGGGCCTGAAGCAATCCTGCGGTTTTGTGCCCAGCTCACAAGAAAGCGAGTTGAAGAAAGGAGCTCAGGGGCACTGTAATTCACAAACCTGCAGAGTTATAAATGACAGCTTTCCTCCAAAAATATATTGAAGTAAGCCTGCGAAGGGGACTTGAAAGCGGGGCAGAATTTCAGGAAAACGATTGCAGGGGGTAGACTGGAATTGCCCTGAAAGCATAGGAAAAGAGGCAGAACGTCGACAATGATGCACTTGGCCAAAAAGGGCGTATGCGTTTTTTCCTGAATATATTCAGGAAATATATTCAGGAAAAAACGCATACGCCCTTTTTGGCCAACCAAGCAAGCCTGTAAATGAAATCTGCACTACAATGAAGTCTCACTGCCCCCCTGGCAAAAGGGCCATCTGAAAAAAGTGTAAAATCCAGAAAGGTAGGACAGGATATGGAGAACAGGGAGCCTTGTTATGCTGATTGGCAGGATGTAAATTGCCAGCAGCCACCCTGGAGAAGTGTATGGTGTTTCCTGAAACACGAAAGAAACAAAGCAACACAGCCTATGGCACTTCCACTTATGGTCCTATAGCTTACGGAAATTAAAATCAAAAACAGACAGCCACCCCAATATTTGAGACGGCTGTGTTCACAAGAAGCTCGTCTACAGTATCAGGTAAATATCCCAGAAAGCAAAAAATGGATAAAGAACTTGTGGCACGTACGTACAATGCAATATCACTCAGCAATGAAATCTGTGTCATCAGGCCCATAGCGGCATAGTGAGTGGATGCAGGTACGGTGATTCTACGTGAACTACGTCACACAGAAAAAGAAACATCATAAGATATCACGAATACACGGAATGTAAACTTGACTACACATGAACTGAATTACAAAATAGAAAAGGGTCTCAAATTTAGAAAACCAACTAGTGCTTGCTTATGGGGAAAGGTGCCTTGGGGTGCTGCATAAAACCAGAGACTGAAATTAGCACAGATAACTTTCCATAAGCCCAATATGTAATAGACAAGACCTACTCCTTGCTCAACGAAATGGACCCAACACCACATATTCAACGCCTAGGAATATACCTGACTAGGAAGAATCTTAAAACCCATGGATATATATGTCTCCGTAAGAGAATCAAGGGTGTGTACAGCGGCTGAAAGGCAGC
Source organism: Phocoena phocoena (assembly GCF_963924675.1). Classification (NCBI taxonomy): domain Eukaryota; kingdom Metazoa; phylum Chordata; class Mammalia; order Artiodactyla; family Phocoenidae; genus Phocoena; species Phocoena phocoena. The sequence goes on along the minus strand of NW_027077752.1, from coordinate 164,307 downwards.
AGTGAAAATCCGATAAATCCCATTATCAAAATAAATTTCGAAAACAAAACACAAAGACAGTGAAATAGAGAGCAATTCTTAAATAATTCACTCAGGGCATGTGATGCAACCGGGATTGACCACATCTACACCCAGAGCTGGTTGAGACATAAGGCTGGACACTTCAGGCTGATAGCATTGGTGAGTTTAGGTGAGCAAATGCACACCCTTTGAAGTCATACTGTATGGTACCTATTCCATGGGTCCCAACTCTTCAGGTTCAAGGGATTCTTCCTCCAGCTAAAACATGCATGTGAAACCCACAGTATGGTCCACCGTGTTATGGGGAAATGATTTAAAATGCATCTCAGTTTTCGTATCCTGGTCCTCGGGTTCACCATTCCAGATGATTTACTAACAGTCTCCCTGCTTGGAGAGTCAGTGCCTTTAACCTCCTGTTTGGCACAGCTTGCAATTTCTGTGCAAGATGAACAGGAATAGGGAGAACCAATGAGAGACTAGCTGTAGGTGTCTGCACGGGCAAATGTAACGCTCATTTCCCACCAGGAAGAGGAATTTACCAAAGGCTCAGCATGCCCTGCCCGAAACAGATTAGGGCCTGAAGCAATCCTGCGGTTTTGTGCCCAGCTCACAAGAAAGCGAGTTGAAGAAAGGAGCTCAGGGGCACTGTAATTCACAAACCTGCAGAGTTATAAATGACAGCTATCCTCCAAAAATATATTGAAGTAAGCCTGCGAAGGGGACTTGAAAGCGGGGCAGAATTTCAGGAAAACGATTGCAGGGGGTAGACTGGAATTGCCCTGAAAGCATAGGAAAAGAGGCAGAACGTCGACAATGATGCACTTGGCCAAAAAGGGCGTATGCGTTTTTTCCTGAATATATTCAGGAAAAAACGCATACGCCCTTTTTGGCCAACCAAGCAAGCCTGTAAAGGAAATCTGCACTACAATGAAGTCTCACTGCCCCCCGGGCAAGAGGGCCATCTGAAAAAAGTGTAAAATCCAGAAAGGTAGGACAGGATATGGAGAACAGGGAGCCTTGTTATGCTGATTGGCAGGATGTAAATTGCCAGCAGCCAGCCTGGAGAAGTGTATGGTGTTTCCTGAAACACATAAGAAACAAAGCAACACAGTCTATGGCACTTCCACTTATGGTCCTATAGCTTACGGAAATTAAAATCAAAAACAGACAGCCACCCCAATATTTGGGACGGCTGTGTTCACAAGAAGCTCGTCTACAGTAACAGGTAAATATCCCAGAAAGCAAAATATGGATAAAGAAGTTGTGGCACGTACGTACAATGCAATATCACTCAGCAATGAAATCTGTGTCATCAGGCCCGTAGCGGCATAGTGAGTGGATGCAGGTACGGTGATTCTACGTGAACTACGTCACACAGAAAAAGAAACATCATAAGATATCACTAATACACGGAATGTAAACTTGACTACACATGAACTGAATTACAAAACAGAACAGGGTCTCAAATTTAGAAAACCAACTAGTGCTTGCTTATGGGGAAAGGTGCGTTGGGGTGCTTCATAAAACCAGAGACTGAAATTAGCACAGATAACTTTCCATAAGCCAAATATGTAATAGACAAGACCTACTCCTTGCTCAACGAAATGGACCCAACACCACATATTCAACGCCTAGGAATATACCTGACTAGGAAGAATCTTAAAACCCATGGATATATATGTCTCCGTAAGAGAATCAAGCATGTGTACAGCGGCATAAACGCAGCAGTGAAAATCCGATAAATCCCATTATCAAAATAAATTTCAAAAAAAAATCATAAAGACAGTGAAATAGAGAGCAATTCTTAAATAATTCACTCAGGGCATGTGATGCAACCGGGATTTAACACATCTACACCCAGAGCTGGTTGAGACATAAGGCTGGACACTTCAGGCTGATAGCATTGGTGAGTTTCGGTGAGCAAATGCAGACCCTTTGAAGTCATACTGCATGGTACCCATTCCATGGGTCCCAACTCTCCAGGTTCAAGGGATTCTTCCTCCAGCTAAAACATGCATGGGAAACCAAGAGTATCGTCCACCATGTGATTGGGAAATGATTTAAAATGCATCTCAGTTTTCGTATCCTGGTCCTCGGGTTCACCATTCCAGATGCTTTACTAACACTCTCCCCGCTTGGAGAGTCAGTGCCTTTAACCTCCTCTTTCGCACAGCTTGCAATTTCTGTGCAAAATGAACAGGAATAGGGAGAACCAATGAGAGACTAGCTGTAGGTGTCTGCACGGGCAAATGTAACGCTCATTGCCCACCAGGAAGAGGAATTAAACAAAGGCTCAGTGTGCCCTGCTGGAAACAGATTAGGGCCTGAAGCAATCCTGCGGTTTTGTGCCCAGCTCACAAGAAAGCGAGTTGAAGAAAGGAGCTCAGGGGCACTGTAATTCACAAACCTGCAGAGTTATAAATGACAGCTTTCCTCCAAAAATATATTGAAGTAAGCCTGCGAAGGGGACTTGAAAGCGGGGCAGAATTTCAGGAAAACGATTGCAGGGGGTAGACTGGAATTGCCCTGAAAGCATAGGAAAAGAGGCAGAACGTCGACAATGATGCACTTGGCCAAAAAGGGCGTATGCGTTTTTTCCTGAATATATTCAGGAAAAAACGCATACGCCCTTTTTGGCCAACCAAGCAAGCCTGTAAATGAAATCTGCACTACAATGAAGTCTCACTGCCCCCCTGGCAAAAGGGCCATCTGAAAAAAGTGTAAAATCCAGAAAGGTAGGACAGGATATGGAGAACAGGGAGCCTTGTTATGCTGATTGGCAGGATGTAAATTGCCAGCAGCCACCCTGGAGAAGTGTATGGTGTTTCCTGAAACACGAAAGAAACAAAGCAACACAGCCTATGGCACTTCCACTTATGGTCCTATAGCTTACGGAAATTAAAATCAAAAACAGACAGCCACCCCAATATTTGAGACGGCTGTGTTCACAAGAAGCTCGTCTACAGTATCAGGTAAATATCCCAGAAAGCAAAAAATGGATAAAGAACTTGTGGCACGTACGTACAATGCAATATCACTCAGCAATGAAATCTGTGTCATCAGGCCCATAGCGGCATAGTGAGTGGATGCAGGTACGGTGATTCTACGTGAACTACGTCACACAGAAAAAGAAACATCATAAGATATCACGAATACACGGAATGTAAACTTGACTACACATGAACTGAATTACAAAATAGAAAAGGGTCTCAAATTTAGAAAACCAACTAGTGCTTGCTTATGGGGAAAGGTGCCTTGGGGTGCTGCATAAAACCAGAGACTGAAATTAGCACAGATAACTTTCCATAAGCCCAATATGTAATAGACAAGACCTACTCCTTGCTCAACGAAATGGACCCAACACCACATATTCAACGCCTAGGAATATACCTGACTAGGAAGAATCTTAAAACCCATGGATATATATGTCTCCGTAAGAGAATCAAGGGTGTGTACAGCGGCCGAAAGGCAGCAGTGAAAATCCGATAAATCCCATTATCAAAATAAATTTCGAAAACAAAACACAAAGACAGTGAAATAGAGAGCAATTCTTAAATAATTCACTCAGGGCATGTGATGCAACCGGGATTGACCACATCTACACCCAGAGCTGGTTGAGACATAAGGCTGGACACTTCAGGCTGATAGCATTGGTGAGTTTAGGTGAGCAAATGCACACCCTTTGAAGTCATACTGTATGGTACCTATTCCATGGGTCCCAACTCTTCAGGTTCAAGGGATTCTTCCTCCAGCTAAAACATGCATGTGAAACCCACAGTATGGTCCACCGTGTTATGGGGAAATGATTTAAAATGCATCTCAGTTTTCGTATCCTGGTCCTCGGGTTCACCATTCCAGATGATTTACTAACAGTCTCCCTGCTTGGAGAGTCAGTGCCTTTAACCTCCTGTTTGGCACAGCTTGCAATTTCTGTGCAAGATGAACAGGAATAGGGAGAACCAATGAGAGACTAGCTGTAGGTGTCTGCACGGGCAAATGTAACGCTCATTTCCCACCAGGAAGAGGAATTTACCAAAGGCTCAGCATGCCCTGCCCGAAACAGATTAGGGCCTGAAGCAATCCTGCGGTTTTGTGCCCAGTTCACAAGAAAGCGAGTTGAAGAAAGGAGCTCAGGGGCACTGTAATTCACAAACCTGCAGAGTTATAAATGACAGCTATCCTCCAAAAATATATTGAAGTAAGCCTGCGAAGGGGACTTGAAAGCGGGGCAGAATTTCAGGAAAACGATTGCAGGGGGTAGACTGGAATTGCCCTGAAAGCATAGGAAAAGAGGCAGAACGTCGACAATGATGCACTTGGCCAAAAAGGGCGTATGCGTTTTTTCCTGAATATATTCAGGAAAAAACGCATACGCCCTTTTTGGCCAACCAAGCAAGCCTGTAAATGAAATCTGCACTACAATGAAGTCTCACTGCCCCCCGGGCAAGAGGGCCATCTGAAAAAAGTGTAAAATCCAGAAAGGTAGGACAGGATATGGAGAACAGGGAGCCTTGTTATGCTGATTGGCAGGATGTAAATTGCCAGCAGCCAGCCTGGAGAAGTGTATGGTGTTTCCTGAAACACATAAGAAACAAAGCAACACAGTCTATGGCACTTCCACTTATGGTCCTATAGCTTACGGAAATTAAAATCAAAAACAGACAGCCACCCCAATATTTGGGACGGCTGTGTTCACAAGAAGCTCGTCTACAGTAACAGGTAAATATCCCAGAAAGCAAAATATGGATAAAGAAGTTGTGGCACGTACGTACAATGCAATATCACTCAGCAATGAAATCTGTGTCATCAGGCCCGTAGCGGCATAGTGAGTGGATGCAGGTACGGTGATTCTATGTGAACTACGTCACACAGAAAAAGAAACATCATAAGATATCACTAATACACGGAATGTAAACTTGACTACACATGAACTGAATTACAAAACAGAACAGGGTCTCAAATTTAGAAAACCAACTAGTGCTTGCTTATGGGGAAAGGTGCGTTGGGGTGCTTCATAAAACCAGAGACTGAAATTAGCACAGATAACTTTCCATAAGCCAAATATGTAATAGACAAGACCTACTCCTTGCTCAACGAAATGGACCCAACACCACATATTCAACGCCTAGGAATATACCTGACTAGGAAGAATCTTAAAACCCATGGATATATATGTCTCCGTAAGAGAATCAAGCGTGTGTACAGCGGCATAAACGCAGCAGTGAAAATCCGATAAATCCCATTATCAAAATAAATTTCAAAAAAAAATCATAAAGACCGTGAAATAGAGAGCAATTCTTAAATAATTCACTCAGGGCATGTGATGCAACCGGGATTTAACACATCTACACCCAGAGCTGGTTGAGACATAAGGCTGGACACTTCAGGCTGATAGCATTGGTGAGTTTCGGTGAGCAAATGCAGACCCTTTGAAGTCATACTGCATGGTACCCATTCCATGGGTCCCAACTCTCCAGGTTCAAGGGATTCTTCCTCCAGCTAAAACATGCATGGGAAACCAAGAGTATCGTCCACCATGTGATTGGGAAATGATTTAAAATGCATCTCAGTTTTCGTATCCTGGTCCTCGGGTTCACCATTCCAGATGCTTTACTAACACTCTCCCCGCTTGGAGAGTCAGTGCCTTTAACCTCCTCTTTCGCACAGCTTGCAATTTCTGTGCAAAATGAACAGGAATAGGGAGAACCAATGAGAGACTAGCTGTAGGTGTCTGCACGGGCAAATGTAACGCTCATTGCCCACCAGGAAGAGGAATTAAACAAAGGCTCAGTGTGCCCTGCTGGAAACAGATTAGGGCCTGAAGCAATCCTGCGGTTTTGTGCCCAGCTCACAAGAAAGCGAGTTGAAGAAAGGAGCTCAGGGGCACTGTAATTCACAAACCTGCAGAGTTATAAATGACAGCTTTCCTCCAAAAATATATTGAAGTAAGCCTGCGAAGGGGACTTGAAAGCGGGGCAGAATTTCAGGAAAACGATTGCAGGGGGTAGACTGGAATTGCCCTGAAAGCATAGGAAAAGAGGCAGAACGTCGACAATGATGCACTTGGCCAAAAAGGGCGTATGCGTTTTTTCCTGAATATATTCAGGAAAAAACGCATACGCCCTTTTTGGCCAACCAAGCAAGCCTGTAAATGAAATCTGCACTACAATGAAGTCTCACTGCCCCCCTGGCAAAAGGGCCATCTGAAAAAAGTGTAAAATCCAGAAAGGTAGGACAGGATATGGAGAACAGGGAGCCTTGTTATGCTGATTGGCAGGATGTAAATTGCCAGCAGCCACCCTGGAGAAGTGTATGGTGTTTCCTGAAACACGAAAGAAACAAAGCAACACAGCCTATGGCACTTCCACTTATGGTCCTATAGCTTACGGAAATTAAAATCAAAAACAGACAGCCACCCCAATATTTGAGACGGCTGTGTTCACAAGAAGCTCGTCTACAGTATCAGGTAAATATCCCAGAAAGCAAAAATTGGATAAAGAACTTGTGGCACGTACGTACAATGCAATATCACTCAGCAATGAAATCTGTGTCATCAGGCCCATAGCGGCATAGTGAGTGGATGCAGGTACGGTGATTCTACGTGAACTACGTCACACAGAAAAAGAAACATCATAAGATATCACGAATACACGGAATGTAAACTTGACTACACATGAACTGAATTACAAAATAGAAAAGGGTCTCAAATTTAGAAAACCAACTAGTGCTTGCTTATGGGGAAAGGTGCCTTGGGGTGCTGCATAAAACCAGAGACTGAAATTAGCACAGATAACTTTCCATAAGCCCAATATGTAATAGACAAGACCTATTCCTTGCTCAACGAAATGGACCCAACACCACATATTCAACGCCTAGGAATATACCTGACTAGGAAGAATCTTAAAACCCATGGATATATATGTCTCCGTAAGAGAATCAAGGGTGTGTACAGCGGCCGAAAGGCAGCAGTGAAAATCCGATAAATCCCATTATCAAAATAAATTTCGAAAACAAAACACAAAGACAGTGAAATAGAGAGCAATTCTTAAATAATTCACTCAGGGCATGTGATGCAACCGGGATTGACCACATCTACACCCAGAGCTGGTTGAGACATAAGGCTGGACACTTCAGGCTGATAGCATTGGTGAGTTTCGGTGAGCAAATGCACACCCTTTGAAGTCATACTGTATGGTACCTATTCCATGGGTCCCAACTCTTCAGGTTCAAGGGATTCTTCCTCCAGCTAAAACATGCATGTGAAACCCACAGTATGGTCCACCGTGTTATGGGGAAATGATTTAAAATGCATCTCAGTTTTCGTATCCTGGTCCTCGGGTTCACCATTCCAGATGATTTACTAACAGTCTCCCTGCTTGGAGAGTCAGTGCCTTTAACCTCCTGTTTGGCACAGCTTGCAATTTCTGTGCAAGATGAACAGGAATAGGGAGAACCAATGAGAGACTAGCTGTAGGTGTCTGCACGGGCAAATGTAACGCTCATTTCCCACCAGGAAGAGGAATTTACCAAAGGCTCAGCATGCCCTGCCCGAAACAGATTAGGGCCTGAAGCAATCCTGCGGTTTTGTGCCCAGTTCACAAGAAAGCGAGTTGAAGAAAGGAGCTCAGGGGCACTGTAATTCACAAACCTGCAGAGTTATAAATGACAGCTATCCTCCAAAAATATATTGAAGTAAGCCTGCGAAGGGGACTTGAAAGCGGGGCAGAATTTCAGGAAAACGATTGCAGGGGGTAGACTGGAATTGCCCTGAAAGCATAGGAAAAGAGGCAGAACGTCGACAATGATGCACTTGGCCAAAAAGGGCGTATGCGTTTTTTCCTGAATATATTCAGGAAAAAACGCATACGCCCTTTTTGGCCAACCAAGCAAGCCTGTAAAGGAAATCTGCACTACAATGAAGTCTCACTGCCCCCCGGGCAAGAGGGCCATCTGAAAAAAGTGTAAAATCCAGAAAGGTAGGACAGGATATGGAGAACAGGGAGCCTTGTTATGCTGATTGGCAGGATGTAAATTGCCAGCAGCCAGCCTGGAGAAGTGTATGGTGTTTCCTGAAACACGAAAGAAACAAAGCAACACAGCCTATGGCACTTCCACTTATGGTCCTATAGCTTACGGAAATTAAAATCAAAAACAGACAGCCACCCCAATATTTGAAACGGCTGTGTTCACAAGAAGCTCGTCTACAGTATCAGGTAAATATCCCAGAAAGCAAAAAATGGATAAAGAACTTGTGGCACGTACGTACAATGCAATATCACTCAGCAATGAAATCTGTGTCATCAGGCCCATAGCGGCATAGTGAGTGGATGCAGGTACGGTGATTCTACGTGAACTACGTCACACAGAAAAAGAAACATCATAAGATATCACGAATACACGGAATGTAAACTTGACTACACATGAACTGAATTACAAAATAGAAAAGGGTCTCAAATTTAGAAAACCAACTAGTGTTTGCTTATGGGGAAAGGTGCCTTGGGGTGCTGCATAAAACCAGAGACTGAAATTAGCACAGATAACTTTCCATAAGCCCAATATGTAATAGACAAGACCTACTCCTTGCTCAACGAAATGGACCCAACACCACATATTCAACGCCTAGGAATATACCTGACTAGGAAGAATCTTAAAACCCATGGATATATATGTCTCCGTAAGAGAATCAAGGGTGTGTACAGCGGCCGAAAGGCAGCAGTGAAAATCCGATAAATCCCATTATCAAAATAAATTTCGAAAACAAAACACAAAGACAGTGAAATAGAGAGCAATTCTTAAATAATTCACTCAGGGCATGTGATGCAACCGGGATTGACCACATCTACACCCAGAGCTGGTTGAGACATAAGGCTGGACACTTCAGGCTGATAGCATTGGTGAGTTTAGGTGAGCAAATGCACACCCTTTGAAGTCATACTGTATGGTACCTATTCCATGGGTCCCAACTCTTCAGGTTCAAGGGATTCTTCCTCCAGCTAAAACATGCATGTGAAACCCACAGTATGGTCCACCGTGTTATGGGGAAATGATTTAAAATGCATCTCAGTTTTCGTATCCTGGTCCTCGGGTTCACCATTCCAGATGATTTACTAACAGTCTCCCTGCTTGGAGAGTCAGTGCCTTTAACCTCCTGTTTGGCACAGCTTGCAATTTCTGTGCAAGATGAACAGGAATAGGGAGAACGAATGAGAGACTAGCTGTAGGTGTCTGCACGGGCAAATGTAACGCTCATTTCCCACCAGGAAGAGGAATTTACCAAAGGCTCAGCATGCCCTGCCCGAAACAGATTAGGGCCTGAAGCAATCCTGCGGTTTTGTGCCCAGTTCACAAGAAAGCGAGTTGAAGAAAGGAGCTCAGGGGCACTGTAATTCACAAACCTGCAGAGTTATAAATGACAGCTATCCTCCAAAAATATATTGAAGTAAGCCTGCGAAGGGGACTTGAAAGCGGGGCAGAATTTCAGGAAAACGATTGCAGGGGGTAGACTGGAATTGCCCTGAAAGCATAGGAAAAGAGGCAGAACGTCGACAATGATGCACTTGGCCAAAAAGGGCGTATGCGTTTTTTCCTGAATATATTCAGGAAAAAACGCATACGCCCTTTTTGGCCAACCAAGCAAGCCTGTAAAGGAAATCTGCACTACAATGAAGTCTCACTGCCCCCCGGGCAAGAGGGCCATCTGAAAAAAGTGTAAAATCCAGAAAGGTAGGACAGGATATGGAGAACAGGGAGCCTTGTTATGCTGATTGGCAGGATGTAAATTGCCAGCAGCCAGCCTGGAGAAGTGTATGGTGTTTCCTGAAACACATAAGAAACAAAGCAACACAGTCTATGGCACTTCCACTTATGGTCCTATAGCTTACGGAAATTAAAATCAAAAACAGACAGCCACCCCAATATTTGGGACGGCTGTGTTCACAAGAAGCTCGTCTACAGTAACAGGTAAATATCCCAGAAAGCAAAATATGGATAAAGAAGTTGTGGCACGTACGTACAATGCAATATCACTCAGCAATGAAATCTGTGTCATCAGGCCCGTAGCGGCATAGTGAGTGGATGCAGGTACGGTGATTCTATGTGAACTACGTCACACAGAAAAAGAAACATCATAAGATATCACTAATACACGGAATGTAAACTTGACTACACATGAACTGAATTACAAAACAGAACAGGGTCTCAAATTTAGAAAACCAACTAGTGCTTGCTTATGGGGAAAGGTGCGTTGGGGTGCTTCATAAAACCAGAGACTGAAATTAGCACAGATAACTTTCCATAAGCCAAATATGTAATAGACAAGACCTACTCCTTGCTCAACGAAATGGACCCAACACCACATATTCAACGCCTAGGAATATACCTGACTAGGAAGAATCTTAAAACCCATGGATATATATGTCTCCATAAGAGAATCAAGCGTGTGTACAGCGGCATAAACGCAGCAGTGAAAATCCGATAAATCCCATTATCAAAATAAATTTCAAAAAAAAATCATAAAGACCGTGAAATAGAGAGCAATTCTTAAATAATTCACTCAGGGCATGTGATGCAACCGGGATTTAACACATCTACACCCAGAGCTGGTTGAGACATAAGGCTGGACACTTCAGGCTGATAGCATTGGTGAGTTTCGGTGAGCAAATGCAGACCCTTTGAAGTCATACTGCATGGTACCCATTCCATGGGTCCCAACTCTCCAGGTTCAAGGGATTCTTCCTCCAGCTAAAACATGCATGGGAAACCAAGAGTATCGTCCACCATGTGATTGGGAAATGATTTAAAATGCATCTCAGTTTTCGTATCCTGGTCCTCGGGTTCACCATTCCAGATGCTTTACTAACACTCTCCCCGCTTGGAGAGTCAGTGCCTTTAACCTCCTCTTTGGCACAACTTGCAATTTCTGTGCAAAATGAACAGGAATAGGGAGAACCAATGAGAGACTAGCTGTAGGTGTCTGCACGGGCAAATGTAACGCTCATTGCCCACCAGGAAGAGGAATTAAACAAAGGCTCAGTGTGCCCTGCTGGAAACAGATTAGGGCCTGAAGCAATCCTGCGGTTTTGTGCCCAGCTCACAAGAAAGCGAGTTGAAGAAAGGAGCTCAGGGGCACTGTAATTCACAAACCTGCAGAGTTATAAATGACAGCTTTCCTCCAAAAATATATTGAAGTAAGCCTGCGAAGGGGACTTGAAAGCGGGGCAGAATTTCAGGAAAACGATTGCAGGGGGTAGACTGGAATTGCCCTGAAAGCATAGGAAAAGAGGCAGAACGTCGACAATGATGCACTTGGCCAAAAAGGGCGTATGCGTTTTTTCCTGAATATATTCAGGAAAAAACGCATACGCCCTTTTTGGCCAACCAAGCAAGCCTGTAAATGAAATCTGCACTACAATGAAGTCTCACTGCCCCCCTGGCAAAAGGGCCATCTGAAAAAAGTGTAAAATCCAGAAAGGTAGGACAGGATATGGAGAACAGGGAGCCTTGTTATGCTGATTGGCAGGATGTAAATTGCCAGCAGCCACCCTGGAGAAGTGTATGGTGTTTCCTGAAACACGAAAGAAACAAAGCAACACAGCCTATGGCACTTCCACTTATGGTCCTATAGCTTACGGAAATTAAAATCAAAAACAGACAGCCACCCCAATATTTGAGACGGCTGTGTTCACAAGAAGCTCGTCTACAGTATCAGGTAAATATCCCAGAAAGCAAAAAATGGATAAAGAACTTGTGGCACGTACGTACAATGCAATATCACTCAGCAATGAAATCTGTGTCATCAGGCCCGTAGCGGCATAGTGAGTGGATGCAGGTACGGTGATTCTACGTGAACTACGTCACACAGAAAAAGAAACATCATAAGATATCACGAATACACGGAATGTAAACTTGACTACACATGAACTGAATTACAAAATAGAAAAGGGTCTCAAATTTAGAAAACCAACTAGTGCTTGCTTATGGGGAAAGGTGCCTTGGGGTGCTGCATAAAACCAGAGACTGAAATTAGCACAGATAACTTTCCATAAGCCCAATATGTAATAGACAAGACCTACTCCTTGCTCAACGAAATGGACCCAACACCACATATTCAACGCCTAGGAATATACCTGACTAGGAAGAATCTTAAAACCCATGGATATATATGTCTCCGTAAGAGAATCAAGGGTGTGTACAGCGGCCGAAAGGCAGCAGTGAAAATCCGATAAATCCCATTATCAAAATAAATTTCGAAAACAAAACACAAAGACAGTGAAATAGAGAGCAATTCTTAAATAATTCACTCAGGGCATGTGATGCAACTGGGATTGACCACATCTACACCCAGAGCTGGTTGAGACATAAGGCTGGACACTTCAGGCTGATAGCATTGGTGAGTTTAGGTGAGCAAATGCACACCCTTTGAAGTCATACTGTATGGTACCTATTCCATGGGTCCCAACTCTTCAGGTTCAAGGGATTCTTCCTCCAGCTAAAACATGCATGTGAAACCCACAGTATGGTCCACCGTGTTATGGGGAAATGATTTAAAATGCATCTCAGTTTTCGTATCCTGGTCCTCGGGTTCACCATTCCAGATGATTTACTAACAGTCTCCCTGCTTGGAGAGTCAGTGCCTTTAACCTCCTGTTTGGCACAGCTTGCAATTTCTGTGCAAGATGAACAGGAATAGGGAGAACCAATGAGAGACTAGCTGTAGGTGTCTGCACGGGCAAATGTAACGCTCATTTCCCACCAGGAAGAGGAATTTACCAAAGGCTCAGCATGCCCTGCCCGAAACAGATTAGGGCCTGAAGCAATCCTGCGGTTTTGTGCCCAGTTCACAAGAAAGCGAGTTGAAGAAAGGAGCTCAGGGGCACTGTAATTCACAAACCTGCAGAGTTATAAATGACAGCTATCCTCCAAAAATATATTGAAGTAAGCCTGCGAAGGGGACTTGAAAGCGGGGCAGAATTTCAGGAAAACGATTGCAGGGGGTAGACTGGAATTGCCCTGAAAGCATAGGAAAAGAGGCAGAACGTCGACAATGATGCACTTGGCCAAAAAGGGCGTATGCGTTTTTTCCTGAATATATTCAGGAAAAAACGCATACGCCCTTTTTGGCCAACCAAGCAAGCCTGTAAAGGAAATCTGCACTACAATGAAGTCTCACTGCCCCCCGGGCAAGAGGGCCATCTGAAAAAAGTGTAAAATCCAGAAAGGTAGGACAGGATATGGAGAACAGGGAGCCTTGTTATGCTGATTGGCAGGATGTAAATTGCCAGCAGCCAGCCTGGAGAAGTGTATGGTGTTTCCTGAAACACATAAGAAACAAAGCAACACAGTCTATGGCACTTCCACTTATGGTCCTATAGCTTACGGAAATTAAAATCAAAAACAGACAGCCACCCCAATATTTGGGACGGCTGTGTTCACAAGAAGCTCGTCTACAGTAACAGGTAAATATCCCAGAAAGCAAAATATGGATAAAGAAGTTGTGGCACGTACGTACAATGCAATATCACTCAGCAATGAAATCTGTGTCATCAGGCCCGTAGCGGCATAGTGAGTGGATGCAGGTACGGTGATTCTACGTGAACTACGTCACACAGAAAAAGAAACATCATAAGATATCACTAATACACGGAATGTAAACTTGACTACACATGAACTGAATTACAAAACAGAACAGGGTCTCAAATTTAGAAAACCAACTAGTGCTTGCTTATGGGGAAAGGTGCGTTGGGGTGCTTCATAAAACCAGAGACTGAAATTAGCACAGATAACTTTCCATAAGCCAAATATGTAATAGACAAGACCTACTCCTTGCTCAACGAAATGGACCCAACACCACATATTCAACGCCTAGGAATATACCTGACTAGGAAGAATCTTAAAACCCATGGATATATATGTCTCCGTAAGAGAATCAAGCGTGTGTACAGCGGCATAAACGCAGCAGTGAAAATCCGATAAATCCCATTATCAAAATAAATTTCAAAAAAAAATCATAAAGACAGTGAAATAGAGAGCAATTCTTAAATAATTCACTCAGGGCATGTGATGCAACCGGGATTTAACACATCTACACCCAGAGCTGGTTGAGACATAAGGCTGGACACTTCAGGCTGATAGCATTGGTGAGTTTCGGTGAGCAAATGCAGACCCTTTGAAGTCATACTGCATGGTACCCATTCCATGGGTCCCAACTCTCCAGGTTCAAGGGATTCTTCCTCCAGCTAAAACATGCATGGGAAACCAAGAGTATCGTCCACCATGTGATTGGGAAATGATTTAAAATGCATCTCAGTTTTCGTATCCTGGTCCTCGGGTTCACCATTCCAGATGCTTTACTAACACTCTCCCCGCTTGGAGAGTCAGTGCCTTTAACCTCCTCTTTGGCACAGCTTGCAATTTCTGTGCAAAATGAACAGGAATAGGGAGAACCAATGAGAGACTAGCTGTAGGTGTCTGCACGGGCAAATGTAATGCTCATTGCCCACCAGGAAGAGGAATTAAACAAAGGCTCAGTGTGCCCTGCTGGAAACAGATTAGGGCCTGAAGCAATCCTGCGGTTTTGTGCCCAGCTCACAAGAAAGCGAGTTGAAGAAAGGAGCTCAGGGGCACTGTAATTCACAAACCTGCAGAGTTATAAATGACAGCTTTCCTCCAAAAATATATTGAAGTAAGCCTGCGAAGGGGACTTGAAAGCGGGGCAGAATTTCAGGAAAACGATTGCAGGGGGTAGACTGGAATTGCCCTGAAAGCATAGGAAAAGAGGCAGAACGTCGACAATGATGCACTTGGCCAAAAAGGGCGTATGCGTTTTTTCCTGAATATATTCAGGAAAAAACGCATACGCCATTTTTGGCCAACCAAGCAAGCCTGTAAATGAAATCTGCACTACAATGAAGTCTCACTGCCCCCCTGGCAAAAGGGCCATCTGAAAAAAGTGTAAAATCCAGAAAGGTAGGACAGGATATGGAGAACAGGGAGCCTTGTTATGCTGATTGGCAGGATGTAAATTGCCAGCAGCCACCCTGGAGAAGTGTATGGTGTTTCCTGAAACACGAAAGAAACAAAGCAACACAGCCTATGGCACTTCCACTTATGGTCCTATAGCTTACGGAAATTAAAATCAAAAACAGACAGCCACCCCAATATTTGAGACGGCTGTGTTCACAAGAAGCTCGTCTACAGTATCAGGTAAATATCGCAGAAAGCAAAAAATGGATAAAGAACTTGTGGCACGTACGTACAATGCAATATCACTCAGCAATGAAATCTGTGTCATCAGGCCCATAGCGGCATAGTGAGTGGATGCAGGTACGGTGATTCTACGTGAACTACGTCACACAGAAAAAGAAACATCATAAGATATCACGAATACACGGAATGTAAACTTGACTACACATGAACTGAATTACAAAATAGAAAAGGGTCTCAAATTTAGAAAACCAACTAGTGCTTGCTTATGGGGAAAGGTGCCTTGGGGTGCTGCATAAAACCAGAGACTGAAATTAGCACAGATAACTTTCCATAAGCCCAATATGTAATAGACAAGACCTACTCCTTGCTCAACGAAATGGACCCAACACCACATATTCAACGCCTAGGAATATACCTGACTAGGAAGAATCTTAAAACCCATGGATATATATGTCTCCGTAAGAGAATCAAGGGTGTGTACAGCGGCCGAAAGGCAGCAGTGAAAATCCGATAAATCCCATTATCAAAATAAATTTCGAAAACAAAACACAAAGACAGTGAAATAGAGAGCAATTCTTAAATAATTCACTCAGGGCATGTGATGCAACCGGGATTGACCACATCTACACCCAGAGCTGGTTGAGACATAAGGCTGGACACTTCAGGCTGATAGCATTGGTGAGTTTAGGTGAGCAAATGCACACCCTTTGAAGTCATACTGTATGGTACCTATTCCATGGGTCCCAACTCTTCAGGTTCAAGGGATTCTTCCTCCAGCTAAAACATGCATGTGAAACCCACAGTATGGTCCACCGTGTTATGGGGAAATGATTTAAAATGCATCTCAGTTTTCGTATCCTGGTCCTCGGGTTCACCATTCCAGATGATTTACTAACAGTCTCCCTGCTTGGAGAGTCAGTGCCTTTAACCTCCTGTTTGGCACAGCTTGCAATTTCTGTGCAAGATGAACAGGAATAGGGAGAACCAATGAGAGACTAGCTGTAGGTGTCTGCACGGGCAAATGTAACGTTCATTTCCCACCAGGAAGAGGAATTTACCAAAGGCTCAGCATGCCCTGCCCGAAACAGATTAGGGCCTGAAGCAATCCTGCGGTTTTGTGCCCAGTTCACAAGAAAGCGAGTTGAAGAAAGGAGCTCAGGGGCACTGTAATTCACAAACCTGCAGAGTTATAAATGACAGCTATCCTCCAAAAATATATTGAAGTAAGCCTGCGAAGGGGACTTGAAAGCGGGGCAGAATTTCAGGAAAACGATTGCAGGGGGTAGACTGGAATTGCCCTGAAAGCATAGGAAAAGAGGCAGAACGTCGACAATGATGCACTTGGCCAAAAAGGGCGTATGCGTTTTTTCCTGAATATATTCAGGAAAAAACGCATACGCCCTTTTTGGCCAACCAAGCAAGCCTGTAAAGGAAATCTGCACTACAATGAAGTCTCACTGCCCCCCGGGCAAGAGGGCCATCTGAAAAAAGTGTAAAATCCAGAAAGGTAGGACAGGATATGGAGAACAGGGAGCCTTGTTATGCTGATTGGCAGGATGTAAATTGCCAGCAGCCAGCCTGGAGAAGTGTATGGTGTTTCCTGAAACACATAAGAAACAAAGCAACACAGTCTATGGCACTTCCACTTATGGTCCTATAGCTTACGGAAATTAAAATCAAAAACAGACAGCCACCCCAATATTTGGGACGGCTGTGTTCACAAGAAGCTCGTCTACAGTAACAGGTAAATATCCCAGAAAGCAAAATATGGATAAAGAAGTTGTGGCACGTACGTACAATGCAATATCACTCAGCAATGAAATCTGTGTCATCAGGCCCGTAGCGGCATAGTGAGTGGATGCAGGTACGGTGATTCTACGTGAACTACGTCACACAGAAAAAGAAACATCATAAGATATCACTAATACACGGAATGTAAACTTGACTACACATGAACTGAATTACAAAACAGAACAGGGTCTCAAATTTAGAAAACCAACTAGTGCTTGCTTATGGGGAAAGGTGCGTTGGGGTGCTTCATAAAACCAGAGACTGAAATTAGCACAGATAACTTTCCATAAGCCAAATATGTAATAGACAAGACCTACTCCTTGCTCAACGAAATGGACCCAACACCACATATTCAACGCCTAGGAATATACCTGACTAGGAAGAATCTTAAAACCCATGGATATATATGTCTCCGTAAGAGAATCAAGCGTGTGTACAGCGGCATAAACGCAGCAGTGAAAATCCGATAAATCCCATTATCAAAATAAATTTCAAAAAAAAATCATAAAGACAGTGAAATAGAGAGCAATTCTTAAATAATTCACTCAGGGCATGTGATGCAACCGCGATTTAACACATCTACACCCAGAGCTGGTTGAGACATAAGGCTGGACACTTCAGGCTGATAGCATTGGTGAGTTTCGGTGAGCAAATGCAGACCCTTTGAAGTCATACTGCATGGTACCCATTCCATGGGTCCCAACTCTCCAGGTTCAAGGGATTCTTCCTCCAGCTAAAACATGCATGGGAAACCAAGAGTATCGTCCACCATGTGATTGGGAAATGATTTAAAATGCATCTCAGTTTTCGTATCCTGGTCCTCGGGTTCACCATTCCAGATGCTTTACTAACACTCTCCCCGCTTGGAGAGTCAGTGCCTTTAACCTCCTCTTTGGCACAGCTTGCAATTTCTGTGCAAAATGAACAGGAATAGGGAGAACCAATGAGAGACTAGCTGTAGGTGTCTGCACGGGCAAATGTAACGCTCATTGCCCACCAGGAAGAGGAATTAAACAAAGGCTCAGTGTGCCCTGCTGGAAACAGATTAGGGCCTGAAGCAATCCTGCGGTTTTGTGCCCAGCTCACAAGAAAGCGAGTTGAAGAAAGGAGCTCAGGGGCACTGTAATTCACAAACCTGCAGAGTTATAAATGACAGCTTTCCTCCAAAAATATATTGAAGTAAGCCTGCGAAGGGGACTTGAAAGCGGGGCAGAATTTCAGGAAAACGATTGCAGGGGGTAGACTGGAATTGCCCTGAAAGCATAGGAAAAGAGGCAGAACGTCGACAATGATGCACTTGGCCAAAAAGGGCGTATGCGTTTTTTCCTGAATATATTCAGGAAAAAACGCATACGCCCTTTTTGGCCAACCAAGCAAGCCTGTAAATGAAATCTGCACTACAATGAAGTCTCACTGCCCCCCTGGCAAAAGGGCCATCTGAAAAAAGTGTAAAATCCAGAAAGGTAGGACAGGATATGGAGAACAGGGAGCCTTGTTATGCTGATTGGCAGGATGTAAATTGCCAGCAGCCACCCTGGAGAAGTGTATGGTGTTTCCTGAAACACGAAAGAAACAAAGCAACACAGCCTATGGCACTTCCACTTATGGTCCTATAGCTTACGGAAATTAAAATCAAAAACAGACAGCCACCCCAATATTTGAGACGGCTGTGTTCACAAGAAGCTCGTCTACAGTATCAGGTAAATATCCCAGAAAGCAAAAAATGGATAAAGAACTTGTGGCACGTACGTACAATGCAATATCACTCAGCAATGAAATCTGTGTCATCAGGCCCATAGCGGCATAGTGAGTGGATGCAGGTACGGTGATTCTACGTGAACTACGTCACACAGAAAAAGAAACATCATAAGATATCACGAATACACGGAATGTAAACTTGACTACACATGAACTGAATTACAAAACAGAACAGGGTCTCAAATTTAGAAAACCAACTAGTGCTTGCTTATGGGGAAAGGTGCGTTGGGGTGCTTCATAAAACCAGAGACTGAAATTAGCACAGATAACTTTCCATAAGCCAAATATGTAATAGACAAGACCTACTCCTTGCTCAACGAAATGGACCCAACACCACATATTCAACGCCTAGGAATATACCTGACTAGGAAGAATCTTAAAACCCATGGATATATATGTCTCCGTAAGAGAATCAAGCGTGTGTACAGCGGCATAAACACAGCAGTGAAAATCCGATAAATCCCATTATCAAAATAAATTTCAAAAAAAAATCATAAAGACAGTGAAATAGAGAGCAATTCTTAAATAATTCACTCAGGGCATGTGATGCAACCGGGATTTAACACATCTACACCCAGAGCTGGTTGAGACATAAGGCTGGACACTTCAGGCTGATAGCATTGGTGAGTTTCGGTGAGCAAATGCAGACCCTTTGAAGTCATACTGCATGGTACCCATTCCATGGGTCCCAACTCTCCAGGTTCAAGGCATTCTTCCTCCAGCTAAAACATGCATGGGAAACCAAGAGTATCGTCCACCATGTGATTGGGAAATGATTTAAAATGCATCTCAGTTTTCGTATCCTGGTCCTCGGGTTCACCATTCCAGATGCTTTACTAACACTCTCCCCGCTTGGAGAGTCAGTGCCTTTAACCTCCTCTTTGGCACAGCTTGCAATTTCTGTGCAAAATGAACAGGAATAGGGAGAACCAATGAGAGACTAGCTGTAGGTGTCTGCACGGGCAAATGTAACGCTCATTGCCCACCAGGAAGAGGAATTAAACAAAGGCTCAGTGTGCCCTGCTGGAAACAGATTAGGGCCTGAAGCAATCCTGCGGTTTTGTGCCCAGCTCACAAGAAAGCGAGTTGAAGAAAGGAGCTCAGGGGCACTGTAATTCACAAACCTGCAGAGTTATAAATGACAGCTTTCCTCCAAAAATATATTGAAGTAAGCCTGCGAAGGGGACTTGAAAGCGGGGCAGAATTTCAGGAAAACGATTGCAGGGGGTAGACTGGAATTGCCCTGAAAGCATAGGAAAAGAGGCAGAACGTCGACAATGATGCACTTGGCCAAAAAGGGCGTATGCGTTTTTTCCTGAATATATTCAGGAAAAAACGCATACGCCCTTTTTGGCCAACCAAGCAAGCCTGTAAATGAAATCTGCACTACAATGAAGTCTCACTGCCCCCCTGGCAAAAGGGCCATCTGAAAAAAGTGTAAAATCCAGAAAGGTAGGACAGGATATGGAGAACAGGGAGCCTTGTTATGCTGATTGGCAGGATGTAAATTGCCAGCAGCCACCCTGGAGAAGTGTATGGTGTTTCCTGAAACACGAAAGAAACAAAGCAACACAGCCTATGGCACTTCCACTTATGGTCCTATAGCTTACGGAAATTAAAATCAAAAACAGACAGCCACCCCAATATTTGAGACGGCTGTGTTCACAAGAAGCTCGTCTACAGTATCAGGTAAATATCCCAGAAAGCAAAAAATGGATAAAGAACTTGTGGCACGTACGTACAATGCAATATCACTCAGCAATGAAATCTGTGTCATCAGGCCCATAGCGGCATAGTGAGTGGATGCAGGTACGGTGATTCTACGTGAACTACGTCACACAGAAAAAGAAACATCATAAGATATCACGAATACACGGAATGTAAACTTGACTACACATGAACTGAATTACAAAATAGAAAAGGGTCTCAAATTTAGAAAACCAACTAGTGCTTGCTTATGGGGAAAGGTGCCTTGGGGTGCTGCATAAAACCAGAGACTGAAATTAGCACAGATAACTTTCCATAAGCCCAATATGTAATAGACAAGACCTACTCCTTGCTCAACGAAATGGACCCAACACCACATATTCAACGCCTAGGAATATACCTGACTAGGAAGAATCTTAAAACCCATGGATATATATGTCTCCGTAAGAGAATCAAGGGTGTGTACAGCGGCCGAAAGGCAGCAGTGAAAATCCGATAAATCCCATTATCAAAATAAATTTCGAAAACAAAACACAAAGACAGTGAAATAGAGAGCAATTCTTAAATAATTCACTCAGGGCATGTGATGCAACCGGGATTGACCACATCTACACCCAGAGCTGGTTGAGACATAAGGCTGGACACTTCAGGCTGATAGCATTGGTGAGTTTAGGTGAGCAAATGCACACCCTTTGAAGTCATACTGTATGGTACCTATTCCATGGGTCCCAACTCTTCAGGTTCAAGGGATTCTTCCTCCAGCTAAAACATGCATGTGAAACCCACAGTATGGTCCACCGTGTTATGGGGAAATGATTTAAAATGCATCTCAGTTTTCGTATCCTGGTCCTCGGGTTCACCATTCCAGATGATTTACTAACAGTCTCCCTGCTTGGAGAGTCAGTGCCTTTAACCTCCTGTTTGGCACAGCTTGCAATTTCTGTGCAAGATGAACAGGAATAGGGAGAACCAATGAGAGACTAGCTGTAGGTGTCTGCACGGGCAAATGTAACGCTCATTTCCCACCAGGAAGAGGAATTTACCAAAGGCTCAGCATGCCCTGCCCGAAACAGATTAGGGCCTGAAGCAATCCTGCGGTTTTGTGCCCAGTTCACAAGAAAGCGAGTTGAAGAAAGGAGCTCAGGGGCACTGTAATTCACAAACCTGCAGAGTTATAAATGACAGCTATCCTCCAAAAATATATTGAAGTAAGCCTGCGAAGGGGACTTGAAAGCGGGGCAGAATTTCAGGAAAACGATTGCAGGGGGTAGACTGGAATTGCCCTGAAAGCATAGGAAAAGAGGCAGAACGTCGACAATGATGCACTTGGCCAAAAAGGGCGTATGCGTTTTTTCCTGAATATATTCAGGAAAAAACGCATACGCCCTTTTTGGCCAACCAAGCAAGCCTGTAAAGGAAATCTGCACTACAATGAAGTCTCACTGCCCCCCGGGCAAGAGGGCCATCTGAAAAAAGTGTAAAATCCAGAAAGGTAGGACAGGATATGGAGAACAGGGAGCCTTGTTATGCTGATTGGCAGGATGTAAATTGCCAGCAGCCAGCCTGGAGAAGTGTATGGTGTTTCCTGAAACACATAAGAAACAAAGCAACACAGTCTATGGCACTTCCACTTATGGTCCTATAGCTTACGGAAATTAAAATCAAAAACAGACAGCCACCCCAATATTTGGGACGGCTGTGTTCACAAGAAGCTCGTCTACAGTAACAGGTAAATATCCCAGAAAGCAAAATATGGATAAAGAAGTTGTGGCACGTACGTACAATGCAATATCACTCAGCAATGAAATCTGTGTCATCAGGCCCGTAGCGGCATAGTGAGTGGATGCAGGTACGGTGATTCTACGTGAACTACGTCACACAGAAAAAGAAACATCATAAGATATCACTAATACACGGAATGTAAACTTGACTACACATGAACTGAATTACAAAACAGAACAGGGTCTCAAATTTAGAAAACCAACTAGTGCTTGCTTATGGGGAAAGGTGCGTTGGGGTGCTTCATAAAACCAGAGACTGAAATTAGCACAGATAACTTTCCATAAGCCAAATATGTAATAGACAAGACCTACTCCTTGCTCAACGAAATGGACCCAACACCACATATTCAACGCCTAGGAATATACCTGACTAGGAAGAATCTTAAAACCCATGGATATATATGTCTCCGTAAGAGAATCAAGCGTGTGTACAGCGGCATAAACGCAGCAGTGAAAATCCGATAAATCCCATTATCAAAATAAATTTCAAAAAAAAATCATAAAGACAGTGAAATAGAGAGCACTTCTTAAATAATTCACTCAGGGCATGTGATGCAACAGGGATTTAACGCATCTACACCTAGAGCTGGTTGAGACATAAGGCTGGACACTTCAGGCTGATAGCATTGGTGAGTTTCGGTGAGCAAATGCAGACCCTTTGAAGTCATACTGCATGGTACCCATTCCATGGGTCCCAACTCTCCAGGCTCAAGGGATTCTTCCTCCAGCTAAAACATGCATGGGAAACCAAGAGTATCGTCCACCATGTGATTGGGAAATGATTTAAAATGCATCTCAGTTTTCGTATCCTGGTCCTCGGGTTCACCATTCCAGATGCTTTACTAACACTCTCCCCGCTTGGAGAGTCAGTGCCTTTAACCTCCTCTTTGGCACAGCTTGCAATTTCTGTGCAAAATGAACAGGAATAGGGAGAACCAATGAGAGACTAGCTGTAGGTGTCTGCACGGGCAAATGTAACGCTCATTGCCCACCAGGAAGAGGAATTAAACAAAGGCTCAGTGTGCCCTGCTGGAAACAGATTAGGGCCTGAAGCAATCCTGCGGTTTTGTGCCCAGCTCACAAGAAAGCGAGTTGAAGAAAGGAGCTCAGGGGCACTGTAATTCACAAACCTGCAGAGTTATAAATGACAGCTTTCCTCCAAAAATATATTGAAGTAAGCCTGCGAAGGGGACTTGAAAGCGGGGCAGAATTTCAGGAAAACGATTGCAGGGGGTAGACTGGAATTGCCCTGAAAGCATAGGAAAAGAGGCAGAACGTCGACAATGATGCACTTGGCCAAAAAGGGCGTATGCGTTTTTTCCTGAATATATTCAGGAAAAAACGCATACGCCCTTTTTGGCCAACCAAGCAAGCCTGTCAATGAAATCTGCACTACAATGAAGTCTCACTGCCCCCCTGGCAAAAGGGCCATCTGAAAAAAGTGTAAAATCCAGAAAGGTAGGACAGGATATGGAGAACAGGGAGCCTTGTTATGCTGATTGGCAGGATGTAAATTGCCAGCAGCCACCCTGGAGAAGTGTATGGTGTTTCCTGAAACACGAAAGAAACAAAGCAACACAGCCTATGGCACTTCCACTTATGGTCCTATAGCTTACGGAAATTAAAATCAAAAACAGACAGCCACCCCAATATTTGAGACGGCTGTGTTCACAAGAAGCTCGTCTACAGTATCAGGTAAATATCCCAGAAAGCAAAAAATGGATAAAGAACTTGTGGCACGTACGTACAATGCAATATCACTCAGCAATGAAATCTTTGTCATCAGGCCCATAGCGGCATAGTGAGTGGATGCAGGTACGGTGATTCTACGTGAACTACGTCACACAGAAAAAGAAACATCATAAGATATCACGAATACACGGAATGTAAACTTGACTACACATGAACTGAATTACAAAATAGAAAAGGGTCTCAAATTTAGAAAACCAACTAGTGCTTGCTTATGGGGAAAGGTGCCTTGGGGTGCTGCATAAAACCAGAGACTGAAATTAGCACAGATAACTTTCCATAAGCCCAATATGTAATAGACAAGACCTACTCCTTGCTCAACGAAATGGACCCAACACCACATATTCAACGCCTAGGAATATACCTGACTAGGAAGAATCTTAAAACCCATGGATATATATGTCTCCGTAAGAGAATCAAGGGTGTGTACAGCGGCCGAAAGGCAGCAGTGAAAATCCGATAAATCCCATTATCAAAATAAATTTCGAAAACAAAACACAAAGACAGTGAAATAGAGAGCAATTCTTAAATAATTCACTCAGGGCATGTGATGCAACCGGGATTGACCACATCTACACCCAGAGCTGGTTGAGACATAAGGCTGGACACTTCAGGCTGATAGCATTGGTGAGTTTAGGTGAGCAAATGCACACCCTTTGAAGTCATACTGTATGGTACCTATTCCATGGGTCCCAACTCTTCAGGTTCAAGGGATTCTTCCTCCAGCTAAAACATGCATGTGAAACCCACAGTATGGTCCACCGTGTTATGGGGAAATGATTTAAAATGCATCTCAGTTTTCGTATCCTGGTCCTCGGGTTCACCATTCCAGATGATTTACTAACAGTCTCCCTGCTTGGAGAGTCAGTGCCTTTAACCTCCTGTTTGGCACAGCTTGCAATTTCTGTGCAAGATGAACAGGAATAGGGAGAACCAATGAGAGACTAGCTGTAGGTGTCTGCACGGGCAAATGTAACGCTCATTTCCCACCAGGAAGAGGAATTTACCAAAGGCTCAGCATGCCCTGCCCGAAACAGATTAGGGCCTGAAGCAATCCTGCGGTTTTGTGCCCAGTTCACAAGAAAGCGAGTTGAAGAAAGGAGCTCAGGGGCACTGTAATTCACAAACCTGCAGAGTTATAAATGACAGCTATCCTCCAAAAATATATTGAAGTAAGCCTGCGAAGGGGACTTGAAAGCGGGGCAGAATTTCAGGAAAACGATTGCAGGGGGTAGACTGGAATTGCCCTGAAAGCATAGGAAAAGAGGCAGAACGTCGACAATGATGCACTTGGCCAAAAAGGGCGTATGCGTTTTTTCCTGAATATATTCAGGAAAAAACGCATACGCCCTTTTTGGCCAACCAAGCAAGCCTGTAAAGGAAATCTGCACTACAATGAAGTCTCACTGCCCCCCAGGCAAGAGGGCCATCTGAAAAAAGTGTAAAATCCAGAAAGGTAGGACAGGATATGGAGAACAGGGAGCCTTGTTATGCTGATTGGCAGGATGTAAATTGCCAGCAGCCAGCCTGGAGAAGTGTATGGTGTTTCCTGAAACACATAAGAAACAAAGCAACACAGTCTATGGCACTTCCACTTATGGTCCTATAGCTTACGGAAATTAAAATCAAAAACAGACAGCCACCCCAATATTTGGGACGGCTGTGTTCACAAGAAGCTCGTCTACAGTAACAGGTAAATATCCCAGAAAGCAAAATATGGATAAAGAAGTTGTGGCACGTACGTACAATGCAATATCACTCAGCAATGAAATCTGTGTCATCAGGCCCGTAGCGGCATAGTGAGTGGATGCAGGTACGGTGATTCTACGTGAACTACGTCACACAGAAAAAGAAACATCATAAGATATCACTAATACACGGAATGTAAACTTGACTACACATGAACTGAATTACAAAACAGAACAGGGTCTCAAATTTAGAAAACCAACTAGTGCTTGCTTATGGGGAAAGGTGCGTTGGGGTGCTTCATAAAACCAGAGACTGAAATTAGCACAGATAACTTTCCATAAGCCAAATATGTAATAGACAAGACCTACTCCTTGCTCAACGAAATGGACCCAACACCACATATTCAACGCCTAGGAATATACCTGACTAGGAAGAATCTTAAAACCCATGGATATATATGTCTCTGTAAGAGAATCAAGCGTGTGTACAGCGGCATAAACGCAGCAGTGAAAATCCGATAAATCCCATTATCAAAATAAATTTCAAAAAAAAATCATAAAGACAGTGAAATAGAGAGCACTTCTTAAATAATTCACTCAGGGCATGTGATGCAACAGGGATTTAACACATCTACACCCAGAGCTGGTTGAGACATAAGGCTGGACACTTCAGGCTGATAGCATTGGTGAGTTTCGGTGAGCAAATGCAGACCCTTTGAAGTCATACTGCATGGTACCCATTCCATGGGTCCCAACTCTCCAGGCTCAAGGGATTCTTCCTCCAGCTAAAACATGCATGGGAAACCAAGAGTATCATTCACCGTGTGATTGGGAAATGATTTAAAATGCATCTCAGTTTTCGTATCCTGGTCCTCGGGTTCACCATTCCAGATGCTTTACTAACACTCTCCCCGCTTGGAGAGTCAGTGCCTTTAACCTCCTCTTTGGCACAGCTTGCAATTTCTGTGCAAAATGAACAGGAATAGGGAGAACCAATGAGAGACTAGCTGTAGGTGTCTGCACGGGCAAATGTAACGCTCATTGCCCACCAGGAAGAGGAATTAAACAAAGGCTCAGTGTGCCCTGCTGGAAACAGATTAGGGCCTGAAGCAATCCTGCGGTTTTGTGCCCAGCTCACAAGAAAGCGAGTTGAAGAAAGGAGCTCAGGGGCACTGTAATTCACAAACCTGCAGAGTTATAAATGACAGCTTTCCTCCAAAAATATATTGAAGTAAGCCTGCGAAGGGGACTTGAAAGCGGGGCAGAATTTCAGGAAAACGATTGCAGGGGGTAGACTGGAATTGCCCTGAAAGCATAGGAAAAGAGGCAGAACGTCGACAATGATGCACTTGGCCAAAAAGGGCGTATGCGTTTTTTCCTGAATATATTCAGTTAAAAACGCATACGCCCTTTTTGGCCAACCAAGCAAGCCTGTCAATGAAATCTGCACTACAATGAAGTCTCACTGCCCCCCTGGCAAAAGGGCCATCTGAAAAAAGTGTAAAATCCAGAAAGGTAGGACAGGATATGGAGAACAGGGAGCCTTGTTATGCTGATTGGCAGGATGTAAATTGCCAGCAGCCACCCTGGAGAAGTGTATGGTGTTTCCTGAAACACGAAAGAAACAAAGCAACACAGCCTATGGCACTTCCACTTATGGTCCTATAGCTTACGGAAATTAAAATCAAAAACAGACAGCCACCCCAATATTTGAGACGGCTGTGTTCACAAGAAGCTCGTCTACAGTATCAGGTAAATATCCCAGAAAGCAAAAAATGGATAAAGAACTTGTGGCACGTACGTACAATGCAATATCACTCAGCAATGAAATCTGTGTCATCAGGCCCATAGCGGCATAGTGAGTGGATGCAGGTACGGTGATTCTACGTGAACTACGTCACACAGAAAAAGAAACATCATAAGATATCACGAATACACGGAATGTAAACTTGACTACACATGAACTGAATTACAAAATAGAAAAGGGTCTCAAATTTAGAAAACCAACTAGTGCTTGCTTATGGGGAAAGGTGCCTTGGGGTGCTGCATAAAACCAGAGACTGAAATTAGCACAGATAACTTTCCATAAGCCCAATATGTAATAGACAAGACCTACTCCTTGCTCAACGAAATGGACCCAACACCACATATTCAACGCCTAGGAATATACCTGACTAGGAAGAATCTTAAAACCCATGGATATATATGTCTCCGTAAGAGAATCAAGGGTGTGTACAGCGGCCGAAAGGCAGAAGTGAAAATCCGATAAATCCCATTATCAAAATAAATTTCGAAAACAAAACACAAAGACAGTGAAATAGAGAGCAATTCTTAAATAATTCACTCAGGGCATGTGATGCAACCGGGATTGACCACATCTACACCCAGAGCTGGTTGAGACATAAGGCTGGACACTTCAGGCTGATAGCATTGGTGAGTTTAGGTGAGCAAATGCACACCCTTTGAAGTCATACTGTATGGTACCTATTCCATGGGTCCCAACTCTTCAGGTTCAAGGGATTCTTCCTCCAGCTAAAACATGCATGTGAAACCCACAGTATGGTCCACCGTGTTATGGGGAAATGATTTAAAATGCATCTCAGTTTTCGTATCCTGGTCCTCGGGTTCACCATTCCAGATGATTTACTAACAGTCTCCCTGCTTGGAGAGTCAGTGCCTTTAACCTCCTGTTTGGCACAGCTTGCAATTTCTGTGCAAGATGAACAGGAATAGGGAGAACCAATGAGAGACTAGCTGTAGGTGTCTGCACGGGCAAATGTAACGCTCATTTCCCACCAGGAAGAGGAATTTACCAAAGGCTCAGCATGCCCTGCCCGAAACAGATTAGGGCCTGAAGCAATCCTGCGGTTTTGTGCCCAGTTCACAAGAAAGCGAGTTGAAGAAAGGAGCTCAGGGGCACTGTAATTCACAAACCTGCAGAGTTATAAATGACAGCTATCCTCCAAAAATATATTGAAGTAAGCCTGCGAAGGGGACTTGAAAGCGGGGCAGAATTTCAGGAAAACGATTGCAGGGGGTAGACTGGAATTGCCCTGAAAGCATAGGAAAAGAGGCAGAACGTCGACAATGATGCACTTGGCCAAAAAGGGCGTATGCGTTTTTTCCTGAATATATTCAGGAAAAAACGCATACGCCCTTTTTGGCCAACCAAGCAAGCCTGTAAAGGAAATCTGCACTACAATGAAGTCTCACTGCCCCCCGGGCAAGAGGGCCATCTGAAAAAAGTGTAAAATCCAGAAAGGTAGGACAGGATATGGAGAACAGGGAGCCTTGTTATGCTGATTGGCAGGATGTAAATTGCCAGCAGCCAGCCTGGAGAAGTGTATGGTGTTTCCTGAAACACATAAGAAACAAAGCAACACAGTCTATGGCACTTCCACTTATGGTCCTATAGCTTACGGAAATTAAAATCAAAAACAGACAGCCACCCCAATATTTGGGACGGCTGTGTTCACAAGAAGCTCGTCTACAGTAACAGGTAAATATCCCAGAAAGCAAAATATGGATAAAGAAGTTGTGGCACGTACGTACAATGCAATATCACTCAGCAATGAAATCTGTGTCATCAGGCCCGTAGCGGCATAGTGAGTGGATGCAGGTACGGTGATTCTACGTGAACTACGTCACACAGAAAAAGAAACATCATAAGATATCACTAATACACGGAATGTAAACTTGACTACACATGAACTGAATTACAAAACAGAACAGGGTCTCAAATTTAGAAAACCAACTAGTGCTTGCTTATGGGGAAAGGTGCGTTGGGGTGCTTCATAAAACCAGAGACTGAAATTAGCACAGATAACTTTCCATAAGCCAAATATGTAATAGACAAGACCTACTCCTTGCTCAACGAAATGGACCCAACACCACATATTCAACGCCTAGGAATATACCTGACTAGGAAGAATCTTAAAACCCATGGATATATATGTCTCCGTAAGAGAATCAAGCGTGTGTACAGCGGCATAAACGCAGCAGTGAAAATCCGATAAATCCCATTATCAAAATAAATTTCAAAAAAAAATCATAAAGACAGTGAAATAGAGAGCAATTCTTAAATAATTCACTCAGGGCATGTGATGCAACCGGGATTTAACACATCTACACCCAGAGCTGGTTGAGACATAAGGCTGGACACTTCAGGCTGATAGCATTGGTGAGTTTTGGTGAGCAAATGCAGACCCTTTGAAGTCATACTGCATGGTACCCATTCCATGGGTCCCAACTCTCCAGGTTCAAGGGATTCTTCCTCCAGCTAAAACATGCATGGGAAACCAAGAGTATCGTCCACCATGTGATTGGGAAATGATTTAAAATGCATCTCAGTTTTCGTATCCTGGTCCTCGGGTTCACCATTCCAGATGCTTTACTAACACTCTCCCCGCTTGGAGAGTCAGTGCCTTTAACCTCCTCTTTGGCACAGCTTGCAATTTCTGTGCAAAATGAACAGGAATAGGGAGAACCAATGAGAGACTATCTGTAGGTGTCTGCACGGGCAAATGTAACGCTCATTGCCCACCAGGAAGAGGAAGTAAACAAAGGCTCAGTGTGCCCTGCTGGAAACAGATTAGGGCCTGAAGCAATCCTGCGGTTTTGTGCCCAGCTCACAAGAAAGCGTGTTGAAGAAAGGAGCTCAGGGGCACTGTAATTCACAAACCTGCAGAGTTATAAATGACAGCTTTCCTCCAAAAATATATTGAAGTAAGCCTGCGAAGGGGACTTGAAAGCGGGGCAGAATTTCAGGAAAACGATTGCAGGGGGTAGACTGGAATTGCCCTGAAAGCATAGGAAAAGAGGCAGAACGTCGACAATGATGCACTTGGCCAAAAAGGGCGTATGCGTTTTTTCCTGAATATATTCAGGAAAAAACGCATACGCCCTTTTTGGCCAACCAAGCAAGCCTGTAAATGAAATCTGCACTACAATGAAGTCTCACTGCCCCCCTGGCAAAAGGGCCATCTGAAAAAAGTGTAAAATCCAGAAAGGTAGGACAGGATATGGAGAACAGGGAGCCTTGTTATGCTGATTGGCAGGATGTAAATTGCCAGCAGCCACCCTGGAGAAGTGTATGGTGTTTCCTGAAACACGAAAGAAACAAAGCAACACAGCCTATGGCACTTCCACTTTTGGTCCTATAGCTTACGGAAATTAAAATCAAAAACAGACAGCCACCCCAATATTTGAGACGGCTGTGTTCACAAGAAGCTCGTCTACAGTATCAGGTAAATATCCCAGAAAGCAAAAAATGGATAAAGAAGTTGTGGCACGTACGTACAATGCAATATCACTCAGCAATGAAATCTGTGTCATCAGGCCCGTAGCGGCATAGTGAGTGGATGCAGGTACGGTGATTCTACGTGAACTACGTCACACAGAAAAAGAAACATCATAAGATATCACTAATACACGGAATGTAAACTTGACTACACATGAACTGAATTACAAAACAGAACAGGGTCTCAAATTTAGAAAACCAACTAGTGCTTGCTTATGGGGAAAGGTGCGTTGGGGTGCTTCATAAAACCAGAGACTGAAATTAGCACAGATAACTTTCCATAAGCCAAATATGTAATAGACAAGACCTACTCCTTGCTCAACGAAATGGACCCAACACCACATATTCAACGCCTAGGAATATACCTGACTAGGAAGAATCTTAAAACCCATGGATATATATGTCTCCGTAAGAGAATCAAGCGTGTGTACAGCGGCATAAACGCAGCAGTGAAAATCCGATAAATCCCATTATCAAAATAAATTTCAAAAAAAAATCATAAAGACAGTGAAATAGAGAGCAATTCTTAAATAATTCACTCAGGGCATGTGATGCAACTGGGATTTAACACATCTACACCCAGAGCTGGTTGAGACATAAGGCTGGACACTTCAGGCTGATAGCATTGGTGAGTTTCGGTGAGCAAATGCAGACCCTTTGAAGTCATACTGCATGGTACCCATTCCATGGGTCCCAACTCTCCAGGTTCAAGGGATTCTTCCTCCAGCTAAAACATGCATGGGAAACCAAGAGTATCGTCCACCATGTGATTGGGAAATGATTTAAAATGCATCTCAGTTTTCGTATCCTGGTCCTCGGGTTCACCATTCCAGATGCTTTACTAACACTCTCCCTGCTTGGAGAGTCAGTGCCTTTAACCTCCTCTTTGGCACAGCTTGCAATTTCTGTGCAAAATGAACAGGAATAGGGAGAACCAATGAGAGACTAGCTGTAGGTGTCTGCACGGGCAAATGTAACGCTCATTGCCCACCAGGAAGAGGAATTAAACAAAGGCTCAGTGTGCCCTGCTGGAAACAGATTAGGGCCTGAAGCAATCCTGCGGTTTTGTGCCCAGCTCACAAGAAAGCGAGTTGAAATAAGGAGCTCAGGGGCACTGTAATTCACAAACCTGCAGAGTTATAAATGACAGCTTTCCTCCAAAAATATATTGAAGTAAGCCTGCGAAGGGGACTTGAAAGCGGGGCAGAATTTCAGGAAAACGATTGCAGGGGGTAGACTGGAATTGCCCTGAAAGCATAGGAAAAGAGGCAGAACGTCGACAATGATGCACTTGGCCAAAAAGGGCGTATGCGTTTTTTCCTGAATATATTCAGGAAAAAACGCATACGCCCTTTTTGGCCAACCAAGAAAGCCTGTAAAGGAAATCTGCACTACAATGAAGTCTCACTGCCCCCCGGGCAAGAGGGCCATCTGAAAAAAGTGTAAAATCCAGAAAGGTAGGACAGGATATGGAGAACAGGGAGCCTTGTTATGCTGATTGGCAGGATGTAAATTGCCAGCAGCCAGCCTGGAGAAGTGTATGGTGTTTCCTGAAACACGAAAGAAACAAAGCAACACAGCCTATGGCACTTCCACTTTTGGTCCTATAGCTTACGGAAATTAAAATCAAAAACAGACAGCCACCCCAATATTTGAGACGGCTGTGTTCACAAGAAGCTCGTCTACAGTATCAGGTAAATATCCCAGAAAGCAAAAAATGGATAAAGAACTTGTGGCACGTACGTACAATGCAATATCACTCAGCAATGAAATCTGTGTCATCAGGCCCATAGCGGCATAGTGAGTGGATGCAGGTACGGTGATTCTACGTGAACTACGTCACACAGAAAAAGAAACATCATAAGATATCACGAATACACGGAATGTAAACTTGACTACACATGAACTGAATTACAAAATAGAAAAGGGTCTCAAATTTAGAAAACCAACTAGTGCTTGCTTATGGGGAAAGGTGCCTTGGGGTGCTGCATAAAACCAGAGACTGAAATTAGCACAGATAACTTTCCATAAGCCCAATATGTAATAGACAAGACCTACTCCTTGCTCAACGAAATGGACCCCACACCACATATTCAACGCCTAGGAATATACCTGACTAGGAAGAATCTTAAAACCCATGGATATATATGTCTCCGTAAGAGAATCAAGGGTGTGTACAGCGGCCGAAAGGCAGCAGTGAAAATCCGATAAATCCCATTATCAAAATAAATTTCGAAAACAAAACACAAAGACAGTGAAATAGAGAGCAATTCTTAAATAATTCACTCAGGGCATGTGATGCAACCGGGATTGACCACATCTACACCCAGAGCTGGTTGAGACATAAGGCTGGACACTTCAGGCTGATAGCATTGGTGAGTTTAGGTGAGCAAATGCACACCCTTTGAAGTCATACTGTATGGTACCTATTCCATGGGTCCCAACTCTTCAGGTTCAAGGGATTCTTCCTCCAGCTAAAACATGCATGTGAAACCCACAGTATGGTCCACCGTGTTATGGGGAAATGATTTAAAATGCATCTCAGTTTTCGTATCCTGGTCCTCGGGTTCACCATTCCAGATGATTTACTAACAGTCTCCCTGCTTGGAGAGTCAGTGCCTTTAACCTCCTGTTTGGCACAGCTTGCAATTTCTGTGCAAGATGAACAGGAATAGGGAGAACCAATGAGAGACTAGCTGTAGGTGTCTGCACGGGCAAATGTAACGCTCATTTCCCACCAGGAAGAGGAATTTACCAAAGGCTCAGCATGCCCTGCCCGAAACAGATTAGGGCCTGAAGCAATCCTGCGGTTTTGTGCCCAGTTCACAAGAAAGCGAGTTGAAGAAAGGAGCTCAGGGGCACTGTAATTCACAAACCTGCAGAGTTATAAATGACAGCTATCCTCCAAAAATATATTGAAGTAAGCCTGCGAAGGGGACTTGAAAGCGGGGCAGAATTTCAGGAAAACGATTGCAGGGGGTAGACTGGAATTGCCCTGAAAGCATAGGAAAAGAGGCAGAACGTCGACAATGATGCACTTGGCCAAAAAGGGCGTATGCGTTTTTTCCTGAATATATTCAGGAAAAAACGCATACGCCCTTTTTGGCCAACCAAGCAAGCCTGTAAAGGAAATCTGCACTACAATGAAGTCTCACTGCCCCCCGGGCAAGAGGGCCATCTGAAAAAAGTGTAAAATCCAGAAAGGTAGGACAGTATATGGAGAACAGGGAGCCTTGTTATGCTGATTGGCAGGATGTAAATTGCCAGCAGCCTGCCTGGAGAAGTGTATGGTGTTTCCTGAAACACATAAGAAACAAAGCAACACAGTCTATGGCACTTCCACTTATGGTCCTATAGCTTACGGAAATTAAAATCAAAAACAGACAGCCACCCCAATATTTGGGACGGCTGTGTTCACAAGAAGCTCGTCTACAGTAACAGGTAAATATCCCAGAAAGCAAAATATGGATAAAGAAGTTGTGGCACGTACGTACAATGCAATATCACTCAGCAATGAAATCTGTGTCATCAGGCCCGTAGCGGCATAGTGAGTGGATGCAGGTACGGTGATTCTACGTGAACTACGTCACACAGAAAAAGAAACATCATAAGATATCACTAATACACGGAATGTAAACTTGACTACACATGAACTGAATTACAAAACAGAACAGGGTCTCAAATTTAGAAAACCAACTAGTGCTTGCTTATGGGGAAAGGTGCGTTGGGGTGCTTCATAAACCAGAGACTGAAATTAGCACAGATAACTTTCCATAAGCCAAATATGTAATAGACAAGACCTACTCCTTGCTCAACGAAATGGACCCAACACCACATATTCAACGCCTAGGAATATACCTGACTAGGAAGAATCTTAAAACCCATGGATATATATGTCTCCATAAGAGAATCAAGCGTGTGTACAGCGGCATAAACGCAGCAGTGAAAATCCGATAAATCCCATTATCAAAATAAATTTCAAAAAAAAATCATAAAGACAGTGAAATAGAGAGCAATTCTTAAATAATTCACTCAGGGCATGTGATGCAACCGGGATTTAACACATCTACACCCAGAGCTGGTTGAGACATAAGGCTGGACACTTCAGTCTGATAGCATTGGTGAGTTTCGGTGAGCAAATGCAGACCCTTTGAAGTCATACTGCATGGTACCCATTCCATGGGTCCCAACTCTCCAGGTTCAAGGGATTCTTCCTCCAGCTAAAACATGCATGGGAAACCAAGAGTATCGTCCACCATGTGATTGGGAAATGATTTAAAATGCATCTCAGTTTTCGTATCCTGGTCCTCGGGTTCACCATTCCAGATGCTTTACTAACACTCTCCCCGCTTGGAGAGTCAGTGCCTTTAACCTCCTCTTTGGCACAGCTTGAAATTTCTGTGCAAAATGAACAGGAATAGGGAGAACCAATGAGAGACTAGCTGTAGGTGTCTGCACGGGCAAATGTAACACTCATTGCCCACCAGGAAGAGGAATTAAACAAAGGCTCAGTGTGCCCTGCTGGAAACAGATTAGGGCCTGAAGCAATCCTGCGGTTTTGTGCCCAGCTCACAAGAAAGCGAGTTGAAGAAAGGAGCTCAGGGGCACTGTAATTCACAAACCTGCAGAGTTATAAATGACAGCTTTCCTCCAAAAATATATTGAAGTAAGCCTGCGAAGGGGACTTGAAAGCGGGGCAGAATTTCAGGAAAACGATTGCAGGGGGTAGACTGGAATTGCCCTGAAAGCATAGGAAAAGAGGCAGAACGTCGACAATGATGCACTTGGCCAAAAAGGGCGTATGCGTTTTTTCCTGAATATATTCAGGAAAAAACGCATACGCCCTTTTTGGCCAACCAAGCAAGCCTGTAAATGAAATCTGCACTACAATGAAGTCTCACTGCCCCCCTGGCAAAAGGGCCATCTGAAAAAAGTGTAAAATCCAGAAAGGTAGGACAGGATATGGAGAACAGGGAGCCTTGTTATGCTGATTGGCAGGATGTAAATTGCCAGCAGCCACCCTGGAGAAGTGTATGGTGTTTCCTGAAACACGAAAGAAACAAAGCAACACAGCCTATGGCACTTCCACTTATGGTCCTATAGCTTACGGAAATTAAAATCAAAAACAGACAGCCACCCCAATATTTGAGACGGCTGTGTTCACAAGAAGCTCGTCTACAGTATCAGGTAAATATCCCAGAAAGCAAAAAATGGATAAAGAACTTGTGGCACGTACGTACAATGCAATATCACTCAGCAATGAAATCTGTGTCATCAGGCCCGTAGCGGCATAGTGAGTGGATGCAGGTACGGTGATTCTACGTGAACTACGTCACACAGAAAAAGAAACATCATAAGATATCACGAATACACGGAATGTAAACTTGACTACACATGAACTGAATTACAAAATAGAAAAGGGTCTCAAATTTAGAAAACCAACTAGTGCTTGCTTATGGGGAAAGGTGCCTTGGGGTGCTGCATAAAACCAGAGACTGAAATTAGCACAGATAACTTTCCATAAGCCCAATATGTAATAGACAAGTCCTACTCCTTGCTCAACGAAATGGACCCAACACCACATATTCAACGCCTAGGAATATACCTGACTAGGAAGAATCTTAAAACCCATGGATATATATGTCTCCGTAAGAGAATCAAGGGTGTGTACAGCGGCCGAAAGGCAGCAGTGAAAATCCGATAAATCCCATTATCAAAATAAATTTCGAAAACAAAACACAAAGACAGTGAAATAGAGAGCAATTCTTAAATAATTCACTCAGGGCATGTGATGCAACCGGGATTGACCACATCTACACCCAGAGCTGGTTGAGACATAAGGCTGGACACTTCAGGCTGATAGCATTGGTGAGTTTAGGTGAGCAAATGCACACCCTTTGAAGTCATACTGTATGGTACCTATTCCATGGGTCCCAACTCTTCAGGTTCAAGGGATTCTTCCTCCAGCTAAAACATGCATGTGAAACCCACAGTATGGTCCACCGTGTTATGGGGAAATGATTTAAAATGCATCTCAGTTTTCGTATCCTGGTCCTCGGGTGCACCATTCCAGATGATTTACTAACAGTCTCCCTGCTTGGAGAGTCAGTGCCTTTAACCTCCTGTTTGGCACAGCTTGCAATTTCTGTGCAAGATGAACAGGAATAGGGAGAACCAATGAGAGACTAGCTGTAGGTGTCTGCACGGGCAAATGTAACGCTCATTTCCCACCAGGAAGAGGAATTTACCAAAGGCTCAGCATGCCCTGCCCGAAACAGATTAGGGCCTGAAGCAATCCTGCGGTTTTGTGCCCAGTTCACAAGAAAGCGAGTTGAAGAAAGGAGCTCAGGGGCACTGTAATTCACAAACCTGCAGAGTTATAAATGACAGCTATCCTCCAAAAATATATTGAAGTAAGCCTGCGAAGGGGACTTGAAAGCGGGGCAGAATTTCAGGAAAACGATTGCAGGGGGTAGACTGGAATTGCCCTGAAAGCATAGGAAAAGAGGCAGAACGTCGACAATGATGCACTTGGCCAAAAAGGGCGTATGCGTTTTTTCCTGAATATATTCAGGAAAAAACGCATACGCCCTTTTTGGCCAACCAAGCAAGCCTGTAAAGGAAATCTGCACTACAATGAAGTCTCACTGCCCCCCAGGCAAGAGGGCCATCTGAAAAAAGTGTAAAATCCAGAAAGGTAGGACAGGATATGGAGAACAGGGAGCCTTGTTATGCTGATTGGCAGGATGTAAATTGCCAGCAGCCAGCCTGGAGAAGTGTATGGTGTTTCCTGAAACACATAAGAAACAAAGCAACACAGTCTATGGCACTTCCACTTATGGTCCTATAGCTTACGGAAATTAAAATCAAAAACAGACAGCCACCCCAATATTTGGGACGGCTGTGTTCACAAGAAGCTCGTCTACAGTAACAGGTAAATATCCCAGAAAGCAAAATATGGATAAAGAAGTTGTGGCACGTACGTACAATGCAATATCACTCAGCAATGAAATCTGTGTCATCAGGCCCGTAGCGGCATAGTGAGTGGATGCAGGTACGGTGATTCTACGTGAACTACGTCACACAGAAAAAGAAACATCATAAGATATCACTAATACACGGAATGTAAACTTGACTACACATGAACTGAATTACAAAACAGAACAGGGTCTCAAATTTAGAAAACCAACTAGTGCTTGCTTATGGGGAAAGGTGCGTTGGGGTGCTTCATAAAACCAGAGACTGAAATTAGCACAGATAACTTTCCATAAGCCAAATATGTAATAGACAAGACCTACTCCTTGCTCAACGAAATGGACCCAACACCACATATTCAACGCCTAGGAATATACCTGACTAGGAAGAATCTTAAAACCCATGGATATATATGCCTCCGTAAGAGAATCAAGCGTGTGTACAGCGGCATAAACGCAGCAGTGAAAATCCGATAAATCCCATTATCAAAATAAATTTCAAAAAAAAATCATAAAGACAGTGAAATAGAGAGCAATTCTTAAATAATTCACTCAGGGCATGTGATGCAACCGGGATTTAACACATCTACACCCAGAGCTGGTTGAGACATAAGGCTGGACACTTCAGGCTGATAGCATTGGTGAGTTTCGGTGAGCAAATGCAGACCCTTTGAAGTCATACTGCATGGTACCCATTCCATGGGTCCCAACTCTCCAGGTTCAAGGGATTCTTCCTCCAGCTAAAACATGCATGGGAAACCAAGAGTATCGTCCACCATGTGATTGGGAAATGATTTAAAATGCATCTCAGTTTTCGTATCCTGGTCCTCGGGTTCACCATTCCAGATGCTTTACTAACACTCTCCCCGCTTGGAGAGTCAGTGCCTTTAACCTCCTCTTTGGCACAGCTTGCAATTTCTGTGCAAAATGAACAGGAATAGGGAGAACCAATGAGAGACTAGCTGTAGGTGTCTGCACGGGCAAATGTAACGCTCATTGCCCACCAGGAAGAGGAATTAAACAAAGGCTCAGTGTGCCCTGCTGGAAACAGATTAGGGCCTGAAGCAATCCTGCGGTTTTGTGCCCAGCTCACAAGAAAGCGAGTTGAAGAAAGGAGCTCAGGGGCACTGTAATTCACAAACCTGCAGAGTTATAAATGACAGCTTTCCTCCAAAAATATATTGAAGTAAGCCTGCGAAGGGGACTTGAAAGCGGGGCAGAATTTCAGGAAAACGATTGCAGGGGGTAGACTGGAATTGCCCTGAAAGCATAGGAAAAGAGGCAGAACGTCGACAATGATGCACTTGGCCAAAAAGGGCGTATGCGTTTTTTCCTGAATATATTCAGGAAAAAACGCATACGCCCTTTTTGGCCAACCAAGCAAGCCTGTAAATGAAATCTGCACTACAATGAAGTCTCACTGCCCCCCTGGCAAAAGGGCCATCTGAAAAAAGTGTAAAATCCAGAAAGGTAGGACAGGATATGGAGAACAGGGAGCCTTGTTATGCTGATTGGCAGGATGTAAATTGCCAGCAGCCACCCTGGAGAAGTGTATGGTGTTTCCTGAAACACGAAAGAAACAAAGCAACACAGCCTATGGCACTTCCACTTATGGTCCTATAGCTTACGGAAATTAAAATCAAAAACAGACAGCCACCCCAATATTTGAGACGGCTGTGTTCACAAGAAGCTCGTCTACAGTATCAGGTAAATATCCCAGAAAGCAAAAAATGGATAAAGAACTTGTGGCACGTACGTACAATGCAATATCACTCAGCAATGAAATCTGTGTCATCAGGCCCATAGCGGCATAGTGAGTGGATGCAGGTACGGTGATTCTACGTGAACTACGTCACACAGAAAAAGAAACATCATAAGATATCACGAATACACGGAATGTAAACTTGACTACACATGAACTGAATTACAAAATAGAAAAGGGTCTCAAATTTAGAAAACCAACTAGTGCTTGCTTATGGGGAAAGGTGCCTTGGGGTGCTGCATAAAACCAGAGACTGAAATTAGCACAGATAACTTTCCATAAGCCCAATATGTAATAGACAAGACCTACTCCTTGCTCAACGAAATGGACCCAACACCACATATTCAACGCCTAGGAATATACCTGACTAGGAAGAATCTTAAAACCCATGGATATATATGTCTCCGTAAGAGAATCAAGGGTGTGTACAGCGGCCGAAAGGCAGCAGTGAAAATCCGATAAATCCCATTATCAAAATAAATTTCGAAAACAAAACACAAAGACAGTGAAATAGAGAGCAATTCTTAAATAATTCACTCAGGGCATGTGATGCAACCGGGATTGACCACATCTACACCCAGAGCTGGTTGAGACATAAGGCTGGACACTTCAGGCTGATAGCATTGGTGAGTTTAGGTGAGCAAATGCACACCCTTTGAAGTCATACTGTATGGTACCTATTCCATGGGTCCCAACTCTTCAGGTTCAAGGGATTCTTCCTCCAGCTAAAACATGCATGTGAAACCCACAGTATGGTCCACCGTGTTATGGGGAAATGATTTAAAATGCATCTCAGTTTTCGTATCCTGGTCCTCGGGTTCACCATTCCAGATGATTTACTAACAGTCTCCCTGCTTGGAGAGTCAGTGCCTTTAACCTCCTGTTTGGCACAGCTTGCAATTTCTGTGCAAGATGAACAGGAATAGGGAGAACCAATGAGAGACTAGCTGTAGGTGTCTGCACGGGCAAATGTAACGCTCATTTCCCACCAGGAAGAGGAATTTACCAAAGGCTCAGCATGCCCTGCCCGAAACAGATTAGGGCCTGAAGCAATCCTGCGGTTTTGTGCCCAGTTCACAAGAAAGCGAGTTGAAGAAAGGAGCTCAGGGGCACTGTAATTCACAAACCTGCAGAGTTATAAATGACAGCTATCCTCCAAAAATATATTGAAGTAAGCCTGCGAAGGGGACTTGAAAGCGGGGCAGAATTTCAGGAAAACGATTGCAGGGGGTAGACTGGAATTGCCCTGAAAGCATAGGAAAAGAGGCAGAACGTCGACAATGATGCACTTGGCCAAAAAGGGCGTATGCGTTTTTTCCTGAATATATTCAGGAAAAAACGCATACGCCCTTTTTGGCCAACCAAGCAAGCCTGTAAAGGAAATCTGCACTACAATGAAGTCTCACTGCCCCCCGGGCAAGAGGGCCATCTGAAAAAAGTGTAAAATCCAGAAAGGTAGGACAGGATATGGAGAACAGGGAGCCTTGTTATGCTGATTGGCAGGATGTAAATTGCCAGCAGCCAGCCTGGAGAAGTGTATGGTGTTTCCTGAAACACATAAGAAACAAAGCAACACAGTCTATGGCACTTCCACTTATGGTCCTATAGCTTACGGAAATTAAAATCAAAAACAGACAGCCACCCCAATATTTGGGACGGCTGTGTTCACAAGAAGCTCGTCTACAGTAACAGGTAAATATCCCAGAAAGCAAAATATGGATAAAGAAGTTGTGGCACGTACGTACAATGCAATATCACTCAGCAATGAAATCTGTGTCATCAGGCCCGTAGCGGCATAGTGAGTGGATGCAGGTACGGTGATTCTACGTGAACTACGTCACACAGAAAAAGAAACATCATAAGATATCACTAATACACGGAATGTAAACTTGACTACACATGAACTGAATTACAAAACAGAACAGGGTCTCAAATTTAGAAAACCAACTAGTGCTTGCTTATGGGGAAAGGTGCGTTGGGGTGCTTCATAAAACCAGAGACTGAAATTAGCACAGATAACTTTCCATAAGCCAAATATGTAATAGACAAGACCTACTCCTTGCTCAACGAAATGGACCCAACACCACATATTCAACGCCTAGGAATATACCTGACTAGGAAGAATCTTAAAACCCATGGATATATATGCCTCCGTAAGAGAATCAAGCGTGTGTACAGCGGCATAAACGCAGCAGTGAAAATCCGATAAATCCCATTATCAAAATAAATTTCAAAAAAAAATCATAAAGACAGTGAAATAGAGAGCAATTCTTAAATAATTCACTCAGGGCATGTGATGCAACCGGGATTTAACACATCTACACCCAGAGCTGGTTGAGACATAAGGCTGGACACTTCAGGCTGATAGCATTGGTGAGTTTCGGTGAGCAAATGCAGACCCTTTGAAGTCATACTGCATGGTACCCATTCCATGGGTCCCAACTCTCCAGGTTCAAGGGATTCTTCCTCCAGCTAAAACATGCATGGGAAACCAAGAGTATCGTCCACCATGTGATTGGGAAATGATTTAAAATGCATCTCAGTTTTCGTATCCTGGTCCTCGGGTTCACCATTCCAGATGCTTTACTAACACTCTCCCCGCTTGGAGAGTCAGTGCCTTTAACCTCCTCTTTGGCACAGCTTGCAATTTCTGTGCAAAATGAACAGGAATAGGGAGAACCAATGAGAGACTAGCTGTAGGTGTCTGCACGGGCAAATGTAACGCTCATTGCCCACCAGGAAGAGGAATTAAACAAAGGCTCAGTGTGCCCTGCTGGAAACAGATTAGGGCCTGAAGCAATCCTGCGGTTTTGTGCCCAGCTCACAAGAAAGCGAGTTGAAGAAAGGAGCTCAGGGGCACTGTAATTCACAAACCTGCAGAGTTATAAATGACAGCTTTCCTCCAAAAATATATTGAAGTAAGCCTGCGAAGGGGACTTGAAAGCGGGGCAGAATTTCAGGAAAACGATTGCAGGGGGTAGACTGGAATTGCCCTGAAAGCATAGGAAAAGAGGCAGAACGTCGACAATGATGCACTTGGCCAAAAAGGGCGTATGCGTTTTTTCCTGAATATATTCAGGAAAAAACGCATACGCCCTTTTTGGCCAACCAAGCAAGCCTGTAAATGAAATCTGCACTACAATGAAGTCTCACTGCCCCCCTGGCAAAAGGGCCATCTGAAAAAAGTGTAAAATCCAGAAAGGTAGGACAGGATATGGAGAACAGGGAGCCTTGTTATGCTGATTGGCAGGATGTAAATTGCCAGCAGCCACCCTGGAGAAGTGTATGGTGTTTCCTGAAACACGAAAGAAACAAAGCAACACAGCCTATGGCACTTCCACTTATGGTCCTATAGCTTACGGAAATTAAAATCAAAAACAGACAGCCACCCCAATATTTGAGACGGCTGTGTTCACAAGAAGCTCGTCTACAGTATCAGGTAAATATCCCAGAAAGCAAAAAATGGATAAAGAACTTGTGGCACGTACGTACAATGCAATATCACTCAGCAATGAAATCTGTGTCATCAGGCCCATAGCGGCATAGTGAGTGGATGCAGGTACGGTGATTCTACGTGAACTACGTCACACAGAAAAAGAAACATCATAAGATATCACGAATACACGGAATGTAAACTTGACTACACATGAACTGAATTACAAAATAGAAAAGGGTCTCAAATTTAGAAAACCAACTAGTGCTTGCTTATGGGGAAAGGTGCCTTGGGGTGCTGCATAAAACCAGAGACTGAAATTAGCACAGATAACTTTCCATAAGCCCAATATGTAATAGACAAGACCTACTCCTTGCTCAACGAAATGGACCCAACACCACA
The DNA here is from genome assembly GCF_963924675.1 of Phocoena phocoena. NCBI lineage: Eukaryota > Metazoa > Chordata > Mammalia > Artiodactyla > Phocoenidae > Phocoena > Phocoena phocoena. The sequence goes on along the minus strand of NW_027077752.1, from coordinate 120,738 downwards.
TATTCAACGCCTAGGAATATACCTGACTAGGAAGAATCTTAAAACCCATGGATATATATGTCTCCGTAAGAGAATCAAGGGTGTGTACAGCGGCCGAAAGGCAGCAGTGAAAATCCGATAAATCCCATTATCAAAATAAATTTCGAAAACAAAACACAAAGACAGTGAAATAGAGAGCAATTCTTAAATAATTCACTCAGGGCATGTGATGCAACCGGGATTGACCACATCTACACCCAGAGCTGGTTGAGACATAAGGCTGGACACTTCAGGCTGATAGCATTGGTGAGTTTAGGTGAGCAAATGCACACCCTTTGAAGTCATACTGTATGGTACCTATTCCATGGGTCCCAACTCTTCAGGTTCAAGGGATTCTTCCTCCAGCTAAAACATGCATGTGAAACCCACAGTATGGTCCACCGTGTTATGGGGAAATGATTTAAAATGCATCTCAGTTTTCGTATCCTGGTCCTCGGGTTCACCATTCCAGATGATTTACTAACAGTCTCCCTGCTTGGAGAGTCAGTGCCTTTAACCTCCTGTTTGGCACAGCTTGCAATTTCTGTGCAAGATGAACAGGAATAGGGAGAACCAATGAGAGACTAGCTGTAGGTGTCTGCACGGGCAAATGTAACGCTCATTTCCCACCAGGAAGAGGAATTTACCAAAGGCTCAGCATGCCCTGCCCGAAACAGATTAGGGCCTGAAGCAATCCTGCGGTTTTGTGCCCAGTTCACAAGAAAGCGAGTTGAAGAAAGGAGCTCAGGGGCACTGTAATTCACAAACCTGCAGAGTTATAAATGACAGCTATCCTCCAAAAATATATTGAAGTAAGCCTGCGAAGGGGACTTGAAAGCGGGGCAGAATTTCTGGAAAACGATTGCAGGGGGTAGACTGGAACTGCCCTGAAAGCATAGGAAAAGAGGCAGAACGTCGACAATGATGCACTTGGCCAAAAAGGGCGTATGCGTTTTTTCCTGAATATATTCAGGAAAAAACGCATACGCCCTTTTTGGCCAACCAAGCAAGCCTGTAAAGGAAATCTGCACTACAATGAAGTCTCACTGCCCCCCGGGCAAGAGGGCCATCTGAAAAAAGTGTAAAATCCAGAAAGGTAGGACAGGATATGGAGAACAGGGAGCCTTGTTATGCTGATTGGCAGGATGTAAATTGCCAGCAGCCAGCCTGGAGAAGTGTATGGTGTTTCCTGAAACACATAAGAAACAAAGCAACACAGTCTATGGCACTTCCACTTATGGTCCTATAGCTTACGGAAATTAAAATCAAAAACAGACAGCCACCCCAATATTTGGGACGGCTGTGTTCACAAGAAGCTCGTCTACAGTAACAGGTAAATATCCCAGAAAGCAAAATATGGATAAAGAAGTTGTGGCACGTACGTACAATGCAATATCACTCAGCAATGAAATCTGTGTCATCAGGCCCGTAGCGGCATAGTGAGTGGATGCAGGTACGGTGATTCTACGTGAACTACGTCACACAGAAAAAGAAACATCATAAGATATCACTAATACACGGAATGTAAACTTGACTACACATGAACTGAATTACAAAACAGAACAGGGTCTCAAATTTAGAAAACCAACTAGTGCTTGCTTATGGGGAAAGGTGCGTTGGGGTGCTTCATAAAACCAGAGACTGAAATTAGCACAGATAACTTTCCATAAGCCAAATATGTAATAGACAAGACCTACTCCTTGCTCAACGAAATGGACCCAACACCACATATTCAACGCCTAGGAATATACCTGACTAGGAAGAATCTTAAAACCCATGGATATATATGTCTCCGTAAGAGAATCAAGCGTGTGTACAGCGGCATAAACGCAGCAGTGAAAATCCGATAAATCCCATTATCAAAATAAATTTCAAAAAAAAATCATAAAGACAGTGAAATAGAGAGCAATTCTTAAATAATTCACTCAGGGCATGTGATGCAACCGGGATTTAACACATCTACACCCAGAGCTGGTTGAGACATAAGGCTGGACACTCCAGGCTGATAGCATTGGTGAGTTTCGGTGAGCAAATGCAGACCCTTTGAAGTCATACTGCATGGTACCCATTCCATGGGTCCCAACTCTCCAGGTTCAAGGGATTCTTCCTCCAGCTAAAACATGCATGGGAAACCAAGAGTATCATCCACCATGTGATTGGGAAATGATTTATAATGCATCTCAGTTTTCGTATCCTGGTCCTCGGGTTCACCATTCCAGATGCTTTACTAACACTCTCCCCGCTTGGAGAGTCAGTGCCTTTAACCTCCTCTTTGGCACAGCTTGCAATTTCTGTGCAAAATGAACAGGAATAGGGAGAACCAATGAGAGACTAGCTGTAGGTGTCTGCACGGGCAAATGTAACGCTCATTGCCAACCAGGAAGAGGAATTAAACAAAGGCTCAGTGTGCCCTGCTGGAAACAGATTAGGGCCTGAAGCAATCCTGCGGTTTTGTGCCCAGCTCACAAGAAAGCGAGTTGAAGAAAGGAGCTCAGGGGCACTGTAATTCACAAACCTGCAGAGTTATAAATGACAGCTTTCCTCCAAAAATATATTGAAGTAAGCCTGCGAAGGGGACTTGAAAGCGGGGCAGAATTTCAGGAAAACGATTGCAGGGGGTAGACTGGAATTGCCCTGAAAGCATAGGAAAAGAGGCAGAACGTCGACAATGATGCACTTGGCCAAAAAGGGCGTATGCGTTTTTTCCTGAATATATTCAGGAAAAAACGCATACGCCCTTTTTGGCCAACCAAGCAAGCCTGTAAATGAAATCTGCACTACAATGAAGTCTCACTGCCCCCCTGGCAAAAGGGCCATCTGAAAAAAGTGTAAAATCCAGAAAGGTAGGACAGGATATGGAGAACAGGGAGCCTTGTTATGCTGATTGGCAGGATGTAAATTGCCAGCAGCCACCCTGGAGAAGTGTATGGTGTTTCCTGAAACACGAAAGAAACAAAGCAACACAGCCTATGGCACTTCCACTTATGGTCCTATAGCTTACGGAAATTAAAATCAAAAACAGACAGCCACCCCAATATTTGAGACGGCTGTGTTCACAAGAAGCTCGTCTACAGTATCAGGTAAATATCCCAGAAAGCAAAAAATGGATAAAGAACTTGTGGCACGTACGTACAATGCAATATCACTCAGCAATGAAATCTGTGTCATCAGGCCCATAGCGGCATAGTGAGTGGATGCAGGTACGGTGATTCTACGTGAACTACGTCACACAGAAAAAGAAACATCATAAGATATCACGAATACACGGAATGTAAACTTGACTACACATGAACTGAATTACAAAATAGAAAAGGGTCTCAAATTTAGAAAACCAACTAGTGCTTGCTTATGGGGAAAGGTGCCTTGGGGTGCTGCATAAAACCAGAGACTGAAATTAGCACAGATAACTTTCCATAAGCCCAATATGTAATAGACAAGACCTACTCCTTGCTCAACGAAATGGACCCAACACCACATATTCAACGCCTAGGAATATACCTGACTAGGAAGAATCTTAAAACCCATGGATATATATGTCTCCGTAAGAGAATCAAGGGTGTGTACAGCGGCCGAAAGGCAGCAGTGAAAATCCGATAAATCCCATTATCAAAATAAATTTCGAAAACAAAACACAAAGACAGTGAAATAGAGAGCAATTCTTAAATAATTCACTCAGGGCATGTGATGCAACCGGGATTGACCACATCTACACCCAGAGCTGGTTGAGACATAAGGCTGGACACTTCAGGCTGATAGCATTGGTGAGTTTAGGTGAGCAAATGCACACCCTTTGAAGTCATACTGTATGGTACCTATTCCATGGGTCCCAACTCTTCAGGTTCAAGGGATTCTTCCTCCAGCTAAAACATGCATGTGAAACCCACAGTATGGTCCACCGTGTTATGGGGAAATGATTTAAAATGCATCTCAGTTTTCGTATCCTGGTCCTCGGGTTCACCATTCCAGATGATTTACTAACAGTCTCCCTGCTTGGAGAGTCAGTGCCTTTAACCTCCTGTTTGGCACAGCTTGCAATTTCTGTGCAAGATGAACAGGAATAGGGAGAACCAATGAGAGACTAGCTGTAGGTGTCTGCACGGGCAAATGTAACGCTCATTTCCCACCAGGAAGAGGAATTTACCAAAGGCTCAGCATGCCCTGCCCGAAACAGATTAGGGCCTGAAGCAATCCTGCGGTTTTGTGCCCAGTTCACAAGAAAGCGAGTTGAAGAAAGGAGCTCAGGGGCACTGTAATTCACAAACCTGCAGAGTTATAAATGACAGCTATCCTCCAAAAATATATTGAAGTAAGCCTGCGAAGGGGACTTGAAAGCGGGGCAGAATTTCAGGAAAACGATTGCAGGGGGTAGACTGGAATTGCCCTGAAAGCATAGGAAAAGAGGCAGAACGTCGACAATGATGCACTTGGCCAAAAAGGGTGTATGCGTTTTTTCCTGAATATATTCAGGAAAAAACGCATACGCCCTTTTTGGCCAACCAAGCAAGCCTGTAAAGGAAATCTGCACTACAATGAAGTCTCACTGCCCCCCGGGCAAGAGGGCCATCTGAAAATAGTGTAAAATCCAGAAAGGTAGGACAGGATATGGAGAACAGGGAGCCTTGTTATGCTGATTGGCAGGATGTAAATTGCCAGCAGCCAGCCTGGAGAAGTGTATGGTGTTTCCTGAAACACATAAGAAACAAAGCAACACAGTCTATGGCACTTCCACTTATGGTCCTATAGCTTACGGAAATTAAAATCAAAAACAGACAGCCACCCCAATATTTGGGACGGCTGTGTTCACAAGAAGCTCGTCTACAGTAACAGGTAAATATCCCAGAAAGCAAAATATGGATAAAGAAGTTGTGGCACGTACGTACAATGCAATATCACTCAGCAATGAAATCTGTGTCATCAGGCCCGTAGCGGCATAGTGAGTGGATGCAGGTACGGTGATTCTACGTGAACTACGTCACACAGAAAAAGAAACATCATAAGATATCACTAATACACGGAATGTAAACTTGACTACACATGAACTGAATTACAAAACAGAACAGGGTCTCAAATTTAGAAAACCAACTAGTGCTTGCTTATGGGGAAAGGTGCGTTGGGGTGCTTCATAAAACCAGAGACTGAAATTAGCACAGATAACTTTCCATAAGCCAAATATGTAATAGACAAGACCTACTCCTTGCTCAACAAAATGGACCCAACACCACATATTCAACGCCTAGGAATATACCTGACTAGGAAGAATCTTAAAACCCATGGATATATATGCCTCCGTAAGAGAATCAAGCGTGTGTACAGCGGCATAAACGCAGCAGTGAAAATCCGATAAATCCCATTATCAAAATAAATTTCAAAAAAAATCATAAAGACAGTGAAATAGAGAGCAATTCTTAAATAATTCACTCAGGGCATGTGATGCAACCGGGATTTAACACATCTACACCCAGAGCTGGTTGAGACATAAGGCTGGACACTTCAGGCTGATAGCATTGGTGAGTTTCGGTGAGCAAATGCAGACCCTTTGAAGTCATACTGCATGGTACCCATTCCATGGGTCCCAACTCTCCAGGTTCAAGGGATTCTTCCTCCAGCTAAAACATGCATGGGAAACCAAGAGTATCGTCCACCATGTGATTGGGAAATGATTTAAAATGCATCTCAGTTTTCGTATCCTGGTCCTCGGGTTCACCATTCCAGATGCTTTACTAACACTCTCCCCGCTTGGAGAGTCAGTGCCTTTAACCTCCTCTTTGGCACAGCTTGCAATTTCTGTGCAAAATGAACAGGAATAGGGAGAACCAATGAGAGACTAGCTGTAGGTGTCTGCACGGGCAAATGTAACGCTCATTGCCCACCAGGAAGAGGAATTAAACAAAGGCTCAGTGTGCCCTGCTGGAAACAGATTAGGGCCTGAAGCAATCCTGCGGTTTTGTGCCCAGCTCACAAGAAAGCGAGTTGAAGAAAGGAGCTCAGGGGCACTGTAATTCACAAACCTGCAGAGTTATAAATGACAGCTTTCCTCCAAAAATATATTGAAGTAAGCCTGCGAAGGGGACTTGAAAGCGGGGCAGAATTTCAGGAAAACGATTGCAGGGGGTAGACTGGAATTGCCCTGAAAGCATAGGAAAAGAGGCAGAACGTCGACAATGATGCACTTGGCCAAAAAGGGCGTATGCGTTTTTTCCTGAATATATTCAGGAAAAAACGCATACGCCCTTTTTGGCCAACCAAGCAAGCCTGTAAATGAAATCTGCACTACAATGAAGTCTCACTGCCCCCCTGGCAAAAGGGCCATCTGAAAAAAGTGTAAAATCCAGAAAGGTAGGACAGGATATGGAGAACAGGGAGCCTTGTTATGCTGATTGGCAGGATGTAAATTGCCAGCAGCCACCCTGGAGAAGTGTATGGTGTTTCCTGAAACACGAAAGAAACAAAGCAACACAGCCTATGGCACTTCCACTTATGGTCCTATAGCTTACGGAAATTAAAATCAAAAACAGACAGCCACCCCAATATTTGAGACGGCTGTGTTCACAAGAAGCTCGTCTACAGTATCAGGTAAATATCCCAGAAAGCAAAAAATGGATAAAGAACTTGTGGCACGTACGTACAATGCAATATCACTCAGCAATGAAATCTGTGTCATCAGGCCCATAGCGGCATAGTGAGTGGATGCAGGTACGGTGATTCTACGTGAACTACGTCACACAGAAAAAGAAACATCATAAGATATCACGAATACACGGAATGTAAACTTGACTACACATGAACTGAATTACAAAATAGAAAAGGGTCTCAAATTTAGAAAACCAACTAGTGCTTGCTTATGGGGAAAGGTGCCTTGGGGTGCTGCATAAAAGCAGAGACTGAAATTAGCACAGATAACTTTCCATAAGCCCAATATGTAATAGACAAGACCTACTCCTTGCTCAACGAAATGGACCCAACACCACATATTCAACGCCTAGGAATATACCTGACTAGGAAGAATCTTAAAACCCATGGATATATATGTCTCCGTAAGAGAATCAAGGGTGTGTACAGCGGCCGAAAGGCAGCAGTGAAAATCCGATAAATCCCATTATCAAAATAAATTTCGAAAACAAAACACAAAGACAGTGAAATAGGGAGCAATTCTTAAATAATTCACTCAGGGCATGTGATGCAACCGGGATTGACCACATCTACACCCAGAGCTGGTTGAGACATAAGGCTGGACACTTCAGGCTGATAGCATTGGTGAGTTTAGGTGAGCAAATGCACACCCTTTGAAGTCATACTGTATGGTACCTATTCCATGGGTCCCAACTCTTCAGGTTCAAGGGATTCTTCCTCCAGCTAAAACATGCATGTGAAACCCACAGTATGGTCCACCGTGTTATGGGGAAATGATTTAAAATGCATCTCAGTTTTCGTATCCTGGTCCTCGGGTTCACCATTCCAGATGATTTACTAACAGTCTCCCTGCTTGGAGAGTCAGTGCCTTTAACCTCCTGTTTGGCACAGCTTGCAATTTCTGTGCAAGATGAACAGGAATAGGGAGAACCAATGAGAGACTAGCTGTAGGTGTCTGCACGGGCAAATGTAACGCTCATTTCCCACCAGGAAGAGGAATTTACCAAAGGCTCAGCATGCCCTGCCCGAAACAGATTAGGGCCTGAAGCAATCCTGCGGTTTTGTGCCCAGTTCACAAGAAAGCGAGTTGAAGAAAGGAGCTCAGGGGCACTGTAATTCACAAACCTGCAGAGTTATAAATGACAGCTATCCTCCAAAAATATATTGAAGTAAGCCTGCGAAGGGGACTTGAAAGCGGGGCAGAATTTCAGGAAAACGATTGCAGGGGGTAGACTGGAATTGCCCTGAAAGCATAGGAAAAGAGGCAGAACGTCGACAATGATGCACTTGGCCAAAAAGGGCGTATGCGTTTTTTCCTGAATATATTCAGGAAAAAACGCATACACACTTTTTGGCCAACCAAGCAAGCCTGTAAAGGAAATCTGCACTACAATGAAGTCTCACTGCCCCCCGGGCAAGAGGGCCATCTGAAAAAAGTGTAAAATCCAGAAAGGTAGGACAGGATATGGAGAACAGGGAGCCTTGTTATGCTGATTGGCAGGATGTAAATTGCCAGCAGCCAGCCTGGAGAAGTGTATGGTGTTTCCTGAAACACATAAGAAACAAAGCAACACAGTCTATGGCACTTCCACTTATGGTCCTATAGCTTACGGAAATTAAAATCAAAAACAGACAGCCACCCCAATATTTGGGACGGCTGTGTTCACAAGAAGCTCGTCTACAGTAACAGGTAAATATCCCAGAAAGCAAAATATGGATAAAGAAGTTGTGGCACGTACGTACAATGCAATATCACTCAGCAATGAAATCTGTGTCATCAGGCCCGTAGCGGCATAGTGAGTGGATGCAGGTACGGTGATTCTACGTGAACTACGTCACACAGAAAAAGAAACATCATAAGATATCACTAATACACGGAATGTAAACTTGACTACACATGAACTGAATTACAAAACAGAACAGGGTCTCAAATTTAGAAAACCAACTAGTGCTTGCTTATGGGGAAAGGTGCGTTGGGGTGCTTCATAAAACCAGAGACTGAAATTAGCACAGATAACTTTCCATAAGCCAAATATGTAATAGACAAGACCTACTCCTTGCTCAACGAAATGGACCCAACACCACATATTCAACGCCTAGGAATATACCTGACTAGGAAGAATCTTAAAACCCATGGATATATATGTCTCCGTAAGAGAATCAAGCGTGTGTACAGCGGCATAAACGCAGCAGTGAAAATCCGATAAATCCCATTATCAAAATAAATTTCAAAAAAAAATCATAAAGACAGTGAAATAGAGAGCAATTCTTAAATAATTCACTCAGGGCATGTGATGCAACCGGGATTTAACACATCTACACCCAGAGCTGGTTGAGACATAAGGCTGGACACTTCAGGCTGATAGCATTGGTGAGTTTCGGTGAGCAAATGCAGACCCTTTGAAGTCATACTGCATGGTACCCATTCCATGGGTCCCAACTCTCCAGGTTCAAGGGATTCTTCCTCCAGCTAAAACATGCATGGGAAACCAAGAGTATCGTCCACCATGTGATTGGGAAATGATTTAAAATGCATCTCAGTTTTCGTATCCTGGTCCTCGGGTTCACCATTCCAGATGCTTTACTAACACTCTCCCCGCTTGGAGAGTCAGTTCCTTTAACCTCCTCTTTGGCACAGCTTGCAATTTCTGTGCAAAATGAACAGGAATAGGGAGAACCAATGAGAGACTAGCTGTAGGTGTCTGCACGGGCAAATGTAACGCTCATTGCCCACCAGGAAGAGGAATTAACCAAAGGCTCAGCGTGCCCTGCCGGAAACAGATTAGGGCCTGAAGCAATCCTGCGGTTTTGTGCCCAGCTCACAAGAAAGCGAGTTGAAGAAAGGAGCTCAGGGGCACTGTAATTCACAAACCTGCAGAGTTATAAATGACAGCTATCCTCCAAAAATATATTGAAGTAAGCCTGCGAAGGGGAGTTGAAAGCGGGGCAGAATTTCAGGAAAACGATTGCAGGGGGTAGACTGGAATTGCCCTGAAAGCATAGGAAAAGAGGCAGAATGTCGACAATGATGCACTTGGCCAAAAAGGGCGTATGCGTTTTTTCCTGAATATATTCAGGAAAAAACGCATACGCCCTTTTTGGCCAACCAAGCAAGCCTGTAAATGAAATCTGCACTACAATGAAGTCTCACTGCCCCCCTGGCAAAAGGGCCATCTGAAAAAAGTGTAAAATCCAGAAAGGTAGGACAGGATATGGAGAACAGGGAGCCTTGTTATGCTGATTGGCAGGATGTAAATTGCCAGCAGCCACCCTGGAGAAGTGTATGGTGTTTCCTGAAACACGAAAGAAACAAAGCAACACAGTCTATGGCACTTCCACTTATGGTCCTATAGCTTACGGAAATTAAAATCAAAAACAGACAGCCACCCCAATATTTGAGACGGCTGTGTTCACAAGAAGCTCGTCTACAGTATCAGGTAAATATCCCAGAAAGCAAAAAATGGATAAAGAACTTGTGGCACGTACGTACAATGCAATATCACTCAGCAATGAAATCTGTGTCATCAGGCCCATAGCGGCATAGTGAGTGGATGCAGGTACGGTGATTCTACGTGAACTACGTCACACAGAAAAAGAAACATCATAAGATATCACGAATACACGGAATGTAAACTTGACTACACATGAACTGAATTACAAAATAGAAAAGGGTCTCAAATTTAGAAAACCAACTAGTGCTTGCTTATGGGGAAAGGTGCCTTGGGGTGCTGCATAAAACCAGAGACTGAAATTAGCACAGATAACTTTCCATAAGCCCAATATGTAATAGACAAGACCTACTCCTTGCTCAACGAAATGGACCCAACACCACATATTCAACGCCTAGGAATATACCTGACTAGGAAGAATCTTAAAACCCATGGATATATATGTCTCCGTAAGAGAATCAAGGGTGTGTACAGCGGCCGAAAGGCAGCAGTGAAAATCCGATAAATCCCATTATCAAAATAAATTTCGAAAACAAAACACAAAGACAGTGAAATAGAGAGCAATTCTTAAATAATTCACTCAGGGCATGTGATGCAACCGGGATTGACCACATCTACACCCAGAGCTGGTTGAGACATAAGGCTGGACACTTCAGGCTGATAGCATTGGTGAGTTTAGGTGAGCAAATGCACACCCTTTGAAGTCATACTGTATGGTACCTATTCCATGGGTCCCAACTCTTCAGGTTCAAGGGATTCTTCCTCCAGCTAAAACATGCATGTGAAACCCACAGTATGGTCCACCGTGTTATGGGGAAATGATTTAAAATGCATCTCAGTTTTCGTATCCTGGTCCTCGGGTTCACCATTCCAGATGATTTACTAACAGTCTCCCTGCTTGGAGAGTCAGTGCCTTTAACCTCCTGTTTGGCACAGCTTGCAATTTCTGTGCAAGATGAACAGGAATAGGGAGAACCAATGAGAGACTAGCTGTAGGTGTCTGCACGGGCAAATGTAACGCTCATTTCCCACCAGGAAGAGGAATTTACCAAAGGCTCAGCATGCCCTGCCCGAAACAGATTAGGGCCTGAAGCAATCCTGCGGTTTTGTGCCCAGTTCACAAGAAAGCGAGTTGAAGAAAGGAGCTCAGGGGCACTGTAATTCACAAACCTGCAGAGTTATAAATGACAGCTATCCTCCAAAAATATATTGAAGTAAGCCTGCGAAGGGGACTTGAAAGCGGGGCAGAATTTCAGGAAAACGATTGCAGGGGGTAGACTGGAATTGCCCTGAAAGCATAGGAAAAGAGGCAGAACGTCGACAATGATGCACTTGGCCAAAAAGGGCGTATGCGTTTTTTCCTGAATATATTCAGGAAAAAACGCATACGCCCTTTTTGGCCAACCAAGCAAGCCTGTAAATGAAATCTGCACTACAATGAAGTCTCACTGCCCCCCGGGCAAGAGGGCCATCTGAAAAAAGTGTAAAATCCAGAAAGGTAGGACAGGATATGGAGAACAGGGAGCCTTGTTATGCTGATTGGCAGGATGTAAATTGCCAGCAGCCAGCCTGGAGAAGTGTATGGTGTTTCCTGAAACACATAAGAAACAAAGCAACACAGTCTATGGCACTTCCACTTATGGTCCTATAGCTTACGGAAATTAAAATCAAAAACAGACAGCCACCCCAATATTTGGGACGGCTGTGTTCACAAGAAGCTCGTCTACAGTAACAGGTAAATATCCCAGAAAGCAAAATATGGATAAAGAAGTTGTGGCACGTACGTACAATGCAATATCACTCAGCAATGAAATCTGTGTCATCAGGCCCGTAGCGGCATAGTGAGTGGATGCAGGTACGGTGATTCTACGTGAACTACGTCACACAGAAAAAGAAACATCATAAGATATCACTAATACACGGAATGTAAACTTGACTACACATGAACTGAATTACAAAACAGAACAGGGTCTCAAATTTAGAAAACCAACTAGTGCTTGCTTATGGGGAAAGGTGCGTTGGGGTGCTTCATAAAACCAGAGACTGAAATTAGCACAGATAACTTTCCATAAGCCAAATATGTAATAGACAAGACCTACTCCTTGCTCAACGAAATGGACCCAACACCACATATTCAACGCCTAGGAATATACCTGACTAGGAAGAATCTTAAAACCCATGGATATATATGTCTCCGTAAGAGAATCAAGCGTGTGTACAGCGGCATAAATGCAGCAGTGAAAATCCGATAAATCCCATTATCAAAATAAATTTCAAAAAAAAATCACAAAGACAGTGAAATAGAGAGCAATTCTTAAATAATTCACTCAGGGCATGTGATGCAACCGGGATTTAACACATCTACACCCAGAGCTGGTTGAGACATAAGGCTGGACACTTCAGGCTGATAGCATTGTTGAGTTTCGGTGAGCAAATGCAGACCCTTTGAAGTCATACTGTATGGTACCTATTCCATGGGTCCCAACTCTTCAGGTTCAAGGGATTCTTCCTCCAGCTAAAACATGCATGTGAAACCCACAGTATGGTCCACCGTGTTATGGGGAAATGATTTAAAATGCATCTCAGTTTTCGTATCCTGGTCCTCGGGTTCACCATTCCAGATGATTTACTAACAGTCTCCCTGCTTGGAGAGTCAGTGCCTTTAACCTCCTGTTTGGCACAGCTTGCAATTTCTGTGCAAGATGAACAGGAATAGGGAGAACCAATGAGAGACTAGCTGTAGGTGTCTGCACGGGCAAATGTAACGCTCATTTCCCACCAGGAAGAGGAATTTACCAAAGGCTCAGCATGCCCTGCCCGAAACAGATTAGGGCCTGAAGCAATCCTGCGGTTTTGTGCCCAGTTCACAAGAAAGCGAGTTGAAGAAAGGAGCTCAGGGGCACTGTAATTCACAAACCTGCAGAGTTATAAATGACAGCTATCCTCCAAAAATATATTGAAGTAAGCCTGCGAAGGGGACTTGAAAGCGGGGCAGAATTTCAGGAAAACGATTGCAGGGGGTAGACTGGAATTGCCCTGAAAGCATAGGAAAAGAGGCAGAACGTCGACAATGATGCACTTGGCCAAAAAGGGCGTATGCGTTTTTTCCTGAATATATTCAGGAAAAAACGCATACGCCCTTTTTGGCCAACCAAGCAAGCCTGTAAAGGAAATCTGCACTACAATGAAGTCTCACTGCCCCCCGGGCAAGAGGGCCATCTGAAAAAAGTGTAAAATCCAGAAAGGTAGGACAGGATATGGAGAACAGGGAGCCTTGTTATGCTGATTGGCAGGATGTAAATTGCCAGCAGCCAGCCTGGAGAAGTGTATGGTGTTTCCTGAAACACATAAGAAACAAAGCAACACAGTCTATGGCACTTCCACTTATGGTCCTATAGCTTACGGAAATTAAAATCAAAAACAGACAGCCACCCCAATATTTGGGACGGCTGTGTTCACAAGAAGCTCGTCTACAGTAACAGGTAAATATCCCAGAAAGCAAAATATGGATAAAGAAGTTGTGGCACGTACGTACAATGCAATATCACTCAGCAATGAAATCTGTGTCATCAGGCCCGTAGCGGCATAGTGAGTGGATGCAGGTACGGTGATTCTACGTGAACTACGTCACACAGAAAAAGAAACATCATAAGATATCACTAATACACGGAATGTAAACTTGACTACACATGAACTGAATTACAAAACAGAACAGGGTCTCAAATTTAGAAAACCAACTAGTGCTTGCTTATGGGGAAAGGTGCGTTGGGGTGCTTCATAAAACCAGAGACTGAAATTAGCACAGATAACTTTCCATAAGCCAAATATGTAATAGACAAGACCTACTCCTTGCTCAACGAAATGGACCCAACACCACATATTCAACGCCTAGGAATATACCTGACTAGGAAGAATCTTAAAACCCATGGATATATATGTCTCCGTAAGAGAATCAAGCGTGTGTACAGCGGCATAAACGCAGCAGTGAAAATCCGATAAATCCCATTATCAAAATAAATTTCAAAAAAAAATCATAAAGACAGTGAAATAGAGAGCAATTCTTAAATAATTCACTCAGGGCATGTGATGCAACCGGGATTTAACACATCTACACCCAGAGCTGGTTGAGACATAAGGCTGGACACTTCAGGCTGATAGCATTGTTGAGTTTCGGTGAGCAAATGCAGACCCTTTGAAGTCATACTGCATGGTACCCATTCCATGGGTCCCAACTCTCCAGGTTCAAGGGATTCTTCCTCCAGCTAAAACATGCATGGGAAACCAAGAGTATCGTCCACCATGTGATTGGGAAATGATTTAAAATGCATCTCAGTTTTCGTATCCTGGTCCTCGGGTTCACCATTCCAGATGCTTTACTAACACTCTCCCCGCTTGGAGAGTCAGTGCCTTTAACCTCCTCTTTGGCACAGCTTGCAATTTCTGTGCAAAATGAACAGGAATAGGGAGAACCAATGAGAGACTAGCTGTAGGTGTCTGCACGGGCAAATGTAACGCTCATTTCCCACCAGGAAGAGGAATTAACCAAAGGCTCAGCGTGCCCTGCCGGAAACAGATTAGGGCCTGAAGCAATCCTGCGGTTTTGTGCCCAGCTCACAAGAAAGCGAGTTGAAGAAAGGAGCTCAGGGGCACTGTAATTCACAAACCTGCAGAGTTATAAATGACAGCTATCCTCCAAAAATATATTGAAGTAAGCCTGCGAAGGGGAGTTGAAAGCGGGGCAGAATTTCAGGAAAACGATTGCAGGGGGTAGACTGGAATTGCCCTGAAAGCATAGGAAAAGAGGCAGAACGTCGACAATGATGCACTTGGCCAAAAAGGGCGTATGCGTTTTTTCCTGAATATATTCAGGAAAAAACGCATACGCCCTTTTTGGCCAACCAAGCAAGCCTGTAAATGAAATCTGCACTACAATGAAGTCTCACTGCCCCCCTGGCAAAAGGGCCATCTGAAAAAAGTGTAAAATCCAGAAAGGTAGGACAGGATATGGAGAACAGGGAGCCTTGTTATGCTGATTGGCAGGATGTAAATTGCCAGCAGCCACCCTGGAGAAGTGTATGGTGTTTCCTGAAACACGAAAGAAACAAAGCAACACAGCCTATGGCACTTCCACTTATGGTCCTATAGCTTACGGAAATTAAAATCAAAAACAGACAGCCACCCCAATATTTGAGACGGCTGTGTTCACAAGAAGCTCGTCTACAGTATCAGGTAAATATCCCAGAAAGCAAAAAATGGATAAAGAACTTGTGGCACGTACGTACAATGCAATATCACTCAGCAATGAAATCTGTGTCATCAGGCCCATAGCGGCATAGTGAGTGGATGCAGGTACGGTGATTCTACGTGAACTACGTCACACAGAAAAAGAAACATCATAAGATATCACGAATACACGGAATGTAAACTTGACTACACATGAACTGAATTACAAAATAGAAAAGGGTCTCAAATTTAGAAAACCAACTAGTGCTTGCTTATGGGGAAAGGTGCCTTGGGGTGCTGCATAAAACCAGAGACTGAAATTAGCACAGATAACTTTCCATAAGCCCAATATGTAATAGACAAGACCTACTCCTTGCTCAACGAAATGGACCCAACACCACATATTCAACGCCTAGGAATATACCTGACTAGGAAGAATCTTAAAACCCATGGATATATATGTCTCCGTAAGAGAATCAAGGGTGTGTACAGCGGCCGAAAGGCAGCAGTGAAAATCCGATAAATCCCATTATCAAAATAAATTTCGAAAACAAAACACAAAGACAGTGAAATAGAGAGCAATTCTTAAATAATTCACTCAGGGCATGTGATGCAACCGGGATTGACCACATCTACACCCAGAGCTGGTTGAGACATAAGGCTGGACACTTCAGGCTGATAGCATTGGTGAGTTTAGGTGAGCAAATGCACACCCTTTGAAGTCATACTGTATGGTACCTATTCCATGGGTCCCAACTCTTCAGGTTCAAGGGATTCTTCCTCCAGCTAAAACATGCATGTGAAACCCACAGTATGGTCCACCGTGTTATGGGGAAATGATTTAAAATGCATCTCAGTTTTCGTATCCTGGTCCTCGGGTTCACCATTCCAGATGATTTACTAACAGTCTCCCTGCTTGGAGAGTCAGTGCCTTTAACCTCCTGTTTGGCACAGCTTGCAATTTCTGTGCAAGATGAACAGGAATAGGGAGAACCAATGAGAGACTAGCTGTAGGTGTCTGCACGGGCAAATGTAACGCTCATTTCCCACCAGGAAGAGGAATTTACCAAAGGCTCAGCATGCCCTGCCCGAAACAGATTAGGGCCTGAAGCAATCCTGCGGTTTTGTGCCCAGTTCACAAGAAAGCGAGTTGAAGAAAGGAGCTCAGGGGCACTGTAATTCACAAACCTGCAGAGTTATAAATGACAGCTATCCTCCAAAAATATATTGAAGTAAGCCTGCGAAGGGGACTTGAAAGCGGGGCAGAATTTCAGGAAAACGATTGCAGGGGGTAGACTGGAATTGCCCTGAAAGCATAGGAAAAGAGGCAGAACGTCGACAATGATGCACTTGGCCAAAAAGGGCGTATGCGTTTTTTCCTGAATATATTCAGGAAAAAACGCATACGCCCTTTTTGGCCAACCAAGCAAGCCTGTAAAGGAAATCTGCACTACAATGAAGTCTCACTGCCCCCCGGGCAAGAGGGCCATCTGAAAAAAGTGTAAAATCCAGAAAGGTAGGACAGGATATGGAGAACAGGGAGCCTTGTTATGCTGATTGGCAGGATGTAAATTGCCAGCAGCCAGCCTGGAGAAGTGTATGGTGTTTCCTGAAACACATAAGAAACAAAGCAACACAGTCTATGGCACTTCCACTTATGGTCCTATAGCTTACGGAAATTAAAATCAAAAACAGACAGCCACCCCAATATTTGGGACGGCTGTGTTCACAAGAAGCTCGTCTACAGTAACAGGTAAATATCCCAGAAAGCAAAATATGGATAAAGAAGTTGTGGCACGTACGTACAATGCAATATCACTCAGCAATGAAATCTGTGTCATCAGGCCCGTAGCGGCATAGTGAGTGGATGCAGGTACGGTGATTCTACGTGAACTACGTCACACAGAAAAAGAAACATCATAAGATATCACTAATACACGGAATGTAAACTTGACTACACATGAACTGAATTACAAAACAGAACAGGGTCTCAAATTTAGAAAACCAACTAGTGCTTGCTTATGGGGAAAGGTGCGTTGGGGTGCTTCATAAAACCAGAGACTGAAATTAGCACAGATAACTTTCCATAAGCCAAATATGTAATAGACAAGACCTACTCCTTGCTCAACGAAATGGACCCAACACCACATATTCAACGCCTAGGAATATACCTGACTAGGAAGAATCTTAAAACCCATGGATATATATGTCTCCGTAAGAGAATCAAGCGTGTGTACAGCGGCATAAACGCAGCAGTGAAAATCCGATAAATCCCATTATCAAAATAAATTTCAAAAAAAATCATAAAGACAGTGAAATAGAGAGCAATTCTTAAATAATTCACTCAGGGCATGTGATGCAACCGGGATTTAACACATCTACACCCAGAGCTGGTTGAGACATAAGGCTGGACACTTCAGGCTGATAGCATTGGTGAGTTTAGGTGAGCAAATGCACACCCTTTGAAGTCATACTGTATGGTACCTATTCCATGGGTCCCAACTCTTCAGGTTCAAGGGATTCTTCCTCCAGCTAAAACATGCATGTGAAACCCACAGTATGGTCCACCGTGTTATGGGGAAATGATTTAAAATGCATCTCAGTTTTCGTATCCTGGTCCTCGGGTTCACCATTCCAGATGATTTACTAACAGTCTCCCTGCTTGGAGAGTCAGTGCCTTTAACCTCCTGTTTGGCACAGCTTGCAATTTCTGTGCAAGATGAACAGGAATAGGGAGAACCAATGAGAGACTAGCTGTAGGTGTCTGCACGGGCAAATGTAACGCTCATTTCCCACCAGGAAGAGGAATTTACCAAAGGCTCAGCATGCCCTGCCCGAAACAGATTAGGGCCTGAAGCAATCCTGCGGTTTTGTGCCCAGTTCACAAGAAAGCGAGTTGAAGAAAGGAGCTCAGGGGCACTGTAATTCACAAACCTGCAGAGTTATAAATGACAGCTATCCTCCAAAAATATATTGAAGTAAGCCTGCGAAGGGGACTTGAAAGCGGGGCAGAATTTCAGGAAAACGATTGCAGGGGGTAGACTGGAATTGCCCTGAAAGCATAGGAAAAGAGGCAGAACGTCGACAATGATGCACTTGGCCAAAAAGGGCGTATGCGTTTTTTCCTGAATATATTCAGGAAAAAACGCATACGCCCTTTTTGGCCAACCAAGCAAGCCTGTAAAGGAAATCTGCACTACAATGAAGTCTCACTGCCCCCCGGGCAAGAGGGCCATCTGAAAATAGTGTAAAATCCAGAAAGGTAGGACAGGATATGGAGAACAGGGAGCCTTGTTATGCTGATTGGCAGGATGTAAATTGCCAGCAGCCAGCCTGGAGAAGTGTATGGTGTTTCCTGAAACACATAAGAAACAAAGCAACACAGTCTATGGCACTTCCACTTATGGTCCTATAGCTTACGGAAATTAAAATCAAAAACAGACAGCCACCCCAATATTTGGGACGGCTGTGTTCACAAGAAGCTCGTCTACAGTAACAGGTAAATATCCCAGAAAGCAAAATATGGATAAAGAAGTTGTGGCACGTACGTACAATGCAATATCACTCAGCAATGAAATCTGTGTCATCAGGCCCGTAGCGGCATAGTGAGTGGATGCAGGTACGGTGATTCTACGTGAACTACGTCACACAGAAAAAGAAACATCATAAGATATCACTAATACACGGAATGTAAACTTGACTACACATGAACTGAATTACAAAACAGAACAGGGTCTCAAATTTAGAAAACCAACTAGTGCTTGCTTATGGGGAAAGGTGCGTTGGGGTGCTTCATAAAACCAGAGACTGAAATTAGCACAGATAACTTTCCATAAGCCAAATATGTAATAGACAAGACCTACTCCTTGCTCAACGAAATGGACCCAACACCACATATTCAACGCCTAGGAATATACCTGACTAGGAAGAATCTTAAAACCCATGGATATATATGTCTCCGTAAGAGAATCAAGCGTGTGTACAGCGGCATAAACGCAGCAGTGAAAATCCGATAAATCCCATTATCAAAATAAATTTCAAAAAAAATCATAAAGACAGTGAAATAGAGAGCAATTCTTAAATAATTCACTCAGGGCATGTGATGCAACCGGGATTTAACACATCTACACCCAGAGCTGGTTGAGACATAAGGCTGGACACTTCAGGCTGATAGCATTGGTGAGTTTCGGTGAGCAAATGCAGACCCTTTGAAGTCATACTGCATGGTACCCATTCCATGGGTCCCAACTCTCCAGGTTCAAGGGATTCTTCCTCCAGCTAAAACATGCATGGGAAACCAAGAGTATCGTCCACCATGTGATTGGGAAATGATTTAAAATGCATCTCAGTTTTCGTATCCTGGTCCTCGGGTTCACCATTCCAGATGCTTTACTAACACTCTCCCCGCTTGGAGAGTCAGTGCCTTTAACCTCCTCTTTGGCACAGCTTGCAATTTCTGTGCAAAATGAACAGGAATAGGGAGAACCAATGAGAGACTAGCTGTAGGTGTCTGCACGGGCAAATGTAACGCTCATTGCCCACCAGGAAGAGGAATTAAACAAAGGCTCAGTGTGCCCTGCTGGAAACAGATTAGGGCCTGAAGCAATCCTGCGGTTTTGTGCCCAGCTCACAAGAAAGCGAGTTGAAGAAAGGAGCTCAGGGGCACTGTAATTCACAAACCTGCAGAGTTATAAATGACAGCTTTCCTCCAAAAATATATTGAAGTAAGCCTGCGAAGGGGACTTGAAAGCGGGGCAGAATTTCAGGAAAACGATTGCAGGGGGTAGACTGGAATTGCCCTGAAAGCATAGGAAAAGAGGCAGAACGTCGACAATGATGCACTTGGCCAAAAAGGGCGTATGCGTTTTTTCCTGAATATATTCAGGAAAAAACGCATACGCCCTTTTTGGCCAACCAAGCAAGCCTGTAAATGAAATCTGCACTACAATGAAGTCTCACTGCCCCCCTGGCAAAAGGGCCATCTGAAAAAAGTGTAAAATCCAGAAAGGTAGGACAGGATATGGAGAACAGGGAGCCTTGTTATGCTGATTGGCAGGATGTAAATTGCCAGCAGCCACCCTGGAGAAGTGTATGGTGTTTCCTGAAACACGAAAGAAACAAAGCAACACAGCCTATGGCACTTCCACTTATGGTCCTATAGCTTACGGAAATTAAAATCAAAAACAGACAGCCACCCCAATATTTGAGACGGCTGTGTTCACAAGAAGCTCGTCTACAGTATCAGGTAAATATCCCAGAAAGCAAAAAATGGATAAAGAACTTGTGGCACGTACGTACAATGCAATATCACTCAGCAATGAAATCTGTGTCATCAGGCCCATAGCGGCATAGTGAGTGGATGCAGGTACGGTGATTCTACGTGAACTACGTCACACAGAAAAAGAAACATCATAAGATATCACGAATACACGGAATGTAAACTTGACTACACATGAACTGAATTACAAAATAGAAAAGGGTCTCAAATTTAGAAAACCAACTAGTGCTTGCTTATGGGGAAAGGTGCCTTGGGGTGCTGCATAAAACCAGAGACTGAAATTAGCACAGATAACTTTCCATAAGCCCAATATGTAATAGACAAGACCTACTCCTTGCTCATCGAAATGGACCCAACACCACATATTCAACGCCTAGGAATATACCTGACTAGGAAGAATCTTAAAACCCATGGATATATATGTCTCCGTAAGAGAATCAAGGGTGTGTACAGCGGCCGAAAGGCAGCAGTGAAAATCCGATAAATCCCATTATCAAAATAAATTTCGAAAACAAAACACAAAGACAGTGAAATAGGGAGCAATTCTTAAATAATTCACTCAGGGCATGTGATGCAACCGGGATTGACCACATCTACACCCAGAGCTGGTTGAGACATAAGGCTGGACACTTCAGGCTGATAGCATTGGTGAGTTTAGGTGAGCAAATGCACACCCTTTGAAGTCATACTGTATGGTACCTATTCCATGGGTCCCAACTCTTCAGGTTCAAGGGATTCTTCCTCCAGCTAAAACATGCATGTGAAACCCACAGTATGGTCCACCGTGTTATGGGGAAATGATTTAAAATGCATCTCAGTTTTCGTATCCTGGTCCTCGGGTTCACCATTCCAGATGATTTACTAACAGTCTCCCTGCTTGGAGAGTCAGTGCCTTTAACCTCCTGTTTGGCACAGCTTGCAATTTCTGTGCAAGATGAACAGGAATAGGGAGAACCAATGAGAGACTAGCTGTAGGTGTCTGCACGGGCAAATGTAACGCTCATTTCCCACCAGGAAGAGGAATTTACCAAAGGCTCAGCATGCCCTGCCCGAAACAGATTAGGGCCTGAAGCAATCCTGCGGTTTTGTGCCCAGTTCACAAGAAAGCGAGTTGAAGAAAGGAGCTCAGGGGCACTGTAATTCACAAACCTGCAGAGTTATAAATGACAGCTATCCTCCAAAAATATATTGAAGTAAGCCTGCGAAGGGGACTTGAAAGCGGGGCAGAATTTCAGGAAAACGATTGCAGGGGGTAGACTGGAATTGCCCTGAAAGCATAGGAAAAGAGGCAGAACGTCGACAATGATGCACTTGGCCAAAAAGGGCGTATGCGTTTTTTCCTGAATATATTCAGGAAAAAACGCATACACCCTTTTTGGCCAACCAAGCAAGCCTGTAAAGGAAATCTGCACTACAATGAAGTCTCACTGCCCCCCGGGCAAGAGGGCCATCTGAAAAAAGTGTAAAATCCAGAAAGGTAGGACAGGATATGGAGAACAGGGAGCCTTGTTATGCTGATTGGCAGGATGTAAATTGCCAGCAGCCAGCCTGGAGAAGTGTATGGTGTTTCCTGAAACACATAAGAAACAAAGCAACACAGTCTATGGCACTTCCACTTATGGTCCTATAGCTTACGGAAATTAAAATCAAAAACAGACAGCCACCCCAATATTTGGGACGGCTGTGTTCACAAGAAGCTCGTCTACAGTAACAGGTAAATATCCCAGAAAGCAAAATATGGATAAAGAAGTTGTGGCACGTACGTACAATGCAATATCACTCAGCAATGAAATCTGTGTCATCAGGCCCGTAGCGGCATAGTGAGTGGATGCAGGTACGGTGATTCTACGTGAACTACGTCACACAGAAAAAGAAACATCATAAGATATCACTAATACACGGAATGTAAACTTGACTACACATGAACTGAATTACAAAACAGAACAGGGTCTCAAATTTAGAAAACCAACTAGTGCTTGCTTATGGGGAAAGGTGCGTTGGGGTGCTTCATAAAACCAGAGACTGAAATTAGCACAGATAACTTTCCATAAGCCAAATATGTAATAGACAAGACCTACTCCTTGCTCAACGAAATGGACCCAACACCACATATTCAACGCCTAGGAATATACCTGACTAGGAAGAATCTTAAAACCCATGGATATATATGTCTCCGTAAGAGAATCAAGCGTGTGTACAGCGGCATAAACGCAGCAGTGAAAATCCGATAAATCCCATTATCAAAATAAATTTCAAAAAAAAATCATAAAGACAGTGAAATAGAGAGCAATTCTTAAATAATTCACTCAGGGCATGTGATGCAACCGGGATTTAACACATCTACACCCAGAGCTGGTTGAGACATAAGGCTGGACACTTCAGGCTGATAGCATTGGTGAGTTTCGGTGAGCAAATGCAGACCCTTTGAAGTCATACTGCATGGTACCCATTCCATGGGTCCCAACTCTCCAGGTTCAAGGGATTCTTCCTCCAGCTAAAACATGCATGGGAAACCAAGAGTATCGTCCACCATGTGATTGGGAAATGATTTAAAATGCATCTCAGTTTTCGTATCCTGGTCCTCGGGTTCACCATTCCAGATGCTTTACTAACACTCTCCCCGCTTGGAGAGTCAGTGCCTTTAACCTCCTCTTTGGCACAGCTTGCAATTTCTGTGCAAAATGAACAGGAATAGGGAGAACCAATGAGAGACTAGCTGTAGGTGTCTGCACGGGCAAATGTAACGCTCATTGCCCACCAGGAAGAGGAATTAACCAAAGGCTCAGCGTGCCCTGCCGGAAACAGATTAGGGCCTGAAGCAATCCTGCGGTTTTGTGCCCAGCTCACAAGAAAGCGAGTTGAAGAAAGGAGCTCAGGGGCACTGTAATTCACAAACCTGCAGAGTTATAAATGACAGCTATCCTCCAAAAATATATTGAAGTAAGCCTGCGAAGGGGAGTTGAAAGCGGGGCAGAATTTCAGGAAAACGATTGCAGGGGGTAGACTGGAATTGCCCTGAAAGCATAGGAAAAGAGGCAGAATGTCGACAATGATGCACTTGGCCAAAAAGGGCGTATGCGTTTTTTCCTGAATATATTCAGGAAAAAACGCATACGCCCTTTTTGGCCAACCAAGCAAGCCTGTAAATGAAATCTGCACTACAATGAAGTCTCACTGCCCCCCTGGCAAAAGGGCCATCTGAAAAAAGTGTAAAATCCAGAAAGGTAGGACAGGATATGGAGAACAGGGAGCCTTGTTATGCTGATTGGCAGGATGTAAATTGCCAGCAGCCACCCTGGAGAAGTGTATGGTGTTTCCTGAAACACGAAAGAAACAAAGCAACACAGTCTATGGCACTTCCACTTATGGTCCTATAGCTTACGGAAATTAAAATCAAAAACAGACAGCCACCCCAATATTTGAGACGGCTGTGTTCACAAGAAGCTCGTCTACAGTATCAGGTAAATATCCCAGAAAGCAAAAAATGGATAAAGAACTTGTGGCACGTACGTACAATGCAATATCACTCAGCAATGAAATCTGTGCCATCAGGCCCATAGCGGCATAGTGAGTGGATGCAGGTACGGTGATTCTACGTGAACTACGTCACACAGAAAAAGAAACATCATAAGATATCACGAATACACGGAATGTAAACTTGACTACACATGAACTGAATTACAAAATAGAAAAGGGTCTCAAATTTAGAAAACCAACTAGTGCTTGCTTATGGGGAAAGGTGCCTTGGGGTGCTGCATAAAACCAGAGACTGAAATTAGCACAGATAACTTTCCATAAGCCCAATATGTAATAGACAAGACCTACTCCTTGCTCAACGAAATGGACCCAACACCACATATTCAACGCCTAGGAATATACCTGACTAGGAAGAATCTTAAAACCCATGGATATATATGTCTCCGTAAGAGAATCAAGGGTGTGTACAGCGGCCGAAAGGCAGCAGTGAAAATCCGATAAATCCCATTATCAAAATAAATTTCGAAAACAAAACACAAAGACAGTGAAATAGAGAGCAATTCTTAAATAATTCACTCAGGGCATGTGATGCAACCGGGATTGACCACATCTACACCCAGAGCTGGTTGAGACATAAGGCTGGACACTTCAGGCTGATAGCATTGGTGAGTTTAGGTGAGCAAATGCACACCCTTTGAAGTCATACTGTATGGTACCTATTCCATGGGTCCCAACTCTTCAGGTTCAAGGGATTCTTCCTCCAGCTAAAACATGCATGTGAAACCCACAGTATGGTCCACCGTGTTATGGGGAAATGATTTAAAATGCATCTCAGTTTTCGTATCCTGGTCCTCGGGTTCACCATTCCAGATGATTTACTAACAGTCTCCCTGCTTGGAGAGTCAGTGCCTTTAACCTCCTGTTTGGCACAGCTTGCAATTTCTGTGCAAGATGAACAGGAATAGGGAGAACCAATGAGAGACTAGCTGTAGGTGTCTGCACGGGCAAATGTAACGCTCATTTCCCACCAGGAAGAGGAATTTACCAAAGGCTCAGCATGCCCTGCCCGAAACAGATTAGGGCCTGAAGCAATCCTGCGGTTTTGTGCCCAGTTCACAAGAAAGCGAGTTGAAGAAAGGAGCTCAGGGGCACTGTAATTCACAAACCTGCAGAGTTATAAATGACAGCTATCCTCCAAAAATATATTGAAGTAAGCCTGCGAAGGGGACTTGAAAGCGGGGCAGAATTTCAGGAAAACGATTGCAGGGGGTAGACTGGAATTGCCCTGAAAGCATAGGAAAAGAGGCAGAACGTCGACAATGATGCACTTGGCCAAAAAGGGCGTATGCGTTTTTTCCTGAATATATTCAGGAAAAAACGCATACGCCCTTTTTGGCCAACCAAGCAAGCCTGTAAAGGAAATCTGCACTACAATGAAGTCTCACTGCCCCCCGGGCAAGAGGGCCATCTGAAAAAAGTGTAAAATCCAGAAAGGTAGGACAGGATATGGAGAACAGGGAGCCTTGTTATGCTGATTGGCAGGATGTAAATTGCCAGCAGCCAGCCTGGAGAAGTGTATGGTGTTTCCTGAAACACATAAGAAACAAAGCAACACAGTCTATGGCACTTCCACTTATGGTCCTATAGCTTACGGAAATTAAAATCAAAAACAGACAGCCACCCCAATATTTGGGACGGCTGTGTTCACAAGAAGCTCGTCTACAGTAACAGGTAAATATCCCAGAAAGCAAAATATGGATAAAGAAGTTGTGGCACGTACGTACAATGCAATATCACTCAGCAATGAAATCTGTGTCATCAGGCCCGTAGCGGCATAGTGAGTGGATGCAGGTACGGTGATTCTACGTGAACTACGTCACACAGAAAAAGAAACATCATAAGATATCACTAATACACGGAATGTAAACTTGACTACACATGAACTGAATTACAAAACAGAACAGGGTCTCAAATTTAGAAAACCAACTAGTGCTTGCTTATGGGGAAAGGTGCGTTGGGGTGCTTCATAAAACCAGAGACTGAAATTAGCACAGATAACTTTCCATAAGCCAAATATGTAATAGACAAGACCTACTCCTTGCTCAACGAAATGGACCCAACACCACATATTCAACGCCTAGGAATATACCTGACTAGGAAGAATCTTAAAACCCATGGATATATATGTCTCCGTAAGAGAATCAAGCGTGTGTACAGCGGCATAAATGCAGCAGTGAAAATCCGATAAATCCCATTATCAAAATAAATTTCAAAAAAAAATCACAAAGACAGTGAAATAGAGAGCAATTCTTAAATAATTCACTCAGGGCATGTGATGCAACCGGGATTTAACACATCTACACCCAGAGCTGGTTGAGACATAAGGCTGGACACTTCAGGCTGATAGCATTGTTGAGTTTCGGTGAGCAAATGCAGACCCTTTGAAGTCATACTGTATGGTACCTATTCCATGGGTCCCAACTCTTCAGGTTCAAGGGATTCTTCCTCCAGCTAAAACATGCATGTGAAACCCACAGTATGGTCCACCGTGTTATGGGGAAATGATTTAAAATGCATCTCAGTTTTCGTATCCTGGTCCTCGGGTTCACCATTCCAGATGATTTACTAACAGTCTCCCTGCTTGGAGAGTCAGTGCCTTTAACCTCCTGTTTGGCACAGCTTGCAATTTCTGTGCAAGATGAACAGGAATAGGGAGAACCAATGAGAGACTAGCTGTAGGTGTCTGCACGGGCAAATGTAACGCTCATTTCCCACCAGGAAGAGGAATTTACCAAAGGCTCAGCATGCCCTGCCCGAAACAGATTAGGGCCTGAAGCAATCCTGCGGTTTTGTGCCCAGTTCACAAGAAAGCGAGTTGAAGAAAGGAGCTCAGGGGCACTGTAATTCACAAACCTGCAGAGTTATAAATGACAGCTATCCTCCAAAAATATATTGAAGTAAGCCTGCGAAGGGGACTTGAAAGCGGGGCAGAATTTCAGGAAAACGATTGCAGGGGGTAGACTGGAATTGCCCTGAAAGCATAGGAAAAGAGGCAGAACGTCGACAATGATGCACTTGGCCAAAAAGGGCGTATGCGTTTTTTCCTGAATATATTCAGGAAAAAACGCATACGCCCTTTTTGGCCAACCAAGCAAGCCTGTAAAGGAAATCTGCACTACAATGAAGTCTCACTGCCCCCCGGGCAAGAGGGCCATCTGAAAAAAGTGTAAAATCCAGAAAGGTAGGACAGGATATGGAGAACAGGGAGCCTTGTTATGCTGATTGGCAGGATGTAAATTGCCAGCAGCCAGCCTGGAGAAGTGTATGGTGTTTCCTGAAACACATAAGAAACAAAGCAACACAGTCTATGGCACTTCCACTTATGGTCCTATAGCTTACGGAAATTAAAATCAAAAACAGACAGCCACCCCAATATTTGGGACGGCTGTGTTCACAAGAAGCTCGTCTACAGTAACAGGTAAATATCCCAGAAAGCAAAATATGGATAAAGAAGTTGTGGCACGTACGTACAATGCAATATCACTCAGCAATGAAATCTGTGTCATCAGGCCCGTAGCGGCATAGTGAGTGGATGCAGGTACGGTGATTCTACGTGAACTACGTCACACAGAAAAAGAAACATCATAAGATATCACTAATACACGGAATGTAAACTTGACTACACATGAACTGAATTACAAAACAGAACAGGGTCTCAAATTTAGAAAACCAACTAGTGCTTGCTTATGGGGAAAGGTGCGTTGGGGTGCTTCATAAAACCAGAGACTGAAATTAGCACAGATAACTTTCCATAAGCCAAATATGTAATAGACAAGACCTACTCCTTGCTCAACGAAATGGACCCAACACCACATATTCAACGCCTAGGAATATACCTGACTAGGAAGAATCTTAAAACCCATGGATATATATGTCTCCGTAAGAGAATCAAGCGTGTGTACAGCGGCATAAACGCAGCAGTGAAAATCCGATAAATCCCATTATCAAAATAAATTTCAAAAAAAAATCATAAAGACAGTGAAATAGAGAGCAATTCTTAAATAATTCACTCAGGGCATGTGATGCAACCGGGATTTAACACATCTACACCCAGAGCTGGTTGAGACATAAGGCTGGACACTTCAGGCTGATAGCATTGGTGAGTTTCGGTGAGCAAATGCAGACCCTTTGAAGTCATACTGCATGGTACCCATTCCATGGGTCCCAACTCTCCAGGTTCAAGGGATTCTTCCTCCAGCTAAAACATGCATGGGAAACCAAGAGTATCGTCCACCATGTGATTGGGAAATGATTTAAAATGCATCTCAGTTTTCGTATCCTGGTCCTCGGGTTCACCATTCCAGATGCTTTACTAACACTCTCCCCGCTTGGAGAGTCAGTGCCTTTAACCTCCTCTTTGGCACAGCTTGCAATTTCTGTGCAAAATGAACAGGAATAGGGAGAACCAATGAGAGACTAGCTGTAGGTGTCTGCACGGGCAAATGTAACGCTCATTTCCCACCAGGAAGAGGAATTAACCAAAGGCTCAGCGTGCCCTGCCGGAAACAGATTAGGGCCTGAAGCAATCCTGCGGTTTTGTGCCCAGCTCACAAGAAAGCGAGTTGAAGAAAGGAGCTCAGGGGCACTGTAATTCACAAACCTGCAGAGTTATAAATGACAGCTATCCTCCAAAAATATATTGAAGTAAGCCTGCGAAGGGGAGTTGAAAGCGGGGCAGAATTTCAGGAAAACGATTGCAGGGGGTAGACTGGAATTGCCCTGAAAGCATAGGAAAAGAGGCAGAACGTCGACAATGATGCACTTGGCCAAAAAGGGCGTATGCGTTTTTTCCTGAATATATTCAGGAAAAAACGCATACGCCCTTTTTGGCCAACCAAGCAAGCCTGTAAATGAAATCTGCACTACAATGAAGTCTCACTGCCCCCCTGGCAAAAGGGCCATCTGAAAAAAGTGTAAAATCCAGAAAGGTAGGACAGGATATGGAGAACAGGGAGCCTTGTTATGCTGATTGGCAGGATGTAAATTGCCAGCAGCCACCCTGGAGAAGTGTATGGTGTTTCCTGAAACACGAAAGAAACAAAGCAACACAGCCTATGGCACTTCCACTTATGGTCCTATAGCTTACGGAAATTAAAATCAAAAACAGACAGCCACCCCAATATTTGAGACGGCTGTGTTCACAAGAAGCTCGTCTACAGTATCAGGTAAATATCCCAGAAAGCAAAAAATGGATAAAGAACTTGTGGCACGTACGTACAATGCAATATCACTCAGCAATGAAATCTGTGTCATCAGGCCCATAGCGGCATAGTGAGTGGATGCAGGTACGGTGATTCTACGTGAACTACGTCACACAGAAAAAGAAACATCATAAGATATCACGAATACACGGAATGTAAACTTGACTACACATGAACTGAATTACAAAATAGAAAAGGGTCTCAAATTTAGAAAACCAACTAGTGCTTGCTTATGGGGAAAGGTGCCTTGGGGTGCTGCATAAAACCAGAGACTGAAATTAGCACAGATAACTTTCCATAAGCCCAATATGTAATAGACAAGACCTACTCCTTGCTCAACGAAATGGACCCAACACCACATATTCAACGCCTAGGAATATACCTGACTAGGAAGAATCTTAAAACCCATGGATATATATGTCTCCGTAAGAGAATCAAGGGTGTGTACAGCGGCCGAAAGGCAGCAGTGAAAATCCGATAAATCCCATTATCAAAATAAATTTCGAAAACAAAACACAAAGACAGTGAAATAGAGAGCAATTCTTAAATAATTCACTCAGGGCATGTGATGCAACCGGGATTGACCACATCTACACCCAGAGCTGGTTGAGACATAAGGCTGGACACTTCAGGCTGATAGCATTGGTGAGTTTCGGTGAGCAAATGCAGACCCTTTGAAGTCATACTGTATGGTACCTATTCCATGGGTCCCAACTCTTCAGGTTCAAGGGATTCTTCCTCCAGCTAAAACATGCATGTGAAACCCACAGTATGGTCCACCGTGTTATGGGGAAATGATTTAAAATGCATCTCAGTTTTCGTATCCTGGTCCTCGGGTTCACCATTCCAGATGATTTACTAACAGTCTCCCTGCTTGCAGAGTCAGTGCCTTTAACCTCCTGTTTGGCACAGCTTGCAATTTCTGTGCAAGATGAACAGGAATAGGGAGAACCAATGAGAGACTAGCTGTAGGTGTCTGCACGGGCAAATGTAACGCTCATTTCCCACCAGGAAGAGGAATTTACCAAAGGCTCAGCATGCCCTGCCCGAAACAGATTAGGGCCTGAAGCAATCCTGCGGTTTTGTGCCCAGTTCACAAGAAAGCGAGTTGAAGAAAGGAGCTCAGGGGCACTGTAATTCACAAACCTGCAGAGTTATAAATGACAGCTATCCTCCAAAAATATATTGAAGTAAGCCTGCGAAGGGGACTTGAAAGCGGGGCAGAATTTCAGGAAAACGATTGCAGGGGGTAGACTGGAATTTCCCTGAAAGCATAGGAAAAGAGGCAGAACGTCGACAATGATGCACTTGGCCAAAAAGGGCGTATGCGTTTTTTCCTGAATATATTCAGGAAAAAACGCATACGCCCTTTTTGGCCAACCAAGCAAGCCTGTAAAGGAAATCTGCACTACAATGAAGTCTCACTGCCCCCCGGGCAAGAGGGCCATCTGAAAAAAGTGTAAAACCCAGAAAGGTAGGACAGGATATGGAGAACAGGGAGCCTTGTTATGCTGATTGGCAGGATGTAAATTGCCAGCAGCCAGCCTGGAGAAGTGTATGGTGTTTCCTGAAACACATAAGAAACAAAGCAACACAGTCTATGGCACTTCCACTTATGGTCCTATAGCTTACGGAAATTAAAATCAAAAACAGACAGCCACCCCAATATTTGGGACGGCTGTGTTCACAAGAAGCTCGTCTACAGTATCAGGTAAATATCCCAGAAAGCAAAAAATGGATAAAGAAGTTGTGGCACGTACGTGCAATGCAGTATCACTCAGCAATGAAATCTGTGTCATCTGGCACGTAGCGGCATAGTGAGTGGATGCAGGTATGGTGATTCTACGTGAACTACGTCACACATAAAAAGAAACATCATAAGATATCACTAATACACGGAATGTAAACTTGACTACACATGAACTGAATTACAAAACAGAACAGGGTCTCAAATTTAGAAAACCAACTAGTGCTTGCTTATGGGGAAAGGTGCCTTGGGGTGCTGCATAAAACCAGAGACTGAAATTAGCACAGATAACATTCCATAAGCCAAATATGTAATAGACAAGACCTACTCCTTGCTCAACGAAATGGACTCAACACCACATATTCAACGCCTAGGAATATACCTGACTAGGAAGAATCTTAAAACCCATGGATTTATATGTCTCCGTAAGAGAATCAAGCGTGTGTACAGCGGCATAAACGCAGCAGTGAAAATCCGATAAATCGCACTTTCAAAATAAATTTCAAAAACAAAACACAAAGACAGTGAAATAGAGAGCAATTCTTAAATAATTCACTCAGGGCATGTGATGCAACCGGGATTGACCACATCTACACCCAGAGCTGGTTGAGACATAAGGCTGGACACTTCAGGCTGATAACATTGGTGAGTTTCGGTGAGCAAATGCAGACCCTTTGAAGTCATACTGCATGGTACCCATTCCATGGGTCCCAACTCTCCAGGTTCAAGGGATTCTTCCTCCAGCTAAAACATGCATGGGAAACCCAGAGTATCGTCCACCGTGTGATTGGGAAACGACTTAAAATGCATCTCAGTTTTCGTATCCTGGTCCTCGGGTTCACCATTCCAGATGCTTTACTAACAGTCTCCCCGCTTGGAGAGTCAGTGCCTTTAACCTCCTGTTTGGCACTGCTTGCAATTTCTGTGCAAGATGAACAGGAATAGGGAGAACCAATGAGAAACTACCTCTAGGTGTCTGCACGGGCAAATGTAACCATCATTGCCCACCAGGAAGAGGAATTAAACAAAGGCTCAGTGTGCCCTGCTGGAAACAGATTAGGGCCTGAAGCAATCCTGCGGTTTTGTGCCCAGCTCAAAACAAAGCGAGTTGAAGAACGGAGCTCAGGGGCACTGTAATTCACAAACCTGCAGAGTTATAATTGACAGCTATCCTCCAAAAATATATTGAAGTAAGCCTGCGAAGGGGACTTGAAAGCGGGGCAGAATTTCAGGAAAACGATTGCAGGGGGTAGACTGGAATTGCACTGAAAGCATAGGAAAAGAGGCACAACGTCGACAATGATGCACTTGGCCAAAAATGGTGTATGCGTTTTTTCCTGAATATATTCAGGAAAAAACGCATACGCCCTTTTTGGCAAACCAAGCAAGCCTGTAAAGGAAATCTGCAAAAAAATGAAGTCTCACTGCCCACCGGGCAAAAGGGCCATCTGAAAAAAGTGTAAAATCCAGAAAGGTAGGACAGGATATGGAGAACAGGGAGCCTTGTTATGCTGATTGGCAGGATGTAAATTGCCAGCAGCCACCCTGGAGAAGTGTATGGTGTTTCCTGAAACACGTAAGAAACAAAGCAACACAGCCTATGGCACTTCCACTTATGGTCCTATAGCTTACGGAAATTAAAATCAAAAACAGACAGCCACCCCAATATTTGGGACGGCTGTGTTCACAAGAAGCTCGTCTACAGTATCAGGTAAATATCCCAGAAAGCAAAAAATGGATAAAGAAGTTGTGGCACGTACGTACAATGCAATATCACTCAGCAATGAAATCTGTGTCATCAGGCCCGTAGCGGCATAGTGAGTGGATGCAGGTACGGGGATTCTACGTGAACTACGTCACACAGAAAAAGAAACATCATAAGATATCACTAATACACGGAATGTAAACTTGACTACACATGAACTGAATTACAAAACAGAACAGGGTCTCAAATTTAGAAAACCAACTAGTGCTTGCTTATGGGGAAAGGTGCGTTGGGGTGCTGCATAAAACCAGAGACTGAAATTAGCACAGATAACATTCCATAAGCCAAATATGTAATAGACAAGACCTACTCCTTGCTCAACGAAATGGACTCAACACCACATATTCAACGCCTAGGAATATACCTGACTAGGAAGAATCTTAAAACCCATGGATTTATATGTCTCCGTAAGAGAATCAAGCGTGTGTACAGCGGCATAAACGCAGCAGTGAAAATCCGATAAATCGCACTTTCAAAATAAATTTCAAAAACAAAACACAAAGACAGTGAAATAGAGAGCAATTCTTAAATAATTCACTCAGGGCATGTGATGCAACCGGGATTGACCACATCTACACCCAGAGCTGGTTGAGACATAAGGCTGGACACTTCAGGCTGATAACATTGGTGAGTTTCGGTGAGCAAATGCAGACCCTTTGAAGTCATACTGCATGGTACCCATTCCATGGGTCCCAACTCTCCAGGTTCAAGGGATTCTTCCTCCAGCTAAAACATGCATGGGAAACCCAGAGTATCGTCCACCGTGTGATTGGGAAACGATTTAAAATGCATCTCAGTTTTCGTATCCTGGTCCTCGGGTTCACCATTCCAGATGCTTTACTAACAGTCTCCCCGCTTGGAGAGTCAGTGCCTTTAACCTCCTGTTTGGCACTGCTTGCAATTTCTGTGCAAGATGAACAGGAATAGGGAGAACCAATGAGAAACTACCTCTAGGTGTCTGCACGGGCAAATGTAACCCTCATTGCCCACCAGGAAGAGGAATTAAACAAAGGCTCAGTGTGCCCTGCTGGAAACAGATTAGGGCCTGAAGCAATCCTGCGGTTTTGTGCCCAGCTCAAAAGAAAGCGAGTTGAAGAACGGAGCTCAGGGGCACTGTAATTCACAAACCTGCAGAGTTATAATTGACAGCTATCCTCCAAAAATATATTGAAGTAAGCCTGCGAAGGGGACTTGAAAGCGGGGCAGAATTTCAGGAAAACGATTGCAGGGGGTAGACTGGAATTGCACTGAAAGCATAGGAAAAGAGGCACAACGTCGACAATGATGCACTTGGCCAAAAATGGTGTATGCGTTTTTTCCTGAATATATTCAGGAAAAAACGCATACGCACTTTTTGGCAAACCAAGCAAGCCTGTAAAGGAAATCTGCAAAAAAATGAAGTCTCACTGCCCACCGGGCAAAAGGGCCATCTGAAAAAAGTGTAAAATCCAGAAAGGTAGGACAGGATATGGAGAACAGGGAGCCTTGTTATGCTGATTGGCAGGATGTAAATTGCCAGCAGCCACCCTGGAGAAGTGTATGGTGTTTCCTGAAACACGTAAGAAACAAAGCAACACAGCCTATGGCACTTCCACTTATGGTCCTATAGCTTACGGAAATTAAAATCAAAAACAGACAGCCACCCCAATATTTGGGACGGCTGTGTTCACAAGAAGCTCGTCTACAGTATCAGGTAAATATCCCAGAAAGCAAAAAATGGATAAAGAAGTTGTGGCACGTACGTACAATGCAATATCACTCAGCAATGAAATCTGTGTCATCAGGCCCGTAGCGGCATAGTGAGTGGATGCAGGTACGGTGATTCTACGTGAACTACGTCACACAGAAAAAGAAACATCATAAGATATCACTAATACACGGAATGTAAACTTGACTACACATGAACTGAATTACAAAACAGAACAGGGTCTCAAATTTAGAAAACCAACTAGTGCTTGCTTATGGGGAAAGGTGCGTTGGGGTGCTTCATAAAACCAGAGACTGAAATTAGCACAGATAACTTTCCATAAGCCAAATATGTAATAGACAAGACCTACTCCTTGCTCAACGAAATGGACCCAACACCACATATTCAACGCCTAGGAATATACCTGACTAGGAAGAATCTTAAAACCCATGGATATATATGTCTCCGTAAGAGAATCAAGCGTGTGTACAGCGGAATAAACGCAGCAGTGAAAATCCGATAAATCCCATTATCAAAATAAATTTCGAAAACAAAACACAAAGACAGTGAAATAGAGAGCAATTCTTAAATAATTCACTCAGGGCATGTGATGCAACCGGGATTTAACACATCTACACCCAGAGCTGGTTGAGATATAAGGCTGGACACTTCAGGCTGATAGCATTGGTGAGTTTCAGTGAGCAAATGCAGACCCTTTGAAGTCATACTGCATGGTACCCATTCCATGGGTCCCAACTCTCCAGGTTCAAGGGATTCTTCCTCCAGCTAAAACATGCATGGGAAACCAAGAGTATCGTCCACCATGTGATTGGGAAATGATTTAAAATGCATCTCAGTTTTCATATCCTGGTCCTCGGGTTCACCATTCCAGATGCTTTACTAACACTCTCCCCGCTTGGAGAGTCAGTGCCTTTAACCTCCTCTTTGGCACAGCTTGCAATTTCTGTGCAAAATGAACAGGAATAGGGAGAACCAATGAGAGACTAGCTGTAGGTGTCTGCACGGGCAAATGTAACGCTCATTGCCCACCAGGAAGAGGAATTAAACAAAGGCTCAGTGTGCCCTGCTGGAAACAGATTAGGGCCTGAAGCAATCCTGCGGTTTTGTGCCCAGCTCACAAGAAAGCGAGTTGAAGAAAGGAGCTCAGGGGCACTGTAATTCACAAACCTGCAGAGTTATAAATGACAGCTTTCCTCCAAAAATATATTGAAGTAAGCCTGCGAAGGGGACTTGAAAGCGGGGCAGAATTTCAGGAAAACGATTGCAGGGGGTAGACTGGAATTGCCCTGAAAGCATAGGAAAAGAGGCAGAACGTCGACAATGATGCACTTGGCCAAAAAGGGCGTATGCGTTTTTTCCTGAATATATTCAGGAAAAAACGCATACGCCCTTTTTGGCCAACCAAGCAAGCCTGTAAATGAAATCTGCACTACAATGAAGTCTCACTGCCCCCCTGGCAAAAGGGCCATCTGAAAAAAGTGTAAAATCCAGAAAGGTAGGACAGGATATGGAGAACAGGGAGCCTTGTTATGCTGATTGGCAGGATGTAAATTGCCAGCAGCCACCCTGGAGAAGTGTATGGTGTTTCCTGAAACACGAAAGAAACAAAGCAACACAGCCTATGGCACTTCCACTTATGGTCCTATAGCTTACGGAAATTAAAATCAAAAACAGACAGCCACCCCAATATTTGAGACGGCTGTGTTCACAAGAAGCTCGTCTACAGTATCAGGTAAATATCCCAGAAAGCAAAAAATGGATAAAGAACTTGTGGCACGTACGTACAATGCAATATCACTCAGCAATGAAATCTGTGTCATCAGGCCCATAGCGGCATAGTGAGTGGATGCAGGTACGGTGATTCTACGTGAACTACGTCACACAGAAAAAGAAACATCATAAGATATCACGAATACACGGAATGTAAACTTGACTACACATGAACTGAATTACAAAATAGAAAAGGGTCTCAAATTTAGAAAACCAACTAGTGCTTGCTTATGGGGAAAGGTGCCTTGGGGTGCTGCATAAAACCAGAGACTGAAATTAGCACAGATAACTTTCCATAAGCCCAATATGTAATAGACAAGACCTACTCCTTGCTCAACGAAATGGACCCAACACCACATATTCAACGCCTAGGAATATACCTGACTAGGAAGAATCTTAAAACCCATGGATATATATGTCTCCGTAAGAGAATCAAGGGTGTGTACAGCGGCCGAAAGGCAGCAGTGAAAATCCGATAAATCCCATTATCAAAATAAATTTCGAAAACAAAACACAAAGACAGTGAAATAGAGAGCAATTCTTAAATAATTCACTCAGGGCATGTGATGCAACCGGGATTGACCACATCTACACCCAGAGCTGGTTGAGACATAAGGCTGGACACTTCAGGCTGATAGCATTGGTGAGTTTAGGTGAGCAAATGCACACCCTTTGAAGTCATACTGTATGGTACCTATTCCATGGGTCCCAACTCTTCAGGTTCAAGGGATTCTTCCTCCAGCTAAAACATGCATGTGAAACCCACAGTATGGTCCACCATGTTATGGGGAAATGATTTAAAATGCATCTCAGTTTTCGTATCCTGGTCCTCGGGTTCACCATTCCAGATGATTTACTAACAGTCTCCCTGCTTGGAGAGTCAGTGCCTTTAACCTCCTGTTTGGCACAGCTTGCAATTTCTGTGCAAGATGAACAGGAATAGGGAGAACCAATGAGAGACTAGCTGTAGGTGTCTGCACGGGCAAATGTAACGCTCATTTCCCACCAGGAAGAGGAATTTACCAAAGGCTCAGCATGCCCTGCCCGAAACAGATTAGGGCCTGAAGCAATCCTGCGGTTTTGTGCCCAGTTCACAAGAAAGCGAGTTGAAGAAAGGAGCTCAGGGGCACTGTAATTCACAAACCTGCAGAGTTATAAATGACAGCTATCCTCCAAAAATATATTGAAGTAAGCCTGCGAAGGGGACTTGAAAGCGGGGCAGAATTTCAGGAAAACGATTGCAGGGGGTAGACTGGAATTGCCCTGAAAGCATAGGAAAAGAGGCAGAACGTCGACAATGATGCACTTGGCCAAAAAGGGCGTATGCGTTTTTTCCTGAATATATTCAGGAAAAAACGCATACGCCCTTTTTGGCCAACCAAGCAAGCCTGTAAAGGAAATCTGCACTACAATGAAGTCTCACTGCCCCCCGGGCAAGAGGGCCATCTGAAAAAAGTGTAAAATCCAGAAAGGTAGGACAGGATATGGAGAACAGGGAGCCTTGTTATGCTGATTGGCAGGATGTAAATTGCCAGCAGCCAGCCTGGAGAAGTGTATGGTGTTTCCTGAAACACATAAGAAACAAAGCAACACAGTCTATGGCACTTCCACTTATGGTCCTATAGCTTACGGAAATTAAAATCAAAAACAGACAGCCACCCCAATATTTGGGACGGCTGTGTTCACAAGAAGCTCGTCTACAGTAACAGGTAAATATCCCAGAAAGCAAAATATGGATAAAGAAGTTGTGGCACGTACGTACAATGCAATATCACTCAGCAATGAAATCTGTGTCATCAGGCCCGTAGCGACATAGTGAGTGGATGCAGGTACGGTGATTCTACGTGAACTACGTCACACAGAAAAAGAAACATCATAAGATATCACTAATACACGGAATGTAAACTTGACTACACATGAACTGAATTACAAAACAGAACAGGGTCTCAAATTTAGAAAACCAACTAGTGCTTGCTTATGGGGAAAGGTGCGTTGGGGTGCTTCATAAAACCAGAGACTGAAATTAGCACAGATAACTTTCCATAAGCCAAATATGTAATAGACAAGACCTACTCCTTGCTCAA
The DNA here is from genome assembly GCF_963924675.1 of Phocoena phocoena. Lineage (NCBI taxonomy): Eukaryota > Metazoa > Chordata > Mammalia > Artiodactyla > Phocoenidae > Phocoena > Phocoena phocoena. The sequence goes on along the minus strand of NW_027077752.1, from coordinate 82,328 downwards.
CGAAATGGACCCAACACCACATATTCAACGCCTAGGAATATACCTGACTAGGAAGAATCTTAAAACCCATGGATATATATGTCTCCGTAAGAGAATCAAGCGTGTGTACAGCGGCATAAACGCAGCAGTGAAAATCCGATAAATCCCATTATCAAAATAAATTTCAAAAAAAAATCATAAAGACCGTGAAATAGAGAGCAATTCTTAAATAATTCACTCAGGGCATGTGATGCAACCGGGATTTAACACATCTACACCCAGAGCTGGTTGAGACATAAGGCTGGACACTTCAAGCTGATAGCATTGGTGAGTTTCGGTGAGCAAATGCACACCCTTTGAAGTCATACTGCATGGTACCCATTCCATGGGTCCCAACTCTCCAGGTTCAAGGGATTCTTCCTCCAGCTAAAACATGCATGGGAAACCAAGAGTATCGTCCACCATGTGATTGGGAAATGATTTAAAATGCATCTCAGTTTTCGTATCCTGGTCCTCGGGTTCACCATTCCAGATGCTTTACTAACACTCTCCCCGCTTGGAGAGTCAGTGCCTTTAACCTCCTCTTTGGCACAGCTTGCAATTTCTGTGCAAAATGAACAGGAATAGGGAGAACCAATGAGAGACTAGCTGTAGGTGTCTGCACGGGCAAATGTAACGCTCATTGCCCACCAGGAAGAGGAATTAACCAAAGGCTCAGCGTGCCCTGCCGGAAACAGATTAGGGCCTGAAGCAATCCTGCGGTTTTGTGCCCAGCTCACAAGAAAGCGAGTTGAAGAAAGGAGCTCAGGGGCACTGTAATTCACAAACCTGCAGAGTTATAAATGACAGCTTTCCTCCGAAAATATATTGAAGTAAGCCTGCGAAGGGGACTTGAAAGCGGGGCAGAATTTCAGGAAAACGATTGCAGGGGGTAGACTGGAATTGCCCTGAAAGCATAGGAAAAGAGGCAGAACGTCGACAATGATGCACTTGGCCAAAAAGGGCGTATGCGTTTTTTCCTGAATATATTCAGGAAAAAACGCATACGCCCTTTTTGGCCAACCAAGCAAGCCTGTAAATGAAATCTGCACTACAATGAAGTCTCACTGCCCCCCTGGCAAAAGGGCCATCTGAAAAAAGTGTAAAATCCAGAAAGGTAGGACAGGATATGGAGAACAGGGAGCCTTGTTATGCTGATTGGCAGGATGTAAATTGCCAGCAGCCACCCTGGAGAAGTGTATGGTGTTTCCTGAAACACGAAAGAAACAAAGCAACACAGCCTATGGCAATTCCACTTATGGTCCTATAGCTTACGGAAATTAAAATCAAAAACAGACAGCCACCCCAATATTTGAGACGGCTGTGTTCACAAGAAGCTCGTCTACAGTATCAGGTAAATATCCCAGAAAGCAAAAAATGGATAAAGAACTTGTGGCACGTACGTACAATGCAATATCACTCAGCAATGAAATCTGTGTCATCAGGCCCATAGCGGCATAGTGAGTGGATGCAGGTACGGTGATTCTACGTGAACTACGTCACACAGAAAAAGAAACATCATAAGATATCACGAATACACGGAATGTAAACTTGACTACACATGAACTGAATTACAAAATAGAAAAGGGTCTCAAATTTAGAAAACCAACTAGTGCTTGCTTATGGGGAAAGGTGCCTTGGGGTGCTGCATAAAACCAGAGACTGAAATTAGCACAGATAACTTTCCATAAGCCCAATATGTAATAGACAAAACCTACTCCTTGCTCAACGAAATGGACCCAACACCACATATTCAACGCCTAGGAATATACCTGACTAGGAAGAATCTTAAAACCCATGGATATATATGTCTCCGTAAGAGAATCAAGGGTGTGTACAGCGGCCGAAAGGCAGCAGTGAAAATCCGATAAATCCCATTATCAAAATAAATTTCGAAAACAAAACACAAAGACAGTGAAATAGAGAGCAATTCTTAAATAATTCACTCAGGGCATGTGATGCAACCGGGATTGACCACATCTACACCCAGAGCTGGTTGAGACATAAGGCTGGACACTTCAGGCTGATAGCATTGGTGAGTTTAGGTGAGCAAATGCACACTCTTTGAAGTCATACTGTATGGTACCTATTCCATGGGTCCCAACTCTTCAGGTTCAAGGGATTCTTCCTCCAGCTAAAACATGCATGTGAAACCCACAGTATGGTCCACCGTGTTATGGGGAAATGATTTAAAATGCATCTCAGTTTTCGTATCCTGGTCCTCGGGTTCACCATTCCAGATGATTTACTAACAGTCTCCCTGCTTGGAGAGTCAGTGCCTTTAACCTCCTGTTTGGCACAGCTTGCAATTTCTGTGCAAGATGAACAGGAATAGGGAGAACCAATGAGAGACTAGCTGTAGGTGTCTGCACGGGCAAATGTAACGCTCATTTCCCACCAGGAAGAGGAATTTACCAAAGGCTCAGCATGCCCTGCCCGAAACAGATTAGGGCCTGAAGCAATCCTGCGGTTTTGTGCCCAGTTCACAAGAAAGCGAGTTGAAGAAAGGAGCTCAGGGGCACTGTAATTCACAAACCTGCAGAGTTATAAATGACAGCTATCCTCCAAAAATATATTGAAGTAAGCCTGCGAAGGGGACTTGAAAGCGGGGCAGAATTTCAGGAAAACGATTGCAGGGGGTAGACTGGAATTGCCCTGAAAGCATAGGAAAAGAGGCAGAACGTCGACAATGATGCACTTGGCCAAAAAGGGCGTATGCGTTTTTTCCTGAATATATTCAGGAAAAAACGCATACGCCCTTTTTGGCCAACCAAGCAAGCCTGTAAAGGAAATCTGCACTACAATGAAGTCTCACTGCCCCCCGGGCAAGAGGGCCATCTGAAAAAAGTGTAAAATCCAGAAAGGTAGGACAGGATATGGAGAACAGGGAGCCTTGTTATGCTGATTGGCAGGATGTAAATTGCCAGCAGCCAGCCTGGAGAAGTGTATGGTGTTTCCTGAAACACATAAGAAACAAAGCAACACAGTCTATGGCACTTCCACTTATGGTCCTATAGCTTACGGAAATTAAAATCAAAAACAGACAGCCACCCCAATATTTGGGACGGCTGTGTTCACAAGAAGCTCGTCTACAGTAACAGGTAAATATCCCAGAAAGCAAAATATGGATAAAGAAGTTGTGGCACGTACGTACAATGCAATATCACTCAGCAATGAAATCTGTGTCATCAGGCCCGTAGCGGCATAGTGAGTGGATGCAGGTACGGTGATTCTACGTGAACTACGTCACACAGAAAAAGAAACATCATAAGATATCACTAATACACGGAATGTAAACTTGACTACACATGAACTGAATTACAAAACAGAACAGGGTCTCAAATTTAGAAAACCAACTAGTGCTTGCTTATGGGGAAAGGTGCGTTGGGGTGCTTCATAAAACCAGAGACTGAAATTAGCACAGATAACTTTCCATAAGCCAAATATGTAATAGACAAGACCTACTCCTTGCTCAACGAAATGGACCCAACACCACATATTCAACGCCTAGGAATATACCTGACTAGGAAGAATCTTAAAACCCATGGATATATATGTCTCCGTAAGAGAATCAAGCGTGTGTACAGCGGCATAAACGCAGCAGTGAAAATCCGATAAATCCCATTATCAAAATAAATTTCAAAAAAAAATCATAAAGACAGTGAAATAGAGAGCAATTCTTAAATAATTCACTCAGGGCATGTGATGCAACCGGGATTTAACACATCTACACCCAGAGCTGGTTGAGACATAAGGCTGGACACTTCAGGCTGATAGCATTGGTGAGTTTCGGTGAGCAAATGCAGACCCTTTGAAGTCATACTGCATGGTACCCATTCCATGGGTCCCAACTCTCCAGGTTCAAGGGATTCTTCCTCCAGCTAAAACATGCATGGGAAACCAAGAGTATCGTCCACCATGTGATTGGGAAATGATTTAAAATGCATCTCAGTTTTCGTATCCTGGTCCTCGGGTTCACCATTCCAGATTCTTTACTAACACTCTCCCCGCTTGGAGAGTCAGTGCCTTTAACCTCCTCTTTGGCACAGCTTGCAATTTCTGTGCAAAATGAACAGGAATAGGGAGAACCAATGAGAGACTAGCTGTAGGTGTCTGCACGGGCAAATGTAACGCTCATTTCCCACCAGGAAGAGGAATTAACCAAAGGCTCAGCGTGCCCTGCCGGAAACAGATTAGGGCCTGAAGCAATCCTGCGGTTTTGTGCCCAGCTCACAAGAAAGCGAGTTGAAGAAAGGAGCTCAGGGGCACTGTAATTCACAAACCTGCAGAGTTATAAATGACAGCTATCCTCCAAAAATATATTGAAGTAAGCCTGCGAAGGGGAGTTGAAAGCGGGGCAGAATTTCAGGAAAACGATTGCAGGGGGTAGACTGGAATTGCCCTGAAAGCATAGGAAAAGAGGCAGAACGTCGACAATGATGCACTTGGCCAAAAAGGGCGTATGCGTTTTTTCCTGAATATATTCAGGAAAAAACGCATACGCCCTTTTTGGCCAACCAAGCAAGCCTGTAAATGAAATCTGCACTACAATGAAGTCTCACTGCCCCCCTGGCAAAAGGGCCATCTGAAAAAAGTGTAAAATCCAGAAAGGTAGGACAGGATATGGAGAACAGGGAGCCTTGTTATGCTGATTGGCAGGATGTAAATTGCCAGCAGCCACCCTGGAGAAGTGTATGGTGTTTCCTGAAACACGAAAGAAACAAAGCAACACAGCCTATGGCACTTCCACTTATGGTCCTATAGCTTACGGAAATTAAAATCAAAAACAGACAGCCACCCCAATATTTGAGACGGCTGTGTTCACAAGAAGCTCGTCTACATTATCAGGTAAATATCCCAGAAAGCAAAAAATGGATAAAGAACTTGTGGCACGTACGTACAATGCAATATCACTCAGCAATGAAATCTGTGTCATCAGGCCCATAGCGGCATAGTGAGTGGATGCAGGTACGGTGATTCTACGTGAACTACGTCACACAGAAAAAGAAACATCATAAGATATCACGAATACACGGAATGTAAACTTGACTACACATGAACTGAATTACAAAATAGAAAAGGGTCTCAAATTTAGAAAACCAACTAGTGCTTGCTTATGGGGAAAGGTGCCTTGGGGTGCTGCATAAAACCAGAGACTGAAATTAGCACAGATAACTTTCCATAAGCCCAATATGTAATAGACAAGACCTACTCCTTGCTCAACGAAATGGACCCAACACCACATATTCAACGCCTAGGAATATACCTGACTAGGAAGAATCTTAAAACCCATGGATATATATGTCTCCGTAAGAGAATCAAGGGTGTGTACAGCGGCCGAAAGGCAGCAGTGAAAATCCGATAAATCCCATTATCAAAATAAATTTCGAAAACAAAACACAAAGACAGTGAAATAGAGAGCAATTCTTAAATAATTCACTCAGGGCATGTGATGCAACCGGGATTGACCACATCTACACCCAGAGCTGGTTGAGACATAAGGCTGGACACTTCAGGCTGATAGCATTGGTGAGTTTAGGTGAGCAAATGCACACCCTTTGAAGTCATACTGTATGGTACCTATTCCATGGGTCCCAACTCTTCAGGTTCAAGGGATTCTTCCTCCAGCTAAAACATGCATGTGAAACCCACAGTATGGTCCACCGTGTTATGGGGAAATGATTTAAAATGCATCTCAGTTTTCGTATCCTGGTCCTCGGGTTCACCATTCCAGATGATTTACTAACAGTCTCCCTGCTTGGAGAGTCAGTGCCTTTAACCTCCTGTTTGGCACAGCTTGCAATTTCTGTGCAAGATGAACAGGAATAGGGAGAACCAATGAGAGACTAGCTGTAGGTGTCTGCACGGGCAAATGTAACGCTCATTTCCCACCAGGAAGAGGAATTTACCAAAGGCTCAGCATGCCCTGCCCGAAACAGATTAGGGCCTGAAGCAATCCTGCGGTTTTGTGCCCAGTTCACAAGAAAGCGAGTTGAAGAAAGGAGCTCAGGGGCACTGTAATTCACAAACCTGCAGAGTTATAAATGACAGCTATCCTCCAAAAATATATTGAAGTAAGCCTGCGAAGGGGACTTGAAAGCGGGGCAGAATTTCAGGAAAACGATTGCAGGGGGTAGACTGGAATTGCCCTGAAAGCATAGGAAAAGAGGCAGAACGTCGACAATGATGCACTTGGCCAAAAAGGGCGTATGCGTTTTTTCCTGAATATATTCAGGAAAAAACGCATACGCCCTTTTTGGCCAACCAAGCAAGCCTGTAAAGGAAATCTGCACTACAATGAAGTCTCACTGCCCCCCGGGCAAGAGGGCCATCTGAAAAAAGTGTAAAATCCAGAAAGGTAGGACAGGATATGGAGAACAGGGAGCCTTGTTATGCTGATTGGCAGGATGTAAATTGCCAGCAGCCAGCCTGGAGAAGTGTATGGTGTTTCCTGAAACACATAAGAAACAAAGCAACACAGTCTATGGCACTTCCACTTATGGTCCTATAGCTTACGGAAATTAAAATCAAAAACAGACAGCCACCCCAATATTTGGGACGGCTGTGTTCACAAGAAGCTCGTCTACAGTAACAGGTAAATATCCCAGAAAGCAAAATATGGATAAAGAAGTTGTGGCACGTACGTACAATGCAATATCACTCAGCAATGAAATCTGTGTCATCAGGCCCGTAGCGGCATAGTGAGTGGATGCAGGTACGGTGATTCTACGTGAACTACGTAACACAGAAAAAGAAACATCATAAGATATCACTAATACACGGAATGTAAACTTGACTACACATGAACTGAATTACAAAATAGAAAAGGGTCTCAAATTTAGAAAACCAACTAGTGCTTGCTTATGGGGAAAGGTGCCTTGGGGTGCTGCATAAAACCAGAGACTGAAATTAGCACAGATAACTTTCCATAAGCCCAATATGTAATAGACAAGACCTACTCCTTGCTCAACGAAATGGACCCCACACCACATATTCAACGCCTAGGAATATACCTGACTAGGAAGAATCTTAAAACCCATGGATATATATGTCTCCGTAAGAGAATCAAGGGTGTGTACAGCGGCCGAAAGGCAGCAGTGAAAATCCGATAAATCCCATTATCAAAATAAATTTCGAAAACAAAACACAAAGACAGTGAAATAGAGAGCAATTCTTAAATAATTCACTCAGGGCATGTGATGCAACCGGGATTGACCACATCTACACCCAGAGCTGGTTGAGACATAAGGCTGGACACTTCAGGCTGATAGCATTGGTGAGTTTAGGTGAGCAAATGCACACCCTTTGAAGTCATACTGTATGGTACCTATTCCATGGGTCCCAACTCTTCAGGTTCAAGGGATTCTTCCTCCAGCTAAAACATGCATGTGAAACCCACAGTATGGTCCACCGTGTTATGGGGAAATGATTTAAAATGCATCTCAGTTTTCGTATCCTGGTCCTCGGGTTCACCATTCCAGATGATTTACTAACAGTCTCCCTGCTTGGAGAGTCAGTGCCTTTAACCTCCTGTTTGGCACAGCTTGCAATTTCTGTGCAAGATGAACAGGAATAGGGAGAACCAATGAGAGACTAGCTGTAGGTGTCTGCACGGGCAAATGTAACGCTCATTTCCCACCAGGAAGAGGAATTTACCAAAGGCTCAGCATGCCCTGCCCGAAACAGATTAGGGCCTGAAGCAATCCTGCGGTTTTGTGCCCAGTTCACAAGAAAGCGAGTTGAAGAAAGGAGCTCAGGGGCACTGTAATTCACAAACCTGCAGAGTTATAAATGACAGCTATCCTCCAAAAATATATTGAAGTAAGCCTGCGAAGGGGACTTGAAAGCGGGGCAGAATTTCAGGAAAACGATTGCAGGGGGTAGACTGGAATTGCCCTGAAAGCATAGGAAAAGAGGCAGAACGTCGACAATGATGCACTTGGCCAAAAAGGGCGTATGCGTTTTTTCCTGAATATATTCAGGAAAAAACGCATACGCCCTTTTTGGCCAACCAAGCAAGCCTGTAAAGGAAATCTGCACTACAATGAAGTCTCACTGCCCCCCGGGCAAGAGGGCCATCTGAAAAAAGTGTAAAATCCAGAAAGGTAGGACAGGATATGGAGAACAGGGAGCCTTGTTATGCTGATTGGCAGGATGTAAATTGCCAGCAGCCAGCCTGGAGAAGTGTATGGTGTTTCCTGAAACACATAAGAAACAAAGCAACACAGTCTATGGCACTTCCACTTATGGTCCTATAGCTTACGGAAATTAAAATCAAAAACAGACAGCCACCCCAATATTTGGGACGGCTGTGTTCACAAGAAGCTCGTCTACAGTAACAGGTAAATATCCCAGAAAGCAAAATATGGATAAAGAAGTTGTGGCACGTACGTACAATGCAATATCACTCAGCAATGAAATCTGTGTCATCAGGCCCGTAGCGGCATAGTGAGTGGATGCAGGTACGGTGATTCTACGTGAACTACGTAACACAGAAAAAGAAACATCATAAGATATCACTAATACACGGAATGTAAACTTGACTACACATGAACTGAATTACAAAACAGAACAGGGTCTCAAATTTAGAAAACCAACTAGTGCTTGCTTATGGGGAAAGGTGCATTGGGGTGCTTCATAAAACCAGAGACTGAAATTAGCACAGATAACTTTCCATAAGCCAAATATGTAATAGACAAGACCTACTCCTTGCTCAACGAAATGGACCCAACACCACATATTCAACGCCTAGGAATATACCTGACTAGGAAGAATCTTAAAACCCATGGATATATATGTCTCCGTAAGAGAATCAAGCGTGTGTACAGCGGCATAAACGCAGCAGTGAAAATCCGATAAATCCCATTATCAAAATAAATTTCAAAAAAAAATCATAAAGACAGTGAAATAGAGAGCAATTCTTAAATAATTCACTCAGGGCATGTGATGCAACCGGGATTTAACACATCTACACCCAGAGCTGGTTGAGACATAAGGCTGGACACTTCAGGCTGATAGCATTGGTGAGTTTCGGTGAGCAAATGCAGACCCTTTGAAGTCATACTGCATGGTACCCATTCCATGGGTCCCAACTCTCCAGGTTCAAGGGATTCTTCCTCCAGCTAAAACATGCATGGGAAACCAAGAGTATCGTCCACCATGTGATTGGGAAATGATTTAAAATGCATCTCAGTTTTCGTATCCTGGTCCTCGGGTTCACCATTCCAGATGCTTTACTAACACTCTCCCCGCTTGGAGAGTCAGTGCCTTTAACCTCCTCTTTGGCACAGCTTGCAATTTCTGTGCAAAATGAACAGGAATAGGGAGAACCAATGAGAGACTAGCTGTAGGTGTCTGCACGGGCAAATGTAACGCTCATTGCCCACCAGGAAGACGAATTAAACAAAGGCTCAGTGTGCCTTGCTGGAAACAGATTAGGGCCTGAAGCAATCCTGCGGTTTTGTGCCCAGCTCACAAGAAAGCGAGTTGAAGAAAGGAGCTCAGGGGCACTGTAATTCACAAACCTGCAGAGTTATAAATGACAGCTTTCCTCCAAAAATATATTGAAGTAAGCCTGCGAAGGGGACTTGAAAGCGGGGCAGAATTTCAGGAAAACGATTGCAGGGGGTAGACTGGAATTGCCCTGAAAGCATAGGAAAAGAGGCAGAACGTCGACAATGATGCACTTGGCCAAAAAGGGCGTATGCGTTTTTTCCTGAATATATTCAGGAAAAAACGCATACGCCCTTTTTGGCCAACCAAGCAAGCCTGTAAATGAAATCTGCACTACAATGAAGTCTCACTGCCCCCCTGGCAAAAGGGCCATCTGAAAAAAGTGTAAAATCCAGAAAGGTAGGACAGGATATGGAGAACAGGGAGCCTTGTTATGCTGATTGGCAGGATGTAAATTGCCAGCAACCACCCTGGAGAAGTGTATGGTGTTTCCTGAAACACGAAAGAAACAAAGCAACACAGCCTATGGCACTTCCACTTATGGTCCTATAGCTTACGGAAATTAAAATCAAAAACAGACAGCCACCCCAATATTTGAGACGGCTGTGTTCACAAGAAGCTCGTCTACAGTATCAGGTAAATATCCCAGAAAGCAAAAAATGGATAAAGAACTTGTGGCACGTACGTACAATGCAATATCACTCAGCAATGAAATCTGTGTCATCAGGCCCATAGCGGCATAGTGAGTGGATGCAGGTACGGTGATTCTACGTGAACTACGTCACACAGAAAAAGAATCATCATAAGATATCACGAATACACGGAATGTAAACTTGACTACACATGAACTGAATTACAAAATAGAAAAGGGTCTCAAATTTAGAAAACCAACTAGTGCTTGCTTATGGGGAAAGGTGCCTTGGGGTGCTGCATAAAACCAGAGACTGAAATTAGCACAGATAACTTTCCATAAGCCCAATATGTAATAGACAAGACCTACTCCTTGCTCAACGAAATGGACCCAACACCACATATTCAACGCCTAGGAATATACCTGACTAGGAAGAATCTTAAAACCCATGGATATATATGTCTCCGTAAGAGAATCAAGGGTGTGTACAGCGGCCGAAAGGCAGCAGTGAAAATCCGATAAATCCCATTATCAAAATAAATTTCGAAAACAAAACACAAAGACAGTGAAATAGAGAGCAATTCTTAAATAATTCACTCAGGGCATGTGATGCAACCGGGATTGACCACATCTACACCCAGAGCTGGTTGAGACATAAGGCTGGACACTTCAGGCTGATAGCATTGGTGAGTTTAGGTGAGCAAATGCACACCCTTTGAAGTCATACTGTATGGTACCTATTCCATGGGTCCCAACTCTTCAGGTTCAAGGGATTCTTCCTCCAGCTAAAACATGCATGTGAAACCCACAGTATGGTCCACCGTGTTATGGGGAAATGATTTAAAATGCATCTCAGTTTTCGTATCCTGGTCCTCGGGTTCACCATTCCAGATGATTTACTAACAGTCTCCCTGCTTGGAGAGTCAGTGCCTTTAACCTCCTGTTTGGCACAGCTTGCAATTTCTGTGCAAGATGAACAGGAATAGGGAGAACCAATGAGAGACTAGCTGTAGGTGTCTGCACGGGCAAATGTAACGCTCATTGCCCACCAGGAAGAGGAATTTACCAAAGGCTCAGCATGCCCTGCCCGAAACAGATTAGGGCCTGAAGCAATCCTGCGGTTTTGTGCCCAGTTCACAAGAAAGCGAGTTGAAGAAAGGAGCTCAGGGGCACTGTAATTCACAAACCTGCAGAGTTATAAATGACAGCTATCCTCCAAAAATATATTGAAGTAAGCCTGCGAAGGGGACTTGAAAGCGGGGCAGAATTTCAGGAAAACGATTGCAGGGGGTAGACTGGAATTGCCCTGAAAGCATAGGAAAAGAGGCAGAACGTCGACAATGATGCACTTGGCCAAAAAGGGCGTATGCGTTTTTTCCTGAATATATTCAGGAAAAAACGCATACGCCCTTTTTGGCCAACCAAGCAAGCCTGTAAAGGAAATCTGCACTACAATGAAGTCTCACTGCCCCCCGGGCAAGAGGGCCATCTGAAAAAAGTGTAAAATCCAGAAAGGTAGGACAGGATATGGAGAACAGGGAGCCTTGTTATGCTGATTGGCAGGATGTAAATTGCCAGCAGCCAGCCTGGAGAAGTGTATGGTGTTTCCTGAAACACATAAGAAACAAAGCAACACAGTCTATGGCACTTCCACTTATGGTCCTATAGCTTACGGAAATTAAAATAAAAAACAGACAGCCACCCCAATATTTGGGACGGCTGTGTTCACAAGAAGCTCGTCTACAGTAACAGGTAAATATCCCAGAAAGCAAAATATGGATAAAGAAGTTGTGGCACGTACGTACAATGCAATATCACTCAGCAATGAAATCTGTGTCATCAGGCCCGTAGCGGCATAGTGAGTGGATGCAGGTACGGTGATTCTACGTGAACTACGTCACACAGAAAAAGAAACATCATAAGATATCACTAATACACGGAATGTAAACTTGACTACACATGAACTGAATTACAAAACAGAACAGGGTCTCAAATTTAGAAAACCAACTAGTGCTTGCTTATGGGGAAAGGTGCGTTGGGGTGCTTCATAAAACCAGAGACTGAAATTAGCACAGATAACTTTCCATAAGCCAAATATGTAATAGACAAGACCTACTCCTTGCTCAACGAAATGGACCCAACACCACATATTCAACGCCTAGGAATATACCTGACTAGGAAGAATCTTAAAACCCATGGATATATATGTCTCCGTAAGAGAATCAAGCGTGTGTACAGCGGCATAAACGCAGCAGTGAAAATCCGATAAATCCCATTATCAAAATAAATTTCAAAAAAAAATCATAAAGACAGTGAAATAGAGAGCAATTCTTAAATAATTCACTCAGGGCATGTGATGCAACCGGGATTTAACACATCTACACCCAGAGCTGGTTGAGACATAAGGCTGGACACTTCAGGCTGATAGCATTGGTGAGTTTCGGTGAGCAAATGCAGACCCTTTGAAGTCATACTGCATGGTACCCATTCCATGGGTCCCAACTCTCCAGGTTCAAGGGATTCTTCCTCCAGCTAAAACATGCATGGGAAACCAAGAGTATCGTCCACCATGTGATTGGGAAATGATTTAAAATGCATCTCAGTTTTCGTATCCTGGTCCTCGGGTTCACCATTCCAGATGCTTTACTAACACTCTCCCCGCTTGGAGAGTCAGTGCCTTTAACCTCCTCTTTGGCACAGCTTGCAATTTCTGTGCAAAATGAACAGGAATAGGGAGAACCAATGAGAGACTAGCTGTAGGTGTCTGCACGGGCAAATGTAACGCTCATTGCCCACCAGGAAGAGGAATTAAACAAAGGCTCAGTGTGCCCTGCTGGAAACAGATTAGGGCCTGAAGCAATCCTGCGGTTTTGTGCTCAGCTCACAAGAAAGCGAGTTGAAGAAAGGAGCTCAGGGGCACTGTAATTCACAAACCTGCAGAGTTATAAATGACAGCTTTCCTCCAAAAATATATTGAAGTAAGCCTGCGAAGGGGACTTGAAAGCGGGGCAGAATTTCAGGAAAACGATTGCAGGGGGTAGACTGGAATTGCCCTGAAAGCATAGGAAAAGAGGCAGAACGTCGACAATGATGCACTTGGCCAAAAAGGGCGTATGCGTTTTTTCCTGAATATATTCAGGAAAAAACGCATACGCCCTTTTTGGCCAACCAAGCAAGCCTGTAAATGAAATCTGCACTACAATGAAGTCTCACTGCCCCCCTGGCAAAAGGGCCATCTGAAAAAAGTGTAAAATCCAGAAAGGTAGGACAGGATATGGAGAACAGGGAGCCTTGTTATGCTGATTGGCAGGATGTAAATTGCCAGCAGCCACCCTGGAGAAGTGTATGGTGTTTCCTGAAACACGAAAGAAACAAAGCAACACAGCCTATGGCACTTCCACTTATGGTCCTATAGCTTACGGAAATTAAAATCAAAAACAGACAGCCACCCCAATATTTGAGACGGCTGTGTTCACAAGAAGCTCGTCTACAGTATCAGGTAAATATCCCAGAAAGCAAAAAATGGATAAAGAACTTGTGGCACGTACGTACAATGCAATATCACTCAGCAATGAAATCTGTGTCATCAGGCCCATAGCGGCATAGTGAGTGGATGCAGGTACGGTGATTCTACGTGAACTACGTCACACAGAAAAAGAAACATCATAAGATATCACGAATACACGGAATGTAAACTTGACTACACATGAACTGAATTACAAAATAGAAAAGGGTCTCAAATTTAGAAAACCAACTAGTGCTTGCTTATGGGGAAAGGTGCCTTGGGGTGCTGCATAAAACCAGAGACTGAAATTAGCACAGATAACTTTCCATAAGCCCAATATGTAATAGACAAGACCTACTGTTTGCTCAACGAAATGGACCCAACACCACATATTCAACGCCTAGGAATATACCTGACTAGGAAGAATCTTAAAACCCATGGATATATATGTCTCCGTAAGAGAATCAAGGGTGTGTACAGCGGCCGAAAGGCAGCAGTGAAAATCCGATAAATCCCATTATCAAAATAAATTTCGAAAACAAAACACAAAGACAGTGAAATAGAGAGCAATTCTTAAATAATTCACTCAGGGCATGTGATGCAACCGGGATTGACCACATCTACACCCAGAGCTGGTTGAGACATAAGGCTGGACACTTCAGGCTGATAGCATTGGTGAGTTTAGGTGAGCAAATGCACACCCTTTGAAGTCATACTGTATGGTACCTATTCCATGGGTCCCAACTCTTCAGGTTCAAGGGATTCTTCCTCCAGCTAAAACATGCATGTGAAACCCACAGTATGGTCCACCGTGTTATGGGGAAATGATTTAAAATGCATCTCAGTTTTCGTATCCTGGTCCTCGGGTTCACCATTCCAGATGATTTACTAACAGTCTCCCTGCTTGGAGAGTCAGTGCCTTTAACCTCCTGTTTGGCACAGCTTGCAATTTCTGTGCAAGATGAACAGGAATAGGGAGAACCAATGAGAGACTAGCTGTAGGTGTCTGCACGGGCAAATGTAACGCTCATTTCCCACCAGGAAGAGGAATTTACCAAAGGCTCAGCATGCCCTGCCCGAAACAGATTAGGGCCTGAAGCAATCCTGCGGTTTTGTGCCCAGTTCACAAGAAAGCGAGTTGAAGAAAGGAGCTCAGGGGCACTGTAATTCACAAACCTGCAGAGTTATAAATGACAGCTATCCTCCAAAAATATATTGAAGTAAGCCTGCGAAGGGGACTTGAAAGCGGGGCAGAATTTCAGGAAAACGATTGCAGGGGGTAGACTGGAATTGCCCTGAAAGCATAGGAAAAGAGGCAGAACGTCGACAATGATGCACTTGGCCAAAAAGGGCGTATGCGTTTTTTCCTGAATATATTCAGGAAAAAACGCATACGCCCTTTTTGGCCAACCAAGCAAGCCTGTAAAGGAAATCTGCACTACAATGAAGTCTCACTGCCCCCCGGGCAAGAGGGCCATCTGAAAAAAGTGTAAAATCCAGAAAGGTAGGACAGGATATGGAGAACAGGGAGCCTTGTTATGCTGATTGGCAGGATGTAAATTGCCAGCAGCCAGCCTGGAGAAGTGTATGGTGTTTCCTGAAACACATAAGAAACAAAGCAACACAGTCTATGGCACTTCCACTTATGGTCCTATAGCTTACGGAAATTAAAATCAAAAACAGACAGCCACCCCAATATTTGGGACGGCTGTGTTCACAAGAAGCTCGTCTACAGTAACAGGTAAATATCCCAGAAAGCAAAATATGGATAAAGAAGTTGTGGCACGTACGTACAATGCAATATCACTCAGCAATGAAATCTGTGTCATCAGGCCCGTAGCGGCATAGTGAGTGGATGCAGGTACGGTGATTCTACGTGAACTACGTCACACAGAAAAAGAAACATCATAAGATATCACTAATACACGGAATGTAAACTTGACTACACATGAACTGAATTACAAAACAGAACAGGGTCTCAAATTTAGAAAACCAACTAGTGCTTGCTTATGGGGAAAGGTGCGTTGGGGTGCTTCATAAAACCAGAGACTGAAATTAGCACAGATAACTTTCCATAAGCCAAATATGTAATAGACAAGACCTACTCCTTGCTCAACGAAATGGACCCAACACCACATATTCAACGCCTAGGAATATACCTGACTAGGAAGAATCTTAAAACCCATGGATATATATGTCTCCGTAAGAGAATCAAGCGTGTGTACAGCGGCATAAACGCAGCAGTGAAAATCCGATAAATCCCATTATCAAAATAAATTTCAAAAAAAAATCATAAAGACAGTGAAATAGAGAGCAATTCTTAAATAATTCACGCAGGGCATGTGATGCAACCGGGATTTAACACATCTACACCCAGAGCTGGTTGAGACATAAGGCTGGACACTTCAGGCTGATAGCATTGGTGAGTTTCGGTGAGCAAATGCAGACCCTTTGAAGTCATACTGCATGGTACCCATTCCATGGGTCCCAACTCTCCAGGTTCAAGGGATTCTTCCTCCAGCTAAAACATGCATGGGAAACCAAGAGTATCGTCCACCATGTGATTGGGAAATGATTTAAAATGCATCTCAGTTTTCGTATCCTGGTCCTCGGGTTCACCATTCCAGATGCTTTACTAACACTCTCCCCGCTTGGAGAGTCAGTGCCTTTAACCTCCTCTTTGGCACAGCTTGCAATTTCTGTGCAAAATGAACAGGAATAGGGAGAACCAATGAGAGACTAACTGTAGGTGTCTGCACGGGCAAATGTAACGCTCATTGCCCACCAGGAAGAGGAATTAAACAAAGGCTCAGTGTGCCCTGCTGGAAACAGATTAGGGCCTGAAGCAATCCTGCGGTTTTGTGCCCAGCTCACAAGAAAGCGAGTTGAAGAAAGGAGCTCAGGGGCACTGTAATTCACAAACCTGCAGAGTTATAAATGACAGCTTTCCTCCAAAAATATATTGAAGTAAGCCTGCGAAGGGGACTTGAAAGCGGGGCAGAATTTCAGGAAAACGATTGCAGGGGGTAGACTGGAATTGCCCTGAAAGCATAGGAAAAGAGGCAGAACGTCGACAATGATGCACTTGGCCAAAAAGGGCGTATGCGTTTTTTCCTGAATATATTCAGGAAAAAACGCATACGCCCTTTTTGGCCAACCAAGCAAGCCTGTAAATGAAATCTGCACTACAATGAAGTCTCACTGCCCCCCTGGCAAAAGGGCCATCTGAAAAAAGTGTAAAATCCAGAAAGGTAGGACAGGATATGGAGAACAGGGAGCCTTGTTATGCTGATTGGCAGGATGTAAATTGCCAGCAGCCACCCTGGAGAAGTGTATGGTGTTTCCTGAAACACGAAAGAAACAAAGCAACACAGCCTATGGCACTTCCACTTATGGTCCTATAGCTTACGGAAATTAAAATCAAAAACAGACAGCCACCCCAATATTTGAAACGGCTGTGTTCACAAGAAGCTCGTCTACAGTATCAGGTAAATATCCCAGAAAGCAAAAAATGGATAAAGAACTTGTGGCACGTACGTACAATGCAATATCACTCAGCAATGAAATCTGTGTCATCAGGCCCATAGCGGCATAGTGAGTGGATGCAGGTACGGTGATTCTACGTGAACTACGTCACACAGAAAAAGAAACATCATAAGATATCACGAATACACGGAATGTAAACTTGACTACACATGAACTGAATTACAAAATAGAAAAGGGTCTCAAATTTAGAAAACCAACTAGTGCTTGCTTATGGGGAAAGGTGCCTTGGGGTGCTGCATAAAACCAGAGACTGAAATTAGCACAGATAACTTTCCATAAGCCCAATATGTAATAGACAAGACCTACTCCTTGCTCAACGAAATGGACCCAACACCACATATTCAACGCCTAGGAATATACCTGACTAGGAAGAATCTTAAAACCCATGGATATATATGTCTCCGTAAGAGAATCAAGGGTGTGTACAGCGGCCGAAAGGCAGCAGTGAAAATCCGATAAATCCCATTATCAAAATAAATTTCGAAAACAAAACACAAAGACAGTGAAATAGAGAGCAATTCTTAAATAATTCACTCAGGGCATGTGATGCAACCGGGATTGACCACATCTACACCCAGAGCTGGTTGAGACATAAGGCTGGACACTTCAGGCTGATAGCATTGGTGAGTTTAGGTGAGCAAATGCACACCCTTTGAAGTCATACTGTATGGTACCTATTCCATGGGTCCCAACTCTTCAGGTTCAAGGGATTCTTCCTCCAGCTAAAACATGCATGTGAAACCCACAGTATGGTCCACCGTGTTATGGGGAAATGATTTAAAATGCATCTCAGTTTTCGTATCCTGGTCCTCGGGTTCACCATTCCAGATGATTTACTAACAGTCTCCCTGCTTGGAGAGTCAGTGCCTTTAACCTCCTGTTTGGCACAGCTTGCAATTTCTGTGCAAGATGAACAGGAATAGGGAGAACCAATGAGAGACTAGCTGTAGGTGTCTGCACGGGCAAATGTAACGCTCATTTCCCACCAGGAAGAGGAATTTACCAAAGGCTCAGCATGCCCTGCCCGAAACAGATTAGGGCCTGAAGCAATCCTGCGGTTTTGTGCCCAGTTCACAAGAAAGCGAGTTGAAGAAAGGAGCTCAGGGGCACTGTAATTCACAAACCTGCAGAGTTATAAATGACAGCTATCCTCCAAAAATATATTGAAGTAAGCCTGCGAAGGGGACTTGAAAGCGGGGCAGAATTTCAGGAAAACGATTGCAGGGGGTAGACTGGAATTGCCCTGAAAGCATAGGAAAAGAGGCAGAACGTCGACAATGATGCACTTGGCCAAAAAGGGCGTATGCGTTTTTTCCTGAATATATTCAGGAAAAAACGCATACGCCCTTTTTGGCCAACCAAGCAAGCCTGTAAAGGAAATCTGCACTACAATGAAGTCTCACTGCCCCCCGGGCAAGAGGGCCATCTGAAAAAAGTGTAAAATCCAGAAAGGTAGGACAGGATATGGAGAACAGGGAGCCTTGTTATGCTGATTGGCAGGATGTAAATTGCCAGCAGCCAGCCTGGAGAAGTGTATGGTGTTTCCTGAAACACATAAGAAACAAAGCAACACAGTCTATGGCACTTCCACTTATGGTCCTATAGCTTACGGAAATTAAAATCAAAAACAGACAGCCACCCCAATATTTGGGACGGCTGTGTTCACAAGAAGCTCGTCTACAGTAACAGGTAAATATCCCAGAAAGCAAAATATGGATAAAGAAGTTGTGGCACGTACGTACAATGCAATATCACTCAGCAATGAAATCTGTGTCATCAGGCCCGTAGCGGCATAGTGAGTGGATGCAGGTACGGTGATTCTACGTGAACTACGTCACACAGAAAAAGAAACATCATAAGATATCACTAATACACGGAATGTAAACTTGACTACACATGAACTGAATTACAAAACAGAACAGGGTCTCAAATTTAGAAAACCAACTAGTGCTTGCTTATGGGGAAAGGTGCGTTGGGGTGCTTCATAAAACCAGAGACTGAAATTAGCACAGATAACTTTCCATAAGCCAAATATGTAATAGACAAGACCTACTCCTTGCTCAACGAAATGGACCCAACACCACATATTCAACGCCTAGGAATATACCTGACTAGGAAGAATCTTAAAACCCATGGATATATATGTCTCCGTAAGAGAATCAAGCGTGTGTACAGCGGCATAAACGCAGCAGTGAAAATCCGATAAATCCCATTATCAAAATAAATTTCAAAAAAAAATCATAAAGACAGTGAAATAGAGAGCAATTCTTAAATAATTCACTCAGGGCATGTGATGCAACCGGGATTTAACACATCTACACCCAGAGCTGGTTGAGACATAAGGCTGGACACTTCAGGCTGATAGCATTGGTGAGTTTCGGTGAGCAAATGCAGACCCTTTGAAGTCATACTGCATGGTACCCATTCCATGGGTCCCAACTCTCCAGGTTCAAGGGATTCTTCCTCCAGCTAAAACATGCATGGGAAACCAAGATTATCGTCCACCATGTGATTGGGAAATGATTTAAAATGCATCTCAGTTTTCGTATCCTGGTCCTCGGGTTCACCATTCCAGATGCTTTACTAACACTCTCCCCGCTTGGAGAGTCAGTGCCTTTAACCTCCTCTTTGGCACAGCTTGCAATTTCTGTGCAAAATGAACAGGAATAGGGAGAACCAATGAGAGACTAGCTGTAGGTGTCTGCACGGGCAAATGTAACGCTCATTTCCCACCAGGAAGAGGAATTAACCAAAGGCTCAGCGTGCCCTGCCGGAAACAGATTAGGGCCTGAAGCAATCCTGCGGTTTTGTGCCCAGCTCACAAGAAAGCGAGTTGAAGAAAGGAGCTCAGGGGCACTGTAATTCACAAACCTGCAGAGTTATAAATGACAGCTTTCCTCCAAAAATATATTGAAGTAAGCCTGCGAAGGGGACTTGAAAGCGGGGCAGAATTTCAGGAAAACGATTGCAGGGGGTAGACTGGAATTGCCCTGAAAGCATAGGAAAAGAGGCAGAACGTCGACAATGATGCACTTGGCCAAAAAGTGCGTATGTGTTTTTTCCTGAATATATTCAGGAAAAAACGCATACGCCCTTTTTGGCCAACCAAGCAAGCCTGTAAATGAAATCTGCACTACAATGAAGTCTCACTGCCCCCCTGGCAAAAGGGCCATCTGAAAAAAGTGTAAAATCCAGAAAGGTAGGACAGGATATGGAGAACAGGGAGCCTTGTTATGCTGATTGGCAGGATGTAAATTGCCAGCAGCCACCCTGGAGAAGTGTATGGTGTTTCCTGAAACACGAAAGAAACAAAGCAACACAGCCTATGGCACTTCCACTTATGGTCCTATAGCTTACGGAAATTAACATCAAAAACAGACAGCCACCCCAATATTTGAGACGGCTGTGTTCACAAGAAGCTCGTCTACAGTATCAGGTAAATATCCCAGAAAGCAAAAAATGGATAAAGAACTTGTGGCACGTACGTACAATGCAATATCACTCAGCAATGAAATCTGTGTCATCAGGCCCATAGCGGCATAGTGAGTGGATGCAGGTACGGTGATTCTACGTGAACTACGTCACACAGAAAAAGAAACATCATAAGATATCACGAATACACGGAATGTATACTTGACTACACATGAACTGAATTACAAAATAGAAAAGGGTCTCAAATTTAGAAAACCAACTAGTGCTTGCTTATGGGGAAAGGTGCCTTGGGGTGCTGCATAAAACCAGAGACTGAAATTAGCACAGATAACTTTCCATAAGCCCAATATGTAATAGACAAGACCTACTCCTTGCTCAACGAAATGGACCCAACACCACATATTCAACGCCTAGGAATATACCTGACTAGGAAGAATCTTAAAACCCATGGATATATATGTCTCCGTAAGAGAATCAAGGGTGTGTACAGCGGCCGAAAGGCAGCAGTGAAAATCCGATAAATCCCATTATCAAAATAAATTTCGAAAACAAAACACAAAGACAGTGAAATAGAGAGCAATTCTTAAATAATTCACTCAGGGCATGTGATGCAACCGGGATTGACCACATCTACACCCAGAGCTGGTTGAGACATAAGGCTGGACACTTCAGGCTGATAGCATTGGTGAGTTTAGGTGAGCAAATGCACACCCTTTGAAGTCATACTGTATGGTACCTATTCCATGGGTCCCAACTCTTCAGGTTCAAGGGATTCTTCCTCCAGCTAAAACATGCATGTGAAACCCACAGTATGGTCCACCGTGTTATGGGGAAATGATTTAAAATGCATCTCAGTTTTCGTATCCTGGTCCTCGGGTTCACCATTCCAGATGATTTACTAACAGTCTCCCTGCTTGGAGAGTCAGTGCCTTTAACCTCCTGTTTGGCACAGCTTGCAATTTCTGTGCAAGATGAACAGGAATAGGGAGAACCAATGAGAGACTAGCTGTAGGTGTCTGCACGGGCAAATGTAACGCTCATTTCCCACCAGGAAGAGGAATTTACCAAAGGCTCAGCATGCCCTGCCCGAAACAGATTAGGGCCTGAAGCAATCCTGCGGTTTTGTGCCCAGTTCACAAGAAAGCGAGTTGAAGAAAGGAGCTCAGGGGCACTGTAATTCACAAACCTGCAGAGTTATAAATGACAGCTATCCTCCAAAAATATATTGAAGTAAGCCTGCGAAGGGGACTTGAAAGCGGGGCAGAATTTCAGGAAAACGATTGCAGGGGGTAGACTGGAATTGCCCTGAAAGCATAGGAAAAGAGGCAGAACGTCGACAATGATGCACTTGGCCAAAAAGGGCGTATGCGTTTTTTCCTGAATATATTCAGGAAAAAACGCATACGCCCTTTTTGGCCAACCAAGCAAGCCTGTAAAGGAAATCTGCACTACAATGAAGTCTCACTGCCCCCCGGGCAAGAGGGCCATCTGAAAAAAGTGTAAAATCCAGAAAGGTAGGACAGGATATGGAGAACAGGGAGCCTTGTTATGCTGATTGGCAGGATGTAAATTGCCAGCAGCCAGCCTGGAGAAGTGTATGGTGTTTCCTGAAACACATAAGAAACAAAGCAACACAGTCTATGGCACTTCCACTTATGGTCCTATAGCTTACGGAAATTAAAATCAAAAACAGACAGCCACCCCAATATTTGGGACGGCTGTGTTCACAAGAAGCTCGTCTACAGTAACAGGTAAATATCCCAGAAAGCAAAATATGGATAAAGAAGTTGTGGCACGTACGTACAATGCAATATCACTCAGCAATGAAATCTGTGTCATCAGGCCCGTAGCGGCATAGTGAGTGGATGCAGGTACGGTGATTCTACGTGAACTACGTCACACAGAAAAAGAAACATCATAAGATATCACTAATACACGGAATGTAAACTTGACTACACATGAACTGAATTACAAAACAGAACAGGGTCTCAAATTTAGAAAACCAACTAGTGCTTGCTTATGGGGAAAGGTGCCTTGGGGTGCTTCATAAAACCAGAGACTGAAATTAGCACAGATAACTTTCCATAAGCCAAATATGTAATAGAGAAGACCTACTCCTTGCTCAACGAAATGGACCCAACACCACATATTCAACGCCTAGGAATATACCTGACTAGGAAGAATCTTAAAACCCATGGATATATATGTCTCCGTAAGAGAATCAAGGGTGTGTACAGCGGCCGAAAGGCAGCAGTGAAAATCCGATAAATCCCATTATCAAAATAAATTTCGAAAACAAAACACAAAGACAGTGAAATAGAGAGCAATTCTTAAATAATTCACTCAGGGCATGTGATGCAACCGGGATTGACCACATCTACACCCAGAGCTGGTTGAGACATAAGGCTGGACACTTCAGGCTGATAGCATTGGTGAGTTTAGGTGAGCAAATGCACACCCTTTGAAGTCATACTGTATGGTACCTATTCCATGGGTCCCAACTCTTCAGGTTCAAGGGATTCTTCCTCCAGCTAAAACATGCATGTGAAACCCACAGTATGGTCCACCGTGTTATGGGGAAATGATTTAAAATGCATCTCAGTTTTCGTATCCTGGTCCTCGGGTTCACCATTCCAGATGATTTACTAACAGTCTCCCTGCTTGGAGAGTCAGTGCCTTTAACCTCCTGTTTGGCACAGCTTGCAATTTCTGTGCAAGATGAACAGGAATAGGGAGAACCAATGAGAGACTAGCTGTAGGTGTCTGCACGGGCAAATGTAACGCTCATTTCCCACCAGGAAGAGGAATTTACCAAAGGCTCAGCATGCCCTGCCCGAAACAGATTAGGGCCTGAAGCAATCCTGCGGTTTTGTGCCCAGTTCACAAGAAAGCGAGTTGAAGAAAGGAGCTCAGGGGCACTGTAATTCACAAACCTGCAGAGTTATAAATGACAGCTATCCTCCAAAAATATATTGAAGTAAGCCTGCGAAGGGGACTTGAAAGCGGGGCAGAATTTCTGGAAAACCATTGCAGGGGGTAGACTGGAATTGCCCTGAAAGCATAGGAAAAGAGGCAGAACGTCGACAATGATGCACTTGGCCAAAAAGGGCGTATGCGTTTTTTCCTGAATATATTCAGGAAAAAACGCATACGCCCTTTTTGGCCAACCAAGCAAGCCTGTAAAGGAAATCTGCACTACAATGAAGTCTCACTGCCCCCCGGGCAAGAGGGCCATCTGAAAAAAGTGTAAAATCCAGAAAGGTAGGACAGGATATGGAGAACAGGGAGCATTTTAATGCTGATTGGCAGGATGTAAATTGTGAAGAGCCACCCTGGAGCAGTGTATGGTGTTTCCTGAAACACATAAGAAATAAAGCAACACAGCCTATGGCAATTGCACTTGTGGTCCTATTGCTTAGGGAAATTAAAATCAAAAACAGAGAGCCACCCCAATATTTGGGACGGCTGTGTTCACAAGAAGCTCGTCTACAGTAACAGGTAAATATCCCAGAAAGCAAAATATGGATAAAGAAGTTGTGGCACGTACGTACAATGCAATATCACTCAGCAATGAAATCTGTGTCATCAGGCCCATAGCGGCATAGTGAGTGGATGCAGGTACGGTGATTCTACGTGAACTACGTCACACAGAAAAAGAATCATCATAAGATATCACGAATACACGGAATGTAAACTTGACTACACATGAACTGAATTACAAAATAGAAAAGGGTCTCAAATTTAGAAAACCAACTAGTGCTTGCTTATGGGGAAAGGTGCCTTGGGGTGCTGCATAAAACCAGAGACTGAAATTAGCACAGATAACTTTCCATAAGCCCAATATGTAATAGACAAGACCTACTCCTTGCTCAACGAAATGGACCCAACACCACATATTCAACGCCTAGGAATATACCTGACTAGGAAGAATCTTAAAACCCATGGATATATATGTCTCCGTAAGAGAATCAAGGGTGTGTACAGCGGCCGAAAGGCAGCAGTGAAAATCCGATAAATCCCATTATCAAAATAAATTTCGAAAACAAAACACAAAGACAGTGAAATAGAGAGCAATTCTTAAATAATTCACTCAGGGCATGTGATGCAACCGGGATTGACCACATCTACACCCAGAGCTGGTTGAGACATAAGGCTGGACACTTCAGGCTGATAGCATTGGTGAGTTTAGGTGAGCAAATGCACACCCTTTGAAGTCATACTGTATGGTACCTATTCCATGGGTCCCAACTCTTCAGGTTCAAGGGATTCTTCCTCCAGCTAAAACATGCATGTGAAACCCACAGTATGGTCCACCGTGTTATGGGGAAATGATTTAAAATGCATCTCAGTTTTCGTATCCTGGTCCTCGGGTTCACCATTCCAGATGATTTACTAACAGTCTCCCTGCTTGGAGAGTCAGTGCCTTTAACCTCCTGTTTGGCACAGCTTGCAATTTCTGTGCAAGATGAACAGGAATAGGGAGAACCAATGAGAGACTAGCTGTAGGTGTCTGCACGGGCAAATGTAACGCTCATTGCCCACCAGGAAGAGGAATTTACCAAAGGCTCAGCATGCCCTGCCCGAAACAGATTAGGGCCTGAAGCAATCCTGCGGTTTTGTGCCCAGTTCACAAGAAAGCGAGTTGAAGAAAGGAGCTCAGGGGCACTGTAATTCACAAACCTGCAGAGTTATAAATGACAGCTATCCTCCAAAAATATATTGAAGTAAGCCTGCGAAGGGGACTTGAAAGCGGGGCAGAATTTCAGGAAAACGATTGCAGGGGGTAGACTGGAATTGCCCTGAAAGCATAGGAAAAGAGGCAGAACGTCGACAATGATGCACTTGGCCAAAAAGGGCGTATGCGTTTTTTCCTGAATATATTCAGGAAAAAACGCATACGCCCTTTTTGGCCAACCAAGCAAGCCTGTAAAGGAAATCTGCACTACAATGAAGTCTCACTGCCCCCCGGGCAAGAGGGCCATCTGAAAAAAGTGTAAAATCCAGAAAGGTAGGACAGGATATGGAGAACAGGGAGCCTTGTTATGCTGATTGGCAGGATGTAAATTGCCAGCAGCCAGCCTGGAGAAGTGTATGGTGTTTCCTGAAACACATAAGAAACAAAGCAACACAGTCTATGGCACTTCCACTTATGGTCCTATAGCTTACGGAAATTAAAATAAAAAACAGACAGCCACCCCAATATTTGGGACGGCTGTGTTCACAAGAAGCTCGTCTACAGTAACAGGTAAATATCCCAGAAAGCAAAATATGGATAAAGAAGTTGTGGCACGTACGTACAATGCAATATCACTCAGCAATGAAATCTGTGTCATCAGGCCCGTAGCGGCATAGTGAGTGGATGCAGGTACGGTGATTCTACGTGAACTACGTCACACAGAAAAAGAAACATCATAAGATATCACTAATACACGGAATGTAAACTTGACTACACATGAACTGAATTACAAAACAGAACAGGGTCTCAAATTTAGAAAACCAACTAGTGCTTGCTTATGGGGAAAGGTGCGTTGGGGTGCTTCATAAAACCAGAGACTGAAATTAGCACAGATAACTTTCCATAAGCCAAATATGTAATAGACAAGACCTACTCCTTGCTCAACGAAATGGACCCAACACCACATATTCAACGCCTAGGAATATACCTGACTAGGAAGAATCTTAAAACCCATGGATATATATGTCTCCGTAAGAGAATCAAGCGTGTGTACAGCGGCATAAACGCAGCAGTGAAAATCCGATAAATCCCATTATCAAAATAAATTTCAAAAAAAAATCATAAAGACAGTGAAATAGAGAGCAATTCTTAAATAATTCACTCAGGGCATGTGATGCAACCGGGATTTAACACATCTACACCCAGAGCTGGTTGAGACATAAGGCTGGACACTTCAGGCTGATAGCATTGGTGAGTTTCGGTGAGCAAATGCAGACCCTTTGAAGTCATACTGCATGGTACCCATTCCATGGGTCCCAACTCTCCAGGTTCAAGGGATTCTTCCTCCAGCTAAAACATGCATGGGAAACCAAGAGTATCGTCCACCATGTGATTGGGAAATGATTTAAAATGCATCTCAGTTTTCGTATCCTGGTCCTCGGGTTCACCATTCCAGATGCTTTACTAACACTCTCCCCGCTTGGAGAGTCAGTGCCTTTAACCTCCTCTTTGGCACAGCTTGCAATTTCTGTGCAAAATGAACAGGAATAGGGAGAACCAATGAGAGACTAGCTGTAGGTGTCTGCACGGGCAAATGTAACGCTCATTGCCCACCAGGAAGAGGAATTAAACAAAGGCTCAGTGTGCCCTGCTGGAAACAGATTAGGGCCTGAAGCAATCCTGCGGTTTTGTGCTCAGCTCACAAGAAAGCGAGTTGAAGAAAGGAGCTCAGGGGCACTGTAATTCACAAACCTGCAGAGTTATAAATGACAGCTTTCCTCCAAAAATATATTGAAGTAAGCCTGCGAAGGGGACTTGAAAGCGGGGCAGAATTTCAGGAAAACGATTGCAGGGGGTAGACTGGAATTGCCCTGAAAGCATAGGAAAAGAGGCAGAACGTCGACAATGATGCACTTGGCCAAAAAGGGCGTATGCGTTTTTTCCTGAATATATTCAGGAAAAAACGCATACGCCCTTTTTGGCCAACCAAGCAAGCCTGTAAATGAAATCTGCACTACAATGAAGTCTCACTGCCCCCCTGGCAAAAGGGCCATCTGAAAAAAGTGTAAAATCCAGAAAGGTAGGACAGGATATGGAGAACAGGGAGCCTTGTTATGCTGATTGGCAGGATGTAAATTGCCAGCAGCCACCCTGGAGAAGTGTATGGTGTTTCCTGAAACACGAAAGAAACAAAGCAACACAGCCTATGGCACTTCCACTTATGGTCCTATAGCTTACGGAAATTAAAATCAAAAACAGACAGCCACCCCAATATTTGAGACGGCTGTGTTCACAAGAAGCTCGTCTACAGTATCAGGTAAATATCCCAGAAAGCAAAAAATGGATAAAGAACTTGTGGCACGTACGTACAATGCAATATCACTCAGCAATGAAATCTGTGTCATCAGGCCCATAGCGGCATAGTGAGTGGATGCAGGTACGGTGATTCTACGTGAACTACGTCACACAGAAAAAGAAACATCATAAGATATCACGAATACACGGAATGTAAACTTGACTACACATGAACTGAATTACAAAATAGAAAAGGGTCTCAAATTTAGAAAACCAACTAGTGCTTGCTTATGGGGAAAGGTGCCTTGGGGTGCTGCATAAAACCAGAGACTGAAATTAGCACAGATAACTTTCCATAAGCCCAATATGTAATAGACAAGACCTACTGTTTGCTCAACGAAATGGACCCAACACCACATATTCAACGCCTAGGAATATACCTGACTAGGAAGAATCTTAAAACCCATGGATATATATGTCTCCGTAAGAGAATCAAGGGTGTGTACAGCGGCCGAAAGGCAGCAGTGAAAATCCGATAAATCCCATTATCAAAATAAATTTCGAAAACAAAACACAAAGACAGTGAAATAGAGAGCAATTCTTAAATAATTCACTCAGGGCATGTGATGCAACCGGGATTGACCACATCTACACCCAGAGCTGGTTGAGACATAAGGCTGGACACTTCAGGCTGATAGCATTGGTGAGTTTAGGTGAGCAAATGCACACCCTTTGAAGTCATACTGTATGGTACCTATTCCATGGGTCCCAACTCTTCAGGTTCAAGGGATTCTTCCTCCAGCTAAAACATGCATGTGAAACCCACAGTATGGTCCACCGTGTTATGGGGAAATGATTTAAAATGCATCTCAGTTTTCGTATCCTGGTCCTCGGGTTCACCATTCCAGATGATTTACTAACAGTCTCCCTGCTTGGAGAGTCAGTGCCTTTAACCTCCTGTTTGGCACAGCTTGCAATTTCTGTGCAAGATGAACAGGAATAGGGAGAACTAATGAGAGACTAGCTGTAGGTGTCTGCACGGGCAAATGTAACGCTCATTTCCCACCAGGAAGAGGAATTTACCAAAGGCTCAGCATGCCCTGCCCGAAACAGATTAGGGCCTGAAGCAATCCTGCGGTTTTGTGCCCAGTTCACAAGAAAGCGAGTTGAAGAAAGGAGCTCAGGGGCACTGTAATTCACAAACCTGCAGAGTTATAAATGACAGCTATCCTCCAAAAATATATTGAAGTAAGCCTGCGAAGGGGACTTGAAAGCGGGGCAGAATTTCAGGAAAACGATTGCAGGGGTAGACTGGAATTGCCCTGAAAGCATAGGAAAAGAGGCAGAACGTCGACAATGATGCACTTGGCCAAAAAGGGCGTATGCGTTTTTTCCTGAATATATTCAGGAAAAAACGCATACGCCCTTTTTGGCCAACCAAGCAAGCCTGTAAAGGAAATCTGCACTACAATGAAGTCTCACTGCCCCCCGGGCAAGAGGGCCATCTGAAAAAAGTGTAAAATCCAGAAAGGTAGGACAGGATATGGAGAACAGGGAGCCTTGTTATGCTGATTGGCAGGATGTAAATTGCCAGCAGCCAGCCTGGAGAAGTGTATGGTGTTTCCTGAAACACATAAGAAACAAAGCAACACAGTCTATGGCACTTCCACTTATGGTCCTATAGCTTACGGAAATTAAAATCAAAAACAGACAGCCACCCCAATATTTGGGACGGCTGTGTTCACAAGAAGCTCGTCTACAGTAACAGGTAAATATCCCAGAAAGCAAAATATGGATAAAGAAGTTGTGGCACGTACGTACAATGCAATATCACTCAGCAATGAAATCTGTGTCATCAGGCCCGTAGCGGCATAGTGAGTGGATGCAGGTACGGTGATTCTACGTGAACTACGTCACACAGAAAAAGAAACATCATAAGATATCACTAATACACGGAATGTAAACTTGACTACACATGAACTGAATTACAAAACAGAACAGGGTCTCAAATTTAGAAAACCAACTAGTGCTTGCTTATGGGGAAAGGTGCGTTGGGGTGCTTCATAAAACCAGAGACTGAAATTAGCACAGATAACTTTCCATAAGCCAAATATGTAATAGACAAGACCTACTCCTTGCTCAACGAAATGGACCCAACACCACATATTCAACGCCTAGGAATATACCTGACTAGGAAGAATCTTAAAACCCATGGATATATATGTCTCCGTAAGAGAATCAAGCGTGTGTACAGCGGCATAAACGCAGCAGTGAAAATCCGATAAATCCCATTATCAAAATAAATTTCAAAAAAAAATCATAAAGACAGTGAAATAGAGAGCAATTCTTAAATAATTCACTCAGGGCATGTGATGCAACCGGGATTTAACACATCTACACCCAGAGCTGGTTGAGACATAAGGCTGGACACTTCAGGCTGATAGCATTGGTGAGTTTCGGTGAGCAAATGCAGACCCTTTGAAGTCATACTGCATGGTACCCATTCCATGGGTCCCAACTCTCCAGGTTCAAGGGATTCTTCCTCCAGCTAAAACATGCATGGGAAACCAAGATTATCGTCCACCATGTGATTGGGAAATGATTTAAAATGCATCTCAGTTTTCGTATCCTGGTCCTCGGGTTCACCATTCCAGATGCTTTACTAACACTCTCCCCGCTTGGAGAGTCAGTGCCTTTAACCTCCTCTTTGGCACAGCTTGCAATTTCTGTGCAAAATGAACAGGAATAGGGAGAACCAATGAGAGACTAGCTGTAGGTGTCTGCACGGGCAAATGTAACGCTCATTTCCCACCAGGAAGAGGAATTAACCAAAGGCTCAGCGTGCCCTGCCGGAAACAGATTAGGGCCTGAAGCAATCCTGCGGTTTTGTGCCCAGCTCACAAGAAAGCGAGTTGAAGAAAGGAGCTCAGGGGCACTGTAATTCACAAACCTGCAGAGTTATAAATGACAGCTTTCCTCCAAAAATATATTGAAGTAAGCCTGCGAAGGGGACTTGAAAGCGGGGCAGAATTTCAGGAAAACGATTGCAGGGGGTAGACTGGAATTGCCCTGAAAGCATAGGAAAAGAGGCAGAACGTCGACAATGATGCACTTGGCCAAAAAGTGCGTATGTGTTTTTTCCTGAATATATTCAGGAAAAAACGCATACGCCCTTTTTGGCCAACCAAGCAAGCCTGTAAATGAAATCTGCACTACAATGAAGTCTCACTGCCCCCCTGGCAAAAGGGCCATCTGAAAAAAGTGTAAAATCCAGAAAGGTAGGACAGGATATGGAGAACAGGGAGCCTTGTTATGCTGATTGGCAGGATGTAAATTGCCAGCAGCCACCCTGGAGAAGTGTATGGTGTTTCCTGAAACACGAAAGAAACAAAGCAACACAGCCTATGGCACTTCCACTTATGGTCCTATAGCTTACGGAAATTAACATCAAAAACAGACAGCCACCCCAATATTTGAGACGGCTGTGTTCACAAGAAGCTCGTCTACAGTATCAGGTAAATATCCCAGAAAGCAAAAAATGGATAAAGAACTTGTGGCACGTACGTACAATGCAATATCACTCAGCAATGAAATCTGTGTCATCAGGCCCATAGCGGCATAGTGAGTGGATGCAGGTACGGTGATTCTACGTGAACTACGTCACACAGAAAAAGAAACATCATAAGATATCACGAATACACGGAATGTATACTTGACTACACATGAACTGAATTACAAAATAGAAAAGGGTCTCAAATTTAGAAAACCAACTAGTGCTTGCTTATGGGGAAAGGTGCCTTGGGGTGCTGCATAAAACCAGAGACTGAAATTAGCACAGATAACTTTCCATAAGCCCAATATGTAATAGACAAGACCTACTCCTTGCTCAACGAAATGGACCCAACACCACATATTCAACGCCTAGGAATATACCTGACTAGGAAGAATCTTAAAACCCATGGATATATATGTCTCCGTAAGAGAATCAAGGGTGTGTACAGCGGCCGAAAGGCAGCAGTGAAAATCCGATAAATCCCATTATCAAAATAAATTTCGAAAACAAAACACAAAGACAGTGAAATAGAGAGCAATTCTTAAATAATTCACTCAGGGCATGTGATGCAACCGGGATTGACCACATCTACACCCAGAGCTGGTTGAGACATAAGGCTGGACACTTCAGGCTGATAGCATTGGTGAGTTTAGGTGAGCAAATGCACACCCTTTGAAGTCATACTGTATGGTACCTATTCCATGGGTCCCAACTCTTCAGGTTCAAGGGATTCTTCCTCCAGCTAAAACATGCATGTGAAACCCACAGTATGGTCCACCGTGTTATGGGGAAATGATTTAAAATGCATCTCAGTTTTCGTATCCTGGTCCTCGGGTTCACCATTCCAGATGATTTACTAACAGTCTCCCTGCTTGGAGAGTCAGTGCCTTTAACCTCCTGTTTGGCACAGCTTGCAATTTCTGTGCAAGATGAACAGGAATAGGGAGAACCAATGAGAGACTAGCTGTAGGTGTCTGCACGGGCAAATGTAACGCTCATTTCCCACCAGGAAGAGGAATTTACCAAAGGATCAGCATGCCCTGCCCGAAACAGATTAGGGCCTGAAGCAATCCTGCGGTTTTGTGCCCAGTTCACAAGAAAGCGAGTTGAAGAAAGGAGCTCAGGGGCACTGTAATTCACAAACCTGCAGAGTTATAAATGACAGCTATCCTCCAAAAATATATTGAAGTAAGCCTGCGAAGGGGACTTGAAAGCGGGGCAGAATTTCTGGAAAACGATTGCAGGGGGTAGACTGGAATTGCCCTGAAAGCATAGGAAAAGAGGCAGAACGTCGACAATGATGCACTTGGCCAAAAAGGGCGTATGCGTTTTTTCCTGAATATATTCAGGAAAAAACGCATACGCCCTTTTTGGCCAACCAAGCAAGCCTGTAAAGGAAATCTGCACTACAATGAAGTCTCACTGCCCCCCGGGCAAGAGGGCCATCTGAAAAAAGTGTAAAATCCAGAAAGGTAGGACAGGATATGGAGAACAGGGAGCCTTGTTATGCTGATTGGCAGGATGTAAATTGCCAGCAGCCAGCCTGGAGAAGTGTATGGTGTTTCCTGAAACACATAAGAAACAAAGCAACACAGTCTATGGCACTTCCACTTATGGTCCTATAGCTTACGGAAATTAAAATCAAAAACAGACAGCCACCCCAATATTTGGGACGGCTGTGTTCACAAGAAGCTCGTCTACAGTAACAGGTAAATATCCCAGAAAGCAAAATATGGATAAAGAAGTTGTGGCACGTACGTACAATGCAATATCACTCAGCAATGAAATCTGTGTCATCAGGCCCGTAGCGGCATAGTGAGTGGATGCAGGTACGGTTATTCTACGTGAACTACGTCACACAGAAAAAGAAACATCATAAGATATCACTAATACACGGAATGTAAACTTGACTACACATGAACTGAATTACAAAACAGAACAGGGTCTCAAATTTAGAAAACCAACTAGTGCTTGCTTATGGGGAAAGGTGCCTTGGGGTGCTTCATAAAACCAGAGACTGAAATTAGCACAGATAACTTTCCATAAGCCAAATATGTAATAGAGAAGACCTACTCCTTGCTCAACGAAATGGACCCAACACCACATATTCAACGCCTAGGAATATACCTGACTAGGAAGAATCTTAAAACCCATGGATATATATGTCTCCGTAAGAGAATCAAGGGTGTGTACAGCGGCCGAAAGGCAGCAGTGAAAATCCGATAAATCCCATTATCAAAATAAATTTCGAAAACAAAACACAAAGACAGTGAAATAGAGAGCAATTCTTAAATAATTCACTCAGGGCATGTGATGCAACCGGGATTGACCACATCTACACCCAGAGCTGGTTGAGACATAAGGCTGGACACTTCAGGCTGATAGCATTGGTGAGTTTAGGTGAGCAAATGCACACCCTTTGAAGTCATACTGTATGGTACCTATTCCATGGGTCCCAACTCTTCAGGTTCAAGGGATTCTTCCTCCAGCTAAAACATGCATGTGAAACCCACAGTATGGTCCACCGTGTTATGGGGAAATGATTTAAAATGCATCTCAGTTTTCGTATCCTGGTCCTCGGGTTCACCATTCCAGATGATTTACTAACAGTCTCCCTGCTTGGAGAGTCAGTGCCTTTAACCTCCTCTTTGGCACAGCTTGCAATTTCTGTGCAAGATGAACAGGAATAGGGAGAACCAATGAGAGACTAGCTGTAGGTGTCTGCACGGGCAAATGTAACGCTCATTTCCCACCAGGAAGAGGAATTTACCAAAGGCTCAGCATGCCCTGCCCGAAACAGATTAGGGCCTGAAGCAATCCTGCGGTTTTGTGCCCAGTTCACAAGAAAGCGAGTTGAAGAAAGGAGCTCAGGGGCACTGTAATTCACAAACCTGCAGAGTTATAAATGACAGCTATCCTCCAAAAATATATTGAAGTAAGCCTGCGAAGGGGACTTGAAAGCGGGGCAGAATTTCTGGAAAACCATTGCAGGGGGTAGACTGGAATTGTCCTGAAAGCATAGGAAAAGAGGCAGAACGTCGACAATGATGCACTTGGCCAAAAAGGGCGTATGCGTTTTTTCCTGAATATATTCAGGAAAAAACGCATACGCCCTTTTTGGCCAACCAAGCAAGCCTGTAAAGGAAATCTGCACTACAATGAAGTCTCACTGCCCCCCGGGCAAGAGGGCCATCTGAAAAAAGTGTAAAATCCAGAAAGGTAGGACAGGATATGGAGAACAGGGAGCCTTTTAATGCTGATTGGCAGGATGTAAATTGTGAAGAGCCACCCTGGAGCAGTGTATGGTGTTTCCTGAAACACATAAGAAATAAAGCAACACAGCCTATGGCAATTGCACTTGTGGTCCTATTGCTTAGGGAAATTAAAATCAAAAACAGAGAGCCACCCCAATATTTGGGACGGCTGTGTTCACAAGAAGCTCGTCTACAGTAACAGGTAAATATCCCAGAAAGCAAAATATGGATAAAGAAGTTGTGGCACGTACGTACAATGCAATATCACTCAGCAATGAAATCTGTGTCATCAGGCCCGTAGCGGCATAGTGAGTGGATGCAGGTACGGTGATTCTACGTGAACTACGTCACACAGAAAAAGAAACATCATAAGATATCACTAATACACGGAATGTAAACTTGACTACACATGAACTGAATTACAAAACAGAACAGGGTCTCAAATTTAGAAAACCAACTAGTGCTTGCTTATGGGGAAAGGTGCGTTGGGGTGCTTCATAAAACCAGAGACTGAAATTAGCACAGATAACTTTCCGTAAGCCAAATATGTAATAGACAATACCTACTCCTTGCTCAACGAAATGGACCCAACACCACATATTCAACGCCTAGGAATATACCTGACTAGGAAGAATCTTAAAACCCATGGATATATATGTCTCCGTAAGAGAATCAAGCGTGTGTACAGCGGCATAAACGCAGCAGTGAAAATCCGATAAATCCCATTATCAAAATAAATTTCAAAAAAAATCATAAAGACAGTGAAATAGAGAGCAATTCTTAAATAATTCACTCAGGGCATGTGATGCAACCGGGATTTAACACATCTACACCCAGAGCTGGTTGAGACATAAGGCTGGACACTTCAGGCTGATAGCATTGGTGAGTTTCGGTGAGCAAATGCAGACCCTTTGAAGTCATACTGCATGGTACCCATTCCATGGGTCCCAACTCT
This sequence comes from Phocoena phocoena, assembly GCF_963924675.1. NCBI lineage: Eukaryota > Metazoa > Chordata > Mammalia > Artiodactyla > Phocoenidae > Phocoena > Phocoena phocoena. The sequence continues at coordinate 47,011 of NW_027077752.1, read as the reverse complement.
CCAGGTTCAAGGGATTCTTCCTCCAGCTAAAACATGCATGGGAAACCAAGAGTATCGTCCACCATGTGATTGGGAAATGATTTAAAATGCATCTCAGTTTTCGTATCCTGGTCCTCGGGTTCACCATTCCAGATGCTTTACTAACACTCTCCCCGCTTGGAGAGTCAGTGCCTTTAACCTCCTCTTTGGCACAGCTTGCAATTTCTGTGCAAAATGAACAGGAATAGGGAGAACCAATGAGAGACTAGCTGTAGGTGTCTGCACGGGCAAATGTAACGCTCATTGCCCACCAGGAAGAGGAATTAAACAAAGGCTCAGTGTGCCCTGCTAGAAACAGATTAGGGCCTGAAGCAATCCTGCGGTTTTGTGCCCAGCTCACAAGAAAGCGAGTTGAAATAAGGAGCTCAGGGGCACTGTAATTCACAAACCTGCAGAGTTATAAATGACAGCTTTCCTCCAAAAATATATTGAAGTAAGCCTGCGAAGGGGACTTGAAAGCGGGGCAGAATTTCAGGAAAACGATTGCAGGGGGTAGACTGGAATTGCCCTGAAAGCATAGGAAAAGAGGCAGAACGTCGACAATGATGCACTTGGCCAAAAAGGGCGTATGCGTTTTTTCCTGAATATATTCAGGAAAAAACGCATACGCCCTTTTTGGCCAACCAAGAAAGCCTGTAAAGGAAATCTGCACTACAATGAAGTCTCACTGCCCCCCGGGCAAGAGGGCCATCTGAAAAAAGTGTAAAATCCAGAAAGGTAGGACAGGATATGGAGAACAGGGAGCCTTGTTATGCTGATTGGCAGGATGTAAATTGCCAGCAGCCAGCCTGGAGAAGTGTATGGTGTTTCCTGAAACACGAAAGAAACAAAGCAACACAGCCTATGGCACTTCCACTTTTGGTCCTATAGCTTACGGAAATTAAAATCAAAAACAGACAGCCACCCCAATATTTGAGACGGCTGTGTTCACAAGAAGCTCGTCTACAGTATCAGGTAAATATCCCAGAAAGCAAAAAATGGATAAAGAACTTGTGGCACGTACGTACAATGCAATATCACTCAGCAATGAAATCTGTGTCATCAGGCCCATAGCGGCATAGTGAGTGGATGCAGGTACGGTGATTCTACGTGAACTACGTCACACAGAAAAAGAAACATCATAAGATATCACGAATACACGGAATGTAAACTTGACTACACATGAACTGAATTACAAAATAGAAAAGGGTCTCAAATTTAGAAAACCAACTAGTGCTTGCTTATGGGGAAAGGTGCCTTGGGGTGCTGCATAAAACCAGAGACTGAAATTAGCACAGATAACTTTCCATAAGCCCAATATGTAATAGACAAGACCTACTCCTTGCTCAACGAAATGGACCCCACACCACATATTCAACGCCTAGGAATATACCTGACTAGGAAGAATCTTAAAACCCATGGATATATATGTCTCCGTAAGAGAATCAAGGGTGTGTACAGCGGCCGAAAGGCAGCAGTGAAAATCCGATAAATCCCATTATCAAAATAAATTTCGAAAACAAAACACAAAGACAGTGAAATAGAGAGCAATTCTTAAATAATTCACTCAGGGCATGTGATGCAACCGGGATTGACCACATCTACACCCAGAGCTGGTTGAGACATAAGGCTGGACACTTCAGGCTGATAGCATTGGTGAGTTTCGGTGAGCAAATGCACACCCTTTGAAGTCATACTGTATGGTACCTATTCCATGGGTCCCAACTCTTCAGGTTCAAGGGATTCTTCCTCCAGCTAAAACATGCATGTGAAACCCACAGTATGGTCCACCGTGTTATGGGGAAATGATTTAAAATGCATCTCAGTTTTCGTATCCTGGTCCTCGGGTTCACCATTCCAGATGATTTACTAACAGTCTCCCTGCTTGGAGAGTCAGTGCCTTTAACCTCCTGTTTGGCACAGCTTGCAATTTCTGTGCAAGATGAACAGGAATAGGGAGAACCAATGAGAGACTAGCTGTAGGTGTCTGCACGGGCAAATGTAACGCTCATTTCCCACCAGGAAGAGGAATTTACCAAAGGCTCAGCATGCCCTGCCCGAAACAGATTAGGGCCTGAAGCAATCCTGCGGTTTTGTGCCCAGTTCACAAGAAAGCGAGTTGAAGAAAGGAGCTCAGGGGCACTGTAATTCACAAACCTGCAGAGTTATAAATGACAGCTATCCTCCAAAAATATATTGAAGTAAGCCTGCGAAGGGGACTTGAAAGCGGGGCAGAATTTCAGGAAAACGATTGCAGGGGGTAGACTGGAATTGCCCTGAAAGCATAGGAAAAGAGGCAGAACGTCGACAATGATGCACTTGGCCAAAAAGGGCGTATGCGTTTTTTCCTGAATATATTCAGGAAAAAACGCATACGCCCTTTTTGGCCAACCAAGCAAGCCTGTAAAGGAAATCTGCACTACAATGAAGTCTCATTGCCCCCCGGGCAAGAGGGCCATCTGAAAAAAGTGTAAAATCCAGAAAGGTAGGACAGGATATGGAGAACAGGGAGCCTTGTTATGCTGATTGGCAGGATGTAAATTGCCAGCAGCCAGCCTGGAGAAGTGTATGGTGTTTCCTGAAACACATAAGAAACAAAGCAACACAGTCTATGGCACTTCCACTTATGGTCCTATAGCTTACGGAAATTAAAATCAAAAACAGACAGCCACCCCAATATTTGGGACGGCTGTGTTCACAAGAAGCTCGTCTACAGTAACAGGTAAATATCCCAGAAAGCAAAATATGGATAAAGAAGTTGTGGCACGTACGTACAATGCAATATCACTCAGCAATGAAATCTGTGTCATCAGGCCCGTAGCGGCATAGTGAGTGGATGCAGGTACGGTGATTCTACGTGAACTACGTCACACAGAAAAAGAAACATCATAAGATATCACTAATACACGGAATGTAAACTTGACTACACATGAACTGAATTACAAAACAGAACAGGGTCTCAAATTTAGAAAACCAACTAGTGCTTGCTTATGGGGAAAGGTGCGTTGGGGTGCTTCATAAACCAGAGACTGAAATTAGCACAGATAACTTTCCATAAGCCAAATATGTAATAGACAAGACCTACTCCTTGCTCAACGAAATGGACCCAACACCACATATTCAACGCCTAGGAATATACCTGACTCGGAAGAATCTTAAAACCCATGGATATATATGTCTCCGTAAGAGAATCAAGCGTGTGTACAGCGGCATAAACGCAGCAGTGAAAATCCGATAAATCCCATTATCAAAATAAATTTCAAAAAAAAATCATAAAGACAGTGAAATAGAGAGCAATTCTTAAATAATTCACTCAGGGCATGTGATGCAACCGGGATTTAACACATCTACACCCAGAGCTGGTTGAGACATAAGGCTGGACACTTCAGGCTGATAGCATTGGTGAGTTTCGGTGAGCAAATGCAGACCCTTTGAAGTCATACTGCATGGTACCCATTCCATGGGTCCCAACTCTCCAGGTTCAAGGGATTCTTCCTCCAGCTAAAACATGCATGGGAAACCAAGAGTATCGTCCACCATGTGATTGGGAAATGATTTAAAATGCATCTCAGTTTTCGTATCCTGGTCCTCGGGTTCACCATTCCAGATGCTTTACTAACACTCTCCCCGCTTGGAGAGTCAGTGCCTTTAACCTCCTCTTTGGCACAGCTTGCAATTTCTGTGCAAAATGAACAGGAATAGGGAGAACCAATGAGAGACTAGCTGTAGGTGTCTGCACGGGCAAATGTAACGCTCATTGCCCACCAGGAAGAGGAATTAAACAAAGGCTCAGTGTGCCCTGCTGGAAACAGATTAGGGCCTGAAGCAATCCTGCGGTTTTGTGCCCAGCTCACAAGAAAGCGAGTTGAAGAAAGGAGCTCAGGGGCACTGTAATTCACAAACCTGCAGAGTTATAAATGACAGCTTTCCTCCAAAAATATATTGAAGTAAGCCTGCGAAGGGGACTTGAAAGCGGGGCAGAATTTCAGGAAAACGATTGCAGGGGGTAGACTGGAATTGCCCTGAAAGCATAGGAAAAGAGGCAGAACGTCGACAATGATGCACTTGGCCAAAAAGGGCGTATGCGTTTTTTCCTGAATATATTCAGGAAAAAACGCATACGCCCTTTTTGGCCAACCAAGCAAGCCTGTAAATGAAATCTGCACTACAATGAAGTCTCACTGCCCCCCTGGCAAAAGGGCCATCTGAAAAAAGTGTAAAATCCAGAAAGGTAGGACAGGATATGGAGAACAGGGAGCCTTGTTATGCTGATTGGCAGGATGTAAATTGCCAGCAGCCACCCTGGAGAAGTGTATGGTGTTTCCTGAAACACGAAAGAAACAAAGCAACACAGCCTATGGCACTTCCACTTATGGTCCTATAGCTTACGGAAATTAAAATCAAAAACAGACAGCCACCCCAATATTTGAGACGGCTGTGTTCACAAGAAGCTCGTCTACAGTATCAGGTAAATATCCCAGAAAGCAAAAAATGGATAAAGAACTTGTGGCACGTACGTACAATGCAATATCACTCAGCAATGAAATCTGTGTCATCAGGCCCATAGCGGCATAGTGAGTGGATGCAGGTACGGTGATTCTACGTGAACTACGTCACACAGAAAAAGAAACATCATAAGATATCACGAATACACGGAATGTAAACTTGACTACACATGAACTGAATTACAAAATAGAAAAGGGTCTCAAATTTAGAAAACCAACTAGTGCTTGCTTATGGGGAAAGGTGCCTTGGGGTGCTGCATAAAACCAGAGACTGAAATTAGCACAGATAACTTTCCATAAGCCCAATATGTAATAGACAAGACCTACTCCTTGCTCAACGAAATGGACCCCACACCACATATTCAACGCCTAGGAATATACCTGACTAGGAAGAATCTTAAAACCCATGGATATATATGTCTCCGTAAGAGAATCAAGGGTGTGTACAGCGGCCGAAAGGCAGCAGTGAAAATCCGATAAATCCCATTATCAAAATAAATTTCGAAAACAAAACACAAAGACAGTGAAATAGAGAGCAATTCTTAAATAATTCACTCAGGGCATGTGATGCAACCGGGATTGACCACATCTACACCCAGAGCTGGTTGAGACATAAGGCTGGACACTTCAGGCTGATAGCATTGGTGAGTTTAGGTGAGCAAATGCACACCCTTTGAAGTCATACTGTATGGTACCTATTCCATGGGTCCCAACTCTTCAGGTTCAAGGGATTCTTCCTCCAGCTAAAACATGCATGTGAAACCCACAGTATGGTCCACCGTGTTATGGGGAAATGATTTAAAATGCATCTCAGTTTTCGTATCCTGGTCCTCGGGTTCACCATTCCAGATGATTTACTAACAGTCTCCCTGCTTGGAGAGTCAGTGCCTTTAACCTCCTGTTTGGCACAGCTTGCAATTTCTGTGCAAGATGAACAGGAATAGGGAGAACCAATGAGAGACTAGCTGTAGGTGTCTGCACGGGCAAATGTAACGCTCATTTCCCACCAGGAAGAGGAATTTACCAAAGGCTCAGCATGCCCTGCCCGAAACAGATTAGGGCCTGAAGCAATCCTGCGGTTTTGTGCCCAGTTCACAAGAAAGCGAGTTGAAGAAAGGAGCTCAGGGGCACTGTAATTCACAAACCTGCAGAGTTATAAATGACAGCTATCCTCCAAAAATATATTGAAGTAAGCCTGCGAAGGGGACTTGAAAGCGGGGCAGAATTTCAGGAAAACGATTGCAGGGGGTAGACTGGAATTGCCCTGAAAGCATAGGAAAAGAGGCAGAACGTCGACAATGATGCACTTGGCCAAAAAGGGCGTATGCGTTTTTTCCTGAATATATTCAGGAAAAAACGCATACGCCCTTTTTGGCCAACCAAGCAAGCCTGTAAAGGAAATCTGCACTACAATGAAGTCTCACTGCCCCCCGGGCAAGAGGGCCATCTGAAAAAAGTGTAAAATCCAGAAAGGTAGGACAGGATATGGAGAACAGGGAGCCTTGTTATGCTGATTGGCAGGATGTAAATTGCCAGCAGCCAGCCTGGAGAAGTGTATGGTGTTTCCTGAAACACATAAGAAACAAAGCAACACAGTCTATGGCACTTCCACTTATGGTCCTATAGCTTACGGAAATTAAAATCAAAAACAGACAGCCACCCCAATATTTGGGACGGCTGTGTTCACAAGAAGCTCGTCTACAGTAACAGGTAAATATCCCAGAAAGCAAAATATGGATAAAGAAGTTGTGGCACGTACGTACAATGCAATATCACTCAGCAATGAAATCTGTGTCATCAGGCCCGTAGCGGCATAGTGAGTGGATGCAGGTACGGTGATTCTACGTGAACTACGTCACACAGAAAAAGAAACATCATAAGATATCACTAATACACGGAATGTAAACTTGACTACACATGAACTGAATTACAAAACAGAACAGGGTCTCAAATTTAGAAAACCAACTAGTGCTTGCTTATGGGGAAAGGTGCGTTGGGGTGCTTCATAAAACCAGAGACTGAAATTAGCACAGATAACTTTCCATAAGCCAAATATGTAATAGACAAGACCTACTCCTTGCTCAACGAAATGGACCCAACACCACATATTCAACGCCTAGGAATATACCTGACTAGGAAGAATCTTAAAACCCATGGATATATATGTCTCCGTAAGAGAATCAAGCGTGTGTACAGCGGCATAAACGCAGCAGTGAAAATCCGATAAATCCCATTATCAAAATAAATTTCAAAAAAAAATCATAAAGACAGTGAAATAGAGAGCAATTCTTAAATAATTCACTCAGGGCATGTGATGCAACCGGGATTTAACACATCTACACCCAGAGCTGGTTGAGACATAAGGCTGGACACTTCAGGCTGATAGCATTGGTGAGTTTCGGTGAGCAAATGCAGACCCTTTGAAGTCATACTGCATGGTACCCATTCCATGGGTCCCAACTCTCCAGGTTCAAGGGATTCTTCCTCCAGCTAAAACATGCATGGGAAACCAAGAGTATCGTCCACCATGTGATTGGGAAATGATTTAAAATGCATCTCAGTTTTCGTATCCTGGTCCTCGGGTTCACCATTCCAGATGCTTTACTAACACTCTCCCCGCTTGGAGAGTCAGTGCCTTTAACCTCCTCTTTGGCACAGCTTGCAATTTCTGTGCAAAATGAACAGGAATAGGGAGAACCAATGAGAGACTAGCTGTAGGTGTCTGCACGGGCAAATGTAACGCTCATTGCCCACCAGGAAGAGGAATTAACCAAAGGCTCAGCGTGCCCTGCCGGAAACAGATTAGGGCCTGAAGCAATCCTGCGGTTTTGTGCCCAGCTCACAAGAAAGCGAGTTGAAGAAAGGAGCTCAGGGGCACTGTAATTCACAAACCTGCAGAGTTATAAATGACAGCTATCCTCCAAAAATATATTGAAGTAAGCCTGCGAAGGGGAGTTGAAAGCGGGGCAGAATTTCAGGAAAACGATTGCAGGTGGTAGACTGGAATTGCCCTGAAAGCATAGGAAAAGAGGCAGAACGTCGACAATGATGCACTTGGCCAAAAAGGGCGTATGCGTTTTTTCCTGAATATATTCAGGAAAAAACGCATACGCCCTTTTTGGCCAACCAAGCAAGCCTGTAAATGAAATCTGCACTACAATGAAGTCTCACTGCCCCCCTGGCAAAAGGGCCATCTGAAAAAAGTGTAAAATCCAGAAAGGTAGGACAGGATATGGAGAAGAGGGAGCCTTGTTATGCTGATTGGCAGGATGTAAATTGCCAGCAGCCACCCTGGAGAAGTGTATGGTGTTTCCTGAAACACGAAAGAAACAAAGCAACACAGCCTATGGCACTTCCACTTATGGTCCTATAGCTTATGGAAATTAAAATCAAAAACAGACAGCCACCCCAATATTTGAGACGGCTGTGTTCACAAGAAGCTCGTCTACAGTATCAGGTAAATATCCCAAAAAGCAAAAAATGGATAAAGAACTTGTGGCACGTACGTACAATGCAATATCACTCAGCAATGAAATCTGTGTCATCAGGCCCATAGCGGCATAGTGAGTGGATGCAGGTACGGTGATTCTACGTGAACTACGTCACACAGAAAAAGAAACATCATAAGATATCACGAATACACGGAATGTAAACTTGACTACACATGAACTGAATTACAAAATAGAAAAGGGTCTCAAATTTAGAAAACCAACTAGTGCTTGCTTATGGGGAAAGGTGCCTTGGGGTGCTGCATAAAACCAGAGACTGAAATTAGCACAGATAACTTTCCATAAGCCCAATATGTAATAGACAAGACCTACTCCTTGCTCAACGAAATGGACCCAACACCACATATTCAACGCCTAGGAATATACCTGACTAGGAAGAATCTTAAAACCCATGGATATATATGTCTCCGTAAGAGAATCAAGGGTGTGTACAGCGGCCGAAAGGCAGCAGTGAAAATCCGATAAATCCCATTATCAAAATAAATTTCGAAAACAAAACACAAAGACAGTGAAATAGAGAGCAATTCTTAAATAATTCACTCAGGGCATGTGATGCAACCGGGATTGACCACATCTACACCCAGAGCTGGTTGAGACATAAGGCTGGACACTTCAGGCTGATAGCATTGGTGAGTTTCGGTGAGCAAATGCACACCCTTTGAAGTCATACTGTATGGTACCTATTCCATGGGTCCCAACTCTTCAGGTTCAAGGGATTCTTCCTCCAGCTAAAACATGCATGTGAAACCCACAGTATGGTCCACTGTGTTATGGGGAAATGATTTAAAATGCATCTCAGTTTTCGTATCCTGGTCCTCGGGTTCACCATTCCAGATGATTTACTAACAGTCTCCCTGCTTGGAGAGTCAGTGCCTTTAACCTCCTGTTTGGCACAGCTTGCAATTTCTGTGCAAGATGAACAGGAATAGGGAGAACCAATGAGAGACTAGCTGTAGGTGTCTGCACGGGCAAATGTAACGCTCATTTCCCACCAGGAAGAGGAATTTACCAAAGGCTCAGCATGCCCTGCCCGAAACAGATTAGGGCCTGAAGCAATCCTGCGGTTTTGTGCCCAGTTCACAAGAAAGCGAGTTGAAGAAAGGAGCTCAGGGGCACTGTAATTCACAAACCTGCAGAGTTATAAATGACAGCTATCCTCCAAAAATATATTGAAGTAAGCCTGCGAAGGGGACTTGAAAGCGGGGCAGAATTTCAGGAAAACGATTGCAGGGGGTAGACTGGAATTGCCCTGAAAGCATAGGAAAAGAGGCAGAACGTCGACAATGATGCACTTGGCCAAAAAGGGCGTATGCGTTTTTTCCTGAATATATTCAGGAAAAAACGCATACGCCCTTTTTGGCCAACCAAGCAAGCCTGTAAAGGAAATCTGCACTACAATGAAGTCTCATTGCCCCCCGGGCAAGAGGGCCATCTGAAAAAAGTGTAAAATCCAGAAAGGTAGGACAGGATATGGAGAACAGGGAGCCTTGTTATGCTGATTGGCAGGATGTAAATTGCCAGCAGCCAGCCTGGAGAAGTGTATGGTGTTTCCTGAAACACATAAGAAACAAAGCAACACAGTCTATGGCACTTCCACTTATGGTCCTATAGCTTACGGAAATTAAAATCAAAAACAGACAGCCACCCCAATATTTGGGACGGCTGTGTTCACAAGAAGCTCGTCTACAGTATCAGGTAAATATCCCAGAAAGCAAAAAATGGATAAAGAAGTTGTGGCACGTACGTGCAATGCAGTATCACTCAGCAATGAAATCTGTGTCATCAGGCACGTAGCGGCATAGTGAGTGGATGCAGGTACGGTGATTCTACGTGAACTACGTCACACAGAAAAAGAAACATCATAAGATATCACTAATACACGGAATGTAAACTTGACTACACATGAACTGAATTACAAAACAGAACAGGGTCTCAAATTTAGAAAACCAACTAGTGCTTGCTTATGGGGAAAGGTGCGTTGGGGTGCTTCATAAAACCAGAGACTGAAATTAGCACAGATAACTTTCCATAAGCCAAATATGTAATAGACAAGACCTACTCCTTGCTCAACGAAATGGACCCAACACCACATATTCAACGCCTAGGAATATACCTGACTAGGAAGAATCTTAAAACCCATGGATATATATGTCTCCGTAAGAGAATCAAGCGTGTGTACAGCGGCATAAACGCAGCAGTGAAAATCCGATAAATCCCATTATCAAAATAAATTTCAAAAAAAAATCATAAAGACAGTGAAATAGAGAGCAATTCTTAAATAATTCACTCAGGGCATGTGATGCAACCGGGATTTAACACATCTACACCCAGAGCTGGTTGAGACATAAGGCTGGACACTTCAGGCTGATAGCATTGGTGAGTTTCGGTGAGCAAATGCAGACCCTTTGAAGTCATACTGCATGGTACCCATTCCATGGGTCCCAACTCTCCAGGTTCAAGGGATTCTTCCTCCAGCTAAAACATGCATGGGAAACCAAGAGTATCGTCCACCATGTGATTGGGAAATGATTTAAAATGCATCTCAGTTTTCGTATCCTGGTCCTCGGGTTCACCATTCCAGATGCTTTACTAACACTCTCCCCGCTTGGAGAGTCAGTGCCTTTAACCTCCTCTTTGGCACAGCTTGCAATTTCTGTGCAAAATGAACAGGAATAGGGAGAACCAATGAGAGACTAGCTGTAGGTGTCTGCACGGGCAAATGTAACGCTCATTGCCCACCAGGAAGAGGAATTAACCAAAGGCTCAGCGTGCCCTGCCGGAAACAGATTAGGGCCTGAAGCAATCCTGCGGTTTTGTGCCCAGCTCACAAGAAAGCGAGTTGAAGAAAGGAGCTCAGGGGCACTGTAATTCACAAACCTGCAGAGTTATAAATGACAGCTATCCTCCAAAAATATATTGAAGTAAGCCTGCGAAGGAGAGTTGAAAGCGGGGCAGAATTTCAGGAAAACGATTGCAGGGGGTAAACTGGAATTGCCCTGAAAGCATAGGAAAAGAGGCAGAACGTCGACAATGATGCACTTGGCCAAAAAGGGTGTATGTGTTTTTTCCTGAATATATTCAGGAAAAAACGCATACGCCCTTTTTGGCCAACCAAGCAAGCCTGTAAATGAAATCTGCACTACAATGAAGTCTCACTGCCCCCCTGGCAAAAGGGCCATCTGAAAAAAGTGTAAAATCCAGAAAGGTAGGACAGGATATGGAGAACAGGGAGCCTTGTTATGCTGATTGGCAGGATGTAAATTGCCAGCAGCCACCCTGGAGAAGTGTATGGTGTTTCCTGAAACACGAAAGAAACAAAGCAACACAGCCTATGGCACTTCCACTTATGGTCCTATAGCTTACGGAAATTAAAATCAAAAACAAACAGCCACCCCAATATTTGAGACGGCTGTGTTCACAAGAAGCTTGTCTACAGTATCAGGTAAATATCCCAGAAAGCAAAAAATGGATAAAGAACTTGTGGCATGTACGTACAATGCAATATTACTCAGCAATGAAATCTGTGTCATCAGGCCCATAGCGGCATAGTGAGTGGATGCAGGTACGGTGATTCTACGTGAACTACGTCACACAGAAAAAGAAACATCATAAGATATCACGAATACACGGAATGTAAACTTGACTACACATGAACTGAATTACAAAATAGAAAAGGGTCTCAAATTTAGAAAACCAACTAGTGCTTGCTTATGGTGAAAGGTGCCTTGGGGTGCTGCATAAAACCAGAGACTGAAATTAGCACAGATAACTTTCCATAAGCCCAATATGTAATAGACAAGACCTACTCCTTGCTCAACGAAATGGACCCAACACCACATATTCAACGCCTAGGAATATACCTGACTAGGAAGAATCTTAAAACCCATGGATATATATGTCTCCGTAAGAGAATCAAGGGTGTGTACAGCGGCCGAAAGGCAGCAGTGAAAATCCGATAAATCCCATTATCAAAATAAATTTCGAAAACAAAACACAAAGACAGTGAAATAGAGAGCAATTCTTAAATAATTCACTCAGGGCATGTGATGCAACCGGGATTGACCACATCTACACCCAGAGCTGGTTGAGACATAAGGCTGGACACTTCAGGCTGATAGCATTGGTGAGTTTAGGTGAGCAAATGCACACCCTTTGAAGTCATACTGTATGGTACCTATTCCATGGGTCCCAACTCTTCAGGTTCAAGGGATTCTTCCTCCAGCTAAAACATGCATGTGAAACCCACAGTATGGTCCACCGTGTTATGGGGAAATGATTTAAAATGCATCTCAGTTTTCGTATCCTGGTCCTCGGGTTCACCATTCCAGATGATTTACTAACAGTCTCCCTGCTTGGAGAGTCAGTGCCTTTAACCTCCTGTTTGGCACAGCTTGCAATTTCTGTGCAAGATGAACAGGAATAGGGAGAACCAATGAGAGACTAGCTGTAGGTGTCTGCACGGGCAAATGTAACGCTCATTTCCCACCAGGAAGAGGAATTTACCAAAGGCTCAGCATGCCCTGCCCGAAACAGATTAGGGCCTGAAGCAATCCTGCGGTTTTGTGCCCAGTTCACAAGAAAGCGAGTTGAAGAAAGGAGCTCAGGGGCACTGTAATTCACAAACCTGCAGAGTTATAAATGACAGCTATCCTCCAAAAATATATTGAAGTAAGCCTGCGAAGGGGACTTGAAAGCGGGGCAGAATTTCAGGAAAACGATTGCAGGGGGTAGACTGGAATTTCCCTGAAAGCATAGGAAAAGAGGCAGAACGTCGACAATGATGCACTTGGCCAAAAAGGGCGTATGCGTTTTTTCCTGAATATATTCAGGAAAAAACGCATACGCCCTTTTTGGCCAACCAAGCAAGCCTGTAAAGGAAATCTGCACTACAATGAAGTCTCACTGCCCCCCGGGCAAGAGGGCCATCTGAAAAAAGTGTAAAACCCAGAAAGGTAGGACAGGATATGGAGAACAGGGAGCCTTGTTATGCTGATTGGCAGGATGTAAATTGCCAGCAGCCAGCCTGGAGAAGTGTATGGTGTTTCCTGAAACACATAAGAAACAAAGCAACACAGTCTATGGCACTTCCACTTATGGTCCTATAGCTTACGGAAATTAAAATCAAAAACAGACAGCCACCCCAATATTTGGGACGGCTGTGTTCACAAGAAGCTCGTCTACAGTATCAGGTAAATATCCCAGAAAGCAAAAAATGGATAAAGAAGTTGTGGCACGTACGTGCAATGCAGTATCACTCAGCAATGAAATCTGTGTCATCTGGCACGTAGCGGCATAGTGAGTGGATGCAGGTATGGTGATTCTACGTGAACTACGTCACACATAAAAAGAAACATCATAAGATATCACTAATACACGGAATGTAAACTTGACTACACATGAACTGAATTACAAAACAGAACAGGGTCTCAAATTTAGAAAACCAACTAGTGCTTGCTTATGGGGAAAGGTGCCTTGGGGTGCTGCATAAAACCAGAGACTGAAATTAGCACAGATAACATTCCATAAGCCAAATATGTAATAGACAAGACCTACTCCTTGCTCAACGAAATGGACTCAACACCACATATTCAACGCCTAGGAATATACCTGACTAGGAAGAATCTTAAAACCCATGGATTTATATGTCTCCGTAAGAGAATCAAGCGTGTGTACAGCGGCATAAACGCAGCAGTGAAAATCCGATAAATCGCACTTTCAAAATAAATTTCAAAAACAAAACACAAAGACAGTGAAATAGAGAGCAATTCTTAAATAATTCACTCAGGGCATGTGATGCAACCGGGATTGACCACATCTACACCCAGAGCTGGTTGAGACATAAGGCTGGACACTTCAGGCTGATAACATTGGTGAGTTTCGGTGAGCAAATGCAGACCCTTTGAAGTCATACTGCATGGTACCCATTCCATGGGTCCCAACTCTCCAGGTTCAAGGGATTCTTCCTCCAGCTAAAACATGCATGGGAAACCCAGAGTATCGTCCACCGTGTGATTGGGAAACGATTTAAAATGCATCTCAGTTTTCGTATGCTGGTCCTCGGGTTCACCATTCCAGATGCTTTACTAACAGTCTCCCCGCTTGGAGAGTCAGTGCCTTTAACCTCCTGTTTGGCACTGCTTGCAATTTCTGTGCAAGATGAACAGGAATAGGGAGAACCAATGAGAAACTACCTCTAGGTGTCTGCACGGGCAAATGTAACCCTCATTGCCCACCAGGAAGAGGAATTAAACAAAGGCTCAGTGTGCCCTGCTGGAAACAGATTAGGGCCTGAAGCAATCCTGCGGTTTTGTGCCCAGCTCAAAAGAAAGCGAGTTGAAGAACGGAGCTCAGGGGCACTGTAATTCACAAACCTGCAGAGTTATAATTGACAGCTATCCTCCAAAAATATATTGAAGTAAGCCTGCGAAGGGGACTTGAAAGCGGGGCAGAATTTCAGGAAAACGATTGCAGGGGGTAGACTGGAATTGCACTGAAAGCATAGGAAAAGAGGCACAACGTCGACAATGATGCACTTGGCCAAAAATGGTGTATGCGTTTTTTCCTGAATATATTCAGGAAAAAACGCATACGCCCTTTTTGGCAAACCAAGCAAGCCTGTAAAGGAAATCTGCAAAAAAATGAAGTCTCACTGCCCACCGGGCAAAAGGGCCATCTGAAAAAAGTGTAAAATCCAGAAAGGTAGGACAGGATATGGAGAACAGGGAGCCTTGTTATGCTGATTGGCAGGATGTAAATTGCCAGCAGCCACCCTGGAGAAGTGTATGGTGTTTCCTGAAACACGTAAGAAACAAAGCAACACAGCCTATGGCACTTCCACTTATGGTCCTATAGCTTACGGAAATTAAAATCAAAAACAGACAGCCACCCCAATATTTGGGACGGCTGTGTTCACAAGAAGCTCGTCTACAGTATCAGGTAAATATCCCAGAAAGCAAAAAATGGATAAAGAAGTTGTGGCACGTACGTACAATGCAATATCACTCAGCAATGAAATCTGTGTCATCAGGCCCGTAGCGGCATAGTGAGTGGATGCAGGTACGGTGATTCTACGTGAACTACGTCACACAGAAAAAGAAACATCATAAGATATCACTAATACACGGAATGTAAACTTGACTACACATGAACTGAATTACAAAACAGAACAGGGTCTCAAATTTAGAAAACCAACTAGTGCTTGCTTATGGGGAAAGGTGCGTTGGGGTGCTTCATAAAACCAGAGACTGAAATTAGCACAGATAACTTTCCATAAGCCAAATATGTAATAGACAAGACCTACTCCTTGCTCAACGAAATGGACCCAACACCACATATTCAACGCCTAGGAATATACCTGACTAGGAAGAATCTTAAAACCCATGGATATATATGTCTCCGTAAGAGAATCAAGCGTGTGTACAGCGGAATAAACGCAGCAGTGAAAATCCGATAAATCCCATTATCAAAATAAATTTCGAAAACAAAACACAAAGACAGTGAAATAGAGAGCAATTCTTAAATAATTCACTCAGGGCATGTGATGCAACCGGGATTTAACACATCTACACCCAGAGCTGGTTGAGATATAAGGCTGGACACTTCAGGCTGATAGCATTGGTGAGTTTCGGTGAGCAAATGCAGACCCTTTGAAGTCATACTGCATGGTACCCATTCCATGGGTCCCAACTCTCCAGGTTCAAGGGATTCTTCCTCCAGCTAAAACATGCATGGGAAACCAAGAGTATCGTCCACCATGTGATTGGGAAATGATTTAAAATGCATCTCAGTTTTCGTATCCTGGTCCTCGGGTTCACCATTCCAGATGCTTTACTAACACTCTCCCCGCTTGGAGAGTCAGTGCCTTTAACCTCCTCTTTGGCACAGCTTGCAATTTCTGTGCAAAATGAACAGGAATAGGGAGAACCAATGAGAGACTAGCTGTAGGTGTCTGCACGGGCAAATGTAACGCTCATTGCCCACCAGGAAGAGGAATTAAACAAAGGCTCAGTGTGCCCTGCTGGAAACAGATTAGGGCCTGAAGCAATCCTGCGGTTTTGTGCCCAGCTCACAAGAAAGCGAGTTGAAGAAAGGAGCTCAGGGGCACTGTAATTCACAAACCTGCAGAGTTATAAATGACAGCTTTCCTCCAAAAATATATTGAAGTAAGCCTGCGAAGGGGACTTGAAAGCGGGGCAGAATTTCAGGAAAACGATTGCAGGGGGTAGACTGGAATTGCCCTGAAAGCATAGGAAAAGAGGCAGAACGTCGACAATGATGCACTTGGCCAAAAAGGGCGTATGCGTTTTTTCCTGAATATATTCAGGAAAAAACGCATACGCCCTTTTTGGCCAACCAAGCAAGCCTGTAAATGAAATCTGCACTACAATGAAGTCTCACTGCCCCCCTGGCAAAAGGGCCATCTGAAAAAAGTGTAAAATCCAGAAAGGTAGGACAGGATATGGAGAACAGGGAGCCTTGTTATGCTGATTGGCAGGATGTAAATTGCCAGCAGCCACCCTGGAGAAGTGTATGGTGTTTCCTGAAACACGAAAGAAACAAAGCAACACAGCCTATGGCACTTCCACTTATGGTCCTATAGCTTACGGAAATTAAAATCAAAAACAGACAGCCACCCCAATATTTGAGACGGCTGTGTTCACAAGAAGCTCGTCTACAGTATCAGGTAAATATCCCAGAAAGCAAAAAATGGATAAAGAACTTGTGGCACGTACGTACAATGCAATATCACTCAGCAATGAAATCTGTGTCATCAGGCCCATAGCGGCATAGTGAGTGGATGCAGGTACGGTGATTCTACGTGAACTACGTCACACAGAAAAAGAAACATCATAAGATATCACGAATACACGGAATGTAAACTTGACTACACATGAACTGAATTACAAAATAGAAAAGGGTCTCAAATTTAGAAAACCAACTAGTGCTTGCTTATGGGGAAAGGTGCCTTGGGGTGCTGCATAAAACCAGAGACTGAAATTAGCACAGATAACTTTCCATAAGCCCAATATGTAATAGACAAGACCTACTCCTTGCTCAACGAAATGGACCCAACACCACATATTCAACGCCTAGGAATATACCTGACTAGGAAGAATCTTAAAACCCATGGATATATATGTCTCCGTAAGAGAATCAAGGGTGTGTACAGCGGCCGAAAGGCAGCAGTGAAAATCCGATAAATCCCATTATCAAAATAAATTTCGAAAACAAAACACAAAGACAGTGAAATAGAGAGCAATTCTTAAATAATTCACTCAGGGCATGTGATGCAACCGGGATTGACCACATCTACACCCAGAGCTGGTTGAGACATAAGGCTGGACACTTCAGGCTGATAGCATTGGTGAGTTTAGGTGAGCAAATGCACACCCTTTGAAGTCATACTGTATGGTACCTATTCCATGGGTCCCAACTCTTCAGGTTCAAGGGATTCTTCCTCCAGCTAAAACATGCATGTGAAACCCACAGTATGGTCCACCGTGTTATGGGGAAATGATTTAAAATGCATCTCAGTTTTCGTATCCTGGTCCTCGGGTTCACCATTCCAGATGATTTACTAACAGTCTCCCTGCTTGGAGAGTCAGTGCCTTTAACCTCCTGTTTGGCACAGCTTGCAATTTCTGTGCAAGATGAACAGGAATAGGGAGAACCAATGAGAGACTAGCTGTAGGTGTCTGCACGGGCAAATGTAACGCTCATTTCCCACCAGGAAGAGGAATTTACCAAAGGCTCAGCATGCCCTGCCCGAAACAGATTAGGGCCTGAAGCAATCCTGCGGTTTTGTGCCCAGTTCACAAGAAAGCGAGTTGAAGAAAGGAGCTCAGGGGCACTGTAATTCACAAACCTGCAGAGTTATAAATGACAGCTATCCTCCAAAAATATATTGAAGTAAGCCTGCGAAGGGGACTTGAAAGCGGGGCAGAATTTCAGGAAAACGATTGCAGGGGGTAGACTGGAATTGCCCTGAAAGCATAGGAAAAGAGGCAGAACGTCGACAATGATGCACTTAGCCAAAAAGGGCGTATGTGTTTTTTCCTGAATATATTCAGGAAAAAACGCATACGCCCTTTTTGGCCAACCAAGCAAGCCTGTAAAGGAAATCTGCACTACAATGAAGTCTCACTGCCCCCCTGGCAAAAGGGCCATCTGAAAAAAGTGTAAAGTCCAGAAAGGTAGGACAGGATATGGAGAACAGGGAGCCTTGTTATGCTGATTGGCAGGATGTAAATTGCCAGCAGCCACCCTGGAGAAGTGTATGGTGTTTCCTGAAACACGAAAGAAACAAAGCAACACAGCCTATGGCACTTCCACTTATGGTCCTATAGCTTACGGAAATTAAAATCAAAAACAGACAGCCACCCCAATATTTGAGACGGCTGTGTTCACAAGAAGCTCGTCTACAGTATCAGGTAAATATCCCAGAAAGCAAAAAATGGATAAAGAACTTGTGGCACGTACGTACAATTCAATATCACTCAGCAATGAAATCTGTGTCATCAGGCCCATAGCGGCATAGTGAGTGGATGCAGGTACGGTGATCCTACATGAACTACGTCACACAGAAAAAGAAACATCATAAGATATCACGAATACACGGAATGTAAACTTGACTACACATGAACTGAATTACAAAATAGAAAAGGGTCTCAAATTTAGAAAACCAACTTGTGCTTGCTTATGGGGAAAGGTGCCTTGGGGTCCTGCATAAAACCAGAGACTGAAATTAGCACAGATAACTTTCCATAAGCCCAATATGTAATAGACAAGACCTACTCCTTGCTCAACGAAATGGACCCAACACCACATATTCAACGCCTAGGAATATACCTGACTAGGAAGAATCTTAAAACCCATGGATATATATGTCTCCGTAAGAGAATCAAGGGTGTGTACAGCGGCCGAAAGGCAGCAGTGAAAATCCGATAAATCCCATTATCAAAATAAATTTCGAAAACAAAACACAAAGACAGTGAAATAGAGAGCAATTCTTAAATAATTCACTCAGGGCATGTGATGCAACCGGGATTGACCACATCTACACCCAGAGCTGGTTGAGACATAAGGCTGGACACTTCAGGCTGATAGCATTGGTGAGTTTAGGTGAGCAAATGCACACCCTTTGAAGTCATACTGTATGGTACCTATTCCATGGGTCCCAACTCTTCAGGTTCAAGGGATTCTTCCTCCAGCTAAAACATGCATGTGAAACCCACAGTATGGTCCACCGTGTTATGGGGAAATGATTTAAAATGCATCTCAGTTTTCGTATCCTGGTCCTCGGGTTCACCATTCCAGATGATTTACTAACAGTCTCCCTGCTTGGAGAGTCACTGCCTTTAACCTCCTGTTTGGCACAGCTTGCAATTTCTGTGCAAGATGAACAGGAATAGGGAGAACCAATGAGAGACTAGCTGTAGGTGTCTGCACGGGCAAATGTAACGCTCATTTCCCACCAGGAAGAGGAATTTACCAAAGGCTCAGCATGCCCTGCCCGAAACAGATTAGGGCCTGAAGCAATCCTGCGGTTTTGTGCCCAGTTCACAAGAAAGCGAGTTGAAGAAAGGAGCTCAGGGGCACTGTAATTCACAAACCTGCAGAGTTATAAATGACAGCTATCCTCCAAAAATATATTGAAGTAAGCCTGCGAAGGGGACTTGAAAGCGGGGCAGAATTTCAGGAAAACGATTGCAGGGGGTAGACTGGAATTGCCCTGAAAGCATAGGAAAAGAGGCAGAACGTCGACAATGATGCACTTGGCCAAAAAGGGCGTATGCGTTTTTTCCTGAATATATTCAGGAAAAAACGCATACGCCCTTTTTGGCCAACCAAGCAAGCCTGTAAAGGAAATCTGCACTACAATGAAGTCTCACTGCCCCCCGGGCAAGAGGGCCATCTGAAAAAAGTGTAAAATCCAGAAAGGTAGGACAGGATATGGAGAACAGGGAGCCTTGTTATGCTGATTGGCAGGATGTAAATTGCCAGCAGCCAGCCTGGAGAAGTGTATGGTGTTTCCTGAAACACATAAGAAACAAAGCAACACAGTCTATGGCACTTCCACTTATGGTCCTATAGCTTACGGAAATTAAAATCAAAAACAGACAGCCACCCCAATATTTGGGACGGCTGTGTTCACAAGAAGCTCGTCTACAGTAACAGGTAAATATCCCAGAAAGCAAAATATGGATAAAGAAGTTGTGGCACGTACGTACAATGCAATATCACTCAGCAATGAAATCTGTGTCATCAGGCCCGTAGCGGCATAGTGAGTGGATGCAGGTACGGTGATTCTACGTGAACTACGTCACACAGAAAAAGAAACATCATAAGATATCACTAATACACGGAATGTAAACTTGACTACACATGAACTGAATTACAAAACAGAACAGGGTCTCAAATTTAGAAAACCAACTAGTGCTTGCTTATGGGGAAAGGTGCGTTGGGGTGCTTCATAAAACCAGAGACTGAAATTAGCACAGATAACTTTCCATAAGCCAAATATGTAATAGACAAGACCTACTCCTTGCTCAACGAAATGGACCCAACACCACATATTCAACGCCTAGGAATATACCTGACTAGGAAGAATCTTAAAACCCATGGATATATATGTCTCCGTAAGAGAATCAAGCGTGTGTACAGCGGCATAAACGCAGCAGTGAAAATCCGATAAATCCCATTATCAAAATAAATTTCAAAAAAAAATCATAAAGACCGTGAAATAGAGAGCAATTCTTAAATAATTCACTCAGGGCATGTGATGCAACCGGGATTTAACACATCTACACCCAGAGCTGGTTGAGACATAAGGCTGGACACTTCAGGCTGATAGCATTGGTGAGTTTCGGTGAGCAAATGCAGACCCTTTGAAGTCATACTGCATGGTACCCATTCCATGGGTCCCAACTCTCCAGGTTCAAGGGATTCTTCCTCCAGCTAAAACATGCATGGGAAACCAAGAGTATCGTCCACCATGTGATTGGGAAATGATTTAAAATGCATCTCAGTTTTCGTATCCTGGTCCTCGGGTTCACCATTCCAGATGCTTTACTAACACTCTCCCCGCTTGGAGAGTCAGTGCCTTTAACCTCCTCTTTGGCACAGCTTGCAATTTCTGTGCAAAATGAACAGGAATAGGGAGAACCAATGAGAGACTAGCTGTAGGTGTCTGCACGGGCAAATGTAACGCTCATTGCCCACCAGGAAGAGGAATTAAACAAAGGCTCAGTGTGCCCTGCTGGAAACAGATTAGGGCCTGAAGCAATCCTGCGGTTTTGTGCCCAGCTCACAAGAAAGCGAGTTGAAGAAAGGAGCTCAGGGGCACTGTAATTCACAAACCTGCAGAGTTATAAATGACAGCTTTCCTCCAAAAATATATTGAAGTAAGCCTGCGAAGGGGACTTGAAAGCGGGGCAGAATTTCAGGAAAACGATTGCAGGGGGTAGACTGGAATTGCCCTGAAAGCATAGGAAAAGAGGCAGAACGTCGACAATGATGCACTTGGCCAAAAAGGGCGTATGCGTTTTTTCCTGAATATATTCAGTTAAAAACGCATACGCCCTTTTTGGCCAACCAAGCAAGCCTGTCAATGAAATCTGCACTACAATGAAGTCTCACTGCCCCCCTGGCAAAAGGGCCATCTGAAAAAAGTGTAAAATCCAGAAAGGTAGGACAGGATATGGAGAACAGGGAGCCTTGTTATGCTGATTGGCAGGATGTAAATTGCCAGCAGCCACCCTGGAGAAGTGTATGGTGTTTCCTGAAACACGAAAGAAACAAAGCAACACAGCCTATGGCACTTTCACTTATGGTCCTATAGCTTACGGAAATTAAAATCAAAAACAGACAGCCACCCCAATATTTGAGACGGCTGTGTTCACAAGAAGCTCGTCTACAGTATCAGGTAAATATCCCAGAAAGCAAAAAATGGATAAAGAACTTGTGGCACGTACGTACAATGCAATATCACTCAGCAATGAAATCTGTGTCATCAGGCCCATAGCGGCATAGTGAGTGGATGCAGGTACGGTGATTCTACGTGAACTACGTCACACAGAAAAAGAAACATCATAAGATATCACGAATACACGGAATGTAAACTTGACTACACATGAACTGAATTACAAAATAGAAAAGGGTCTCAAATTTAGAAAACCAACTAGTGCTTGCTTATGGGGAAAGGTGCCTTGGGGTGCTGCATAAAACCAGAGACTGAAATTAGCACAGATAACTTTCCATAAGCCCAATATGTAATAGACAAAACCTACTCCTTGCTCAACGAAATGGACCCAACACCACATATTCAACGCCTAGGAATATACCTGACTAGGAAGAATCTTAAAACCCATGGATATATATGTCTCCGTAAGAGAATCAAGGGTGTGTACAGCGGCCGAAAGGCAGCAGTGAAAATCCGATAAATCCCATTATCAAAATAAATTTCGAAAACAAAACACAAAGACAGTGAAATAGAGAGCAATTCTTAAATAATTCACTCAGGGCATGTGATGCAACCGGGATTGACCACATCTACACCCAGAGCTGGTTGAGACATAAGGCTGGACACTTCAGGCTGATAGCATTGGTGAGTTTAGGTGAGCAAATGCACACCCTTTGAAGTCGTACTGTATGGTACCTATTCCATGGGTCCCAACTCTTCAGGTTCAAGGGATTCTTCCTCCAGCTAAAACATGCATGTGAAACCCACAGTATGGTCCACCGTGTTATGGGGAAATGATTTAAAATGCATCTCAGTTTTCGTATCCTGGTCCTCGGGTTCACCATTCCAGATGATTTACTAACAGTCTCCCTGCTTGGAGAGTCAGTGCCTTTAACCTCCTGTTTGGCACAGCTTGCAATTTCTGTGCAAGATGAACAGGAATAGGGAGAACCAATGAGAGACTAGCTGTAGGTGTCTGCACGGGCAAATGTAACGCTCATTTCCCACCAGGAAGAGGAATTTACCAAAGGCTCAGCATGCCCTGCCCGAAACAGATTAGGGCCTGAAGCAATCCTGCGGTTTTGTGCCCAGTTCACAAGAAAGCGAGTTGAAGAAAGGAGCTCAGGGGCACTGTAATTCACAAACCTGCAGAGTTATAAATGACAGCTATCCTCCAAAAATATATTGAAGTAAGCCTGCGAAGGGGACTTGAAAGCGGGGCAGAATTTCAGGAAAACGATTGCAGGGGGTAGACTGGAATTGCCCTGAAAGCATAGGAAAAGAGGCAGAACGTCGACAATGATGCACTTGGCCAAAAAGGGCGTATGCGTTTTTTCCTGAATATATTCAGGAAAAAACGCATACGCCCTTTTTGGCCAACCAAGCAAGCCTGTAAAGGAAATCTGCACTACAATGAAGTCTCACTGCCCCCCGGGCAAGAGGGCCATCTGAAAAAAGTGTAAAATCCAGAAAGGTAGGACAGGATATGGAGAACAGGGAGCCTTGTTATGCTGATTGGCAGGATGTAAATTGCCAGCAGCCAGCCTGGAGAAGTGTATGGTGTTTCCTGAAACACATAAGAAACAAAGCAACACAGTCTATGGCACTTCCACTTATGGTCCTATAGCTTACGGAAATTAAAATCAAAAACAGACAGCCACCCCAATATTTGGGACGGCTGTGTTCACAAGAAGCTCGTCTACAGTAACAGGTAAATATCCCAGAAAGCAAAATATGGATAAAGAAGTTGTGGCACGTACGTACAATGCAATATCACTCAGCAATGAAATCTGTGTCATCAGGCCCGTAGCGGCATAGTGAGTGGATGCAGGTACGGTGATTCTACGTGAACTACGTCACACAGAAAAAGAAACATCATAAGATATCACTAATACACGGAATGTAAACTTGACTACACATGAACTGAATTACAAAACAGAACAGGGTCTCAAATTTAGAAAACCAACTAGTGCTTGCTTATGGGGAAAGGTGCGTTGGGGTGCTTCATAAAACCAGAGACTGAAATTAGCACAGATAACTTTCCATAAGCCAAATATGTAATAGACAAGACCTACTCCTTGCTCAACGAAATGGACCCAACACCACATATTCAACGCCTAGGAATATACCTGACTAGGAAGAATCTTAAAACCCATGGATATATATGTCTCCGTAAGAGAATCAAGCGTGTGTACAGCGGCATAAACGCAGCAGTGAAAATCCGATAAATCCCATTATCAAAATAAATTTCAAAAAAAAATCATAAAGACAGTGAAATAGAGAGCAATTCTTAAATAATTCACTCAGGGCATGTGATGCAACCGGGATTTAACACATCTACACCCAGAGCTGGTTGAGACATAAGGCTGGACACTTCAGGCTGATAGCATTGGTGAGTTTCGGTGAGCAAATGCAGACCCTTTGAAGTCATACTGCATGGTACCCATTCCATGGGTCCCAACTCTCCAGGTTCAAGGGATTCTTCCTCCAGCTAAAACATGCATGGGAAACCAAGAGTATCGTCCACCATGTGATTGGGAAATGATTTAAAATGCATCTCAGTTTTCGTATCCTGGTCCTCAGGTTCACCATTCCAGATTCTTTACTAACACTCTCCCCGCTTGGAGAGTCAGTGCCTTTAACCTCCTCTTTGGCACAGCTTGCAATTTCTGTGCAAAATGAACAGGAATAGGGAGAACCAATGAGAG
The DNA here is from genome assembly GCF_963924675.1 of Phocoena phocoena. Lineage (NCBI taxonomy): Eukaryota > Metazoa > Chordata > Mammalia > Artiodactyla > Phocoenidae > Phocoena > Phocoena phocoena. The sequence goes on along the minus strand of NW_027077752.1, from coordinate 22,311 downwards.
ACTAGCTGTAGGTGTCTGCACGGGCAAATGTAACGCTCATTTCCCACCAGGAAGAGGAATTAACCAAAGGCTCAGCGTGCCCTGCCGGAAACAGATTAGGGCCTGAAGCAATCCTGCGGTTTTGTGCCCAGCTCACAAGAAAGCGAGTTGAAGAAAGGAGCTCAGGGGCACTGTAATTCACAAACCTGCAGAGTTATAAATGACAGCTATCCTCCAAAAATATATTGAAGTAAGCCTGCGAAGGGGAGTTGAAAGCGGGGCAGAATTTCAGGAAAACGATTGCAGGGGGTAGACTGGAATTGCCCTGAAAGCATAGGAAAAGAGGCAGAACGTCGACAATGATGCACTTGGCCAAAAAGGGCGTATGCGTTTTTTCCTGAATATATTCAGGAAAAAACGCATACGCCCTTTTTGGCCAACCAAGCAAGCCTGTAAATGAAATCTGCACTACAATGAAGTCTCACTGCCCCCCTGGCAAAAGGGCCATCTGAAAAAAGTGTAAAATCCAGAAAGGTAGGACAGGATATGGAGAACAGGGAGCCTTGTTATGCTGATTGGCAGGATGTAAATTGCCAGCAGCCACCCTGGAGAAGTGTATGGTGTTTCCTGAAACACGAAAGAAACAAAGCAACACAGCCTATGGCACTTCCACTTATGGTCCTATAGCTTACGGAAATTAAAATCAAAAACAGACAGCCACCCCAATATTTGAGACGGCTGTGTTCACAAGAAGCTCGTCTACAGTATCAGGTAAATATCCCAGAAAGCAAAAAATGGATAAAGAACTTGTGGCACGTACGTACAATGCAATATCACTCAGCAATGAAATCTGTGTCATCAGGCCCATAGCGGCATAGTGAGTGGATGCTGGTACGGTGATTCTACGTGAACTACGTCACACAGAAAAAGAAACATCATAAGATATCACGAATACACGGAATGTAAACTTGACTACACATGAACTGAATTACAAAATAGAAAAGGGTCTCAAATTTAGAAAACCAACTAGTGCTTGCTTATGGGGAAAGGTGCCTTGGGGTGCTGCATAAAACCAGAGACTGAAATTAGCACAGATAACTTTCCATAAGCCCAATATGTAATAGACAAGACCTACTCCTTGCTCAACGAAATGGACCCATCACCACATATTCAACGCCTAGGAATATACCTGACTAGGAAGAATCTTAAAACCCATGGATATATATGTCTCCGTAAGAGAATCAAGGGTGTGTACAGCAGCCGAAAGGCAGCAGTGAAAATCCGATAAATCCCATTATCAAAATAAATTTCGAAAACAAAACACAAAGACAGTGAAATAGAGAGCAATTCTTAAATAATTCACTCAGGGCATGTGATGCAACCGGGATTGACCACATCTACACCCAGAGCTGGTTGAGACATAAGGCTGGACACTTCAGGCTGATAGCATTGGTGAGTTTAGGTGAGCAAATGCACACCCTTTGAAGTCATACTGTATGGTACCTATTCCATGGGTCCCAACTCTTCAGGTTCAAGGGATTCTTCCTCCAGCTAAAACATGCATGTGAAACCCACAGTATGGTCCACCGTGTTATGGGGAAATGATTTAAAATGCATCTCAGTTTTCGTATCCTGGTCCTCGGGTTCACCATTCCAGATGATTTACTAACAGTCTCCCTGCTTGGAGAGTCAGTGCCTTTAACCTCCTGTTTGGCACAGCTTGCAATTTCTGTGCAAGATGAACAGGAATAGGGAGAACCAATGAGAGACTAGCTGTAGGTGTCTGCACGGGCAAATGTAACGCTCATTTCCCACCAGGAAGAGGAATTTACCAAAGGCTCAGCATGCCCTGCCCGAAACAGATTAGGGCCTGAAGCAATCCTGCGGTTTTGTGCCCAGTTCACAAGAAAGCGAGTTGAAGAAAGGAGCTCAGGGGCACTGTAATTCACAAACCTGCAGAGTTATAAATGACAGCTATCCTCCAAAAATATATTGAAGTAAGCCTGCGAAGGGGACTTGAAAGCGGGGCAGAATTTCAGGAAAACGATTGCAGGGGGTAGACTGGAATTGCCCTGAAAGCATAGGAAAAGAGGCAGAACGTCGACAATGATGCACTTGGCCAAAAAGGGCGTATGCGTTTTTTCCTGAATATATTCAGGAAAAAACGCATACGCCCTTTTTGGCCAACCAAGCAAGCCTGTAAAGGAAATCTGCACTACAATGAAGTCTCACTGCCCCCCGGGCAAGAGGGCCATCTGAAAAAAGTGTAAAATCCAGAAAGGTAGGACAGGATATGGAGAACAGGGAGCCTTGTTATGCTGATTGGCAGGATGTAAATTGCCAGCAGCCAGCCTGGAGAAGTGTATGGTGTTTCCTGAAACACATAAGAAACAAAGCAACACAGTCTATGGCACTTCCACTTATGGTCCTATAGCTTACGGAAATTAAAATCAAAAACAGACAGCCACCCCAATATTTGGGACGGCTGTGTTCACAAGAAGCTCGTCTACAGTAACAGGTAAATATCCCAGAAAGCAAAATATGGATAAAGAAGTTGTGGCACGTACGTACAATGCAATATCACTCAGCAATGAAATCTGTGTCATCAGGCCCGTAGCGGCATAGTGAGTGGATGCAGGTACGGTGATTCTACGTGAACTACGTCACACAGAAAAAGAAACATCATAAGATATCACTAATACACGGAATGTAAACTTGACTACACATGAACTGAATTACAAAACAGAACAGGGTCTCAAATTTAGAAAACCAACTAGTGCTTGCTTATGGGGAAAGGTGCGTTGGGGTGCTTCATAAAACCAGAGACTGAAATTAGCACAGATAACTTTCCATAAGCCAAATATGTAATAGACAAGACCTACTCCTTGCTCAACGAAATGGACCCAACACCACATATTCAACGCCTAGGAATATACCTGACTAGGAAGAATCTTAAAACCCATGGATATATATGTCTCCGTAAGAGAATCAAGCGTGTGTACAGCGGCATAAACGCAGCAGTGAAAATCCGATAAATCCCATTATCAAAATAAATTTCAAAAAAAAATCATAAAGACAGTGAAATAGAGAGCAATTCTTAAATAATTCACTCAGGGCATGTGATGCAACCGGGATTTAACACATCTACACCCAGAGCTGGTTGAGACATAAGGCTGGACACTTCAGGCTGATAGCATTGGTGAGTTTCGGTGAGCAAATGCAGACCCTTTGAAGTCATACTGCATGGTACCCATTCCATGGGTCCCAACTCTCCAGGTTCAAGGGATTCTTCCTCCAGCTAAAACATGCATGGGAAACCAAGAGTATCGTCCACCATGTGATTGGGAAATGATTTAAAATGCATCTCAGTTTTCGTATCCTGGTCCTCGGGTTCACCATTCCAGATTCTTTACTAACACTCTCCCCGCTTGGAGAGTCAGTGCCTTTAACCTCCTCTTTGGCACAGCTTGCAATTTCTGTGCAAAATGAACAGGAATAGGGAGAACCAATGAGAGACTAGCTGTAGGTGTCTGCACGGGCAAATGTAACGCTCATTTCCCACCAGGAAGAGGAATTAACCAAAGGCTCAGCGTGCCCTGCCGGAAACAGATTAGGGCCTGAAGCAATCCTGCGGTTTTGTGCCCAGCTCACAAGAAAGCGAGTTGAAGAAAGGAGCTCAGGGGCACTGTAATTCACAAACCTGCAGAGTTATAAATGACAGCTTTCCTCCAAAAATATATTGAAGTAAGCCTGCGAAGGGGACTTGAAAGCGGGGCAGAATTTCAGGAAAACGATTGCAGGGGGTAGACTGGAATTGCCCTGAAAGCATAGGAAAAGAGGCAGAACGTCGACAATGATGCACTTGGCCAAAAAGGGCGTATGCGTTTTTTCCTGAATATATTCAGGAAAAAACGCATACGCCCTTTTTGGCCAACCAAGCAAGCCTGTAAATGAAATCTGCACTACGATGAAGTCTCACTGCCCCCCTGGCAAAAGGGCCATCTGAAAAAAGTGTAAAATCCAGAAAGGTAGGACAGGATATGGAGAACAGGGAGCCTTGTTATGCTGATTGGCAGGATGTAAATTGCCAGCAGCCACCCTGGAGAAGTGTATGGTGTTTCCTGAAACACGAAAGAAACAAAGCAACACAGCCTATGGCACTTCCACTTATGGTCCTATAGCTTACGGAAATTAAAATCAAAAACAGACAGCCACCCCAATATTTGAGACGGCTGTGTTCACAAGAAGCTCGTCTACAGTATCAGGTAAATATCCCAGAAAGCAAAAAATGGATAAAGAACTTGTGGCACGTACGTACAATGCAATATCACTCAGCAATGAAATCTGTGTCATCAGGCCCATAGCGGCATAGTGAGTGGATGCAGGTACGGTGATTCTACGTGAACTACGTCACACAGAAAAAGAAACATCATAAGATATCACGAATACACGGAATGTAAACTTGACTACACATGAACTGAATTACAAAATAGAAAAGGGTCTCAAATTTAGAAAACCAACTAGTGCTTGCTTATGGGGAAAGGTGCCTTGGGGTGCTGCATAAAACCAGAGACTGAAATTAGCACAGATAACTTTCCATAAGCCCAATATGTAATAGACAAGACCTACTCCTTGCTCAACGAAATGGACCCAACACCACATATTCAACGCCTAGGAATATACCTGACTAGGAAGAATCTTAAAACCCATGGATATATATGTCTCCGTAAGAGAATCAAGGGTGTGTACAGCGGCCGAAAGGCAGCAGTGAAAATCCGATAAATCCCATTATCAAAATAAATTTCGAAAACAAAACACAAAGACAGTGAAATAGAGAGCAATTCTTAAATAATTCACTCAGGGCATGTGATGCAACCGGGATTGACCACATCTACACCCAGAGCTGGTTGAGACATAAGGCTGGACACTTCAGGCTGATAGCATTGGTGAGTTTAGGTGAGCAAATGCACACCCTTTGAAGTCATACTGTATGGTACCTATTCCATGGGTCCCAACTCTTCAGGTTCAAGGGATTCTTCCTCCAGCTAAAACATGCATGTGAAACCCACAGTATGGTCCACCGTGTTATGGGGAAATGATTTAAAATGCATCTCAGTTTTCGTATCCTGGTCCTCGGGTTCACCATTCCAGATGATTTACTAACAGTCTCCCTGCTTGGAGAGTCAGTGCCTTTAACCTCCTGTTTGGCACAGCTTGCAATTTCTGTGCAAGATGAACAGGAATAGGGAGAACCAATGAGAGACTAGCTGTAGGTGTCTGCACGGGCAAATGTAACGCTCATTTCCCACCAGGAAGAGGAATTTACCAAAGGCTCAGCATGCCCTGCCCGAAACAGATTAGGGCCTGAAGCAATCCTGCGGTTTTGTGCCCAGTTCACAAGAAAGCGAGTTGAAGAAAGGAGCTCAGGGGCACTGTAATTCACAAACCTGCAGAGTTATAAATGACAGCTATCCTCCAAAAATATATTGAAGTAAGCCTGCGAAGGGGACTTGAAAGCGGGGCAGAATTTCAGGAAAACGATTGCAGGGGGTAGACTGGAATTGCCCTGAAAGCATAGGAAAAGAGGCAGAACGTCGACAATGATGCACTTGGCCAAAAAGGGCGTATGCGTTTTTTCCTGAATATATTCAGGAAAAAACGCATACGCCCTTTTTGGCCAACCAAGCAAGCCTGTAAAGGAAATCTGCACTACAATGAAGTCTCACTGCCCCCCGGGCAAGAGGGCCATCTGAAAAAAGTGTAAAATCCAGAAAGGTAGGACAGGATATGGAGAACAGGGAGCCTTGTTATGCTGATTGGCAGGATGTAAATTGCCAGCAGCCAGCCTGGAGAAGTGTATGGTGTTTCCTGAAACACATAAGAAACAAAGCAACACAGTCTATGGCACTTCCACTTATGGTCCTATAGCTTACGGAAATTAAAATCAAAAACAGACAGCCACCCCAATATTTGGGACGGCTGTGTTCACAAGAAGCTCGTCTACAGTAACAGGTAAATATCCCAGAAAGCAAAATATGGATAAAGAAGTTGTGGCACGTACGTACAATGCAATATCACTCAGCAATGAAATCTGTGTCATCAGGCCCGTAGCGGCATAGTGAGTGGATGCAGGTACGGTGATTCTACGTGAACTACGTCACACAGAAAAAGAAACATCATAAGATATCACTAATACACGGAATGTAAACTTGACTACACATGAACTGAATTACAAAACAGAACAGGGTCTCAAATTTAGAAAACCAACTAGTGCTTGCTTATGGGGAAAGGTGCGTTGGGGTGCTTCATAAAACCAGAGACTGAAATTAGCACAGATAACTTTCCATAAGCCAAATATGTAATAGACAAGACCTACTCCTTGCTCAACGAAATGGACCCAACACCACATATTCAACGCCTAGGAATATACCTGACTAGGAAGAATCTTAAAACCCATGGATATATATGTCTCCGTAAGAGAATCAAGCGTGTGTACAGCGGCATAAACGCAGCAGTGAAAATCCGATAAATCCCATTATCAAAATAAATTTCAAAAAAAAATCATAAAGACAGTGAAATAGAGAGCAATTCTTAAATAATTCACTCAGGGCATGTGATGCAACCGGGATTTAACACATCTACACCCAGAGCTGGTTGAGACATAAGGCTGGACACTTCAGGCTGATAGCATTGGTGAGTTTCGGTGAGCAAATGCAGACCCTTTGAAGTCATACTGCATGGTACCCATTCCATGGGTCCCAACTCTCCAGGTTCAAGGGATTCTTCCTCCAGCTAAAACATGCATGGGAAACCAAGAGTATCGTCCACCATGTGATTGGGAAATGATTTAAAATGCATCTCAGTTTTCGTATCCTGGTCCTCGGGTTCACCATTCCAGATTCTTTACTAACACTCTCCCCGCTTGGAGAGTCAGTGCCTTTAACCTCCTCTTTGGCACAGCTTGCAATTTCTGTGCAAAATGAACAGGAATAGGGAGAACCAATGAGAGACTAGCTGTAGGTGTCTGCACGGGCAAATGTAACGCTCATTTCCCACCAGGAAGAGGAATTAACCAAAGGCTCAGCGTGCCCTGCCGGAAACAGATTAGGGCCTGAAGCAATCCTGCGGTTTTGTGCCCAGCTCACAAGAAAGCGAGTTGAAGAAAGGAGCTCAGGGGCACTGTAATTCACAAACCTGCAGAGTTATAAATGACAGCTTTCCTCCAAAAATATATTGAAGTAAGCCTGCGAAGGGGACTTGAAAGCGGGGCAGAATTTCAGGAAAACGATTGCAGGGGGTAGACTGGAATTGCCCTGAAAGCATAGGAAAAGAGGCAGAACGTCGACAATGATGCACTTGGCCAAAAAGGGCGTATGCGTTTTTTCCTGAATATATTCAGGAAAAAACGCATACGCCCTTTTTGGCCAACCAAGCAAGCCTGTAAATGAAATCTGCACTACAATGAAGTCTCACTGCCCCCCTGGCAAAAGGGCCATCTGAAAAAAGTGTAAAATCCAGAAAGGTAGGACAGGATATGGAGAACAGGGAGCCTTGTTATGCTGATTGGCAGGATGTAAATTGCCAGCAGCCACCCTGGAGAAGTGTATGGTGTTTCCTGAAACACGAAAGAAACAAAGCAACACAGCCTATGGCACTTCCACTTATGGTCCTATAGCTTACGGAAATTAAAATCAAAAACAGACAGCCACCCCAATATTTGAGACGGCTGTGTTCACAAGAAGCTCGTCTACAGTATCAGGTAAATATCCCAGAAAGCAAAAAATGGATAAAGAACTTGTGGCACGTACGTACAATGCAATATCACTCAGCAATGAAATCTGTGTCATCAGGCCCATAGCGGCATAGTGAGTGGATGCAGGTACGGTGATTCTACGTGAACTACGTCACACAGAAAAAGAAACATCATAAGATATCACGAATACACGGAATGTAAACTTGACTACACATGAACTGAATTACAAAATAGAAAAGGGTCTCAAATTTAGAAAACCAACTAGTGCTTGCTTATGGGGAAAGGTGCCTTGGGGTGCTGCATAAAACCAGAGACTGAAATTAGCACAGATAACTTTCCATAAGCCCAATATGTAATAGACAAGACCTACTCCTTGCTCAACGAAATGGACCCAACACCACATATTCAACGCCTAGGAATATACCTGACTAGGAAGAATCTTAAAACCCATGGATATATATGTCTCCGTAAGAGAATCAAGGGTGTGTACAGCGGCCGAAAGGCAGCAGTGAAAATCCGATAAATCCCATTATCAAAATAAATTTCGAAAACAAAACACAAAGACAGTGAAATAGAGAGCAATTCTTAAATAATTCACTCAGGGCATGTGATGCAACCGGGATTGACCACATCTACACCCAGAGCTGGTTGAGACATAAGGCTGGACACTTCAGGCTGATAGCATTGGTGAGTTTAGGTGAGCAAATGCACACCCTTTGAAGTCATACTGTATGGTACCTATTCCATGGGTCCCAACTCTTCAGGTTCAAGGGATTCTTCCTCCAGCTAAAACATGCATGTGAAACCCACAGTATGGTCCACCGTGTTATGGGGAAATGATTTAAAATGCATCTCAGTTTTCGTATCCTGGTCCTCGGGTTCACCATTCCAGATGATTTACTAACAGTCTCCCTGCTTGGAGAGTCAGTGCCTTTAACCTCCTGTTTGGCACAGCTTGCAATTTCTGTGCAAGATGAACAGGAATAGGGAGAACCAATGAGAGACTAGCTGTAGGTGTCTGCACGGGCAAATGTAACGCTCATTTCCCACCAGGAAGAGGAATTTACCAAAGGCTCAGCATGCCCTGCCCGAAACAGATTAGGGCCTGAAGCAATCCTGCGGTTTTGTGCCCAGTTCACAAGAAAGCGAGTTGAAGAAAGGAGCTCAGGGGCACTGTAATTCACAAACCTGCAGAGTTATAAATGACAGCTATCCTCCAAAAATATATTGAAGTAAGCCTGCGAAGGGGACTTGAAAGCGGGGCAGAATTTCAGGAAAACGATTGCAGGGGGTAGACTGGAATTGCCCTGAAAGCATAGGAAAAGAGGCAGAACGTCGACAATGATGCACTTGGCCAAAAAGGGCGTATGCGTTTTTTCCTGAATATATTCAGGAAAAAACGCATACGCCCTTTTTGGCCAACCAAGCAAGCCTGTAAAGGAAATCTGCACTACAATGAAGTCTCACTGCCCCCCGGGCAAGAGGGCCATCTGAAAAAAGTGTAAAATCCAGAAAGGTAGGACAGGATATGGAGAACAGGGAGCCTTGTTATGCTGATTGGCAGGATGTAAATTGCCAGCAGCCAGCCTGGAGAAGTGTATGGTGTTTCCTGAAACACATAAGAAACAAAGCAACACAGTCTATGGCACTTCCACTTATGGTCCTATAGCTTACGGAAATTAAAATCAAAAACAGACAGCCACCCCAATATTTGGGACGGCTGTGTTCACAAGAAGCTCGTCTACAGTAACAGGTAAATATCCCAGAAAGCAAAATATGGATAAAGAAGTTGTGGCACGTACGTACAATGCAATATCACTCAGCAATGAAATCTGTGTCATCAGGCCCGTAGCGGCATAGTGAGTGGATGCAGGTACGGTGATTCTACGTGAACTACGTCACACAGAAAAAGAAACATCATAAGATATCACTAATACACGGAATGTAAACTTGATTACACATGAACTGAATTACAAAACAGAACAGGGTCTCAAATTTAGAAAACCAACTAGTGCTTGCTTATGGGGAAAGGTGCGTTGGGGTGCTTCATAAAACCAGAGACTGAAATTAGCACAGATAACTTTCCATAAGCCAAATATGTAATAGACAAGACCTACTCCTTGCTCAACGAAATGGACCCAACACCACATATTCAACGCCTAGGAATATACCTGACTAGGAAGAATCTTAAAACCCATGGATATATATGTCTCCGTAAGAGAATCAAGCGTGTGTACAGCGGCATAAACGCAGCAGTGAAAATCCGATAAATCCCATTATCAAAATAAATTTCAAAAAAAAATCATAAAGACAGTGAAATAGAGAGCAATTCTTAAATAATTCACTCAGGGCATGTGATGCAACCGGGATTTAACACATCTACACCCAGAGCTGGTTGAGACATAAGGCTGGACACTTCAGGCTGATAGCATTGGTGAGTTTCGGTGAGCAAATGCAGACCCTTTGAAGTCATACTGCATGGTACCCATTCCATGGGTCCCAACTCTCCAGGTTCAAGGGATTCTTCCTCCAGCTAAAACATGCATGGGAAACCAAGAGTATCGTCCACCATGTGATTGGGAAATGATTTAAAATGCATCTCAGTTTTCGTATCCTGGTCCTCGGGTTCACCATTCCAGATGCTTTACTAACACTCTCCCCGCTTGGAGAGTCAGTGCCTTTAACCTCCTCTTTGGCACAGCTTGCAATTTCTGTGCAAAATGAACAGGAATAGGGAGAACCAATGAGAGACTAGCTGTAGGTGTCTGCACGGGCAAATGTAACGCTCATTGCCCACCAGGAAGAGGAATTAAACAAAGGCTCAGTGTGCCCTGCTGGAAACAGATTAGGGCCTGAAGCAATCCTGCGGTTTTGTGCCCAGCTCACAAGAAAGCGAGTTGAAGAAAGGAGCTCAGGGGCACTGTAATTCACAAACCTGCAGAGTTATAAATGACAGCTTTCCTCCAAAAATATATTGAAGTAAGCCTGCGAAGGGGACTTGAAAGCGGGGCAGAATTTCAGGAAAACGATTGCAGGGGGTAGACTGGAATTGCCCTGAAAGCATAGGAAAAGAGGCAGAACGTCGACAATGATGCACTTGGCCAAAAAGGGCGTATGCGTTTTTTCCTGAATATATTCAGGAAAAAACGCATACGCCCTTTTTGGCCAACCAAGCAAGCCTGTAAATGAAATCTGCACTACAATGAAGTCTCACTGCCCCCCTGGCAAAAGGGCCATCTGAAAAAAGTGTAAAATCCAGAAAGGTAGGACAGGATATGGAGAACAGGGAGCCTTGTTATGCTGATTGGCAGGATGTAAATTGCCAGCAGCCACCCTGGAGAAGTGTATGGTGTTTCCTGAAACACGAAAGAAACAAAGCAACACAGCCTATGGCACTTCCACTTATGGTCCTATAGCTTACGGAAATTAAAATCAAAAACAGACAGCCACCCCAATATTTGAGACGGCTGTGTTCACAAGAAGCTCGTCTACAGTATCAGGTAAATATCCCAGAAAGCAAAAAATGGATAAAGAACTTGTGGCACGTACGTACAATGCAATATCACTCAGCAATGAAATCTGTGTCATCAGGCCCATAGCGGCATAGTGAGTGGATGCAGGTACGGTGATTCTACGTGAACTACGTCACACAGAAAAAGAAACATCATAAGATATCACGAATACACGGAATGTAAACTTGACTACACATGAACTGAATTACAAAATAGAAAAGGGTCTCAAATTTAGAAAACCAACTAGTGCTTGCTTATGGGGAAAGGTGCCTTGGGGTGCTGCATAAAACCAGAGACTGAAATTAGCACAGATAACTTTCCATAAGCCCAATATGTAATAGACAAGACCTACTGTTTGCTCAACGAAATGGACCCAACACCACATATTCAACGCCTAGGAATATACCTGACTAGGAAGAATCTTAAAACCCATGGATATATATGTCTCCGTAAGAGAATCAAGGGTGTGTACAGCGGCCGAAAGGCAGCAGTGAAAATCCGATAAATCCCATTATCAAAATAAATTTCGAAAACAAAACACAAAGACAGTGAAATAGAGAGCAATTCTTAAATAATTCACTCAGGGCATGTGATGCAACCGGGATTGACCACATCTACACCCAGAGCTGGTTGAGACATAAGGCTGGACACTTCAGGCTGATAGCATTGGTGAGTTTAGGTGAGCAAATGCACACCCTTTGAAGTCATACTGTATGGTACCTATTCCATGGGTCCCAACTCTTCAGGTTCAAGGGATTCTTCCTCCAGCTAAAACATGCATGTGAAACCCACAGTATGGTCCACCGTGTTATGGGGAAATGATTTAAAATGCATCTCAGTTTTCGTATCCTGGTCCTCGGGTTCACCATTCCAGATGATTTACTAACAGTCTCCCTGCTTGGAGAGTCAGTGCCTTTAACCTCCTGTTTGGCACAGCTTGCAATTTCTGTGCAAGATGAACAGGAATAGGGAGAACCAATGAGAGACTAGCTGTAGGTGTCTGCACGGGCAAATGTAACGCTCATTTCCCACCAGGAAGAGGAATTTACCAAAGGCTCAGCATGCCCTGCCCGAAACAGATTAGGGCCTGAAGCAATCCTGCGGTTTTGTGCCCAGTTCACAAGAAAGCGAGTTGAAGAAAGGAGCTCAGGGGCACTGTAATTCACAAACCTGCAGAGTTATAAATGACAGCTATCCTCCAAAAATATATTGAAGTAAGCCTGCGAAGGGGACTTGAAAGCGGGGCAGAATTTCTGGAAAACGATTGCAGGGGGTAGACTGGAATTGCCCTGAAAGCATAGGAAAAGAGGCAGAACGTCGACAATGATGCACTTGGCCAAAAAGGGCGTATGCGTTTTTTCCTGAATATATTCAGGAAAAAACGCATACGCCCTTTTTGGCCAACCAAGCAAGCCTGTAAAGGAAATCTGCACTACAATGAAGTCTCACTGCCCCCCGGGCAAGAGGGCCATCTGAAAAAAGTGTAAAATCCAGAAAGGTAGGACAGGATATGGAGAACAGGGAGCCTTGTTATGCTGATTGGCAGGATGTAAATTGCCAGCAGCCAGCCTGGAGAAGTGTATGGTGTTTCCTGAAACACATAAGAAACAAAGCAACACAGTCTATGGCACTTCCACTTATGGTCCTATAGCTTACGGAAATTAAAATCAAAAACAGACAGCCACCCCAATATTTGGGACGGCTGTGTTCACAAGAAGCTCGTCTACAGTAACAGGTAAATATCCCAGAAAGCAAAATATGGATAAAGAAGTTGTGGCACGTACGTACAATGCAATATCACTCAGCAATGAAATCTGTGTCATCAGGCCCGTAGCGGCATAGTGAGTGGATGCAGGTACGGTGATTCTACGTGAACTACGTCACACAGAAAAAGAAACATCATAAGATATCACTAATACACGGAATGTAAACTTGACTACACATGAACTGAATTACAAAACAGAACAGGGTCTCAAATTTAGAAAACCAACTAGTGCTTGCTTATGGGGAAAGGTGCGTTGGGGTGCTTCATAAAACCAGAGACTGAAATTAGCACAGATAACTTTCCATAAGCCAAATATGTAATAGACAAGACCTACTCCTTGCTCAACGAAATGGACCCAACACCACATATTCAACGCCTAGGAATATACCTGACTAGGAAGAATCTTAAAACCCATGGATATATATGTCTCCGTAAGAGAATCAAGCGTGTGTACAGCGGCATAAACGCAGCAGTGAAAATCCGATAAATCCCATTATCAAAATAAATTTCAAAAAAAAATCATAAAGACAGTGAAATAGAGAGCAATTCTTAAATAATTCACTCAGGGCATGTGATGCAACCGGGATTTAACACATCTACACCCAGAGCTGGTTGAGACATAAGGCTGGACACTTCAGGCTGATAGCATTGGTGAGTTTCGGTGAGCAAATGCAGACCCTTTGAAGTCATACTGCATGGTACCCATTCCATGGGTCCCAACTCTCCAGGTTCAAGGGATTCTTCCTCCAGCTAAAACATGCATGGGAAACCAAGAGTATCGTCCACCATGTGATTGGGAAATGATTTAAAATGCATCTCAGTTTTCGTATCCTGGTCCTCGGGTTCACCATTCCAGATGCTTTACTAACACTCTCCCCGCTTGGAGAGTCAGTGCCTTTAACCTCCTCTTTGGCACAGCTTGCAATTTCTGTGCAAAATGAACAGGAATAGGGAGAACCAATGAGAGACTAGCTGTAGGTGTCTGCACGGGCAAATGTAACGCTCATTGCCCACCAGGAAGAGGAATTAAACAAAGGCTCAGTGTGCCCTGCTGGAAACAGATTAGGGCCTGAAGCAATCCTGCGGTTTTGTGCCCAGCTCACAAGAAAGCGAGTTGAAGAAAGGAGCTCAGGGGCACTGTAATTCACAAACCTGCAGAGTTATAAATGACAGCTTTCCTCCAAAAATATATTGAAGTAAGCCTGCGAAGGGGACTTGAAAGCGGGGCAGAATTTCAGGAAAACGATTGCAGGGGGTAGACTGGAATTGCCCTGAAAGCATAGGAAAAGAGGCAGAACGTCGACAATGATGCACTTGGCCAAAAAGGGCGTATGCGTTTTTTCCTGAATATATTCAGGAAAAAACGCATACGCCCTTTTTGGCCAACCAAGCAAGCCTGTAAATGAAATCTGCACTACAATGAAGTCTCACTGCCCCCCTGGCAAAAGGGCCATCTGAAAAAAGTGTAAAATCCAGAAAGGTAGGACAGGATATGGAGAACAGGGAGCATTGTTATGCTGATTGGCAGGATGTAAATTGCCAGCAGCCACCCTGGAGAAGTGTATGGTGTTTCCTGAAACACGAAAGAAACAAAGCAACACAGCCTATGGCACTTCCACTTATGGTCCTATAGCTTACGGAAATTAAAATCAAAAACAGACAGCCACCCCAATATTTGAGACGGCTGTGTTCACAAGAAGCTCGTCTACAGTATCAGGTAAATATCCCAGAAAGCAAAAAATGGATAAAGAACTTGTGGCACGTACGTACAATGCAATATCACTCAGCAATGAAATCTGTGTCATCAGGCCCGTAGCGGCATAGTGAGTGGATGCAGGTACGGTGATTCTACGTGAACTACGTCACACAGAAAAAGAAACATCATAAGATATCACGAATACACGGAATGTAAACTTGACTACACATGAACTGAATTACAAAATAGAAAAGGGTCTCAAATTTAGAAAACCAACTAGTGCTTGCTTATGGGGAAAGGTGCCTTGGGGTGCTGCATAAAACCAGAGACTGAAATTAGCACAGATAACTTTCCATAAGCCCAATATGTAATAGACAAGACCTACTCCTTGCTCAACGAAATGGACCCCACACCACATATTCAACGCCTAGGAATATACCTGACTAGGAAGAATCTTAAAACCCATGGATATATATGTCTCCGTAAGAGAATCAAGGGTGTGTACAGCGGCCGAAAGGCAGCAGTGAAAATCCGATAAATCCCATTATCAAAATAAATTTCGAAAACAAAACACAAAGACAGTGAAATAGAGAGCAATTCTTAAATAATTCACTCAGGGCATGTGATGCAACCGGGATTGACCACATCTACACCCAGAGCTGGTTGAGACATAAGGCTGGACACTTCAGGCTGATAGCATTGGTGAGTTTAGGTGAGCAAATGCACACCCTTTGAAGTCATACTGTATGGTACCTATTCCATGGGTCCCAACTCTTCAGGTTCAAGGGATTCTTCCTCCAGCTAAAACATGCATGTGAAACCCACAGTATGGTCCACCGTGTTATGGGGAAATGATTTAAAATGCATCTCAGTTTTCGTATCCTGGTCCTCGGGTTCACCATTCCAGATGATTTACTAACAGTCTCCCTGCTTGGAGAGTCAGTGCCTTTAACCTCCTGTTTGGCACAGCTTGCAATTTCTGTGCAAGATGAACAGGAATAGGGAGAACCAATGAGAGACTAGCTGTAGGTGTCTGCACGGGCAAATGTAACGCTCATTTCCCACCAGGAAGAGGAATTTACCAAAGGCTCAGCATGCCCTGCCCGAAACAGATTAGGGCCTGAAGCAATCCTGCGGTTTTGTGCCCAGTTCACAAGAAAGCGAGTTGAAGAAAGGAGCTCAGGGGCACTGTAATTCACAAACCTGCAGAGTTATAAATGACAGCTATCCTCCAAAAATATATTGAAGTAAGCCTGCGAAGGGGACTTGAAAGCGGGGCAGAATTTCAGGAAAACGATTGCAGGGGGTAGACTGGAATTGCCCTGAAAGCATAGGAAAAGAGGCAGAACGTCGACAATGATGCACTTGGCCAAAAAGGGCGTATGCGTTTTTTCCTGAATATATTCAGGAAAAAACGCATACGCCCTTTTTGGCCAACCAAGCAAGCCTGTAAAGGAAATCTGCACTACAATGAAGTCTCACTGCCCCCCGGGCAAGAGGGCCATCTGAAAAAAGTGTAAAATCCAGAAAGGTAGGACAGGATATGGAGAACAGGGAGCCTTGTTATGCTGATTGGCAGGATGTAAATTGCCAGCAGCCAGCCTGGAGAAGTGTATGGTGTTTCCTGAAACACATAAGAAACAAAGCAACACAGTCTATGGCACTTCCACTTATGGTCCTATAGCTTACGGAAATTAAAATCAAAAACAGACAGCCACCCCAATATTTGGGACGGCTGTGTTCACAAGAAGCTCGTCTACAGTAACAGGTAAATATCCCAGAAAGCAAAATATGGATAAAGAAGTTGTGGCACGTACGTACAATGCAATATCACTCAGCAATGAAATCTGTGTCATCAGGCCCGTAGCGGCATAGTGAGTGGATGCAGGTACGGTGATTCTACGTGAACTACGTCACACAGAAAAAGAAACATCATAAGATATCACTAATACACGGAATGTAAACTTGACTACACATGAACTGAATTACAAAACAGAACAGGGTCTCAAATTTAGAAAACCAACTAGTGCTTGCTTATGGGGAAAGGTGCGTTGGGGTGCTTCATAAAACCAGAGACTGAAATTAGCACAGATAACTTTCCATAAGCCAAATATGTAATAGACAAGACCTACTCCTTGCTCAACGAAATGGACCCAACACCACATATTCAACGCCTAGGAATATACCTGACTAGGAAGAATCTTAAAACCCATGGATATATATGTCTCCGTAAGAGAATCAAGCGTGTGTACAGCGGCATAAACGCAGCAGTGAAAATCCGATAAATCCCATTATCAAAATAAATTTCAAAAAAAAATCATAAAGACAGTGAAATAGAGAGCAATTCTTAAATAATTCACTCAGGGCATGTGATGCAACCGGGATTTAACACATCTACACCCAGAGCTGGTTGAGACATAAGGCTGGACACTTCAGGCTGATAGCATTGGTGAGTTTCGGTGAGCAAATGCAGACCCTTTGAAGTCATACTGCATGGTACCCATTCCATGGGTCCCAACTCTCCAGGTTCAAGGGATTCTTCCTCCAGCTAAAACATGCATGGGAAACCAAGAGTATCGTCCACCATGTGATTGGGAAATGATTTAAAATGCATCTCAGTTTTCGTATCCTGGTCCTCGGGTTCACCATTCCAGATGCTTTACTAACACTCTCCCCGCTTGGAGAGTCAGTGCCTTTAACCTCCTCTTTGGCACAGCTTGCAATTTCTGTGCAAAATGAACAGGAATAGGGAGAACCAATGAGAGACTAGCTGTAGGTGTCTGCACGGGCAAATGTAACGCTCATTGCCCACCAGGAAGAGGAATTAAACAAAGGCTCAGTGTGCCCTGCTGGAAACAGATTAGGGCCTGAAGCAATCCTGCGGTTTTGTGCCCAGCTCACAAGAAAGCGAGTTGAAGAAAGGAGCTCAGGGGCACTGTAATTCACAAACCTGCAGAGTTATAAATGACAGCTTTCCTCCAAAAATATATTGAAGTAAGCCTGCGAAGGGGACTTGAAAGCGGGGCAGAATTTCAGGAAAACGATTGCAGGGGGTAGACTGGAATTGCCCTGAAAGCATAGGAAAAGAGGCAGAACGTCGACAATGATGCACTTGGCCAAAAAGGGCGTATGCGTTTTTTCCTGAATATATTCAGGAAAAAACGCATACGCCCTTTTTGGCCAACCAAGCAAGCCTGTAAATGAAATCTGCACTACAATGAAGTCTCACTGCCCCCCTGGCAAAAGGGCCATCTGAAAAAAGTGTAAAATCCAGAAAGGTAGGACAGGATATGGAGAACAGGGAGCATTGTTATGCTGATTGGCAGGATGTAAATTGCCAGCAGCCACCCTGGAGAAGTGTATGGTGTTTCCTGAAACACGAAAGAAACAAAGCAACACAGCCTATGGCACTTCCACTTATGGTCCTATAGCTTACGGAAATTAAAATCAAAAACAGACAGCCACCCCAATATTTGAGACGGCTGTGTTCACAAGAAGCTCGTCTACAGTATCAGGTAAATATCCCAGAAAGCAAAAAATGGATAAAGAACTTGTGGCACGTACGTACAATGCAATATCACTCAGCAATGAAATCTGTGTCATCAGGCCCGTAGCGGCATAGTGAGTGGATGCAGGTACGGTGATTCTACGTGAACTACGTCACACAGAAAAAGAAACATCATAAGATATCACGAATACACGGAATGTAAACTTGACTACACATGAACTGAATTACAAAATAGAAAAGGGTCTCAAATTTAGAAAACCAACTAGTGCTTGCTTATGGGGAAAGGTGCCTTGGGGTGCTGCATAAAACCAGAGACTGAAATTAGCACAGATAACTTTCCATAAGCCCAATATGTAATAGACAAGACCTACTCCTTGCTCAACGAAATGGACCCCACACCACATATTCAACGCCTAGGAATATACCTGACTAGGAAGAATCTTAAAACCCATGGATATATATGTCTCCGTAAGAGAATCAAGGGTGTGTACAGCGGCCGAAAGGCAGCAGTGAAAATCCGATAAATCCCATTATCAAAATAAATTTCGAAAACAAAACACAAAGACAGTGAAATAGAGAGCAATTCTTAAATAATTCACTCAGGGCATGTGATGCAACCGGGATTGACCACATCTACACCCAGAGCTGGTTGAGACATAAGGCTGGACACTTCAGGCTGATAGCATTGGTGAGTTTAGGTGAGCAAATGCACACCCTTTGAAGTCATACTGTATGGTACCTATTCCATGGGTCCCAACTCTTCAGGTTCAAGGGATTCTTCCTCCAGCTAAAACATGCATGTGAAACCCACAGTATGGTCCACCGTGTTATGGGGAAATGATTTAAAATGCATCTCAGTTTTCGTATCCTGGTCCTCGGGTTCACCATTCCAGATGATTTACTAACAGTCTCCCTGCTTGGAGAGTCAGTGCCTTTAACCTCCTGTTTGGCACAGCTTGCAATTTCTGTGCAAGATGAACAGGAATAGGGAGAACCAATGAGAGACTAGCTGTAGGTGTCTGCACGGGCAAATGTAACGCTCATTTCCCACCAGGAAGAGGAATTTACCAAAGGCTCAGCATGCCCTGCCCGAAACAGATTAGGGCCTGAAGCAATCCTGCGGTTTTGTGCCCAGTTCACAAGAAAGCGAGTTGAAGAAAGGAGCTCAGGGGCACTGTAATTCACAAACCTGCAGAGTTATAAATGACAGCTATCCTCCAAAAATATATTGAAGTAAGCCTGCGAAGGGGACTTGAAAGCGGGGCAGAATTTCAGGAAAACGATTGCAGGGGGTAGACTGGAATTGCCCTGAAAGCATAGGAAAAGAGGCAGAACGTCGACAATGATGCACTTGGCCAAAAAGGGCGTATGCGTTTTTTCCTGAATATATTCAGGAAAAAACGCATACGCCCTTTTTGGCCAACCAAGCAAGCCTGTAAAGGAAATCTGCACTACAATGAAGTCTCACTGCCCCCCGGGCAAGAGGGCCATCTGAAAAAAGTGTAAAATCCAGAAAGGTAGGACAGGATATGGAGAACAGGGAGCCTTGTTATGCTGATTGGCAGGATGTAAATTGCCAGCAGCCAGCCTGGAGAAGTGTATGGTGTTTCCTGAAACACATAAGAAACAAAGCAACACAGTCTATGGCACTTCCACTTATGGTCCTATAGCTTACGGAAATTAAAATCAAAAACAGACAGCCACCCCAATATTTGGGACGGCTGTGTTCACAAGAAGCTCGTCTACAGTAACAGGTAAATATCCCAGAAAGCAAAATATGGATAAAGAAGTTGTGGCACGTACGTACAATGCAATATCACTCAGCAATGAAATCTGTGTCATCAGGCCCGTAGCGGCATAGTGAGTGGATGCAGGTACGGTGATTCTACGTGAACTACGTCACACAGAAAAAGAAACATCATAAGATATCACTAATACACGGAATGTAAACTTGACTACACATGAACTGAATTACAAAACAGAACAGGGTCTCAAATTTAGAAAACCAACTAGTGCTTGCTTATGGGGAAAGGTGCGTTGGGGTGCTTCATAAAACCAGAGACTGAAATTAGCACAGATAACTTTCCATAAGCCAAATATGTAATAGACAAGACCTACTCCTTGCTCAACGAAATGGACCCAACACCACATATTCAACGCCTAGGAATATACCTGACTAGGAAGAATCTTAAAACCCATGGATATATATGTCTCCGTAAGAGAATCAAGCGTGTGTACAGCGGCATAAACGCAGCAGTGAAAATCCGATAAATCCCATTATCAAAATAAATTTCAAAAAAAAATCATAAAGACAGTGAAATAGAGAGCAATTCTTAAATAATTCACTCAGGGCATGTGATGCAACCGGGATTTAACACATCTACACCCAGAGCTGGTTGAGACATAAGGCTGGACACTTCAGGCTGATAGCATTGGTGAGTTTCGGTGAGCAAATGCAGACCCTTTGAAGTCATACTGCATGGTACCCATTCCATGGGTCCCAACTCTCCAGGTTCAAGGGATTCTTCCTCCAGCTAAAACATGCATGGGAAACCAAGAGTATCGTCCACCATGTGATTGGGAAATGATTTAAAATGCATCTCAGTTTTCGTATCCTGGTCCTCGGGTTCACCATTCCAGATGCTTTACTAACACTCTCCCCGCTTGGAGAGTCAGTGCCTTTAACCTCCTCTTTGGCACAGCTTGCAATTTCTGTGCAAAATGAACAGGAATAGGGAGAACCAATGAGAGACTAGCTGTAGGTGTCTGCACGGGCAAATGTAACGCTCATTTCCCACCAGGAAGAGGAATTAACCAAAGGCTCAGCGTGCCCTGCCGGAAACAGATTAGGGCCTGAAGCAATCCTGCGGTTTTGTGCCCAGCTCACAAGAAAGCGAGTTGAAGAAAGGAGCTCAGGGGCACTGTAATTCACAAACCTGCAGAGTTATAAATGACAGCTATCCTCCAAAAATATATTGAAGTAAGCCTGCGAAGGGGAGTTGAAAGCGGGGCAGAATTTCAGGAAAACGATTGCAGGGGGTAGACTGGAATTGCCCTGAAAGCATAGGAAAAGAGGCAGAACGTCGACAATGATGCACTTGGCCAAAAAGGGTGTATGTGTTTTTTCCTGAATATATTCAGGAAAAAACGCATACGCCCTTTTTGGCCAACCAAGCAAGCCTGTAAATGAAATCTGCACTACAATGAAGTCTCACTGCCCCCCTGGCAAAAGGGCCATCTGAAAAAAGTGTAAAATCCAGAAAGGTAGGACAGGATATGGAGAACAGGGAGCCTTGTTATGCTGATTGGCAGGATGTAAATTGTCAGCAGCCACCCTGGAGAAGTGTATGGTGTTTCCTGAAACACGAAAGAAACAAAGCAACACAGCCTATGGCACTTCCACTTATGGTCCTATAGCTTACGGAAATTAACATCAAAAACAGACAGCCACCCCAATATTTGAGACGGCTGTGTTCACAAGAAGCTCGTCTACAGTATCAGGTAAATATCCCAGAAAGCAAAAAATGGATAAAGAACTTGTGGCACGTACGTACAATGCAATATCACTCAGCAATGAAATCTGTGTCATCAGGCCCATAGCGGCATAGTGAGTGGATGCAGGTACGGTGATTCTACGTGAACTACGTCACACAGAAAAAGAAACATCATAAGATATCACGAATACACGGAATGTATACTTGACTACACATGAACTGAATTACAAAATAGAAAAGGGTCTCAAATTTAGAAAACCAACTAGTGCTTGCTTATGGGGAAAGGTGCCTTGGGGTGCTGCATAAAACCAGAGACTGAAATTAGCACAGATAACTTTCCATAAGCCCAATATGTAATAGACAAGACCTACTCCTTGCTCAACGAAATGGACCCAACACCACATATTCAACGCCTAGGAATATACCTGACTAGGAAGAATCTTAAAACCCATGGATATATATGTCTCCGTAAGAGAATCAAGGGTGTGTACAGCGGCCGAAAGGCAGCAGTGAAAATCCGATAAATCCCATTATCAAAATAAATTTCGAAAACAAAACACAAAGACAGTGAAATAGAGAGCAATTCTTAAATAATTCACTCAGG